>NC_092334.1:503480000-504175000 GCF_046630445.1 Rutidosis leptorrhynchoides | reverse complement strand
AAGGTTGAACATAACTTACAATGATTAAAAATAGCGTAGCGTTACACGGACAGAATTTCGACTTACACACTCAAACGATCTCTATCATAAATCTTATTATTATCATAATTTAAAATTAAAATTAAGATTATTGTTATATCTGATTACATTAACATTATGATAGAGAATTATAAAATATAGATATTGATATTTGATATTAAGGGGAAAGATATATAAATAGAAAGATAGATTAAGGATAGAAAAAGGTATCATCCTTTCAACGGAATACGTCGCCTTTTATAGGCAAAATGTTAAATTGAATTTTCGCTTACGACCCCTGAACTATGCTCAATTAACAACTTTTTATTATTTAATATTATTCTTATTATGAATTATTTAAATATTATATTTTATTCTTGTGCATAGTTGACTTGTAATTTTTACACCGTTGCGTCGAGCGTTGAGAGTTGACTCATGTCCCGGTTTCGGATTTTCGAACGTCCTTTCGTACAATTTTATATCGTGTACTTTGCGTTTTATAACTTGTACTCTTGTCATTTTTAGACGTTCTTCATCAATAATTTGAACCTTTTTGATTGTATCTTGTACTTTTGAGCTTTTTGGACCTTTGTGTCTTCAATTCGTCGTTTTCGCCTTTTGTCTTCGCACTTATTTAATATAAACGAATATTACTTGAAAATGGAACAATTGCAACTAAAATCTTGTCTTTCTTGGGGGATAATGCTATGAAATATATGTTCCTTTTTAGCCTTATCAATATTCCCACACTTAAGCGTTGCTTGTCCTCAAGCAATATAGTCTTGAAAAACACTTGAATCACTTCTTTATTCTTCACACTTTGTACATCAGTGATTTTAATATGGCGGTATGAACAATGGTAGTAACAATGTGGTTAAAGGTGGGTGTGTCATCCTCAGTTGCCTCGGGTTTAGGTCAACGACACTTGCAATCAAATAGCCGATTTACTTTCGGTTTCCAAAGCAAAGTGCACATTTGAAAGGCGGTTTACAGTCCCACATGACTATAAAAATTTAGATCCTTTAGGAAATTGGATCTTTATGAAAACATTTGATCTTTTGAAAATTTAAGCTAGATTTTACCCTAGACAAGTTTTCTGATTTGATCCATCATCGGTGTTGCAAAATATATTTGTGGATCATTATTTTGGCTAAAACTTTTAGGCTCGTGTAATCCACTGCTGTCCCGGTATCGGAAAGCACACATCCAGTTTACTTGTTCCGTATATTACCTTTCGGTAAACTACCGTCCGGTTGTAAAGGAAAGCGATGAACAAGAAACTGTTAAGGCAATGTCTAATGACATGCATTTGATTATGGTCTAAAAACGTGTCGGATGCTAGTACTATCCTTGGTAGGAGCAATAGTAAAGATCATCCTATGATTTTTCGGTCTGGCACAAGGTCCTGTCTCCGACCATGCTATGCAACCACCGTTCTTACGGTTGACACCCGATTTTGTTCAGGTGACCTAATGAATTCCAGGTGAATTCCTAGGATTTTAGGTTCAATGGTAATGAACGCATTGAAAATGGATTTTCAGAAAACAAATCGGTTTGTATTTTTGATCAAAATATTTTCTCGTTCAAGGTCGAGTTTAGATATCATTGAATTCCATGAGTTTGAATTCTCAATCTTTAAGGTCAATCTCAAGGATTGAGTAATATCAGTCTTAAAAGCTGATTTTTAATCTTTAAGGAGATTATCCTTTCTGGGGATCTGATTCATTAGTCTTATCAAGCTAATTTGCACGGTGCCCCCCCATTGTACGAGATAAATCCTTCTCATGGTTAGGATAAATCTGACCACCTGGCGACCCTGTTTGATGCTGAGGTCCGTGGATTTCCAGCCGATTTTAGTGATGACTTTTCTAGATTTTTCGTCAACCTACAGCTGGTCTGGACGACAACTTCATGACCTAAATCAAGAAGCGCGTGTCTTTTTCGGAAGACTTTACTTCCTTTTAATGATGGAATTGATTCATCGTGTAGATCCATCTCTTCTTTTCTTTCCTCAGATAAAATAGTTGATTATTGATTATTGTTCAAAACAAAAGTATTTTCAATTGTTTGTACAAAAATATGTGATATATTTTGAATAACTTGGTAAAGTTTTCCCACACTTGGCTTTTATTTATGTTTTTCTTTGCCTTTTTCTCCTATATTCCATTCTTAAATGAATTCTAACATTTTGGGTTGTTTCTCAATTTATGTCCTTTTCGAGGTAACGATAATTTCGGCTCAATGACCTAGTTTTCATCGTTCATAAATATGTATAAACATGATTTTGAATTCATTTTGTTGAAAATTTTGAAAAATTTTACTAGAAGTGGGTAGTCAGTATATAAGACTAGGGCTGTTCCTTGTTATCGAAGAGCACTAGATTCTAATACAACTACTGCGTTACTATTATTTTTAATGGTAACCAAGTGTTTAAATCAAAAATTTTTAAAATCCGAAAGAATTTAACCCCTTCCCACACTTAAGATCATGCAATGCCCTCATTTGCAAGAAATCAGTAACAATTTAAATTATTGAGGGTGATTAGCGTAGTAAAGTGATTAAATTTTACCAAAACTTCCAAACATATTGGCGTTTGTTTTGAATGATAAATGGTGCACGTCATTTGTTCATTCCGTTTGTTGTTACATCACATATAATTTTGCATCTTGTTGTTAAAATTAGTTACTTTTGCTGAACTTAATGCCAGTATTTGAAAACGCGTTGTTTTACCCTGTTTATAAGATAAACTACAAACAAATATATACATACTTTTTTTTTTAAACCTTTAACTTATAAAACAAATATTAATTAATTTTAAAATTTTGTTTCTTTTAAGAATGAGGGCGTTTTGGAACGATGCCCTAGTCCGACCCTCGACAAAATTTTAAAATTTGTCTTTTTGTAGCGATTGTTTTAAAAGCTAAGATTTTTGGATTTTTTTTCAATGTTTTTGGCATACTTTAATTCAATAAGATTAAAAATAATGATAATAAAAGTTCTCGTCCCTCCCTCGGGTAAAGCAATTTCGGTTCAAAGACCTAGTCTTCAACTTACGACGAATTTTAAAAATCATATTTTTAACTTAATGAGATAAAGTAAATTTTTGTTTTTAAATTCACACAACTTAAATATAAAATTCAAAATTAATATTAAAAATTCACACCAAACTTAAAATTTGAAATGCATAAAATTAAAAATTCATATTTTAAAAATTAAAAATTCACACCAAACTTAATTTTAAAAATTCACATTATAAATTCACACCAAACTTATATTAATTTTTCAAATATTTACAATTTTAAATATATTGTTTTTACAGAGTTTACAATATTAATTTAAGATTTAAATATTAATTTTAAAAACATGGTAAAAATAAAATTAAAAATCTTTTTGGCTTTTTATCCCACTTTAATCAATCAAATATTATCAAAAATATGCGCCCCTCTTTTCGGTAAAGTAATTTCGGTTCTAAAACCTAATTTAACTCATGACGAATTTTTGAAATATTTTGGGTTGATTGATTAAAGATATTTATACCTTAAGAATAAACGTTAAATTTCGCAGTGATGTAATAAATTTTTGAATGATATCAATAATTTCGGGCGCCAAACCTAATTTTATTTAATACCAATTTAATACTTTATAGCGAACAAATTAGCGTTTATTATCAAAAGGTTAAAAATAAAAATAAATAAAAAATAAAAACTGTACAGACTTACCTGTGAGATAGTATTATTAGTTATATGATCTATCCCATTCATAAGATAGTCGGTTTAATTGGTTTTCCATAGCTACATAGGCGTAACCTCGAGCATTCAGTGTCTTTTCTTCTAAACATATGAACGGTCCGTCTCTACATAAAGTAACAAATTCGGTATTTGAATAGGTTTGATTATTTGAACATTTACCTCCATGTGACCATTTTCCGCATTTGTGACATCGTTGTAGGTGTCGTGCTCTTCTTTTCGCTGCGGATTTTGATTTTCCTTTACCAAATTGTAACTTATTATCTTCACATCTGGATTCTTTTCTAACTCCGTCCATTCTTTCTCTGATTACTGATACTAATTCACTCGGGAGTATGTCATTATTACGTTTAGTGATCAAAGCGTGTAGCATTAGACCATGGTTTAGTTCACAGGCAGTCTTCATTTCCTAAAAAAAATAAAAATTCAGAATGGGGGGAGAAGACTAGTTCTTTAGGGCCTGCTAGGGAAAGACCATTCGGGTTCCATTTTCGAGAACTACATGAAAACAGACAATCTAACTCTAACAGAAATACATATTATCCTTTAAAGACTTGATTCTCCCCACACTTAGTTAGCTGTGGTGTCGAAATTGTGATTAACTTCATTGTCGACTTCCATCGGACCATGTATGTAATGTTTAACTCTGTGACCATTAACTTTAAATTCAATCCCATTTGAATTTATTAATTCTATCGTTCCGTATGGGAAAACTCTTTTGACTATGAATGGTCCAGACCATCTTGATTTCAATTTTCCAGGAAATAGCTTGAATCGTGAATTGAAAAGAAGAACTCTGTCTCCTTCTTTAAATTCTTTTGAACTTCTGATTCTTTTATCATGCCATTTCTTCGTTCTTTCTTTATAGATTAACGAATTTTCGTATGCTTCATGTCTTAATTCTTCTAATTCGTTTAGTTGACTTAATCGTAGACGTCCAGCTTCATGTAAATCAAGATTACATGTCTTCAAAGCCCAAAATGCTTTGTGTTCAATTTCTACTGGAAGATGACATGCTTTTCCATAAACAAGTCTAAAAGGTGTGGTTCCAATTGGAGTTTTGTAGGCTGTTCTAAAAGCCCAGAGTGCATCCTCCAATTTAATGGACCATTCCTTCGGATTTGATCCTACGGTTTTCTCTAGAATACGTTTTAAAGCTCGGTTGGTGTTTTCAACTTGTCCACTTGTTTGTGGATGATATGCGGTGGAGATTTTATGAGTTACTCCATATCTTTTAAGAACTTTCTCAAGTTGATTATTACAGAAATGAGTACCCCGATCACTTATCAAAGCTTTCGGTGTTCCAAACCTTGCAAAAAGATGTTTTAAAAAGTTGACTACAACTCGTGCATCGTTAGTTGGGAGAGCTTGTGCTTCCGCCCATTTAGATACATAATCAATGGCTACGAGTATATATAGATTATTATGAGATTTTGGAAATAGACCCATAAAGTCAATACCCCAAATGTCAAATACTTCACATACTTGGATGACATTTTGTGGCATTTCATCACGTTGACTTATTTTTCTGGCCCTTTGACAAGCATCACAGGATTTGCAAAGAAGGTGTGCGTCTTTGTAAATTGTAGGCCAATAGAATCCAGCTTCATAAACTTTTCTTGCTGTTAGTTGAGGCCCATAATGCCCTCCTGTTGGTCCTGTGTGACAATGGTTTAATATTTTACTAGCTTCATCTCCAAATACACATCGGCGTATTATTCCATCGGGACAACTTTTAAACAGATGTGGATCTTCCCAGAAATAGTGTTTTATATCACTGAAGAATTTCTTTCGTCTTTGGTACGATAATCCTTTTTCAAGGAATTCACATACTAAATAATTTGCATAGTCTGCAAACCATGGGATTTCTTTATAATCTATCTTCAATAGATATTCATCAGGAAAGTTGTCTTGTATGGCTGATTCATTTAGAACTTCTAATTCGGGATTTTCAAGACGAGAAAGATGATCAGCGGCGAGATTTTCTGCTCCTCTTTTATCTCGGATTTCAATATCAAACTCTTGTAAGAGTAAGATCCAACGGATTAATCTTGGTTTAGCATCTTGTTTTGAAAATAGGTATCTAAGAGCAGAATGGTCGGTATAGACCACTGTTTTTGCTAGAACGAGATATGATCGAAATTTGTCAAAAGCAAAGACAATAGCAAGGAGTTCTTTTTCAGTAGTTTTATAGTTCGTTTGTGCTCCTTGTAACGTCTTACTAGCATAATATATAGGTTGAAATCGTTTTTCAATCCTTTGTCCTAAAACGGCTCCCATTGCAAAATCACTTGCATCGCACATTAGTTCAAATGGTAGATTCCAATTTGGTGTTATCATGATCGGTGCATTAGTGAGTTTCTCTTTAAGAATATTAAAAGATTTGATACACTCATCTGAAAAGATGAATGGAGCATCCTTCTCTAGGAGTTTATTCAAAGGAGTGGCAATTTTAGAAAAATCTTTTATAAAACGTCGGTAAAAACCGGCATGCCCTAGAAAACTCCTAACTCCTCTAACATTGGTGGGATGTGGAAGTTTAGCAATTACATCTACTTTAGCTATATCCACTTCAATTCCTTCTTTTGAAATTTTATGTCCAAGAACGATGCCTTCTTTAACCATGAAATGGCATTTCTCCCAATTAAGTACTAGATTTGATTGTTCGCATCTAATAAGCATTCGTTCCAGATTAACTAGACATGATTCAAATGTATCACCGAAGACTGAAAAGTCATCCATGAAAACTTCCATGCATTCTTCTATCATGTCGTGAAAAATCGCCATCATACACCTTTGAAAGGTTGCAGGGGCGTTGCAAAGTCCAAATGGCATGCGTTTGTAAGCAAAAGTACCATAAGGGCACGTGAAAGTGGTTTTTTCTTGATCTTCGGGTGCTATTGGAATTTGAAAATATCCGGAAAATCCATCTAGAAAACAATAGTAACTATTTCCGACTAATCTTTCCAACATTTGATCTATGAAAGATAAGGGAAAGTGATCTTTTCTGGTGGCGTCATTTAATTTTCTATAATCAATACACACACGCCATCCTGTTACAGTTCTAGTAGGAATAAGCTCATTTTTCTCATTTGTAATGACAGTCATGCCACCCTTCTTAGGCACGCATTGAACTGGGCTTACCCATGGACTATCAGAAATTGGATATATCAAACCTGCATCTAGCAGTTTAATAATCTCTTTCTTAACTACATCTTGCATATTAGGATTTAGTCTTCGTTGGTGTTGCACATACGTTTTATGACCTTCTTCCATAAAGATTTTATGTGTGCAATACGAAGGACTTATTCCTTTAATATCATGAATCTTCCATGCAATGGCTGGTTTATGAGCTTTTAGTACAGAAATGAGTCGAGATTTTTCATCGTTTGTGAGAGAAGACGATATTATTACAGGTAATTCAGATTCACCATGTAAATAAGCATATTCCAAATGAGTTGGAAGTGGCTTTAACTCTAATTTCGGAGGTTCTTCTATCGATGATTTGTATCGATATCTGTCTTCTTCTTTTAGCATTTGAATTTCTTCTGTTGTTGGTTCATATCAATTAGCTATTAGTGTATTTAACATTTCAGCTTCATCAATTGGTTCATTACCTTCTCCTAAAGAACATTCTCCTGTTCCTTGTAATTCTGGAAATTCTTCTAATAATTCTGCATATGGATCTACATTTTGAATATAATAACATGTATCATCTGCAGATTGAGGTTGTTGCATGGCTCTATCAACTGAAAAGGTAACACTCTTGTCCTCTATACTTAGGGTCAGTTTCTTACCGAACACGTCTATCATTGCTTTAGCCGTGTTTAAGAATGGTCTTCCTAATATGAGAGGAACTTGAGAATCTTCTTCCATGTCCAGAACAACAAAATCTACTGGAAATACTAAAGTACCAACTTTAACTAGCATGTTCTCCATTATTCCTCTAGGATATTTTATTGATCTATCGGCTAGTTGTATACTTATTCTGGTTGGTTTTAATTCTCCAAGGTCTAGTTTAGCGTATAGTGAATACGGCATTAAATTTATACTAGCACCTAAATCTGCTAATGCTTCCATTGAACTAAGACTACCCAGAAAACATGGAATTGTGAAACTTCCTGGATCAGATAGTTTTACTGGTATCTTATTCAACAGTACTGCTGAACAATTAGCATTCATAGTAACAGCCGAGAGTTCTTCCATTTTCTTTCTATTCGTGATCAGATCTTTCAAGAATTTAGCATATCTAGGCATTCCTGAAATCACATCAATGAAAGGAAGATTTACATTTATCTGTTTAAACATATCCAAGAATTTGGATTGCTCGGCTTCAAGTTTCTCTTTCTTCATTTTACTCAGGTAAGGAAGTGGTGGTTGGTATGGTTTAACATAAGGTTTATCCTTAACTTTGTTATCTTCATTAACCTTCTCAACTACCGGTTCTTTTTCCTTATCTTGATCAGGTTGTGGTTCTTGTGGAGTAGGAATAGCTTCAGGTGGTTTAAGTGTTGTACCACTTCTTGTGGTAATGGCTTTAGCTGTTTCATTTCGGGGATTAGCATTTGTATCACTAGGTAGACTTCCCGGTTTTCTTTCACCTATTAATCTTGCTAGGTTACTTACTTCTTGTTCCAGATTTTGAATAGAAGCTTGTTGATTTCTAAATGCTTGAGCATTTTGTTCATTGGTTTGTTTTTGAGATGTGAAAAACTGAGTTTGAGATTCAACTAGCTTTGACATCATATCTTCAAAATTTAGCTTTTTATCATCAGTTTGTTGTGGTGGTTTGTTTTGAAAATTTGGTCTTTGCTGATTGTAATTATTATTGGATACTTGTTGATTGGTAGGACCTTGTTGGTTGTTGTATGGAATATTTCGGTTATAATTCTGGTTTTGATTGTAGTTTGGTCTTGGCGGTTGATAATTATTCTGATAATTATTTCCAGGCCTTTGGTTTATGTATGAAATATTCTCTCTTTGTTCCATTGTTAATTCAATACTGAGACAATCTTTTGTCAAATGTGGTCCTCCACACTGCTCACAACTAATTCGTATTGAGTGAATATCTTTAGTCATCTTTTCCATTCGTCTCTCCACAGCATCTATCTTTGCGGAAATGGAATCTAAGTCATGGCTAGAATCGGCTCTAGCTGCTTTAGATGATCTAACGATATCTTTTTCTTGGTGCCACTCATGTGAGTGGGAAGCAGTGTTATCAATAATTTTGTAAGCAACAGTTTCGGTTTTCTTCATAATAGAACCACCAGCTGCTATATCTATGTCTTTTCTTGTAGTGATGTCGCATCCTTGGTAGAATATTTGCACTATTTGACAGGTGTCTAAACCATGTTGCGGACATCCTCTTAATAACTTTCCATATCTTGTCCACGCCTCATATAGAGTTTCATTTGGTTTCTGTGTAAACGTAACAATTTCTGCTTGAAGTCTTACGGCTTTAGATGCAGGAAAGAATTGTTTAAGAAATTTTTCAACTAAAACGTCCCATGTATCAATCGCCCCTTCAGGTAACGATTCCAACCAATCTTTGGCTTCTCCCTTTAAAGTCCAGGGAAATAACATGAGATATATCTGTTCATCCTCCACTTCTCGTATTTTAAATAGTGTGCAGATCCTATTAAAGGTACGTAAATGTTCATTTGGATCTTCCTTCGGCGCACCACTAAATTGGCATTGATTAGTCACCATGTGTAGAATTTGTCCTTTGATTTCATAATCTGGCGCATTAATGTCAGGATGAGTAATTGCGTGACCTTGGCCAGTGCGTTTAGCTCTCATTCGGTCTTCCATACTTAAAGGTTCCAGATTCTCCATAATTGAATTTGTTGAATCTGAATCACTAGAGGATTCTGATTTAATGGTTCGTTCCTCAACAATCTCTGTTTGAATGATTGGTGGTTCCGGAGGAAAGTTTAGTGGTTCAGGATCTACGAACCGTTCCTGAATATTCTCTGGATTCTCAATTGTGAGGTCGGGTTCAAAAAATGGATTATCGGAAATTTGAACTGAAGTACTTGGTTGACTAGATGACGATTCTAAAGAAAAATCAACGGCGGTTATATTTGATAAATGTCTTGATCTAGTTACAGGTGGTGAACGTACAAAAGGTGGTGAACGTCTTGCTCGGTGCATTCACTGAATATCCTATTAGTTTTTAAAAAGGAAAGAAAAATTATATAAGTTATCCAATCAATAGACTTTTCTGATTTTGCCCACGTTTCGAATAGCCAAAAGATGCAGCAGAGGGGCAGGATTCGTTTGGTCTCAATATAATTGAGTACTGTTTGGCTCCAATAACCCGGTCCACGTACAAATCCAACTATTACTACGAACCAGAAAATTTTGATGTCTATCAATTTAACCACTTAAAATAAATTTTCGTAATTTTAAGAAATTTAGAGAAGAAGTAGAAAAAATTCTAAGTCCTAAAAACTAGAATGGCGAGAAATAAGAGAGAAAAAGAGTGCGCGTCGAAAAGTGTCGAAAAATGAAAAAGACGAAGAGTGGTTTGTAAACACCCGGTTAATCCAACCTTATAACTATCACTATCTTAAAATTAAAACTACAAATTGAGATCACTAATTGGAATTGTAATTGATACATAGGTAAACGGCGTCGAAAAAAAAAAAAAAAAAAATAGCACGAAAAATGGCGTCGCAAAATTCTAAAGCACCTAAACTTAGTCTAAGGAATAAGCACTTAAGGGATTTTACAGCAAAGCCTAAAAATTCTAGAAGTAAAAAAATAATTATGGCAAAACTAAACTTAATAATAAAAGTTGCGACTAGATTCTAAAAATCTAAAGATAATAAAACTTAAATTTTTTTTTTTTTATTTTTTTTTAAAAAATTATTTTTTTTAATATGTTATTTTATTTTTTCGATTTAATATTTCTTTTTTTTAAGGATTTTAATTTTTTTTTCTAAGGCTACGAGAAACTAGGTGATACTAGGCATCGGCGGAGCTTTCAAGAGACATGGGAGGGCACTCGCCTCCCTAAAATTTAAAGTTGTATGTGTAACTGTTTTTTTTAGTATTTGAGTGTATAAATAAAACTTAGATACTTTTTGCCCTCTTACAAAAATTTGTAGCCTTTCATCTGTTTTTGAGAAGCCAACCGTCTCCTGAAGCTTCTTCAAAGTGTTTTCAATAATTTCATAAATAAAATCACTATGGCACATTCAAATCACGTGTTTTCAAGAATTTCTCAAATGAAATCACTTTGGCACATTCAAATCAATTTTCTTTTTACATTTTTTTTTTTATCTTAAATCCAAAGTACTTTTCACAAACAGCTTTTATTTTATATTTGTTGTAGTACAATATTATATTCTATTGTCTAAATGAACAATTGCAAGTAATTAAACTAAATGATGAAGTTTAATAATAACACATCGTGATGTTAAAAGTAGGTGATACTTACCTTTCTTTTTTTTAACTCATTTACTATTCATGAATAGTAAGTAAAACGAAATTAATTAATTTACTATTCACATGAAAGCGACATAATAGAAATTATTAATTATAAGTTACATAATATACCCCTGAAGTATTTAATAAATACGACTTTTCTAAAACTTTATCACTATATATTTTGCAATTGTCACGATATTTATGGGCATATAGTGACAAGCGGCGCCAAAAAGAAATATTGATTAGGTACACTAGCTTTTGTAAAAAAATGATTAAACGGTGGGAGGGTGATTTGCCAAAAACTTGATGTTGTATTTTTTTTTTTAACACTTATTACAATATATTAAAAATAAAAATTACTTTTAAACAAACATAACAAAAATATAGCGTTTTTCAGCGTCCCCGGCAGCGGCGCCAAAAACTTGATGTTTTAGCAGAGTGGTATAAAATAGTTATTAATTTTAGCAGGAAATACTATTAAATATGCTACAATTTTACACAAGTTATTTATTTATTTATCGAGTGGGATATACTTAAACCTTGCTACAACACTTATAGGCAGTGTACCTAATCGTAGAGTAGTGTAGTTTTTATTAAGTCCGGTTCGTTCCACAGGGAGCTAGTGAAGTTTAACACTATATTTTTACACACAATATTTGTAAAAATACAAAAATAAAATATATATGTACTAGTAGTATTATTATTATAAAAGGGGGGGTTTTTTACCGTTTAATGACCGGTTTGTCGATTTTTAAGACTTAAGTCACAATTAAAACCTAATGTAAAATATAAAAATAACTTAATTTAAAGAGTAAAGTAAATAACAATAAATAAAGTGCGATAAATTAAATGACATAAAATAAAAGTGCGATAATTAAAAATGCGAAAAAGAGATAAAATAAAGGAATTATGCTTATTTAAACTTCCGTAATCATGATGTTTGACGTGTTGATTTTAATTTTATGCCCATGGGTTAATTGTCCTTTGTCCTGAATTATTTAATATGTCCGTTTGGTTTTTGTCCAAAACAGTCCATCAGTCATAAATATAAAGTGCGAGTGTCCTCATCAAATTATTCTTATACCCGAAGTTAAATATTTCAACTAATTGGGGACTTAAACTGTAACAAGATTTTAATACTTTGTTTAATAATTACACCAGGATGTCGACTGAGTGTAACCCAAGGTTTTAATATTTTGTTATCAATTATACCAAGTGTCCTTGTACATAATTTCACCCCTATTTTAATTATTCTAGTGGCTATTAATCCATTCCCGTGTCCGGTTAAATGAACGATTATTCGTACATATAAATACCCCGTCCATCGTGTCCGATTGAGTGTATATGGTAATTTATAGGGACGCCCAATTGTAAATCTTTATATTAACATTAACAAACTATCATTTAGTTAAACAAATATAAAGTCCATTAATAGCCCATAGTCTAATTTCCACAAGTGTCGTTCTTTTGTCCAAACCCCAATTATGGTACAAAGCCCAATTACCCAATTTTAGTAATTAGCCCAACATCATGATTACTTCGTTTTAAATAAGCATAATAATAACTTAGCTACGAGACATTAATGTAAAAAGGTTGAACATAACTTACAATGATTAAAAATAGCGTAGCGTTACACGGACAGAATTTCGACTTACACACTCAAACGATCTCTATCATAAATCTTATTATTATCATAATTTAAAATTAAAATTAAGATTATTATTATATCTGATTACATTAACATTATGATAGAGAATTATAAAATATAGATATTGATATTTGATATTAAGGGGAAAGATATATAAATAGAAAGATAGATTTAGGATAGAAAAAGGTATCATCCTTTCAACGGAATACGTCGTCTTTTATAGGCAAAATGTTAAATTGAATTTTCGCTTACGACCCCTGAACTATGCTCAATTAACAACTTTTTATTATTTAATATTATTCTTATTATGAATTATTTAAATATTATATTTTATTCTTGTGCATAGTTGACTTGTAATTTTTACACCGTTGCGTCGAGCGTTGAGAGTTGACTCATGTCCCGGTTCCGGATTTTCGAACGTCCTTTCGTACAATTTTATATCGTGTACTTTGCGTTTTGTAACTTGTACTCTTGTCATTTTTAGACGTTCTTCATCAATAATTTGAACCTTTTTGATTGTATCTTGTACTTTTGAGCTTTTTGGACCTTTGTGTCTTCAATTCGTCGTTTTCGCCTTTTGTCTTCGCACTTATTTAATATAAACGAATATTACTTGAAAATGGAACAATTGCAACTAAAATCTTGTCTTTCTTGGGGGATAATGCTATGAAATATATGTTCCTTTTTAGCCTTATCAGCTACTATAGCATTGTGGCCTTTTTGACGCTAATTGCTATATGTTTGGGTAATCATTAACAACGATTAAATAAGGTTGTTAAACAGTTTGATGGAATGGAAAAGTAGTGATGATTCTCAGAAAGATGTGATTTGATCATATAAATGTTGTGGAATATATAATTATGTAAATATTTATAAATTCGCTTACTTTATAAGTATCTCATGTATTTGAGTGAGGTTGTAACTGCTGCTTATGTTGTTGTTATGCCTGCAAATGTTACACCTGCAAGTGTTGGTGTTACTGCTATGTCTTTCTACGGCCAGTTTGTATGTTCAGACTACAGTAATCAACAAGACGTGTAGGACACTCCAGTTTGAATAAATGGTATGGTGCATTGTCCTTTTGCTTTCTTATTGGCTTCCACTTTCGTTTTAACATCCTTAATTAGATGTTATGTCCATCTCAGGTGCACAATCAAAATCCACTACTATATTAAATATTGGCACCTCAACAACTGCGCGGACGGGGGCTGTAATCATTGGAGGTATGTAATTTTAAATTTTTTTAAGGTTACACTGAATGTAGGAATGTATCATGTTTTTATCACATTTATTTTCATTTTTTAGTACCTGCCTATATGTACCGAAACATAAATTTTCAATTCAAAGTTTCATCAAGACGATCGCATCGCCCCTTGATAATCGATATTATAGCTCCACGAATTTACCCTTTGTTACATGTTTTCGTTAATGAATGGTTCTTTGCGCACGTAACTAGGTAATCTATATACTAATTGTCTGTTTTGGGGTTGGGATGATTTAAGTTCTTCTCACGTGCTATTTTATTTGTTTCGCTTATATATTTGGCCCAAAATTGAGTTATTTCAACAATTTTTATAGCGGCTTTCACTATGTCAATATGGTGTCAGGTTAAAATCATATTTAATGACACTAACCATTCGAGAAACTCACAATGAATTTATAACAGTTTTTTTTTAAAACCAATCGTACAATACACGGGCTATGAAACCCCCAAATTATAACATTATTATATACGGGCTCTAAACGCCCAAATTTATAACAGTTTTTAGTTGATATTTAGTCGCATCTATAGCCATGCAATATCTAATTCAATACAATGTATCTTTTTTGTTTTAAATTGGATTATGTGTTTTATTTAATTTCACAAAAACGTTTATTTACTTCTTCCGTTCAATGTACAAACTCATAAAACTATTATGCTTTTATTATTAATAGGAATATATGGCTTATTTGGGTTATAAAAGTAGTAATCAACGGCTGCGAATTTATGACCCGTTTACATGTTTTCGGGATGATGTAATGCTTATGAATGGTGATGGGAAGTTGAACTCCCGTTCAATACAATGTTGTTTACTTATCACATGTTAATGGGTTGATATTGCCACATTCAATTATTCAGTGAGGTTTTTACACTAAATGAGGATTGTTGTAGGGGAAGGTACATATATACAAACAAACTTTGATGTCATTATGGAAGCAACAAAAGCGGACTTAATGGATTCTGCAGGGAAATATGGAGTATTGTAGATGCTTTGTTCATGAATTATCATCTTGGTGACAAGAAAAATGTATGAAGTTCACTATTTCATTCGACAGTTAACAGTCACTATTTCATGCTCTAAGTCATTTGATTAGCTTTGTATTTGTATAACCTAAAGTTTACATATCATTCAACAGGTTGTAAATTATGCTAACCTGGAGACCAATTCATGCTAACCTTGAGATCAATTCATGTGCACACACACAGTTCTTGATGGCACGGTGCCACGGTGGGCGGTATAAGGTAACAAAGGCTTTCAAAACATTTCACATTAGGATCATTCATTCATGCACCACGTGTTTGGCTCTTTATGGTGGATGATTATCAAAAAGGGAATTTCCACGTCTATTTCTGGTGCAGGGACTGAAGGTGTAAATACTGTGCAGATTGGGTTTTTTTAACATTGGCAGTCCTTCGTCAATGGTTGGTGTTAAGTTTGTTTTCACTGTTGATCCTTTGTTAATTACTGATAAGTGGTGTGGTATTTTACATACCTACATACTACACGAGGAATTTTTAATGTACATTTACTTGTCCATTTGCAAACGTTTACATGAATTAGATTGATATTTTTTTATCAAACATATTGTTAGTTGCTAATACCAAGTTTTAAAGCAACCGTGCAACGCACGGGCTATTAAAGCTAGTAATTGCTAATTTCATATCAATTGTTATTCAATGTCATGAACCTCCAGTTTTATTCTATTCACAAGTTTTATATTGTGTGGTGTAGTAATACGTAATGGTTCATTTTTATATTTAGAAGTTTTTTATGTACTCCAATTATTATGTAATTAGTTATTGTCATATATGAAGTCATAAAGAGAGACCTTCAAAAAATTAATGGTAAAATGTAAAGGTAATATATGTTTTAATATTATAAATCGTACTACAATATGTATGTTTTATAATGTATTTTGGCATCATTTGTTAACTCGTTTGACCACCTTTAATAAACTTTTGTTTATATATAGTTTCATCATATGTTAGTACATATGACCCGAATGTGCAATTTTCTATAGTGGCAAACAAAACATATGCACAAAATCCTACTTGACCACTTGCATAATGAGACCAACATCAACTTTCACTTCAAGGTTAATATGTTTCAACCAACTCCAGCCATGACTCTAACCATTCGAAACACGAATTTCAAAATAGTGAATTTCAAAATAGTGAAATTTGAGAAAAGTCGTGCAACGCACGGGCATTGTCTTCTAGTACGCGTATATACTTAAAATTAAAATTAATTAATTACGAGTTATAATTAATAAATATTATATTATTAATTAAATATTAAATATAATAAATAAAAACAATAATTTGAAAGTTGAGGTGTCACCCCATATATCTCTCTCCCTACTATCGGTTTCGAAATCAACTCTTATAAATACCACTTCTTCCTCACTCACTCCACCGCCCATCCAATCCATCCATCCATCCATCCAAACCCTCGCTTTCTCCCTCAAAAATTCATCAATCAATTTTACATTATCATACATATCGATATCGATTACATATACATACAACAATGCACCTAGCTGATCTCGGAGATCACATCGGAATGGAGAGTTGCGTCGATCTAGAAACCGACACTGAACCTCCGGCACTATCCGGTTCAACGCTAAACCGGAAACCTTGGGGAACGAAGAACCGGAGATCGGTATATGTACGTAAACATACCCAATTTCCACCGCCGATACCGATTCAATCATCGACTGTCATGAAGCGTTATAATACTGACGACGGGCGTTTGGTTATAACTGAAGAGAAAATTCAAAGTCCAAAATTTCATTTCACGGCGAGTAGATCACACGGCCGGTTAACGATTCAACTCGTTAATTCTAATGAATTGGAGACTATTAAATGTAATTTGTCGTTATGTGATGATCAGAATAATGAGGAAGATGATAAGGTTGATGATGAGTGTGGTGATAAAAGTGAGGCGGCGGTTGGTGGTGATGGTAATTTAGGGAAATGTTATAAGTTTAACTCCGACGTTAGGGTGCCGGTGACGGGACCGTGTTTGTTTGTGCATCAAAATCAACTTCACGCTATAAGGCCTGTTTGGATATAGTAATAGTAAATTTAAATTAAATAATGTGGAATTCACATAAAAAGTTATATTTTGATTTTTTATTTTATTTATTTATTTATTTTATTTTTCTACTAAATTTAGTCAAAACTAAATTCATTACCTTTTGTTTTCTCGTTTTTGTGTCTAGAGAAAATCTGTACCGGTTTCCTGTGAATGGAGTGTTAAATTGAGAGTTTTATCATTTATCCTTCTTCTATATTTAATTTGTGTATTGTTTGTGTTTATATATATAATCATATCATATAGGAGTATATATTGTATAATCCGTATATAATATATAATAATCTAATTAAAACGTGTTGTTATCTAATTACTACGTACTAATTTATAAGTGTAATGAGGAAATGACCATTTAAAGTTTCACTAGTTTTTCTAAGATAAAAGATTGAAATCAATCAAATTTATCTATTCTAATCTTATATTTGACTAATAACATGATGTCATAAAAAAATTAACTCATGCTTTTAAAAAAATCAAAAAGAAAAAACAAAAAATTCTAGACTATGTGATGACATCATTAAGGGTAATTATTTTTTTAATTAAAGAATTATTATTATTATATCTCTTAAAAAAAAAACTGTTATTGTAAAAAACATGCGTACCAGTTGCAGAGTATTTAAGTGGAAGCCTTGAACATTGAACCCTAAAAAGCCTTACGCGCGCCTTCAATTTGGATTTGAATTTCAAAATCAGAGAGCAATGGGCATTTTAAAATCGCCATGGAGAAACCATTCTTCCATATTCTTCAATCATTGTACCTGTTTCTTCATCATTCTCAAAATCCGTTTCACTGATATTAGAGTTTTTTCTTTCATTTACAATCGGTTCAAGATTTGGCCAGGTTTCAATCAATCAAACCATCAACATCGTCGTGTTTTACACCTTCATTAACTGTGTAAGTTGTCACGTTTTACACTTGTGTGCTTTCTTCAAACTTTAATTTTGTTTCAAATTCAATGAAAAAGTTAAATATAATCAAGATTTCTTTTTATTCAAGTGGTATTGTTTCTCAGTTTCGATTTTTGGTTTTCATCTAATGTTCTTCTGTTTTCTTTTAACAGGTATTGGAATTATTGGAATTTGAATTGGTGGTTTTTAGGGTTTAAATCTGTGAATTTATGGCAGAAGTATCATATTATGAAGTTCTAGAAGAGATTCTAAATCGATTACCATTTTATACAGGTTTTCCATAGCTTTCGAATACCATAGCTTAGAGCTTGATTTTGTTATAACGATGATTTTTGTGTTTGTCTATATTTATTCCAGGTAATCTAACTTTAATTAGTTTAGTTATTTATTCTTATATATCATGTAATTTAAGTGTGTCTCTCCTAATGTATTGATAAAAACCACCATCTGTTTGATCAATTGTCACTAAGCTTTGTGGAACCCATTCTATGCAAGAATCATGATGAATCTACTAAAACAGATTATTATTTTTTTTATCTATAATAAAAGAACTTTGAGAATCATGTATATTAACACTTTGAAATAATGGGTGGTGGTAACATAATGTAGTAACACCTATGTATGTTCAAGAAAATTGTTACCACTTGAGGAGGAGTCATAATATTCATTTTGAGAAATATAGGTATCCATTTTATAATAGCTACTGTATAGTGTATGAAACAATAGTTACTAATTAAGTTTCTTTTGTAGTTATAAGAAAGCATTTCATATATTGACGTTGAGGCGTAGCTGTTTGTGTACAAAATAAGAAAGACTAATAGAGTAATGTTTACCTGGGAATTAAAGGTTAACACATCTCCATAACCCATCTTAGAAGCTTAGTTATACTAAACGGTTTCACATGATTGAGTATGTTGTTAATAAATCCTTTTTGTTAGATTCACCTAATTTGTTTCATGTTTGGATCTTAATATAATTTTTTTTTGCAGGCCTTTGTTTTGGCTTGAAATGTGTTAATTAGCACATTCTTTATTGGGTATGCCCTACTTCTTAAGGTTATACATCATTTGTGGTAATTCTCCTCATTCATACATAACTTTTGTGAACAGGACAACTAAAATTACAATTTTATTGCAGAAATTAATTGACGGTGCCAAAGTATATGAAACTGAGGTTCGAATTTTAAACATTCGGATATCGACTTATAAATCAATATGATTGTCATGGATGAGAAGGTATTGTCTATTATCTTTGAACTCTCTGTATTATTTTTTGGCGTATTTGAATCTGCTATTATCTTTCAACATTGCATAAATTTTGTATATATCTCTGAATCTGCATGCATATTTTGTATATGGATTGTAGTTCAAAATGTTTACGCTGTGATAAAATATAGATGATGTCATTGGGTTTTTTATTTAGATGTTTTTATAATTGTTTCATGTGTTTGAATATTAAGAAAGTGCTTAGTAATGCACAAGGATTACAAGTTAAGGGAACTGTTCCCGAGCCAAACGTGAATTCAGATGTCGTCTACTGGTGGTAAAGCTCCATCAAGAGGTATTTCTAATATTGCCAACTTTGCCATTTTTATCTTATACTTGAAGGTTTTAGACTTGGATTTGGAGGGCTATATAAGTTTCAGTTTTTAATTAAGGTTTTTCTTTTTTCTTTTTTTTAGAGAGTGACTTACAACTTACACTTGACTAATTCAGAATGTGGTTTATAAATTTTGAACTTATGTAGTTTACCAGCTCCATCCCTTTAATATGTCATGTCAGTATTATATTATGTTGTTGAACAAATGAGCTTTTTGAATATAATGCAAAAAAATGTGCCTATGAAACTGCTTTGAATATTGCCAGAAAGTGTAGCGCCTATTAAGGTTCCCGTCTCCGTTTATACTTGCAGTATGCGTTTGTCTACTGGAATATATGTTTGTGAGTGTGAAATTACTTTAAAAAAATAGAATTTATGTATTGTATTACTTATCATGTTTAATGTTTATTTATGCCTTTGGTGATTAGGAAAAAGAGTGCCCAAGACTATTACTTGCATTATCTTAAGGGAGCTGATACGTACACCACTTATTTTTTGCCATACACCACCAAAATTTAATTTTGGACTATTTTACCCTTTCTCATAATTAATTTAGGGAAAAGAGCCTTGAGTTAGAAGGGTAAAATAGTCAAAGATTGTAGTTTGGTGGTGTATGGCAAAAAACAAGTGGTGTACGGATCAACTCCCTTATCTTAATGTAGTGGTTGCAAATGAGAGGGTTATATTTTTAAAAAATTTCACCGTTTGTATTGATATATACTTTGCTAAAAAAAATGATTTACATAGTTATTATGAAGTTTAGTATAGTTGATGATCGGTTGAATAATTATTGATGTAAAATGTAAGTGTATTATAGCAGTAATCAGTGGCGGATCCAGGAAATTTTTTCACCAGGGGCAAAAAAAATTTATAAACGTAGAGATTTTTTTGGCAAAATATGGAGATTTTGGGGCAAAATATAGAGGTTTTTGAGCAAAATTTAGAGATTTTTGGGCAAAATACTAAGGTTTTGGAGCAAAATATGAAGGTTTGGGGACAAAATATAAAGGGTATGGGGCAAAAAAAAATTCCACCGGGGTCAAAATCGAAAAATCGAAAAAATTTACACTAAAAATTGCAAATCCACTGGGGGCGGGCGACTTACCCTGACCCTTCATAGGTCCGCCCCTGGCAGTAATACTATACTTATTTCCAGCAATTACTATAAAAAATAGTGCAAGTCACAATATATATATTTTAATGATAGTGATAATGATTATATATGGTTGATTTTGCTAAACAGATCTTAGAGTTGTCGTTAACATGCTTTAAATTATTGTACGTGTCGGTTATATGTTACTCCTTTTTAATAGTGGTGGTGAATTGTATATTACATTGAAGCGTGTTAATGATAACTCTTACGATGGAATGTCGTTCACAAAATCTATACATTGGGCATATGTTTTTCATTACTCTTCTTTATATGATTTCTTTTAAACGGGTCCTTAAACTAGTTGACATAATATATAGTGAGCACTCCGTGGAGTTTGGAATAAACAATAGGCTTTTGACTATATATGATGAGTTTGGAATAAAAAACGGGAACCGTAGTTTGACTTTGGAGTCAGAAATTCAAGATAAACCACCTAGAATAATGGAGGACCATATATATCCCCTCTTCAACACATAAACTTTTTTTATTTTAATTCAAAATACCAATACTAATACCCAAGGTTGTAAAAGTCGCGAGTCGGGGACGCATCGGTCGAGACCTAAAAGGGAAGCGTCGGCCGAGTCGGGGGACGCGTCGTGGACGCATCGGTCGTTGACCAACGTTGACTTTATTAATAATTTCTTAAATATATATTTATAAATATATAAAATAGTTGATTATGTATCATAAATTTCTTAAATAGAAACTTGAATTTAAAAACAATCAAACTTAAAACTCAATTAATGATACCGAGTACATAATCAGTAAGGATACAGAGAAAAGAGTTGCTCAAAAAATAAAAACAAACCCTAATTTTAAAATATATCAGATCTTGATGAAAATTTGATTGACTTTGACCGTTTTTGACCAATTGTGATCGTCTTTGACAGACTTTGATCGAACTTTTAGCTTTGACCGTCTTTTGAGTCGTTTTTAGAAAAAACGGGACGGAGAAAAAAAAAATGACGCATCGACCGACGCATCAGTCAAGTCGGCCGACTTTTACAACACTGCTAATACCAATTTACAATAAAAGAAATGAAATTTATTTTAATTCAAAATACCAATTTACCATAAAATCGATGATTTATTTAAATTCAAAATACCAAATTACAATAAATTTAATGAAATCATGAAGTCAGTTAATAAATAGAAAACTTTATAATTCCAATGTTGAACATGTAATCTTTAGTTTAATTGCATACAAGTATCTTAAGTTGTCTCAAATTTCTATTAAGATTAATTCAAAGAATGGAAAAAGTTAAATTTTACATATACCACTAAATTATGCATTAGACTACCAAGTCTAACTACAACATTGTAAAGAATATGATTAGCTATAATAAGTTCAAGTATAATAGATTAATAGCTCTATAGTTAAACTTGATAGTGTACAATAAATATCACATTTATTAATATATAAGTCCAACAATTGAATTGAACACCAACCAAATACTAACTTCAATTCACCATTAATACTTTGTTTATCCCTTATTAGTTTTTAAAAAAAAAACATAAATATTCTAACGTATATAAGGGATAAGATGATGATGATGATGATAAATATGGATTTGAATTTTTCGTAAAAAAAATAAGTATGAAGAAGCTAATGTATATATATATAGTGAAGACATAAAAAGAAAGTAATTAAAAATATTCCGTTTCTCTTGCATGTTAGGGTATGACCAAATAACTAGTTGTCCCTTTGTGGAAAGTAGATCAAGCAGATGTACACTTTGGGCTGTGTGAGGTACTCCAAACTCAATGTTTTGTCATCATTCTTATAATTATGATCAAGATCATGATACATGCTCCATTGATGTTTGTGTCTTCGAATTATTCCTATGCATCTATCTCTAATTGTGTTTGAATCGTTTAAGGTGATCAAACTTTATCTATTTGAAGATAAATATGAAAGTTTATCACATATTATTTGGGACAGGTAATTATCACGTAAAGTCGTTAAAGGGGATGAGGTTCGAGCGTACGTGTTTATGATGCATGTCATCACCACTAAGTTATTGTTAGTTGCAATAAAATAATAAAATAGTATGTTCTAGCATTTTTTAAAGTTGATCAAGTCGTAACAAAAAGAATATAAAAGAACATATACTATAGCTAGACATATTAGACGACCTAGATAATGTGGCTTTTGCGTCTAGAATGTAAGTGTATGAGAAACGTCCACAAACCTATGTAATAGAGCGCTTATGGGGATGAAATATGGGTCGTTGTTAGGGATGTTAATGTATCGGATATAGATCAGGTGGGTATATATCAATATCCATATTCATTTAATTTTTAAAATTCATATTGATATTCATATCCATTTAAATATAATTCATACATCCATATCCATATCCGTTGGGAGGTGATACTCACACACCACTTTTTGATCTATGTACACATAATTACCTATTATACCCTTAATTATACTTACAATAATAATATAAGTTCAACTTTCTATGGGCAAAACTGTAAATTTATAAGACAAAAGCGTAAATGGATCAAAAATAGTGTGTGAGAATCAGTACTCTCCAATCCATTGGATTAAGCGTACTTCGGATTTTTTAACTGCATGACTTCATATATTTTTTAAATTTATAGTTTTTTCTTTTAAATTGTATATATATGACATAACTAAATTTAACTATTCGGATCATATATTATTTTCAAATTTTTAGTTTTTTGAAAGTAAATTACCACTAATAGCATTCAAATATAATTAGTATGAAAAAAAAAAAAAAAAAAATAGGGCCACATTGCCACTGATTTTCCTGATTCGAACTTGAATAATTTGTGACCAGTATTCCATGAAAGTGTTTTTGTAACATCATCGTTAGTGCTTAGATAGGGTTTTGACTTTAACAAAAAGGACAAAAATAGTAAATGGGAAAAGGAGCCTGCATAAAATGATCGAGAAGTGTATTTACAGTGGCAATCATGCATGCATTATTATTGCAAGGAATAGCAGTTTTTTGTCTAGAAAAATTCAATGAATTAATCAAAGGTCGTCGTAGGGCTCGAATCTCATCACAAACATCCAATTCAAATGTACATATGATGATGGATGACAGCTCAAATAATATGCAGATACTCATAGATCTGACTGAGATTCTCGATAACAAACTGATCAAGTATTTAAAAACAGGGATGATTCTAACACATCTTTTTTGATCCTCACACACCTATTTTAACCTTTTACTCTTCTAATAATACTCCATTTTTTTAAATTGGTGTATGAGGATCAAAAAAGTGTGTGTGAGGATCATCCCCCATTTAAAAGATCAACGGTTCATCTGTCTGGGATTCGTTTCTTCCCAATTTTAAATAAATTACGCGGTTGGTCCATGTGTTTTAATTTGTACCATATTGTAGTGGTGCTTTTAACTTTTTTTACTTGTTTAGTCACTGTGAGATGCACTAGTTACGCGCTTGATCCCTGAAGCTAACGCTCGTTAGTCAACTCCAATACTTAAACGGTCATGTGTGCAACTCACATGAAGATAATTTCATCCGTTCGTCCATTAAGCCCTCATGTATGGGGTATGTAACATCCCGTTTTTCTTCATACATGTCCGAGGTACGTAATTGATCTTTAGAATGTTCATACTTGGTTGTATAATTGTATAAATATGATTGTTCGAAGCGTGTATGAAGGGTACCAAGCATGTACGTGTTGCTTGTTCGAATGTCGAAGAAAACTGAACTTTGTTTGAGTTACAAGGTGTGTACGTACCTTTTCGACCCCAAATAAAGTTTGAGTTGATGTTTCAAAACCTCACCATTAGAAAGGAAATCTTATTACGTTTCCAACGATATTTGATTCGTCGAAAACGGAGTTACGGTTTGAAAGTTACGACCAAAACAAGTGTCAGAAAAATGCGAAAAAGGGCCCAGGCGCAAATTGCGGCTGGTGGGCGCAATTTGCGGCTGGTGGGCGCAATTTGCGGCTGGCGGCGGTTCTTCAGCACCCAAATGGGCGTATTCTTGCGGCCACTTTTGCGGCTGGCCGTAATTTGCGGCCAGTAGGCGCAAATTGCGGCTGGAAACGCATTTTTGGTGATTTTCTTGATATTTTAAGTTTTAATGAAGGGTATTTGTGTCTTTTCACTTGTGGACGGATTTGTAGCCTTAATATCAGTTTGGGATTCAATTTTGGATCATTTTCACATCCACACAACTCTCCCATCTCATCTTAGAGAGAGAGGGAGATTTCTAGATAGAGATTTAGAGATTTGGGGAAGAAGAAGCTTGAATCGATCAAAGGTCCGGGTATTAAAGTTGTTCATCTCATTCTTGGCTACATTTTGGTTGTAGTGGTAAGTTCTAACTCCGAAATTCATCTTTATGATTTGATATTCAAGTTAGGGTTTTAAGCTTTTTAATTGTAAAACCCATTTAGATGATGAAGTGGGTTTATGGTGTAGTGACCCGAACTTTTCCATATTTATATATATTAATTGAGATTGATATTTACATGATTAAATGTTTCCAACATGTTAAGCAATCAAACTTGTTAAGACTTGATTAATTGAAATATGTTTCATATAGACAATTGACCACCCAAGTTGACCGGTGATTCACGAACGTTAAAACTTGTAAAAACTATATGATGACATATATATAGATATATATATAGTTAACATGATACTATAATAAGTAAACATATTATTAAGTGTATTAACAATGAACTACATATGTAAAAACAAGACTACTAACTTAATGATTTTTAAACGAGACATATATGTAACGATTATCGTTGTAAAGACATTTAATGTATATATATCATATTAAGAGATATTCATACATGATAATATCATGATAATATAATAATTTAAAATCTCATTTGATATTATAAATATTGGGTTAACAACATTTAACAAGATCGTTAACCTAAAGGTTTCAAAACAACACTTACATGTAACGACTAACGATGACTTAACGACTCAGTTAAAATGTATATACATGTAGTGTTTTAATATGTATTTATACACTTTTGAAAGAATTCAATACACTTATCAAAATACTTCTACTTAACAAAAATGCTTACAATTACATCCTCGTTCAGTTTCATCAACAATTCTACTCGTATGCACCCGTATTCGTACTCGTACAATACACAGCTTTTAGATGTATGTACTATTGGTATATACACTCCAATGATCAGCTCTTAGTAGCCCATGTGAGTCACCTAACACATGTGGGAACCATCATTTGGCAACTAGCATGAAATATCTCATAAAATTACAAAAATATGAGTAATCATTCATGACTTATTTACATGAAAACAAAATTACATATCCTTTATATCTAATCCATACACCAACGACCAAAAACACCTACAAACACTTTTATTCTTCAATTTTCTTCATCTAATTGATCTCTCTCAAGTTCTATCTTCAAGTTCTAAGTGTTCTTCATATATTCTACAAGTTCTAATTACATAAAATCAAGAATACTTTCAAGTTTGCTAGCTCACTTCCAATCTTGTAAGGTGATCATCCAACCTCAAGAAATCTTTGTTTTTTACAGTAGGCTATCATTCTAATACAAGGTAATAATCATATTCAAACTTTGGTTCAATTTCTATAACTATAACAATCTTATTTCAAGTGATGATCTTACTTGAACTTGTTTTCGTGTCATGATTCTGCTTCAAGAACTTCGAGCCATCCAAGGATCCGTTGAAGCTAGATCCATTTTTCTCTTTTCCAGTAGGTTTATCCAAGGAACTTAAGGTAGTAATGATGTTCATAACATCATTCGATTCATACATATAAAGCTATCTTATTCGAAGGTTTAAACTTGTAATCACTAGAACATAGTTTAGTTAATTCTAAACTTGTTCGCAAACAAAAGTTAATCCTTCTAACTTGACTTTTAAAATCAACTAAACACATGTTCTATATATATATATATGATATGCTAACTTAATGATTTAAAACCTGGAAACACGAAAAACACCGTAAAATTGGATTTACGCCGTCGTAGTAACACCGCGGGCTGTTTTGGGTTAGTTAATTAAAAACTATGATAAACTTTGATTTAAAAGTTGTTATTCTGGGAAAATGATTTATATTATAAACATGAAACTATATCCAAAAATTATGGTTAAACTCAAAGTTGAAGTATGTTTTCTAAAATGGTCATCTAGACGTCGTTCTTTCGACTGAAATGACTACCTTTACAAAAACGACTTGTAACTTATTTTTACGACTATAAACCTATACTTTTTCTGTTTAGATTCATAAAATAGAGTTCAATATGAAACCATAGCAATTTGATTCACTCAAAACGGATTTAAAATGAAGAAGTTATGGGTAAAACAAGATTGGATAATTTTTCTCATTTTAGCTACGTGAAAATTGGTAACAAATCTATTCCAACCATAACTTAATCAACTTGTATTATATATTATGTAATCTTGAGATACCATAGACACGTATACAATGTTTCGACCTATCATGTCGACACATCTATATATATTTCGGAACAACCATATACACTCTATATGTGAATGTTGGAGTTAGCTATACAGGGTTGAGGTTGATTCCAAAATATATATAGTTTGAGTTGTGATCAATACTGAGATACGTATACACTGGGTCGTGGATTGATTCAAGATAATATTTATTGATTTATTTCTGTACATCTAACTGTGGACAACTAGTTGTAGGTTACTAACGAGGACAGCTGACTTAATAAACGTAAAACATCAAAATATATTAAAAGTGTTGTAAATATATTTTGAACATACTTTGATATATATGTATATATTGTTATAGGTTCGTGAATCAACCAGTGGCCAAGTCTTACTTCCCGACGAAGTAAAAAAAAAATCTGTGAAAGTGAGTTATAGTCCCACTTTTAAAATCTAATATTTTTGGGATGAGAATACATACAGGTTTTATAAATGATTTACAAAATAGACACAAGTACGTGAAACTACATTCTATGGTTGAATTATCGAAATCGAATATGCCCCTTTTTATTAAGTCTGGTAATCTAAGAATTAGGGAACAGACACCCTAATTGACGCGAATCCTAAAGATAGATCTATTGGGTCTAACAAACCCCATCCAAAGTACCGGATGCTTTAGTACTTCGAAATTTATATCATATCCGAAGGGTGTCCCGGAATGATGGGGATATTCTTATATATGCATCTTGTTAATGTCGGTTACCAGGTGTTCACCATATGAATGATTTTTATCTCTATGTATGTGATGTGTATTGAAATATGAAATCTTGTGGTCTATTATTATGATTTGATATATATAGGTTAAACCTATAGCTCACCAACATTTTTGTTGACGTTTTAAGCATGTTTATTCTCAGGTGATTATTAAGAGCTTCCGCTGTCGCATACTTAAATAAGGACGAGATTTGGAGTCCATGCTTGTATGATATTGTGTAAAAACTGCATTCAAGAAACTTATTTTGTTGTAACATATTTGTATTGTAAACCATTATGTAATGGTCGTGTGTAAACAGGATATTTTAGATTATCATTATTTGATAATCTACGTAAAGCTTTTTAAACCTTTATTGATGAAATAAAGGTTATGGTTTGTTTTAAAATGAATGCAGTCTTTGAAAAACGTCTCATATAGAGGTCAAAACCTCGCAACGAAATCAATTAATATGGAACGTTTTTAATCAATAAGAACGGGACATTTCAGTTGGTATCCGAGCGTTGGTCTTAGAGAACCAGAATTTTGCATTAGTGTGTCTTATCGAGTTTGTTAGGATGCATTAGTGAGTCTGGACTTCGACCGTGTTTACTTGAAAAATGATTGCTTAACAAATTTTGATGGAAACTATATATTTTTAACATGTGAATATTATGTGATATATTAATCTCTTAACGCGTTTGATATTATGTGATAGATGTCTACCTCTAGAACAAGTCCCATTGACTTACCTAATAATAATGAAGAGTCAAATGTAAATTGGAATGATTCGTGGACTGATTCACAAGTTCCCGAAGAGGAACCGGAAGAAGAGTCGGAACCGGAAGAAGAATCGGAACCCGAAGAAGAATCGGAACCGGATGAAGAAATAGAACCGGTGGGGGAAATAATAAAACGGTTAAGTAAAAGAAAATCCTCAACCAACCGACCAAGGTTAATTATGGTCAATGGTGTTTCTGCCAAGGAAGCAAAATATTGGGAGGATTACCAATTCTCCGATGAATCGGATTCCGACGAGAATTCCGATGATGTTATAGAAATTACCCCAACTGAATTTAAAAAGGCAAAAGAAAATAATAAGGGAAAGGGCATAAAAATAGAGAAATCTAATTCCAACCCCGATGAACTTTATATGTATCGTCAACCCCCGAAGTCCTTAAGTTGTAACAATGACCCGGGAACCTCTAAACCACCAGGTTTTTCTAAACCAATGTGGAAAACGACGGCTCGTATTAGGGGAACATCATATATCCCTAGAAACTTGGCAAAACGAACCAAAACCGAAGAAGAAGAAACAAGCGAGTCGGAATAAGATAGTTGTATTCGTGTGGTGTAATATATGTAATATAGTGTGCTTATGCTTTATGATATATGTAAAAATTGCTTGTATTAATAAGTATTTTTTTTATGAATCTAACTCTTGTCTATTTTACAGTATAAAAACACAAAATGGATAGACAACCCAATATTTTAAGAGACCTACCCGGAGACATGATTGATGAAATCTTGTCTAGAGTCGGTCAAAATTCTTCGGCACAACTATTTAAGGCGAGATCAGTTTGTAAGACATTCGAAGAACGTTCCAAGAATGCCTTGGTTTATAAAAGGCTTTCGTTCGAAAGATGGGGGATATCACATTGGGAAATCCATAAGTTACGATGTGTTTACTTTGACGCATATATTGCGGGGAACCCAAATGCTATTTTACGCAATGGGTTAAGAAATTATTTTGACTCAATATATCCGAATATTGGACTTCGTGATTTAGAAAAAGTGGCTAACATGCAACATAAAGAAGCATGTTATGCTTACGGATTAGTAATGTTCGCTTCTCACCAAAGTGAGAACAAGAACATCGGGCTACAACTATTAAACAAAACGTTCCCACAAGTGACGGAGTCGGTAATTGGGGTAAGAAATGAGGTTTTTAGATTGTTACGGGACTGTTGGACATTACGTAACCCTCGTCCCTTTGACGACGTTACAACACGCTGTCTTATCAACGGCCATAACGGTTATGTTCCACAAGACCAAAGATGGGAAGTAATCCTAGTAAAACCAGAATGCATGACTTGTTTCTGGACGTATGAATTACGTGTCTTTATTGCCTTTGCTGAACGACTTTTGTACTAGCTAGAATTATCTTCACAACCATCTTGTATCAAATTTATTGTGTGCTATATTTCATGCTATATGTAAAATAAGCGGTATTGTAAGTTTGTAAAATATTGTGTAAAAGTTTGAACGCGAAATATTATTATAATCAGTTTTTCATATAGAATTGTAGTAGTTGAATTGTATATTAGCTACTAAATATGAACTTAACGGGTAGGTACTACCCGAATTTAAACTTATAAAACGCTAATATGAAGAAAAAGCTTTTATAAATGAGTTCATATTATGCTACGAAATACTATTAACTACTCTTAATATTCTGTATGATTAACTTGTTCCATTTGACTATTTTGAAGAAAATGGCACCGACTACTTGACACACCGTGAATATGAATGAAGAGGAATTCCGTACTTTTCTAGCTTCAAACATAGCCGCAGTACAGGCTACGCTACATACCAACCATAACCTTGGATCTAGCAGTACAGGAAATCGTGTAGGATGCACCTACAAAGAATTCACTGCCTACAAACCTTTGGAATTTGATGGAACCGAAGGACCGATCGGATTGAAACGGTGGACCGAGAAGGTCGAATCGGTGTTTGCCATAAGTAAGTGTACTGAAGAGGACAAAGTGAAGTACGCTACGCATACCTTCACAGGTTCTGCGTTAACATGGTGGAATACCTATCTAGAGCAAGTGGGACAAGACGATGCGTACGCACTACCGTGGTCAGCAATCAAGCACTTGATGAACGAGAAGTACCGTCCCAGAACCGAGGTCAATAAGCTCAAGACAGAACTTAGAGGGTTACGAACCCAAGGATTTGATATTACCACGTACGAAAGACGATTCACAGAATTGTGCCTATTGTGTCCGGGAGCATTCGAAGATGAGGAAGAGAAGTTCGACGCGTTTGTGAAAGGATTACCGGAAAGAATCCAAGAAGATATAATTTCACACGAGCCCGCCTCTATACAACAGGCATGTAGAATGGCTCACAAACTAGTGAACCAGATTGAAGAAAGAATTAAAGAACAGACTGCTGAAGAGGCCAATGTGAAGCAAGTCAAAAGAAAGTGGGAGGAAAACGGTGATAAGAATCACCAATACAACAACAACAGCAATTACAACAATAATCGCAACAATTATCCCAACAATCGCAACATCAATCGCAACTACAACAAACGGCCCAACAACAACAACAACAACAACAGTAACTACAACAATCATCTTAACAACAATAATAACCGCAACAACAACAACAATCAGAAGCAGCTATGCCAAAGGTGTGAAAAGTATCACTCGGGGTTCTGCACCAAATTTTGCAACAAGTGTAAAAGAAATGGTCATAGCGCGGCGAAGTGTGAGGTCTACGGACCAGGGGTTAATAGAACGAAAGGAACAAATGGTGTCGGAACGAGTAATGGCGGAGCAAGTAGTGTCGGAGCAAGTTATGCCAATGTAGTTTGTTATAAATGTGGAAAACCGGGCCACATTATTAGAAATTGCCCGAACCAGGAGAACACGAATGGACAAGGCCGCGGAAGAGTTTTCAATATTAATGCGGCTGAGGCACAGGAAGACCCGGAGCTTGTTACGGGTACGTTTCTTATTGACAATAAATCTGCTTACGTTTTATTTGATTCGGGTGCGGATAGAAGCTATATGAGTAGAGATTTTTGTGCTAAATTAAGTTGTCCATTGACGCCTTTGGATAGTAAATTTTTACTCGAATTAGCAAATGGTAAATTAATTTCAGCAGATAATATATGTCGGAATCGAGAAATTAAACTGGTTAGCGAAACATTTAAGATTGATTTGATACCAGTAGAGTTAGGGAGTTTTGATGTGATAATCGGTATGGACTGGTTGAAAGAAGTGAAAGCAGAGATCGTTTGTTACAAAAATGCAATTCGCATAATACGAGAAAAAGGAAAACCCTTAATGGTGTACGGAGAAAAGGGCAACATGAAGCTACATCTTATTAGTAATTTGAAGGCACAAAAACTAATAAGAAAAGGTTGCTATGCTGTTCTAGCACACGTCGAGAAAGTACAAACTGAAGAAAAGAGCATCAATGATGTTCCCATTGCAAAAGAATTTCCCGATGTATTTCCGAAAGAATTACCGGGATTACCCCCACATCGATCAGTTGAATTTCAAATAGATCTTGTACCAGGAGCTGCACCAATAGCTCGTGCTCCTTACAGACTCGCACCCAGCGAGATGAAAGAACTACAAAGCCAATTACAAGAACTTTTAGAGCGTGGTTTCATTCGACCAAGCACATCACCGTGGGGAGCTCCTGTTTTGTTTGTCAAGAAGAAAGATGGTACATTCAGGTTGTGTATCGACTACCGAGAGTTGAACAAACTTTCCATCAAGAATCGCTACCCACTGCCGAGAATCGACGACTTATTTGATCAACTACAAGGCTCATCTGTTTATTCAAAGATTGACTTACGTTCCGGGTATCATCAAATGCGGGTGAAAGAAGATGATATTCCAAAGACTGCTTTCAGAACACGTTACGGTCATTACGAGTTTATGGTCATGCCGTTTGGTTTAACTAATGCACCAGCTGTGTTCATGGACCTTATGAACCGAGTGTGTGGACCATACCTTGACAAGTTTGTCATTGTTTTCATTGATGACATACTTATTTACTCAAAGAATGACCAAGAACACGGTGAACATTTGAGAAAGGTGTTAGAAGTATTAAGGAAGGAAGAATTGTACGCTAAGTTTTCAAAGTGTGCATTTTGGTTGGAAGAAGTTCAATTCCTCGGTCACATAGTGAACAAAGAAGGTATTAAGGTGGATCCGGCAAAGATAGAAACTGTTGAAAAGTGGGAAACCCCGAAAACTCCGAAACACATACGCCAGTTTTTAGGACTAGCTGGTTACTACAGAAGGTTCATCCAAGACTTTTCCAGAATAGCAAAACCCTTGACTGCATTAACGCATAAAGGGAAGAAATTTGAATGGAATGATGAACAAGAGAAAGCGTTTCAGTTATTGAAGAAAAAGCTAACTACGGCACCTATATTGTCATTACCTGAAGGGAATGATGATTTTGTGATTTATTGTGACGCATCAAAGCAAGGTCTCGGTTGTGTATTAATGCAACGAACGAAGGTGATTGCTTATGCGTCTAGACAATTGAAGATTCACGAACAAAATTATACGACGCATGATTTGGAATTAGGAGCGGTTGTTTTTGCATTAAAGACTTGGAGGCACTACTTATATGGGGTCAAAAGTATTATATATACCGACCACAAAAGTCTTCAACACATATTTAATCAGAAACAACTGAATATGAGGCAGCGTAGGTGGATTGAATTATTGAATGATTACGACTTTGAGATTCGTTACCACCCGGGGAAGGCAAATGTGGTAGCCGATGCCTTGAGTAGGAAGGACAGAGAACCCATTCGAGTAAAATCTATGAATATAATGATTCATAATAACCTTACTACTCAAATAAAGGAGGCGCAACAAGGAGTTTTAAAAGAGGGAAATTTAAAGGATGAAATACCCAAGGGATCGGAGAAGCATCTTAATATTCGGGAAGACGGAACCCGGTATAGGGCTGAAAGGATTTGGGTACCAAAATTTGGAGATATGAGAGAAATGGTACTTAGAGAAGCTCATAAAACCAGATACTCAATACATCCTGGAACGGGAAAGATGTACAAGGATCTCAAGAAATATTTTTGGTGGCCGGGTATGAAAGCCGATGTTGCTAAATACGTAGGAGAATGTTTGACGTGTTCTAAGGTCAAAGCTGAGCATCAGAAACCATCAGGTCTACTTCAACAACCCGAAATCCCAGAATGGAAATGGGAAAACATTACCATGGATTTCATCACTAAATTGCCAAGGACTGCAAGTGGTTTTGATACTATTTGGGTAATAGTTGATCGTCTCACCAAATCAGCACACTTCCTGCCAATAAGAGAAGATGACAAGATGGAGAAGTTAGCACGACTGTATTTGAAGGAAGTCGTCTCCAGACATGGAATACCAATCTCTATTATCTCTGATAGGGATGGCAGTTTATTTCAAGATTCTGGCAGACATTATAGCAAGCATTAGGAACTCGTCTAGACATGAGTACTGCCTATCATCCACAAACTGATGGGCAGAGCGAAAGGACGATACAAACGCTTGAAGACATGCTACGAGCATGTGTTATTGATTTCGGAAACAGTTGGGATCGACATCTACCGTTAGCAGAATTTTCCTACAACAACAGCTACCATTCAAGCATTGAGATGGCGCCGTTTGAAGCACTTTATGGCAGAAAGTGCAGGTCTCCGATTTGTTGGAGTGAAGTGGGGGATAGACAGATTACGGGTCCGGAGATTATACAAGAAACTACCGAGAAGATCATCCAAATTCAACAACGGTTGAAAACCGCACAAAGTCGACAAAAGAGCTACGCTGACATTAAAAGAAAAGATATAGAATTTGAAATTGGAGAGATGGTCATGCTTAAAGTTGCACCTTGGAAAGGCGTTGTTCGATTTGGTAAACGAGGGAAATTAAATCCAAGGTATATTGGACCATTCAAGATTATTGATCGTGTCGGACCAGTAGCTTACCGACTTGAGTTACCTCAACAACTCGCGGCTGTACATAATACTTTCCACGTCTCGAATTTGAAGAAATGTTTTGCTAAAGAAGATCTCACTATTCCGTTAGATGAAATCCAAATCAACGAAAAACTTCAATTCATCGAAGAACCCGTCGAAATAATGGATCGTGAGGTTAAAAGACTTAAGCAAAACAAGATACCAATTGTTAAGGTTCGATGGAATGCTCGTAGAGGACCCGAGTTCACCTGGGAGCGTGAAGATCAGATGAAGAAGAAATACCCGCATCTATTTCCAGAAGATTCGTCAACACCTTCAACAGCTTAAAATTTCGGGACGAAATTTATTTAACGGGTAGGTACTGTAGTGACCCGAACTTTTCCATGTTTATATATATTAATTGAGATTGATATTTACATGATTAAATGTTTCCAACATGTTAAGCAATCAAACTTGTTAAGACTTGATTAATTGAAATATGTTTCATATAGACAATTGACCACCCAAGTTGACCGGTGATTCACGAACGTTAAAACTTGTAAAAACTATATGATGACATATATATAGATATATATATATAGTTAACATGATACTATAATAAGTAAACATATTATTAAGTGTATTAACAATGAACTACATATGTAAAAACAAGACTACTAACTTAATGATTTTTAAACGAGACATATATGTAACGATTATCGTTGTAAAGACATTTAATGTATATATATCATATTAAGAGATATTCATACATGATAATATCATGATAATATAATAATTTAAAATCTCATTTGATATTATAAATATTGGGTTAACAACATTTAACAAGATCGTTAACCTAAAGGTTTCAAAACAACACTTACATGTAACGACTAACGATGACTTAACGACTCAGTTAAAATGTATATACATGTAGTGTTTTAATATGTATTTATACACTTTTGAAAGAATTCAATACACTTATCAAAATACTTCTACTTAACAAAAATGCTTACAATTACATCCTCGTTCAGTTTCATCAACAATTCTACTCGTATGCACCCGTATTCGTACTCGTACAATACACAGCTTTTAGATGTATGTACTATTGGTATATACACTCCAATGATCAGCTCTTAGCAGCCCATGTGAGTCACCTAACACATGTGGGAACCATCATTTGGCAACTAGCATGAAATATCTCATAAAATTACAAAAATATGAGTAATCATTCATGACTTATTTACATGAAAACAAAATTACATATCCTTTATATCTAATCCATACACCAACGACCAAAAACACCTACAAACACTTTCATTCTTCAATTTTCTTCATCTAATTGATCTCTCTCAAGTTCTATCTTCAAGTTCTAAGTGTTCTTCATATATTCTACAAGTTCTAATTACATAAAATCAAGAATACTTTCAAGTTTGCTAGCTCACTTCCAATCTTGTAAGGTGATCATCCAACCTCAAGAAATCTTTGTTTTTTACAGTAGGCTATCATTCTAATACAAGGTAATAATCATATTCAAACTTTGATTCAATTTCTATAACTATAACAATCTTATTTCAAGTGATGATCTTACTTGAACTTGTTTTCGTGTCATGATTCTGCTTCAAGAACTTCGAGCCATCCAAGGATCCGTTGAAGCTAGATCCATTTTTCTCTTTTCCAGTAGGTTTATCCAAGGAACTTAAGGTAGTAATGATGCTCATAACATTATTCGATTCATACATATAAAGCTATCTTATTCGAAGGTTTAAACTTGTAATCACTAGAACATAGTTTAGTTAATTCTAAACTTGTTCGCAAACAAAAGTTAATCCTTCTAACTTGACTTTTAAAATCAACTAAACACATGTTCTATATATATATATGATATGCTAACTTAATGATTTAAAACCTGGAAACACGAAAAACACCGTAAAATTGGATTTACGCCGTCGTAGTAACACCGCGGGCTGTTTTGGGTTAGTTAATTAAAAACTATGATAAACTTTGATTTAAAAGTTGTTATTCTGGGAAAATGATTTATATTATAAACATGAAACTATATCCAAAAATTATGGTTAAACTCAAAGTTGAAGTATGTTTTCTAAAATGGTCATCTAGACGTCGTTCTTTCGACTGAAATGACTACCTTTACAAAAACGACTTGTAACTTATTTTTACGACTATAAACCTATACTTTTTCTGTTTAGATTCATAAAATAGAGTTCAATATGAAACCATAGCAATTTGATTCACTCAAAACGGATTTAAAATGAAGAAGTTATGGGTAAAACAAGATTGGATAATTTTTCTCATTTTAGCTACGTGAAAATTGGTAACAAATCTATTCCAACCATAACTTAATCAACTTGTATTGTATATTATGTAATCTTGAGATACCATAGACACGTATACAATGTTTCGACCTATCATGTCGACACATCTATATATATTTCGGAACAACCATAGACACTCTATATGTGAATGTTGGAGTTAGCTATACAGGGTTGAGGTTGATTCCAAAATATATATAGTTTGAGTTGTGATCAATACTGAGATACGTATACACTGGGTCGTGGATTGATTCAAGATAATATTTATCGATTTATTTCTGTACATCTAACTGTGGACAACTAGTTGTAGGTTACTAACGAGGACAGCTGACTTAATAAACGTAAAACATCAAAATATATTAAAAGTGTTGTAAATATATTTTGAACATACTTTGATATATATGTATATATTGTTATAGGTTCGTGAATCAACCAGTGGCCAAGTCTTACTTCCCGACGAAGTAAAAAAAAAATCTGTGAAAGTGAGTTATAGTCCCACTTTTAAAATCTAATATTTTTGGGATGAGAATGCATGCAGGTTTTATAAATGATTTACAAAATAGACACAAGTACGTGAAACTACATTCTATGGTTGAATTATCGAAATCGAATATGCCCCTTTGTAACGACCCGGATTTTTTGCGATAGTTTTACACTTATAAGATTAATATCTACATAAATTAAACCTTACCAACATGATAAGCAATCCAAATTGTTGAGACGTATGTTTTCAAAGAGAGTTTTACACAACGATTGACCGTCTAGTTTGACCGATGATATCACGAACTATACAATATATGATAATTATACGTTTGTGTATATATATGTATATATACATATTTAACATGATCTAAGGATCTTTTAATATCTCATTTTGTATTAATAACAATAAGTTATAAGTATATCTTGAAACTACTAACTTAAGTTTTCAAAACGATAACCATACGTAACGTTATTTGACATAAATAAATATGACCTATAATGTTTATACATATATCGTATATATAATGTATTTAATCACTTTTAAAGGACTTAAATACATAAAACAATATAAGTGTATTCACAAAAGATAGCTATATTTGAATCCTCGTTCCGTTTTCACAAGATTTTCTATACGTATATCTAGAGTACATGTACTCGTATCATACCTAGCTTCTATACGTATTTACTATTGGTATATACACATCAAATCACCACCAACCAGCCCTTGTTCATGCCTTATGTATAAGGTAACTACTTTTGTTATTTAGTATGACAATTTCACATGATTAAAAGATCTTTTCACAAAATTACAAACTTATACACCTTTTACACCACCATAAATACATGCATCCATTTTCAATTTTTGGAATATTATTTCTCTAGCTAAACAAACACACTTACTAGCCTCATGTCTCTCTAAGAACTCCAGCAAAAATCCTCTCAAGAATCACCTTAAACACCACCATAAAAAGATCAACAAAAACACTACAAAAATACAACTTTCAATTCAAGTTTATGTCTTAAGTTGCTTCCAATCTTTCATCCAATTTCATCACTCTTTTGGTTCTAAGTTTTTACTCCTCTTTTATAGCAATCTTGTCCAAGTAACTTGAGGTAGTAACTTTGTTCATAACCTTATTCGATTCATATATATATAGCTATCTTATTGTATGGTATACAATTTTAACAACAAGAACATAGTTTGAATGTTTTCAAACTTGTTTGCAAACTAAATAGATCCTTCTAACTTAACTTTTAAAATACTTAAAGACCTGTAATATAACATAAATATATGCTAATTTAACAACGTATAACTTGGTTTTTCAAAAGAACACCTTAAAAACTATTTTTACGACGTCGGAGTGCAACCGGGGGCTGTTTTGGGTTGGATAATTAAAAACTATCTTGAACTTTGAATTGGAGGTTTATATTCTGGAAAAATGATATTTCTTATGAATATGTTAACACATAAAAATTTCATGATTTAATTCAAAGTATAAGTATTTTTAGAAAAATGGTTATTAAATGATATTTTTGTAACAAAAATGATTAACTTCATAAGTTTCACTAAAGTTTGACCTACGACCTGTGATTTCGAATACAAACTAAGGTATTTACAGTTCATAGTCTTAAAGAGGGACTCGATCCAAGGAAGTGGCAAGTTGAACCAACGAAAACGGAGTTGTAACGAAGAAACTATGACCAAAACGAGATCGGATATCTAAGACTAGTTTAGCCACGAAAATAATTGGAGAAAAATTATATAAATCACATTTTTTTTAAAATAACATGATATTTTATATATATGTACTCATAATTTAATTTTATATGGTTCAGGATCACCCGTAAACAATACGAGAAGATTAATCATAAGATCCCATGATTGTACGCAACACGTCATTTGACAACACCGGTACTTTATGTACGCAACACGTCATTTGACAACACCAGTACCGTGGGTCAAGATTAATCCCGACCAATACATATACGATGGGGGTTTTATTTATTTCATTGGGGGTTTATTAAACATCTAAATATGAGCCATTAAAATTGAATTACTAACATCGGACTGCTAACTACGGACTAAGGAATTATTAAAAGTATTAAAAGTATAACAAGTATATATATGTGACGATTGTTTTAAAAAGAAAAGGTATTGATATATTATGTATGGATAGGTTCGTGATATCAATCGGAGACCAAGTCAAAATATATATCTTCAAGGCAAAGTGAGTATATAGTCCCACTTTTAAACTCTAAATATTTCGGGATGAGAATACATGTATTTTATGTTTTACGTTATGGACACAAGTAACTGAAAAATATATTCTACGTTGAGTTGTACCACTGGCATACTTCCCTGTAGCTTGGTAACTAATATTTACAGCGGTATTGTAAACGCGAATCCTGTTGATAGATCTATCGGGCCTGACAACCCCAACCGGACTGGACGACCAGTATTCAACGGTTGCACAGTACTTCGTTTCGTGACTACACTTGGTACAGTGTAGTAAGATTTCATAATAAAGGGAATATGCGACGTGATTAAATGTTAAGTATGGTTACCAAGTGCTCAACCACTTAGAATATTTTTATTAAAATGTTTATATATGAAATCTTGTGTTCCATTGTTATAACGCTGCTAGCATCAAACCTATATATCTCACCAACTTTATGTTGACGTTTTAAAGCATGTTATTCTCAGGTATGAATTAAGTCTTCCGCTGTGCATTAGCTCATGTTAAGGATACTACTTGGGACCTTTTAAGCCATGATACAAAGACATTGCATTCGAGTCATTGGAGTTCAATAGAGAATATTAATAAGTAAATGACAGATTAGGTCATTTGGATATTATGAAATGTTAGACGAAAATGTCAAATATTGATGTAATGATAGGTTTCCTTTTAAGAATAAATGCAACGTTTGTAAAATGTATCATATAGAGGTCAAGTACCTCGCAATGTTATCATATGTTATTGTATTCGTCCCTATGGATTGGGTCGGGTCATCTCATGTGGTATCAGAGCGTTGGTCTTAGCGAACCAGGCCTTGCATTAGTGTGTCTAACTGGTAGTTGTTAGGATGCATTAGTGAGTCTGGACTTTGACCGTGTCTACATGCCAAAAGTTTTGCTTATCATATCTAGTCGAAAATCATCTGCTTATCTTCCTTAGGAATTTCCTGCTTAGTATTCTTAAGTCTAGACACGTCTTACTGCATTTAGTGCATCGATATTGTATAGACAAAATTCGTATCCTAGCGTATCTGTTGCTATAGACATTGCCTGACGAATTTCAAAGATTCTCCGTAATTCACGGGATTTTGAGTATTATAAATACATATGTAAATTATGTATTGAAGAATACCAAACCCAACTCCTATAATCTATTCCAAACCAAAAATTCATTTCCCCGACTATACAAGATGAACTCTGCATCCAATTCGAATTCCTCCGACTCCGACAGCTACGCTGATATGGATTTCCATTCGGGCTCCGAAGGCAGCGTCACTGGAATGGATCAACCAATTTCTCATCATCTATTCTGGATGAATTGGGGATGGGTTCGTAGTATACTAAATTATTGGAGACAAGAAGAAGGTGATCCCTTTCACCCACCGAATTGCCCCATTGGCGACGAACCTGAAGCACTTACCGGCGAACCTGTTCGAGAAACCATTTTCTCTCTCATTTCTCGAGTATCTCGTCACGATTATATCCTATCCCATATTTCGGATCTTGTTCATTCGCTCACTCCAACCGCCAATCATCCTGGTGTACTAGCAGAAATTAACGAACTTCGCGCTCGTGTGACGGCTTTGGAGAACACGGTGCGAAGGTTACAAACACCAGCAGCAGCACCAGCAGCATAACCAGTACCGTTAACAACATCAACCTCGCAATCTTAAGTACCAGTAGCATCATCGACGTCAACAGCATCATCAGCATCAACACCAACCGTATCATTACCACCACCAACAATCACATCCGCACCACATACCTCAACATCATCATCTGAACTTCGAATATGATCTTTATTCTACATATCATTCTACACCGATTACCTCTTCTTTACGTATCGTTCTTCGTTCGACATGACGATTATGTAATCTCTAATGTTTTGGAGATTATGTAACCTAGTAATAACGATAAATCAAATGAGTTGAATATTTTATTGACTCATTAAATTCATAGTTACATCCGAAGAAAATATATATGCAAATATATTTTCATAAAGATTGTAATTAAAAATTTCTTTCGTACAAACTGTTAATGATGAAAATATTTTAACGGGTGGGTAGTACCCAAGGAATATTTAGAATTCACATTAACAAGTTACACTGTACATTCTTCGAATCTGATTCAACGATCATTTATTATCCTACTTACAATTACCGATATACGTATCCGTTCACCCCAAATTAACCATTTCCATTTAAATTTCATATTTGGATTTTTACCTATCCGAATCCAACAAGTGGCATAATGAAGAAACATTGGCAAAATAAAAATTGTTAGAAACAGATGAATTAATTAATTGAAATTGTGATAGGATTACACGCTAACTGTTCCGGCTAACTGTTCCCAGCTAACTGATTAATATTTAATTTATCGCAATTTACATTCTTGCAATTTTAATTTCTGTACTTTACATACCGTCGGGACACATGTACAACAACACGTCGGATTAATTCTGAGACAACACGTTGTATAATGGGTCATGATATATATTTATTTATTTTACGCATTTTAAATAACGGGACACGTATAAAAGGTTTCGACTTATCATATTGACCCATCTATATATATATTTCGGAATAACCATAGACACTCTATATGTGAAGGTGGGAGTTGGCTATACAGGGTCGGAGTTGATTCCAAAATATATATATACTTTGAGTTGTGATCGACACCGAGACCGGTACACGGGTCATGATACGTATTAAGTAATTCGAATATTATATATTTAGTTCATATATGAATTTATTGAACCATTGGACAATCGGACTATTGGACTGCTAACTTTGGACAATTAAAAAAATGAGTTAAAATGATGATTATTACATATGAAACTAAACAATCCTTCAAGTTTGCCACTTGATTCTATTTTAAACCTCATTTGTATCTTGACGATTACAATTCGCATTCACAACTTTTCATGATTCTTGAAAACATCTCAATCGAGAAGTTGAACCAGACGCACCTCATCTACGGAAGAAAGATTTATGCATACAGTTATGCACCTAAAAATTTTCGAACTCGAAGTTATAGTTAAAACGTATCCGCATCGAATTCCTTATCATCCATTAGCAAAAACAATCACGCGATTCCTTTTCAATTAACTAATTTTGTCACAGCTCCACTTCGATATCTCAGTAAGACTACTCTTATTACAATCTTGATATATATATATATACGTTGTTCTTTCGCCATCGTTACCGGAGAACCTTTTATATTCCATCATATTACCATCAGCGTTTAATCATCTAAAAATACAATTCTCCTTAAACCATCTTGGTTTGATAACCAATGACCCAGATCCGATAACTTTGAAAATACTGACGAAGCAGCATGTTGTAGAAGGTCTTAATGACCAAAAGTTGATGATAAAAGAAGGAAGTGTTAGGAACGCTTGATAGAAAATTGGTACTGAAAAACGGATTGAGCAAACCATGAAGGAGACTCTGAACAAGTTACAAGGACTAAACTTGTACATAAAGAATTATGACGATTCTGTGAATCAAACACCTTGCTTCTGAATCTAAACCCTTACGGGTCAATCTTCATCATCATCCTTCGACATTAGAAATTCCAAGATATTATCATATCTTTCATTATAAATATATTCAATATTTCTGAAGATATTTTCACCACTATCCTTATCTGAAATCATTTATCTCTCTGTAATATCTGCGTTACAATATAAAGGAAACTGTGTTAGTTTCTAAATCCTTCAAGTTTAAAATAGGAATGTTCTGAAGCAGTGTTGGGAACTGATGCATGAATTAGTATAATATAATGAAACTTGATCAACTTCATTATATTACAGTAAGTCATGTTAAGTTTCTAATGGAATGTGATGATTCACAGTACCGTCATCATGTGCCATGTTACACGGCTTTTACATTCTATCCAATTCCGAAACGTATTAAGAACAAATCATCTTGATAGTTCTATTTTCCTGGATATTCTGGTAATTTGACAAATCAAAATCGTGCCATTACCATTCCTTTCTTAGAGCATTAGCTATGTTCATTCTGAATTTTATACCTACGAATTCCGAACTATTGATCGCTTGACTCAAGGACGGGAAGAAGAAACGAAGGGACAAAGTCCCAAAATAGAAATTGGGGTATAGATCACAGCAAATAGGAGAGAGTATTAACTATGGATGCCAATGATTATGGAAAATAGAAGCAGGAGCATCGATATATAAGGAAAGATATCAAACCCAATAACCATCCAGAAACTACAAACCGTGTATATCAATACGTATGGCGACGTAAAGACACGGGAGAATTAGAAACATTATAATTCCAAGAAAATCATAAAAATGAATAGATTCTTCTAGCGGTAGATGAAAGAGAAGAATGAAAGATATGAAAGTTAGAAGTATAACAAAAATCAGAACGGGATGAAGCATTTTAAAGGATACCTTAAGGTATGAATTAGAGGAGGAAGAGTAAGAGATGTGAGGTATGGAAGTAAGAAAGGGAAGGAGGTGGATTTATAGTGAAATATCCGACAAAGAAATCGAAACAGATTATCGCATTAAATCAAAGGAGATCCTGTTTTCTAAATCATCGAAGAACCAAATCTTATTACATAAGATTTTCTTTAAATCCCTTAAATTCTGGAAATCAATCCTAATCTCGACATCGGTTAAAACAATTCCATATTCACTCATTTCATTCTTTTGTGATAGCTTCGCTCGTGCGCTTCACATGATCGAATCGTTTTATCCATATCTTCCAATAATTATAAAACCCTATCAATACCTCATAGTCGTCATGAAAACATTCCTATTGTTATTTATGACAACCTCTACCAAATTTCGGGACGAAATTTCTTTAACGGGGGGGTACTGTAACGACCCGGATTTTTTGCGATAGTTTTACACTTATAAGATTAATATCTACATAAATTAAACCTTACCAACATGATAAGCAATCCAAATTGTTGAGACGTATGTTTTCAAAGAGATTTTTACACAACGATTGACCGTCTAGTTTGACCGATGATATCACGAACTATACAATATATGATAATTATACGTTTGTGTATATATATGTATATATACATATTTAACATGATCTAAGGATCTTTTAATATCTCATTTTGTATTAATAACAATAAGTTATAAGTATATCTTGAAACTACTAACTTAAGTTTTCAAAACGATAACCATACGTAATGTTATTTGACATAAATAAATATGACCTATAATGTTTATACATATATCGTATATATAATGTATTTAATCACTTTTAAAGGACTTAAATACATAAAACAATATAAGTGTATTCACAAAAGATAGCTATATTTGAATCCTCGTTCCGTTTTCACAAGATTTTCTATACGTATATCTAGAGTACATGTACTCGTATCATACCTAGCTTCTATACGTATTTACTATTGGTATATACACATCAAATCACCACCAACCAGCCCTTGTTCATGCCTTATGTATAAGGTAACTACTTTTGTTATTTAGTATGACAATTTCACATGATTAAAAGATCTTTTCACAAAATTACAAACTTATACACCTTTTACACCACCATAAATACATGCATCCATTTTCAATTTTTGGAATATTATTTCTCTAGCTAAACACACACACTTACTAGCCTCATGTCTCTCTAAGAATTCCAGCAAAAATCCTCTCAAGAATCACCTTAAACACCACCATAAAAAGATCAACAAAAACACTACAAAAATACAACTTTCAATTCAAGTTTATGTCTTAAGTTGCTTTCAATCTTTCATCCAATTTCATCACTCTTTTGGTTCTAAGTTTTTACTCCTCTTTTACAGCAATCTTGTCCAAGTAACTTGAGGTAGTAACTTTGTTCATAACCTTATTCGATTCATATATATATAGCTATCTTATTGTATGGTATACAATTTTAACAACAAGAACATAGTTTGAATGTTTTCAAACTTGTTTGCAAACTAAATAGATCCTTCTAACTTAACTTTTAAAATACTTAAAGACCTGTAATATAACATAAATATATGCTAATTTAACAAGGTATAACTTGGTTTTTCAAAAGAACACCTTAAAAACTGTTTTTACGACGTCGGAGTGCAACCGGGGGCTGTTTTGGGTTGGATAATTAAAAACTATCTTGAACTTTGAATTGGAGGTTTATATTCTGGAAAAATGATATTTCTTATGAATATGTTAACACATAAAAATTTCATGATTTAATTCAAAGTATAAGTATTTTTAGAAAAATGGTTATTAAATGATATTTTTGTAACAAAAATGATTAACTTCATAAGTTTCACTAAAGTTTGACCTATGACCTGTGATTTCGAATACAAACTAAGGTATTTACAGTTCATAGTCTTAAAGAGGGACTCGATCCAAGGAAGTGGCAAGTTGAACCAACGAAAACGGAGTTGTAACGAAGAAACTATGACCAAAACGAGATCGGATATCTAAGACTAGTTTAGCCACGAAAATAATTGGAGAAAAATTATATAAATCACATTTTTTTTAAAATAACATGATATTTTATATATATGTACTCATAATTTAATTTTATATGGTTCAGGATCACCCGTAAACAATACGAGAAGATTAATCATAAGATCCCATGATTGTACGCAACACGTCATTTGACAACACCGGTACTTTATGTACGCAACACGTCATTTGACAACACCGGTACCGTGGGTCAAGATTAATCCCGACCAATACATATACGATGGGGGTTTTATTTATTTCATTGGGGGTTTATTAAACATCTAAATATGAGCCATTAAAATTGAATTACTAACATCGGACTGCTAACTACGGACTAAGGAATTATTAAAAGTATTAAAAGTATAACAAGTATATATATGTGACGATTGTTTTAAAAAGAAAAGGTATTGATATATTATGTATGGATAGGTTCGTGATATCAATCGGAGACCAAGTCAAAATATATATCTTCAAGGCAAAGTGAGTATATAGTCCCACTTTTAAACTCTAAATATTTCGGGATGAGAATACATGTATTTTATGTTTTACGTTATGGGCACAAGTAACTGAAAAATATATTCTACGTTGAGTTGTACCACTGGCATACTTCCCTGTAGCTTGGTAACTAATATTTACAGCGGTATTGTAAACGCGAATCCTGTTGATAGATCTATCGGGCCTGACAACCCCAACCGGACTGGACGACCAGTATTCAACGGTTGCACAGTACTTCGTTTCGTGACTACACTTGGTACAGTGTAGTAAGATTTCATAATAAAGGGAATATGCGACGTGATTAAATGTTAAGTATGGTTACCAAGTGCTCAACCACTTAGAATATTTTTATTAAAATGTTTATATATGAAATCTTGTGTTCCATTGTTATAACGCTGCTAGCATCAAACCTATATATCTCACCAACTTTATGTTGACATTTTAAAGCATGTTATTCTCAGGTATGAATTAAGTCTTCCGCTGTGCATTAGCTCATGTTAAGGATACTACTTGGGACCTTTTAAGCCATGATACAAAGACATTGCATTCGAGTCATTGGAGTTCAATAGAGAATATTAATAAGTAAATGACAGATTAGGTCATTTGGATATTATGAAATGTTAGACGAAAATGTCAAATATTGATGTAATGATAGGTTTCCTTTTAAGAATAAATGCAACGTTTGTAAAATGTATCATATAGAGGTCAAGTACCTCGCAATGTTATCATATGTTATTGTATTCGTCCCTATGGATTGGGTCGGGTCGTCTCACCCTTTTTATTAAGTCTGGTAATCTAAGAATTAGGGAACAGACACCCTAATTGACGCGAATCCTAAAGATAGATCTATTGGGTCTAACAAACCCCATCCAAAGTACCGGATGCTTTAGTACTTCGAAATTTATATCATATCCGAAGGGTGTCCCGGAATGATGGGGATATTCTTATATATGCATCTTGTTAATGTCGGTTACTAGGTGTTCACCATATGAATGATTTTTATCTCTATGTATGTGATGTGTATTGAAATATGAAATCTTGTGGTCTATTATTATGATTTGATATATATAGGTTAAACCTATAACTCACCAACATTTTTGTTGACGTTTTAAGCATGTTTATTCTCAGGTGATTATTAAGAGCTTCCGCTGTCGCATACTTAAATAAGGACGAGATTTGGAGTCCATGCTTGTATGATATTGTGTAAAAACTGCATTCAAGAAACTTATTTTGTTGTAACATATTTGTATTGTAAACCATTATGTAATGGTCGTGTGTAAACAGGATATTTTAGATTATCATTATTTGATAATCTACGTAAAGCTTTTTAAACCTTTATTGATGAAATAAAGGTTATGGTTTGTTTTAAAATGAATGCAGTCTTTGAAAAACGTCTCATATAGAGGTCAAAACCTCGCAATGAAATCAATTAATATGGAACGTTTTTAATCAATAAGAACGGGACATTTCATATGGAAACTAGTTATTTTTTATACATGGCGGGTTTTGGGTTGATTGACATTTTGGCCATGATTAGGCTTTGGTTTTGGGTGTAATCACTTAGTTTAGTGATTTTGGAAGCGTTGGAACCCTTTTGGGTGTATTCGAGTTGACTACTTTTGAAATGGGTTAAAATTAGGGTTTATGTGTCAAAATGGGTTTCGAGTGATGAAATTATGAGTTTGGGTCTTGCGTGTGTTGATTAAACGTTAGAACACTTGTGTTGACTTGGTTTTTGGGTGTTGTGATGACCCAGAAATTTCGACTAAATTTAAACTTAATCTTTGTATGATTAACATTTCCGACACGATAAGCAAAGTCTGTAAAACTGAATCTCAAAATTTTTGAATTACTTTTATATATTTAAATACCCTTCGGTTGTTTTCGACGATTCGCGAACAATTATATGTAAATAGATACATATATACTATAACATGAAAAGGTAACAATGTATTAATTGTTTGATACCGTACATTAAACTTATTGGTTTAAATATCTATTTGAATGTATATGATAAGTTGAAATATTTATTATTAAAATTTATTTAAAAATAACTTCCAATGTGTATTTAAAAACTGATTTATGTATATTAAAAAGATATATACATATATATAATAAACGATAGTAACATTCGTTTATTGATTCAATTGATATTTAGATAAGTTAACTAAAGCGTTTAAGATGAACCAGTTAAACACTAATTTGTTACAGTGTTTTCAAATTGCCACATTACTCAAAATGCTACAGTGTTTTCGAAAATCACTATTTGCTACAGTGAAATTGACTTTGCTACAGTGAATTGCTACAGTAAAACGCTATTATAAAAATGTATTTTAACAAATAGCGAGACGATGATTTATAGAAGTAAATGACCAAAACACTTGAAAGTTTAAGATACACTTTGAGTGATATAATTAAGGGATAATTTAAGGCTATTGATAAGGCTAAAAAGGAACATATATTTCATAGCATTATCTCCCAAGAAAGACAGGATTTTAGTTGTAATTGTTCCATATTCAAGTAATATTCGTTTATATTTAATAAGTGCGAAGACAAAAGGCGAAAACGAAGAATTGAAGACGGAAAGGTCCAAAATGCTCAAATGTACAAGATACAATTAAAAAGGTTCAAATTATTGATGAAGAACGTCTAAAAATGACAAGAGTACAAGTTGCGGAACGCAAAGTACACGATATAAAATAGTACGCAAGGACGTCTGAAAATCCGGAACCGGGACCCGAGTCAAGAAGAAACGCCCGACGCAACGGACCAAAAATATCTAGTCTACTATGCACAAGAATAAAATATAATATATAAATAATTATATTAATTATTTATATATTTATATTTATTTTATATTATGTCGACAAGCTAGGAGCCAAAACAATGTGAGCTGTCCCTGGTCCTCATGCGAGTCGCATGGCCAGAAGGCCATTCCCATGCGAGTCGCATGACTCCAGATTCCAGGCCAGGTACTATAAATTCAGGTGTTTTGCTCGAATGAAAAATCAAACACACATACACAAATATATATTACTCCGTATAATATTTATTATTATTATTATTATTATTATTATTATTATTATTATTATTAAGATTATTATTAATCTTATTAATCTTATTAATCTTATTATTAGTATTATTATTTTTGCGATACAAAAATAATAATGTACATAAAATATTACGACGGAGTACTGTCCAAGTAATTTTCAAAACGAGTTTCCGAGCGAGCTAGAGCTAAGGAAAATATGGGTTATTGCCAAGGAGGTTATGGGTAATGTTCGGGGGTATTTTTGTGAATCAAACCTCGTGTTTATTATCTCCGATGCGTCTACATGCTTTCCTACAATATTGTATATCAATATTAAACAGTGAGTTTCATAAGATCCCTTTTACTCTCTACATTTTTGGGCTGAGAATACATGCAAATGCTTTATTAACTGATTTACAATATTTATATGTGTGAGTTTCATTTGCTCCCTTTTTAATTGCTTTTGCAATATATATTTTTGGGCTGAGAATACATGCACTTTATTTTAAACACAATGGATACAAGTACATACTAAATTCTACACTGAGTTTGAACCGAAAATCCCTTAGCTTTGGTAACTAGTAACTGCCAGTTATAAGAACTGGTGGGCGCGAGTAGTAGTATATGGATCCATAGGGCTTGATATCCCCGTCCGAGCTAGAGCACTAGCCTTTTAACGGACGTATGCTATTTGAGAAGCGTACACGTTGGTTTGCGTGTATTATTAAGATGATTATACAAAGGGTACAGATTATATATACGTTAAGTTTAGTTACCAGGGTGCTCAATCTTGTAGAATATTTTGATAAACGTTTCTGGATGAAACAACTGAAATCTTGTGATCCACCTTTATATACAGATTATACGAAACATTAAAACTATGAACTCACCAACCTTTGTGTTGACACTTGTTAGCATGTTTATTCTCAGGTTCCCTAGAAGTCTTCCGCTGTTTGCTTATATGTTAGACAAGCTATGTGCATGGAGTCTTACATGACATGTTTATCAAGGAAACGTTGCATTCACCAAATCATCACCGTGTATCTTATTTTGACTGCATTGTCAATGGAAGTACTATTGTAAACTATTATTTACGGTGATTGTCTATATGTAGAAATCATCAAATGTCGAAAACCTTTGATTTAAATATTCATTTATGGTGTGCCTTTTCAAAAGAATGCAATGTTTACAAAACATCTCATATAGAGGTCAAATACCTCGCAATGAAATCGATGAATGACGTGTTCGTCCATATGGATTTGGAGCGATCGTCACAGGTGTAAACCCTAATTTAGGTCAAAACGGGTCAAATGGGTATTTCGGGACAAGTAAGCTTGATTCGGTGTCAAATTAGGTTTTAAGTCAAGTTTTGGTAAATCAAGTAGGTAAATACTTGATTTAAGTGTTAGTGGTTGTCTTGGAAATATAATCACTAGTCGTTAGTGATTTTGGGGCGTTTTATGACTTTGGTCAAAATGAGCAATTTGAATTGGGTCAAAATTGAGGATGACACTAATTTGGATTAATTGGATGTTAAACGCAATTGTTAAGTGTTAAATGATGCTTTTGATGTAATTACTCGTGAGAAGTGATTTTAGGTTAAAATTTGGTGTTTTAGCAATAAAGTCAAACTTGGTCAACCATGGAATGGATTTTGTGTAAAATACGAGCTAGTATGCGTTTAGAGGTTAAAGTTGACATATTTGGGTATTTCGGGAACGCGGGAACTAGTCTAATTAGTTTTGGACCTTCGGGTAGCGTTAAAAGTGCAAAAGGGTGTATTTTGCACTTGTTGTTCATTTGGGCGGGTCGAGAGTCCAAATGGGGTTGTATGTTGATTATGTGTATACCTATATGCGTATTATAGGTAAAATCTTTCTCGGTTGCGTGTGGTGAAGATTTCGCGCATGGTTTGTAATGCTCGAGTTCACGAGGTGAGTGGAATAATTATATATGTATATATATATGATTTATTTACTTGTGGGGTATGGGTTTAAATTTCGATATTGACGATACCATATCCTCGTGCGAGTTGCTATTTAATGTATGGAGTTAAAGTTCGGTGTTGACGATACCTCATGTATGGAGTTAAAGTTCGATGTTGACGATGCCATACCACTATTGTAGTGATTTTGATGAGGGGTTAAAGTTCGATGTTGACGATACCTCATATGTGGGTTTTAAGTTCGATGTTGACGATACCACATTAAATGGGGCGAATGGGGTTTAAGTTCGATGTTGACGATACCATTCGCGGGGCTAGCCTTGAAATCTTGGATACTAATGGATGTTGTGAACATCACTATTTTTGGTGTGATGTAGCGTAGCATATTATATTGTTCGTGTTATATGCTATTGTTTGTGCTAGCTTGCATATTGGAGATTTTAGCGTTATACTTTGCAATGGTATGCTAATTATATTGCTAGCGTGTATGCGGTAATTGTGTAAGTGATTGCAAGTAAGTAGATTATATATGTATGTGTATAATTATTGCATTCACTAAGCGTTAAGCTTACCCCTCTCGTTGTTTACCTTTTTACAGGTATTGTGATTATGAAGCTAGCTAGTTGTAGACTAGATGCTTAGGTGCGCTTGGGCTCGATGGGGTAGCTTTTGGATCTTTGGACGCGGATGGGGGATTTGGTAGTCCCCGGGATTATGCTCTTGGTATTGGGTTGGGTTATTGAGTCTTAACCCGTATTTCTTGTGATCGGGTCATTATTACAAATGATTTTGTAAAGTGTAATTTGTGTGCCAAGGGCCATGATAGATTGTTAAACGTATCATTATGATGTTATGTTTCGATTAAAACAGAGTTGAAAATGTATTGTATTAATGGGACCTAACTAATAAAAAAAAATGTACTCCGTTTTTGGTGTAACGGATTGGGGTTGTTACAGGGTAAAATGGCCAATTTCCATCTCCTTTATGGATTACTTTTCTTTAAATGGACGATAGATAGTAATGTATGCAGCAATACATCATTTTCTTTCTGGATTCCTTTTCTTAAAATATTGTATTGGTAGTAATGATGATTCGTACTTTGCGGTAGGAAATCGTTTGCAGAAATACATGATTCCCTATATATATTTAACACTCTTTAATAAACATATCGATATTTGGTACCAATCTTTTATAAAATAAATATATTGTAGAAAGGTTTAATAAGTGGAGAGAGGACCCGCGTATGTTGGTGGACAAAAGATTTCGCTTTATACATTAAACTTTGTTTAAGTGGTAGATATGACTCGTGTATTGCGAAGAAAATCGTTTGAAGTAATATATGGTTTCGCTGTACATATACCCTAATAATTTTTTCAGTAGTTTATAATTACAGTACACATATTGATAACTTATACAAATACAAACATTACATTAAAAGAATATGCTAATTAAAAAGATTTTATATTTTTTTTAAAAGATTAGTGGACTTTAGACTGAAAGAAGAAGAGGCAAAATACAATGTTTAATATTAAAACGACTTGTTACACAATTCAAAACGATCAGAACTTTGATCTCTCATAGTAGATAAGAGTAATACACAATTCAAAACGATCAAAACTTTGATCTCTAATAGTATATAAGAGTAATAATAATTGCTTTTCTAAAATAATTCATTTGTGAAAAATAATAATCGTATAAGGTATATAATAAAGGTTTGGAACTATAGAAGATTGCTTAATAAATAAAATAACGCATTATGATAACAAATTTCATCCAACCTTTGTCATTATTCAAAGGCATCAATTAAGTTCCCATTCGTATATTCATGCAAAATGGTCGAATTATTGGCAATTTGATTGTCGCTTAGAGTTTAAATTGAACTTCAGACAGGTTTAAAACCTATGAAAATTTGATTATACTATTTTCATGACGTCTCACACTTTTTTTAACCTACTTATTGGTCAGAGGTTCATTCGGAAAAAATCTATCTATTTATAGATTGATGACTTTCTCTACTCTTGGGGTGTTTCACTTTAGGTGGAGAAATGACTTCACTTTATTTTAGAATATGGATGATTGTCTACATCTTGCCTCCCTCATACCTCACTTTTGTGTGATTGAATTTTGTTGTTGTTGTTGTTGTGGTGGTGGTGGTGGTGGTATTATCCATGTAGAATGGGGAACATGAATATTAGAATGAGTTTGTAAAAGATGATAGATGAACATGAATCATATTTTTAATATTGGTTTAGAATTTTGATTTTAGTTTTCACAGTAGTTTGAATTTTTTGATTTTAATTTTAAGTTTTGTGTTGTATGTAATTTTAATTTTATGGTTCGTATTGTGTGCATGTAGTGAGCTTGAAATGGAACACACAAAGATAAAATCTACAATTATGCCATCATGGCTGAATTTAACAGAAAAGTCGATGGTCGTTAGCTCGCTCCAGCTCAAGCCTCCAAATCGAAGGTTTATAGAGTCTTCTACCATGCGATGAGATAAATTTTGTCTTTCTGAGGACTAAACCGTGTAACTAGTGCAAACCATGGTGACCAACCAAATTTAAAAAAAGACTTACAGACACCTATGTAATATGGTACAAATCACATGGACCAACAAAGTAATTTCGCCTTAATTTTACACTTGCTTGAATGTTTCGTTTTCTTTAGTATTACTCGCATACACTTAATTTCTCTCCGCTCTAATCATTATAAGGTAAACATACTAAGAATATAAGTTTTCATTGACACTTGATAAAAGTCACATGAGTTCTTTATTATATACTAGCCTTTAAGAGCCCGTGTGTTGCACGGTGGGCCCTATTTATAAGTTAGTATAAAATGTTACCTAAATTGTTACAAAAGGAACACAATATCATAAGTATACAACTTATGAGTTGACATGTAAACAAACAATGTTTCGAATTCAACAAACGCAATTTAGTTGATCAAATTATTGATAAAATGTTTCATAAAGATAGAAACAATCTTCACCAAACTCGTAGGTTCATCTTTCATTCTCGAACCTATTAAAATAAGATAAAAATAAGTACCATTCACACCAAAATGTTGATTGTCAATGTCTGCAGGTGTGGCTACTATATCCAATATCCCGATAAACAAACAATTATGGATATTGCAAAGACGTTCTTCACACCAAAATGTTGATTGCCAATGTCTGCAGGTGTGGCTACTATATCCAATATCCCGATAAAAGTTAGACAGGTCTACAAAACAATAGCAGTTAAGAAGAATTAGTTGTTAAACCAACTCCACAATAACAAACTATAAGAATAAAAGAAAGACAAGTTTAAAGAGAATTATGCATAGTGCATTAACTCATGCTAACTAATAGGTAAACATATGAAAAGATGAATTATATTCTGACTTGATTACAACAATTTCAAAGATTCAATTGCTAAAAAAACTACAAAATAAATAGTCCTGCCAGACGAAGATCCGTAAATTTACACAATTTTTAAGATATTAATTGAAGCCTCACTGCTAAAAGATGATATTCTCAACTAACTACAATACATAAGTAACAACTACTAAAGGTAGAATAAAGTGTAACAATTAAAACAAACATAATTTCTTTTATACTTTACTATAAAACATGACTTCGATTTCAGAAGTTATGTACCAAATTATTTTTTATTATACATGGGCAGAAAGTTACATAAAGCATTTAAAATGGGTAACAAAATGCTACTTTGTAAAGAAGTTACATAACTTTGATTTCAGAAAGTTACATAAACCTATTTTAAATAAGAAAAGATTACCACTTTAGAAATGGTGCTTTAAATGGGTAAACACAATACAACATGTAACATCAATCTAAATGAGAATCAATGAGGTAAAATTGACTTAAAAAACATATACTTACCATTGGAAACATCATTTAGTGGACTTGTATATATGGCGTTGTGAATGTAGATGATTGAGTGGTCTTGAAACATCATTTTGTGGACTTGTATATATAACTTAAGCAAATGATTACCTTAATAAGATCTTGAGCTGAAAGTGGTCTTAAAATATCTTTGTTAAGGAACTCTCCAACAAAATTAGCCACCAACCTCGGTTCATAGAAAGCCCTAGCAGCCATGTCTGCAAAAATAATTCAAAAAATGCATATAACTTTAACCTTTAAAAAGATAATCACAACTTGAGCAACTTTTAGCACATAAAAAATCAAAATACTCAAGAAACATACCAATTTTGAGAGACAATCCCATTTGTTTAGGTCTTAAACTATGATAAAATCATTTCCAATACTCTATACCATCACCCAACACACCAGCACCAAAATTTGTACTAAAAAGTGACCACCCAAATATTTCACAGCTACACGTTATTATAATTTCGTTTAAAAGTTCATTAAAAACATATCATTAATACAATTGAAAACTAATTAAAAGGTGAAAAAGAATGTCTAACTTTTTTAAAGCTGAGTCTCGTAGAACATCAATAGCTTGAATAGTCTCTTGTGGTATATCACTATGTCTGCATTTAAAATATCTCGACTGAAGTGTTGTACAAAACTTGCTGCTGACCAACTTTCTGATTTAGTTATACAAAACATTCTAGTATTACTGCTTTTGTAATCAAAACATTGACAAAAAACATATCGCTAATAAAACTACAATAAGTTTCTCGGTCAGCATCTCAATGCAACCAACATTGACCCATCCTTACCCAAATCTAATCTGACCCGCCTATATTGTCACCTACAGGAATTTGAATTTATAACATGTTTGTAAAGGTTAAATAAATAAACATACAACCTCATCAACAATGAAGACTTTGTTATATGGTTACTTATTTACAACCACCTGTTTGATAATGTTTACCTGCAAATTGAAACCGGAATGACATGCTTCAGTCCTTTCGTTTTGCATCTTTTTTAAACTATTTTTTTTTTTTTTGTAAATCCATCTTTTGAACTTTAAAATTACATGCTTTTTGAACTATTTAAATTCAGCTCAGTGTATATGTCTGCCAAGAGTGAGTTCGAATCAAGTGAGTGTAGAAGTGGAAGGTCATCTGCTCTTTTGACAGCCCATATTCTCTATACAATCTTAAGACCAGCAAGGTTTTGATGCTTCATTGTGGTCAAGAATATGACTCAAGATATAAATATGCATCAGGCTACTAAAACATAATGTTTACACATAAACATAAAAAATGGAAACAACCAATTAAGAGATGGGAATGTAATCAGACTTTGATATTTCTAAACCTTTGAAACTTGCAGTTATCTGAATCTTATAGAGCATATACAGTTTATAAAAAGCTATTGAAAGAATAAAGATCATGTTTCAGTAATCAAACCTTAAAATTGTTGTTGCCAAGAATCATAATCATCATCCGCCACAAAGCAAACACTAACAGATATGGCCATCGGTATGTAAATAAAAAATGTTGATCCTACAAATATGGGAGAAAAACAAACTTTTATTAAAAAGATACTTTCATATAACTAATTTAATGCTCTAATCGTGCAATCGAAGGAATATAAACTTCAAAACGTAGCCTCTGTTTTCAATTAATTTTGCATTCATATTGACATTTTAATTGTGTATCCAAATCAATCAAAATAACAATAATAAAAATACCTACCAGTAACATCATCAACGTCTTCATCAACGACTTCAAATTACTAAGTTACTTAAAACCCTAAAAATCCTGCATAACAATTTATTAATCAAGTAAAACATAAGAATAGAATGGCACAATCGATTTTTAATGAAAGATTCAATCGATTGTGAAAGATTCAATCGATGAAATGACTGGATAAGCTTCAATCAATTTCAATCAATTAGGGGTTTTTGGATTCCTGATTCAGTAATTGATTCATGATTTTAAAAAACTAAACAACTGCACAAAACAGCTGCATATAACATGGTTATCTGTAGCAGAATCCCAAATTTTGAAACCCTACTTTAACAATACAGAAACGATGATAGTGATGATGGTAAGGAGCCAACAAACCTTTATAAAAGAAGCACGAAATTGACAATCTACGTATTACGGTTACAAACCTACAATCACCAAAAATACTGCTCAATCAAAGACCTTCGCAAGGCTATCGACGTCGGGCTATCAAATGATGGCCGGAAAACCAAAAATTAACGGAAAAACGAACAGATGAAGAGGCCAGGGAGGCGGCAAGAGATCGGAATCGGAGGAGGAGGTGAAGAGAAACTTTGATAAGGAGGCGATTAAAAGAGAGAGAGAGAGAGGGAGATCGGAGGTTATTGTCGGGAGAATAATCAGGAGTGAATTAAAACTGATCCGTAAATTATGGAGGTTGAATGTAACAATTATTTTTAGACTAATAGAAATGCAACACTTGATATTTTGTCAGTATTTAGCCAGATAATTAAGAGCTAATCACAAAAAGACACTTGAAAATTAAGGCTGATAATCGCTGTGGAAGTGACACGTGGAAAAAACCCTCACAGTTTGTAAGATGTAAGGAAGGATTTAATATTATATTAATATTTAATATAATAAATAAATTGATTGATCCACTACATATTGTACATTAGACACTTTGTACGGTTGTCGGTTGATGTGCAAAAGTGTGTATTGTTTAATTTGTCTTTTCAAACTTTTAAATTTATATAATCTTTTTAATTCACTTTTAACACCCTAACGAGCAACAAGACCCGATCAGATGTAGTATTTCAGGTTATCATCCCAAGAGAGCGTAGATGCGGTTTAAGTTGGTTTATTATGTAGTCTAGCTCCTATTAAAGAACTAGAAATAGATTTTTGTGTTTTCGGTTGTTTATTAGATTTTGAATATTATCTCTTAGGAAAGAGACAATTGAATGTACGTTCTTAATGAATTGGATAATAAAATATTAAGAAAGAAATAATGATTTAAAATAAATGGTAAAAAGCCTATTCTCTACTACCACCACATCTTTTGATAGACTTAGGGCTTTCTTACTTGGTCATGCATGAGAAATGGTAAAAAAACTTACAATATGTTATTTGCTAAGAAGTATTAGAATGAAATCTTAATTATGCAAATAGATGTTCATGACTTGGTTATTGATCCAATTAATCATTTTCCTTGTGAAAAGTGCTTTGAACTCATGGATGATAAGTTTGAAATATACTTGATAGAGAAATTTGAATGCTTTATGTATGCCTTACACTCTAGGCTTAACTCTTGGCTTCCGCTCATTATACACTAGGTGTAAACTGCATAATCTTTCTCTTTATCTCTCATATGTGCCATATATGTGTTCATTGCATGTATAAGTGTGTGTATAACATCTACATGCCATATTTGTATGCTTATATATTCTTATATAGTTATATGTGCAAATCACATGTCATACTCACATGCTCATATGATCTTCATGCTTGACAACTTGAGTTATCTCTTTCGAACCTATGTTGCTTGAAATCACCTTGAAAGATGTTACCCTACACAATTAAGGATCATTAACTTGCTAATTGAATTTTATTTGTGAGGTCATTATGCTTATATTTGCGACATCCAACATGCCATATATTTTTCATCATGCTTATGTGCTTACATACTTATGATTTATTAACATGTTGAAAATTATGATATGATATTTATATGCTCGTGATCTAATAGTATGTTGACATGATGATAATTGTCTTAGATCATAATTGTTGAGTGCCTGATAAGTAATTATAATATTAGCTTTCTTACCATGAGTTATGTGATTGCTTGTTACGTTATATCATTTAAGTGCACTCTGGGACTATATTTGAAAAGATAACTAAATAAGTAGTGATTTAACGTATATCATATTTTGATATTAATTTGGGAGTTAAATGCCTACATGATCTAGTTATTTAGAATATGCTCATCAATATTCATGTCATGAACATTCCTTTCTTTGATTATAATGATTGCTTAATATTCATGTCATGAACATTCCTTTCTTTGATTATAATGATTGCTTGCTGCCATGCATGATTGATACTTGTAATGTGAATTCTAATTGAGTTTATTATGCATGATTGCTTGTTTTGAAGAGATATATTCTTACCATTATGAAAATTATTCTTAAGTTCTATGTATGCATATATTTCTAACAATGCATGTGAGACTTCAAACACACTATTATGCTCATCACCCATGCAAAGGAAAGTCCAATTATGTCACACCTTCGAGCCGTTAAAAGGATCTTTCGATAAATATAAAGGGCTCCATGCATCATGGATATCATGTGCCTTGAAGATTCGGATGATGGTGGATCGCTACTGTTTAGAAGAGTGGTGTATATGCATTAGTTTGTTTTTGCATAACATCATGGTTCCTAAAAGAACAAACACATGTAGCTTTCTCTACTACCAAAGTCGAGTATATAGCAATTGAAAGATCATGTGCTCAAGGCTTATGGATGAAACAAACTTTCCTAAATTAAGGTGCCACTTCTTCCGAAACTCATATATGTGCATTCCCTTGTTAAAACTGGACTAGTCAACCTAACAAGTGATTATTTGAACACCATTTTAGCCTTAATCATTACATGATAAATGAAATATTAACATGCTTTATCTGTTTAGGTTATACATATGTTCATCACTAAGTATACAAAGAGATATGCTCTTAATTGAATAACCTGAAACTTAGTGTATGATTTTTCATGTAGATAACGTTTCGACTTATCATATCTGCCTTATTGATCACTATTACTTGACATGCTTCGACTAGTATGCTCATAATGTTGAATAGATGTGCCTCATGCATGTTTTAAGCTTATATATAAATTAGATCGTTATGCATGATTACGTATATTAACTTCAACATGCTACTCTTACTTGTATTCTTACAATATGTATTCAACATGCTATGCTTATATTATGTGCGATATGTTTGCCATGCTATGTTATGCTTGTGTTTTAAAATGTTTGTTTGAACCTACGTGTTAGGTCCGATTACGTATGAATACCGTGTATATTGATATGAATATTGAGAGAATTAGTCAAATATACAATATTGACTAATTCCACAACTCTCTTGAACTCACTTAGGTACTTTGGCTATGTGTGATGGCTCACTTCTAAGGTTGCCTTGTGGGATATATATAGCCCTCGTCTATATCCCACTATTATAAGGCTTAGCACACGATCCATGCAATTTCCGGGGTTCTAACAATCTCCCCATTTGCATTGATTGTGTGCAAAAATTTAGCAACCTTACAAATTACATACAAAAAAATCTAAATTACAAGTCTAGTCTTCGATTCATGTATGTAGCCGTTGTTGACGAACTTGAATTTCTTGAATTCTTGGAGCTTCGACGGACTTCTTGAGAATCTTCTTTGAATAAGCAAATTGCTGAAGACCTCGTACTTTCCCTTATATCTCCCCCTCAAAATGTGATTAACTCTTAAGCATATTTTGATCTGAGAGGGAAAGGGTATCAGAGCCTACGCAAAGATAATTGACATTGAATCTTCATGCATAGCTCCCCCTTGACTAATGCGGAAACTTAATCAAGGTATCAGAGTCAGGAATCGTGGTAAGCATGTGTTCACTCCCCCTGGAAAGAATAACCGGTACTCCCCCTGAAAGTAAGAACACTTTCTCCCCCTTGACAAGTTACGTCAGTCAAGGTATGATGTTTAACATCTCTTTGAAGATCGGGTCCCATACAGAAGTATATGGAAACCGTAGTGAAGTTAAATCATCTTCGTTTGAAATACCACTGGTAGGTATTATCAATTGCATCTATGGATTCTTCACTCCACTTTATCGGAACATTTGGTTTAGCTTTTGAGAATAGTTCCGGTGGAATTGAAGGGAATGAAGTTTTAGTCATAATCAATGATCTTGGCTTAAACTTGAATAACTCTTGAAAAGAGTATTTGGTTGTAGTTGTTGTTGTTGCGGAAACGGGTGTGGTGTCAGATTTGATTGACACTTGTTTCAGAAACTTAAGCTTTGAGGTTTGAGAAACTAGGTCAACTTTGGCACGAGGGGTTTTTCTCGGACCAATGGATGACTTCTTGGTTTTGTGTGGAAACCAACCATATTGATCGCGATAACCCGTAATCTCTCCATTCTCCCCATATGTGGTTTTCAAAAACGGACGATTCATGTTGGTTTCATAACCAGAATAAATTTTTTTGCTTGAGGAAAATGTTGTCTTGGGTTTAGAAACAGTAGGAGGAGTGGATTCAGTCCTGATGACCTTCTTCTCAACTGTTTGAGGAGAATCCGGAATCGTAGTCGTTGATTTATCCACTACTGATATTGGATCAGTATTAACTCCTAATGACACCATTTTAGGTTTCAGAATTGGTGGTGATTTAACATCTACCTCCTTTTGTAACTCGGAAATTCGTTTCTCAAAGTCACAAATCAATGTTTGATTTTGATTGCGAAGTTGAGTGATGACCTTTGAATCAAGCTCACGTTCCTTGGAAAGTATTAGTATTTCAATAACCTGTGAACGAAGATCCTGAGTGATGTGAGCGTTACTCTCATCTTATTCTTTGTAAGTCTTTGCTTGACTCTCTAAGTCACTTTGAAGTGTTGTCACTTGCTTTTGAAGCTTTTCAGATTCTAATTTACTGTATGCAACTAGAGATTCCAATTCTTTGATTTGAACTTGCAACTTGGAAATCTCTGAAGATGTCGTTTGATCTTATTGTTTTCGCATCTATTGAAGTTCTGTTTGAAGTTGTTTATGAAGTTTGTGTTGTATAAAGATACAATTGGAATGTTCACTTATGTTGTGGCATGAACAACCATATTCATAATGTGCAGTCACTTCAACAGACGATGGTTCGCGTAGAGTCATTAACAAAGCAATCGACTCAAGTGGAGTAGCTTTTATCGCTTCCACAAATCTGATAAAAGCACATTTTTTGGAAGTGTTGTAGTAACAAAAACATCTCTTGTCTCGATGATTAAATCGTTCAATGAAATCGGGTGTCATCATCACGAAACATTGAATAATATCAAGTATTATCGCCTTTTCTCCCACTCAAAATATGATTCCGGTGAATCAAATTTTGTTTTTTAACGTTTCGTGAACTTTCGTTAAGTTTTCGTTAGTCTAGATTCGGTAATGGACCACCCTTGTAAATTCTGATGAACTGACAGGGGCTGAAAGTGTCAAATTTGCACTCAGATTCGGTAAAGGATTGCTGTTACAAAACTTGAAATCTTTCAGGGACTAATAGTGAAAAATTGTCTCCTGATTACCAAACTTGGGCCTTAAGTTGCTTCTTGGGCTAAACAAATGAGATTCGGTAGTCCAATTATCAGCTTTGGGAAGCCCACTATCAAATTAACTCTTCAAAGAACAATACCGAATCAATACCGAATATGGAAGCAATACTGAATCAGAATGATCAAGTCTGGATACCGAATCAGTAACTACCAATCAATACCGAATGTATACCGAAGCTTATACCAAGCCTGAATACCAAATTAGGAACCGAGTTTGATAATACAGAATATACCGAATGTGCAAATTCAATATACTGAGTCACAATCAAATTGAGGAACCGATTATGTTCATCCTTGTGAACTTCAAAATTTCAATTTCAACCAAATTGAGACTTGAAATCAGTTTTATAGCATCCCTGGATCTGCAACGAAGAGCATTTTCGAAGATTATACTGCCAAAACATCAAGCAAAGTGAAATCAAAGCATGAACAGTTTCGACGGTTTCATCTTCAACAAAATATTGATTTTTCGATTTAATGACTTTTAGGTCTCGATTCCTTCACAAAATATGTAGCAATTCAATCATAGAACACTCGACGAGCAGTATTACAATCTAAAATCAGCTCGAGCTTATCAATTTTAAGATCTTTGACTTTTCACAAAAGTCAAAATGTTATGATTGATCGATTATTTGATGTTGTTGATTCAAATTAGTTGATCACGAAGCTTAAGTGATTGATATTAATCACATAACAGTTCTCAAATTAATTTGATGAAGCTCCTGCAATTCCATAGACCGAGACAGTAACGGCGAATGATGAAGATGAATATGATCTGTGATTTTAAAGTTGATAATGAACTCGAATCTGATTAGAGGACTTGTGAAGACGAAGAGCTTTAGAGCTTGAAGGAATTGATCGATACATCTGAGATAGAGTGATAGATCGATTGTCTGTATGTAGAGGATGAAGATGATGTTGATGTCAGGTTTTATCACGTGATGTTAAGGAGAGAGAAGAGATAAGATTCAGATCTGGTACAGTAGTCACGTGTAGGGTTAGGAGATAGGATTCGGTATCGTGTCAGTAGGAGAGAGAATTAAAAGACTCGGTATTCTCCTTTTTTATGTTATATTAGATGTATAGTAAATGAGAAAGATGAAAAAGTATCTGATGTAATATTGTGATGTATTAGAGATAAAGAAATAATAGACTCGGTACAATAATATGTTGTCACAGGTTTTGAGATTCGGTAAACAAAATATTTATTTTGGTTTTGAAATATGAAAATGAATTTTTGTTGAGATTCGGTAAAAAAATTTGTTCGAAGATTCGAAGATTCGGTATGAATATTCGAAGATGAGTATGAAGATTGGATGAAGATTTGAAGATGTGTATGAAGATTGTTTGAAGATACACACGATATTTGTAGGGATCTCCTTAGTTTCGTTGAAGGTCCCGCTCTGATACCACGTGTTAGGTCCGATTACGTATGAATACCGTGTATATTGATATGAATATTGAGAGAATTAGTCAAATATACAATATTGACTAATTCCACAACTCTTTTGAACTCACTTAGGTACTTTGGCTAGGTGTGATGGCTCACTTCTAAGGTTGCCTTGTGGGATATATATAGCCATCGTCTATATCCCACTATTACAAGGCTTAGCACACAATTCATGCAATTTTTGGGGTTCTAACACTACTTTCTTTCATACATGCTCTAGCATCTAAGCTTATAAATATGATTGTTATGCATGATTATTTGCTTGACAATTGATCTCATGCATATTAGCTTTTGCATGCTACTCTTACTTGTGTATACCATGCCATGCTACGTGATTCTATACGCTTGTTTGAACCTACTTGCTTCTATACATGCATGAAATTGGTAGAACTAGTAGAGTAATGTTGATACTTTATGAAAGTGTTGAACTTTTGATATGTGGTGGTTCATACGCACTTTTGATTTTACATGCTCTCTAACGATCACATATATTGGTCAAAATGCTCGCTCCACTATCTTAATTATGTATGACACACAATGATTCTTATGCTTGCTATATAATATTATATGTGTGCACTAACCTTTGATTATAGGTTGAGTTCATATGGTTCCTTACTTAGTCTTATGACTAGGTATGTTTCAAGGGGGAGCATTACTCTAGGGCGCGCTTAGTTCCAGGGGGAGCTAACCTTTTTGCTTCGACAAAAGGAGGAGAAAGTGTATGGTAAGTGACATTAACACCTGTGTTGTACTATACGTCTAAGCACACTTACCTATGTTTGTCATCATCAAAAGGGGGAGAATGTTGGTTAGTGATCCAATGATAATATTCAAATGTTAACCACTTTATTTTGATGATGACACCAAGTCTTATGTGCTTAAAAACCGTATAGAACAACACAAGTTCACGAGCCTACACAATCTCTAGCAAACGACCAATACACATAATAACAAAGTCAAAAGAGTCATTTGTAAAATCCTGGATGAGCATGGTTGGGTCCACGGTCGATCGCAGGTCAGATCGTGGATGCCATGTACCTTATTTCTACGAAACAAGGTGCACGGTCGACTCCACGGTCAATCGTGGGTCGACCGCAGTTTTCAGTGTCTGAATTTTTGATCAAAAAATGCTTAACTACTTCGGGGCATCTATAATTTACAAAACTCTATTAAACATGCTTAGAATAGTTGTCTCCTTCATATCCAAATGAGTTTTGGTCACTAAAACACTAATCTTGGTTAATCACACTTTATGAGGCCTTAATGATACTTTTACCTTGTGATTAATGTTAAAAACACAAATGTGGCTAAAAGTTCTTTTTCAAAAGTTATCTTTTTAAATCTAAATTAAAAGTAATGAAATATTTAAGATGATCATTAAGTCCCAATCAAAGAAATGCTCTTCACTTGATTAACCATTAAGCATTACTTACATGCTTAAGTATGTTTGTCTCTTTATGATTATATGTAATTCCCTAGAAGTCTTCATGTAAATCAAATGGGTCTTATTTGAAGGGTTGCAAGTAACCAATGAATGCATATACTTGCAATCAAATGTTGACAAATAGTTTAAAGACATGGGATATGGTGTTTGGCTTGTTGTGGTTTGTCAAATGATAAATGCAACTCCCAAAGAGTATTTACAAGATTCAAATTAGTCTCATTTGACTTGTTGTAAACAACCAATGGGGTAAGATACATCCATCAAAGTATTGAAAAATTGTTAAAGACATAGGGTATGATGTTTGGAGTGTTGTGAGTTGTCAAAGCATAAAAAATCTGCATTTTCCATAATGGGAAATCAATGACACATAAGAAGACTATGTGACTTTCCTCTTTAGCAAGCTCATGTCCACTTCAATGAATGCATCCAAAAGTATAAGATGAAGGTTAAGGACTTCTAGGTGTATTAAGCATCTTTTGAAAGCTCAATATTGTGTAAAGAAGCCAAAAATTCAAAGAAAAAAGACCTCCAACGAATATATTGAAAAGCTGTCCAGAATGAGCAAGGTCGACGCACGGTCGACCGTGAAGTTAACTGTGCACCATCTGAGAGATTTTTCTCTTTCCTATATATGCCAACATTTGACAAAATTGAAGACTACCTCTTTCCAACACACTTCCAAATCAATATGAGTTGATCTCTTAAGATTCAACAACACATCTTTAGAGAGATCATGATTAAGAGAGAAAGAGAGATTCTACTTAGTTAGTAGAATTATGTGTAAACTCCAAAGCTTAATTTTTATCATTTGTGAGTTTGTAAACTACATTCTTTGATATTAATCAAAGAAGTAGTATAGTTCTCTTTGGAGAATTTGTAATAGTGGGTGACATACTAGCTTTAGGGTAGTTCTTGTGGTAAGAACATCATTGTATTTAGTGATCCCCCTTCCTTAAAGGAAATTAGGAAGCTGGTTAAATTTCTAGTGAGAAATTTGGTGCTTGTCCAAGGTGAAGACAAGTGAGATCTAGGTAGTCTTTGGGGTGATCGAAGATGGTGATGATGTAGCTTATTGAAGAGCTTTCGGTGTAACCGGATCTCCACCGTATTTAGAGAAAGCTAGTGAAGATAACTCTCGATTAGTGAATCGAGGAGTAGATTAAGGTGGATTAGTTAACATCTACCCGAACCACTATAAATCCTTGTGTTTGTGTTCTTTACGTTTATCTTTTGCAAACACATACGATTTTATGTTAAAACTTTTATACTTTGGTCTTAAGACAACAAAAGTAATCGAAAAAGTTTTAACAAATTACTAAGGAACTATTCACCCCCCTCTAGTTCCTTACAAGATTCATTACTACTAATGTTGTTTAACCTAGTTGCATGCAATCCAATTACCAAGTTTGATTGACTAGATCTAAACAAGTAAAGTGAATCGAATATTAGATCGTTGGATTAAGTGTTAATCAATCCTAAAACCATGTTATTTAATCATTAAGCATGGCAAACAAGCGTATTAAAACATAGTAGATTCAAAACAGTTTAAATAATCATCACATAAACTCAGTTTATACAGATCTGGAAAACCAGAAACTGCACAGAATGAACCACGAAGCAGGCAGCTTGTGCTCAGTTAAGTCGGCGTCTTAGACTGAGGAAGCCGGCAGCTTCATCTGATTCCCAACAAAGTTAGTTTTCGTCCACGTGTAATGACCCGTCAAAATCGCTATTGACGCGGCACGTTAATCATTGATTCCACAGTGAGGTTTTGACCTCTATATGATACGTTTTGATAAAATATTGCATTCATTAAAATAAGTGACTTTCTAAACATAGAAAGTTATAAACACGTGGGCGAGTGCTTAGGTATAAGCAAAACCCCAAAATACATAAGTCTTTAATTTACAGGTTGACATCACAGTCCAATTATTTATTACACAACGCAGTTTTATTTTGAATGCAATAAACTTTGTACAAAGCATGAGAGACTCCATACAGGCAACAAGCACATCACAGCGGAAGCAGTCTAAGGACCTGAGAATAAAACATGCTAAAAAGTCAACACGAATGTTGGTGAGTTATAGTTTTATGTAGTGACCCGAACTTTTTCATGTTTATATATATATATATATATATATATATATATATATATATTAAATTAAATTGTTATTTACATGATTAAGTGTTTCCAACATGTTAAGCAATCAACCTTGTTAAGACTTGATTAATTGAAATAGGTTTCATATAGACAATTGACCACCCAAGTTGACCGGTGATTCACGAACGTTAAAACTTGTAAAAACTATACGATGACATATATATGGTTATATATATAGTTAACATGATTTTATTATAAGTATGTATCTCATTAGGTATTTTAACAATGAGTTATATACATAAAAATGAGACTATTAATTTAAGAAACTCAAAAACGATATATATAACGATTATCGTTATAACAACGTCTTACTAGGTACATATGAATCATATTAAGATATTGATACACTTGGTTAATTATGTTAAATGATAAGTAAATATATTATTAAGTGTATTAACAATGAAATACATATGTAAAAATAAGACTACTAACTTAATGATTTCGAAATGAAACATATATGTAACGATTATCGTTGTAACGACATTTAACTGTATATACATCATACTAAGATATATTATATATCATAATATCATGATAATATAACAATTTAACATCTCATTTGTTATAATAAACAATGGGTTAACAACATTCAACAAGATCGTTAACCTAAAGGTTTCAAAACAACATTTACATGTAACGACTAACGATGACTTAACGACTCAGTTAAAATGTATATACATGTAGTGTTTTAACATGTATTCATACACTTTTTAAAGACTTCAAGACACTTATCAAAATACTTCTACTTAAAAAAAATGCTTACAATTACATCCTCGTTCAGTTTCATCAACAATTCTACTCGTATGCACCCGTATTCGTACTCGTACAATACACAGCTTTTAGATGTATGTACTATTGGTATATACACTCCAATGATCAGCTCTTAGCAGCCCATGTGAGTCACCTAACATATGTGGAAACCATCATTTGGCAACTAGCATGAAATATCTCATAAAATTACAAAAATATGAGTAATCATTCATGACTTATTTACATGAAAACAAAATTACATATCCTTTATATCTAATCCATACACCAACGACCAAAAACACCTACAAACACTTTCATTCTTCAATTTTCTTCATCTAATTGATCTCTCTCAAGTTCTATCTTCAAGTTCTAAGTGTTCTTCATAAATTCCAAAAGTTCTAGTTTCATAAAATCAAGAATACTTCCAAGATTGCAAGTTTACTTCCAAGTTTTCTAAATCCATTCCAAGTAATCATCCAAGATCAAGAAACCTTTGTTACTTACAGTAGGTTATCTTTCTAATACAAGGTAATAATCATATTCAAACTTTAATTCAATTTCTATAACTATAACAATCTTATTTCGAGTGGAAATCTTACTTGAAATTGTTTTCGTGTCATGATTCTGCTTCAAGAACTTTCAAGCCATCCAAGGATCCTTTGAAGCTAGATCTATTTTTTTTCATTTCCAGTAGGTTTATCCAAGGAACTTGAGATAGTAATGATGTTCATAACATCATTCGATTCATACATATAAAGCTATCTTATTCGAAGGTTTAAACTTGTAATCACTAGAACATAGTTTAGTTAATTCTAAACTTGTTCGCAAATAAAAGTTAATCCTTCTAACTTGACTTTTAAAATCAACTAAACACATGTTCTATATCTATATGATATGCTAACTTAATGATTTAAAACCTGGAAACACGAAAAATACCGTAAAACCGGATTTACGCCGTCGTAGTAACACCGCGGGCTGTTTCGGGTTAGTTAATTAAAAACTATGATAAACTTTGATTTAAAATTTGTTATTCTGAGAAAATGATTTTTATTATTAACATGAAACTATATCCAAAAATTATGGTTAAACTCAAAGTGGAAGTATGTTTTCTAAAATGGTCATCTAGACGTCGTTCTTTCGACTGAAATGACTACCTTTACAAAAACGACTTGTAACTTATTTTTTTAACTATAAACCTATACTTTTTCTGTTTAGATTCATAAAATAGAGTTCAATATGAAACCATAGCAATTTGATTCACTCAAAACGGATTTAAAATGAAGAAGTTATGGGTAAAACAAGATTGGATAATTTTTCTCATTTTAGCTACGTGAAAATTGGTAACAAATCTATTCCAACCATAACTTAATCAACTTGTATTGTATATTATGTAATCTTGAGATACCATAGACACGTATACAATGTTTCGACCTATCATGTCGACACATCTATATATATTTTGGAACAACCATAGACACTCTATATGTGAATGTTGGAGTTAGCTATACAGGGTTGAGGTTGATTTCAAAATATATATAGTTTGAGTTGTGATCAATACTGAGATACATATACACTGGGTCGTGGATTGATTCAAGATAATATTTATCGATTTATTTCTGTACATCTAACTGTGGACAACTAGTTGTAGGTTACTAACGAGGACAGCTGACTTAATAAACTTAAAACATCAAAATATAGTAAAAGTGTTGTAAATATATTTTGAACATACTTTGATATATATGTATATATTGTTATAGGTTCGTGAATCAACCAGTGGCCAAGTCTTACTTCCCGACGAAGTAAAAATCTGTGAAAGTGAGTTATAGTCCCACTTTTAAAATCTAATATTTTTGGGATGAGAATACATGCAGGTTTTATAAATGATTTACAAAATAGTCACAAGTATGTGAAACTACATTCTATGATTGAATTATCGAAATCGAATATGCCCCTTTTTATTAAGTCTGGTAATCTAAGAATTAGGGAACATACACCCTAATTGACGTGAATCCTAAAGATAGATCTATTGGGCCTAACAAACCCCATCCAAAGTACCAGATGCTTTAGTACTTCGAAATTTATATCATATCCGAAGGGTGTCCCGGAATGATGGGGATATTCTTATATATGCATCTTGTTAATGTCAGTTACCAGGTGTTCACCATATGAATGATTTTTATCTCTATGTATGGGATGTGTATTGAAATATGAAATCTTGTGGTCTATTGTTACGATTTGATATATATAGGTTAAACCTATAACTCACCAACATTTTTGTTGACGTTTAAAGCATGTTTGTTCTCAGGTGAATACTAAGAGCTTCCGCTGTTGCATACTAAAATAAGGACAAGATTTGGAGTCCATGTTTGTATGATATTGTGTAAAAACTGCATTCAAGAAACTGATTTCGGTGTAACATATTTGTATTGTAAACCATTATCTAATGGTCGTGTGTAAACAGGATATTTTAGATTATCATTATTTGATAATCTATGTAAAGATTTTTAAACCTTTATTTATGAAATAAAGGTTATGGTTTGTTTTAAAAATGAATGCAATCTTTGAAAAACGTCTCATATAGAGGTCAAAACCTCGCAAGAAATCAATTAATATGGAACGTTTTTAATCAATAAGAACGGGACATTTCAGTTGGTATCCGAGCATTGGTCTTAGAGAACCAGAAAATTTGCATTAGTGTGTCTTATCGAGTTTGTTAGGATGCATTAGTGAGTCTGGACTTCGACCGTGTTTTCTTTAAAAATGATTGCTTAACATTTTTGTTGGAAAATATATATTATTAACATGTATATATTATGTGATATATTAATCTCTTAACATGTTTGATATTGTGTGATAGATGTCTACCTCTAGCATAAATCCCATTGACTCACCTAATAATAACGAAGAGTCGAATATACATTGGACTGATTCACAAGTTCCCGAAGAGGAACCGAAAAAAGAATCAGAACCGGAAGAAGAATCAGAACCGGAAGAGGAGGAACCGGAGGAGGAAATAGAACCGGTGGGGGAAATAATAAAACGGTTAAGTAAAAGAAAATCCTCAACCAACCGACCAAGGTTAATTATGGTCAATGGTGTTTTCGCCAAGGAAGCAAAATATTGGGAGGATTACCAATTCTCCGATGAATCGGATTCCGACGAGAATTCCGATGATGTTATAGAAATTACCCCAACTGAATTTAAAAAAGCAAAAGAAAATAATAAGGGAAAGGGCATAAAAATAGAGAAATCTAATTCCAACCCCGATGAACTTTATATGTATCGTCAACCCCCAAGGTCCTTAAGTTGTAACAATGACCCGGGAACCTCTAAACCACCAGGTTTTTCTAAACCGTTGTGGAAAATGACAGCTAGTATTAGGGGAACATCATATATCCCTAGAAACTTGGCAAAACGAACCAAAACCGAAGAAGAAGAAGAAACGAGCGAGTCGGAATAAGATAGTTGTATTCGTGTGGTGTAATATATGTAATATAGTGTGCTTATGCTTTATGATATATGTAAAAATTGCTTGTATTAATAAGTATTTTTTTATGAATCTAACTCTTGTCTATTTTACAGTTTAAAAACACAAAATGGATAGACAACCCAATATTTTAAGAGACCTACCCGGAGACATGATTGATGAAATCTTGTCTAGAGTCGGTCAGAATTCCTCGGCACAACTATTTAAGGCTAGATCAGTTTGTAAGACATTCGAAGAACGTTCCAAGAATGTCTTGGTTTATAAGAGACTTTCGTTTGAAAGATGGGGGATATCACATTGGGAAACCCATAAGTTACGATGTGTTTACTTTGACGCATATATTGCGGGGAACCCAAATGCTATTTTACGCAACGGGTTAAGAAATTATTTTGACTCAATGTATCCGAATATAGGACTTTATGATTTAGAAAAAGCGGCTAACATGCAACATAAAGAAGCATGCTATGCTTACGGGTTAGTAATGTTCGCTTCTCACCAAAGTGAGAAAAAGAACATCGGGCTACAGCTATTAAACAAAACGTTCCCACAAGTGACGGAGTCGGTAATTGGGTTAAGAAATGAGGTTTTTAGATTATTACGAGACTGTTGGTCATTACATAACCCTCGTCCCTTTGACGACGTTACAATACGCTATCTTATCAACGGCCATAATGGTTATGTTCCACAAGACCAAGGATGAGAAGTAGTCCTAGTAAAACCAGAATGCATGACTTGTTTCTGGACGTATGAATTACGTGTCTTTATTGCCTTTGCTGAACGACTTGTGTACTAGCTAGAATTATCTTCACAACTATCTTGTATCAAAGTTATTGTGTGCTATATTTCATGCTTTATGTAAAATAAGCGGTATTGTAAGTTTGTAAAATATTGTATAAAAGTTTGAACGCGAAATATTATTATAATCTGTTTTTCATATAGAATTGTAGTAGTTGAATTGTATATTAGCTACTAAGTATGAACTTAACGGGTAGGTACTACCCGAATTTAAACTTATAAAACGCTAATATGAAGAAAAAGCTTTTATAAATGAGTTCATATTATGCTACGAAATACTATTAACTACTCTTAATATTCTGTATGATTAACTTGTTCCATTTGACTATTTTGAAGGAAATGGCACCCTCTACTCGACACACCGTGAATATGAATGAAGAGGAATTCCGTACTTTTCTGGCTTCAAACATAGCCGCAGTACAGGCTGCGCTACATACCAACAATAACCTTGGATCTAGCAGTACATGAAACCGTGTAGGATGCACCTACAAAGAATTCACTGCCTGCAAACCTTTGGAATTTGATGGAACCGAAGGACCGATCGGATTGAAACGGTGGACCGAGAAGGTCGAATCGGTGTTTACCATAAGTAAGTGTACTGAAGAGGACAAAGTGAAGTACGCTACGCATACCTTCACAGGTTCTGCGTTAACATGGTGGAATACCTATCTAGAGCAAGTGGGACAAGATGATGTTTACGCACTACCGTGGTCAGCATTCAAGCACTTGATGAACGAGAAGTACCGTCCCAGAACCGAGGTCAATAAGCTCAAGACATAACTTAGAGGGTTGGATTTGATATTACCACGTACGAAAGACGATTCACAGAATTGTGCCTATTGTGTCCGGGAGCGTTCGAAGATGAGGAAGAGAAGATCGACGCGTTTGTGAAAGGATTACCGGAAAGAATCCAAGAAGATATAAGTTCACACGAGCCCGCCTCCATACAACAGGCATGTAGAATGGCTTACAAACTAGTAAACCAGATTGAGGAAAGAATTAAAGAACAGACGGCTGAAGAGGCCAATGTGAAGCAAGTCAAAAGAAAGTGGGAGGAAAACGGTGATAAGAATCACCAATACAACAACAACAGCAATTACAATAATAATCGCAACAATTATCCCAACAATCGCAACATCAATCGCAACTACAACAAACGGCCCAACAACAACAACAACAACAACAACTACAACAATCGTCCCAACAACAATAACAATCGCAACAACAACAACAACAATCAGAAGCAGCTATGCCAAAGGTGTGAAAAGTATCACTCGGGGTTCTGCATCAAATTTTGCAACAAGTGTAAAAGAAATGGTCATAGCGCGGCGAAGTGTGAGGTCTACGGACCAGGGGTTAATAGAATGAAAGGAACAAATGGTGTCGGAACGAGTAATGGCGGAGCAAGTAGTGTCGGAGCAAGTTATGCCAATGTAGTTTGTTATAAATGTGGAAAACCGGGCCACATTATTAGAAATTTCCCGAACCAGGAGAACACGAATGGACAAGGCCGCGGAAGAGTTTTCAATATTAATGCGGTAGAGGCACAGGAAGACCCGGAGCTTGTTACGGGTACGTTTCTTATTGACAATAAATCTGCTTACGTTTTATTTGATTCGGGTGCGGATAGAAGCTATATGAGTAGAGATTTTTGTGCTAAATTAAGTTGTCCATTGACGCCTTTGGATAGTAAATTTTTACTCGAATTAGCAAATGGTAAATTAATTTCAGCAGATAATATATGTCGGAATCGAGAAATTAAACTGGTTAGCGAAATATTTAAGATTGATTTGATACCAGTAGAGTTAGGGAGTTTTGATGTGATAATCGGTATGGACTGGTTGAAAGAAGTGAAAGCAGAGATCGTTTGTTACAAAAATGCAATTCGCATTATACGAGAAAAAGGAAAACCCTTAATGGTGTACGGAGAAAAGGGCAACACGAAGCTACATCTTATTAGTAATTTGAAGGCACAAAAACTAATAAGAAAAGGTTGCTATGCTGTTCTAGCACACGTCGAGAAAGTACAAACTGAAGAAAAGAGCATCAATGATGTTCCCATTGCAAAAGAATTTCCCGATGTATTTCCGAAAGAATTACCGGGATTACCCCCACATCGATCCGTTGAATTTCAAATAGATCTTGTACCAGGAGCTGCACCAATAGCTCGTGCTCCTTACAGACTCGCACCCAGCGAGATGAAAGAACTGTAAAGCCAATTACAAGAACTTTTAGAGCGTGGTTTCATTCGACCAAGCACATCACCGTGGGGAGCTCCTGTTTTGTTTGTCAAGAAGAAAGATGGTACATTCAGGTTGTGTATCGACTACCGAGAGTTGAACAAACTTACCATCAAGAACCGCTACCCACTACCGAGAATCGACGACTTATTTGATCAACTACAAGGCTCGTCTGTTTATTCAAAGATTGACTTACGTTCCGGGTATCATCAAATGCGGGTGAAAGAAGATGATATTCCAAACACTGCTTTCAGAACATGTTACGATCATTACGAGTTTATGATCATGCCGTTTGGTTTAACTAATACACCAGCTGTGTTCATGGACCTTATGAACCGAGTGTGTGGACCATACCTTGACAAGTTTGTCATTGTTTTCATTGATGACATACTTATTTACTCAAAGAATGACCAAGAACACGGTGAACATTTGAGAAAGGTGTTAGAAGTATTGAGAAAGGAAGAATTGTACGCTAAATTTTCAAAGTGTGCATTTTGGTTGGAAGAAGTTCAATTCCTCGGTCACATAGTGAACAAAAAAGGTATTAAGGTGGATCCGGCAAAGATAGAAACTGTTGAAAAGTGGGAAACCCCGAAAACTCCGAAACACATACGCCAGTTTTTAGGACTAGCTGGTTACTACAGAAGGTTCATCCAAGACTTTTCCAGAATAGCAAAACCCTTGACTGCATTAACGCATAAAGGGAAGAAATTTGAATGGAAGGATGAACAAGAGAAAGCGTTTCAGTTATTGAAGAAAAAGCTAACTACGGCACCTATATTGTCATTGCCTGAAGGGAATGATGATTTTGTGATTTATTGTGACGCATCAAAGCATGGTCTCGGTTGTGTATTAATGCAACGAACGAAGGTGATTGCTTATGCGTCTAGACAATTGAAGATTCACGAGCAAAATTATACGACGCATGATTTGGAATTAGGCGCGGTTTTTTTTGCATTAAAGACTTAGAGGCACTACTTATATGGGGTCAAAAGTATTATATATACCGACCACAAAAGTCTTCAACACTTATTTAATCAGAAACAACTGAATATGAGGCAGCGTAGGTGGATTGAATTGTTGAATGGTTACGACTTTGAGATTCGTTACCACCCGGGGAAGGCAAATGTGGTAGCCGACGCCTTGAGCAGGAAGGACAGAGAACCCATTCGAGTATAATCTATGAATATAATGATTCACAATAACCTTACTACTCAAATAAAGGAGGCGCAACAAGGAGTTTTAAAAGAGGGAAATTTAAAGGATGAAATACCCAAAGGATTGGAGAAGCATCTTAATATTCGGGAAGACGGAACCCGGTATAGGGCTGAAAGGATTTGGGTACCAAAATTTGGAGATATGAGAGAAATGGTACTTAGAGAAGCTCATAAAACCAGATACTCAATACATCCTGGAACGGGGAAGATGTACAAGGATCTCAAGAAACATTTTTGGTGGCCGGGTATGAAAGCCGATGTTGCTAAATACGTAGGAGAATGTTTGACGTGTTCTAAGGTCAAAGCTGAGCATCAGAAACCATCAGGTCTACTTCAACAACCCGAAATCCCGGAATGGCAATGGGAAAACATTACCATGGATTTCATCACTAAATTGTCAAGGACTGCAAGTGGTTTTGATACTAATTGGGTAATAGTTGATCGTCTCACCAAATCAGCACACTTCCTGCCAATAAGATAAGATGACAAGATGGAGAAGTTAGCACGACTGTATTTGAAGGAAGTTGTCTCCAGACATGGAATACCAATCTCTATTATCTCTGATAGGGATGGCAGATTTATTTCAAGATTCTGGCAGACATTACAGCAAGCATTAGGAACTCGTCTAGACATGAGTACTGCCTATCATCCACAAACTGATGGGCAGAGTGAAAGGACGATACAAATGCTTGAAGACATGCTACGAGCATGTGTTATTGATTTCGGAAATAGTTGGGATCGACATCTACCGTTAGAAGAATTTTCCTACAACAACAGCTACCATTCAAGCATTGAGATGGCGCCGTTTGAAGTACTTTATGGTAGAAAGTGCAGGTCTCCGATTTGTTGGAGTGAAGTGGGGGATAGACAGATTACGGGTCCGGAGATAATACAAGAAACTACCGAGAAGATCATCCAAATTCAACAACGGTTGAAAACCGCCCAAAGTCGACAAAAGAGCTACGCTGACATTAAAAGAAAAGATATAGAATTTGAAATTGGAGAGATGGTCATGCTTAAAGTTGCACCTTGGAAAGGCATTGTTCGATTTGGTAAACGAGGGAAATTAAATCCAAGGTATATTGGACCATTCAAGATTATTGATCGTGTCGGACCAGTAGCTTACCGACTTAAGTTACCTCAACAACTCTCGGCTGTACATAACACTTTTCACGTCTCGAATTTGAAGAAATGTTTTGCTAAAGAAGATCTCACTATTCCGTTAGATGAAATCCAAATCAACGAAAAACTTCAATTTATCGAAGAACCCGTCGAAATAATGGATCGTGAGGTTAAAAGACTTAAGCAAAACAAGATACCAATTGTTAAGGTTCGATGGAATGCTCGTAGAGGACCCGAGTTCACCTGGGAGCGTGAAGATCAGATGAAGAAGAAATACCCGCATTTATTTCCAGAAGATACGTCAACACCTCCAACTGCTTAAAATTTAGGGACGAAATTTATTTAACGGGTAGGTACTGTAGTGACCCGAACTTTTCCATGTTTATATATATATTAAATGAAATTATTATTTACATGATTAAGTGTTTCCAACATGTTAAGCAATCAAACTTGTTAAGACTTGATTAATTGAAATAGGTTTCATATAGACAATTGACCACCCAAGTTGACCGGTGATTCACGAACGTTAAAACTTGTAAAAACTATACGATGACATATATATGGTTATATATATAGTTAACATGATTTTATTATAAGTATGTATCTCATTAGGTATATTAACAATGAGTTATATACATAAAAATGAGACTATTAATTTAAGAAACTCGAAAACGATATATATAACGATTATCGTTATAACAACGTCTTACTAGGTACATATGAATCATATTAAGATATTGATACACTTGGTTAATTATGTTAAATGATAAGTAAATATATTATTAAGTGTATTAACAATGAAATACATATGTAAAAATAAGACTACTAACTTAATGATTTCGAAACGAGACATATATGTAACGATTATCGTTGTAACGACATTTAACTGTATATACATCATACTAAGATATATTATATATCATAATATCATGATAATATAACAATTTAACATCTCATTTGTTATAATAAACAATGGGTTAACAACATTCAACAGGATCGTTAACCTAAAGGTTTCAAAACAACATTTACATGTAACGACTAACGATGACTTAACGACTCAGTTAAAATGTATATACATGTAGTGTTTTAATATGTATTCATACACTTTTTAAAGACTTCAAGACACTTATCAAAATACTTCTACTTAACAAAAATGCTTACAATTACATCCTCGTTCAGTTTCATCAACAATTCTACTCGTATGCACCCGTATTCGTACTCGTACAATACACAGCTTTTAGATGTATGTACTATTGGTATATACACTCCAATGATCAGCTCTTAGCAGATCATGTGAGTCACCTAACACATGTGGGAACCATCATTTGGCAACTAGCATGAAATATCTCATAAAATTACAAAAATATGAGTAATCATTCATGACTTATTTACATGAAAACAAAATTACATATCCTTTATATCTAATCCATACACCAACGACCAAAAACACCTACAAACACTTTCATTCTTCAATTTTATTCATCTAATTGATCTCTCTCAAGTTCTATCTTTAAGTTCTAAGTATTCTTCATAAATTCCAAAAGTTCTAGTTTCATAAAATCAAGAATACTTCCAAGATTGCAAGTTTACTTCCAAGTTTTCTAAATCCATTCCAAGTAATCATCCAAGATCAAGAAACCTTTGTTACTTATAGTAGGTTATATTTCTAATACAAGGTAATAATCATATTCAAACTTTAATTCAATTTCTATAACTATAACAATCTTATTTCGAGTGGAAATCTTACTTGAAATTGTTTTCGTGTCATGATTCTGCTTCAAGAACTTTCAAGCTATCCAAGGATCCTTTGAAGCTAGATCTATTTTTCTCATTTCCAGTAGGTTTATCCAAGGAAATTGAGGTAGTAATGATGTTCATAACATCATTCGATTCATACATATAAAGCTATCTTATTCGAAGGTTTAAACTTGTAATCACTAGAACATAGTTTAGTTAATTCTAAACTTGTTCGCAAATAAAAGTTAATCCTTCTAACTTGACTTTTAAAATCAACTAAACACATGTTCTATATCTATATGATATGCTAACTTAATGATTTAAAACCTGGAAACACGAAAAACACCGTAAAACCGGATTTACGCCGTCGTAGTAACATCGCGGGCTGTTTTGGGTTAGTTAATTAAAAACTATGATAAACTTTGATTTAAAAGTTGTTATTCTGAGAAAATGATTTTTATTATGAACATGAAACTCTATCCAAAAATTATGGTTAAACTCAAAGTGGAAGTATGTTTTCTAAAATGGTCATCTAGACGTCGTTCTTTCGACTGAAATGACTACCTTTACAAAAACGACTTGTAACTTATTTTTCTGACTATAAACCTATACTTTTTCTGTTTAGATTCATAAAATAGAGTTCAATATGAAACCATAGCAATTTGATTCACTCAAAACGGATTTAAAATGAAGAAGTTATGGGTAAAACAAGATTGGATAATTTTTCTCATTTTAGCTACGTGAAAATTGGTAACAAATCTATTCCAACCATAACTGAATCAACTTGTATTGTATATTATGTAATCTTGAGATACCATAGACACGTATACAATGTTTCGACCTATCATGTCGACACATCTATATATATTTCGGAACAACCATAGACACTCTATATGTGAATATTGGAGTTAGCTATACAGGGTTGAGGTTGATTCCAAAATATATATAGTTTGAGTTGTGATCAATACTGAGATACGTATACACTGGGTCGTGGATTGATTCAAGATAATATTTATCGATTTATTTCTGTACATCTAACTGTGGACAACTAGTTGTAGGTTACTAACGAGGACAGCTGACTTAATAAACTTAAAACATCAAAATATATTAAAAGTGTTGTAAATATATTTTGAACATACTTTGATATATATGTATATATTGTTATAGGTTCGTGAATCAACCAGTGGCCAAGTCTTACTTCCTGACGAAGTAAAACTCTGTGAAAGTGAGTTATAGTCCCACTTTTAAAATCTAATATTTTTGGGATGAGAATACATGCATGTTTTATAAATGATTTACAAAATAGACACAAGTACGTGAAACTACATTCTATGATTGAATTATCGAAATCGAATATGCCCCTTTTTATTAAGTCTGGTAATCTAAGAATTAGGAAACAGACACCCTAATTGACGCGAATCCTAAAGATAGATCTATTGGGCCTAACAAACCCCATCCAAAGTACCGGATTCTTTAGTACTTCGAAATTTATATCATATCCGAAGGGTGTCCCGGAATGATGGGGATATTCTTATATATGCATCTTGTTAATGTCGGTTACCAGGTGTTCACCATATGAATGATTTTTATCTCTATGTATGGGATGTGTATTGAAATATGAAATCTTGTGGTCTATTGTTACGATTTGATATATATAGGTTAAACCTATAACTTACCAACATTTTTGTTGACGTTTAAAGCATGTTTATTCTCAGGTGAATACTAAGAGCTTCCGCTGTTGCATCCTAAAATAAGGACAAGATTTGGAGTCCATGTTTGTATGATATTGTGTAAAAACTGCATTCAAGAAACTAATTTCGATATAACATATTTGTATTGTAAACCATTATGTAATGGTCGTGTGTAAACAGGATATTTTAGATTATCATTATTTGATAATCTACGTAAAGATTTTTAAACCTTTATTTATGAAATAAAGGTTATGGTTTGTTTTAAAAATGAATGCAGTCTTTGAAAAACGTCTCATATAGAGGTCAATACCTCGCAACGAAATCAATTAATATGGAACGTTTTTAATCAATAAGAACGGGACATTTCAGTTTAATTGCTCGAGTCATAAATATATAAAGATAGACCACAAGATTTCATTAAAACTTTATCAATAGATTCTACGTAACAGAGCACCCTGGTAACTAAACTTAACGCTATAGTGATAATTACCCCATTCGTTTTAATACACGCAAACCAACGTGTCTTAAACTCAAATAACATACGTCCGTTAAAAGGCTAGCGCTCTAGCTCGGACGGGGATGTCAAGCCCTATGGATCCATATACAATTATTCGCGCCCACCAGTCCATATCCTATGTACTGGAAGCTACTAGTTACTAAAGCTAAGGGATTTTCGGTTTAACTCAGTGTAGAATTTAGTATGTACTTGTGTCTTATCGCGTTTAAAATAAATTGCATGTATTCTCAGCCCAAAAAAAAATATTTAAAGTATTTAAAAAGGGAGACTATAACTCACGGTTCAATATTGAGACTCAATATTGTAGGCAAATTGCGTAGACGTAATGATGGTAGATGACTGTATGGTTGGCCTTGGATTCAAGAACAATACCCCGAACAATACCCAATATTTCCTTAGCTTAAAACGGTTTGAAACCCGAATTAAAAACACCCTCGTATATACCTTATTATTATTAAACTTACATTTAAATTTAAAATTATAATTATAATATAAATATAAATATACACTGAAAATTTATTGTGAAATATAACGTCGAGTAAACTGGCCTTTTATAGGCATGTTTCCTGATTTTAGTCCCCATGCGATCGCATGGGTTTTCAGTGCTTTTGCCATGCGATCGCATGGTGTTTTGTTTGCTAGTTCGTCGACATAATATTTACTGTAGCAAATAGTGTTACTGTAGCAATAGTGTTACTGTAGCAAATCACTGTAGCAAAGTCGTTTTCACTGTAGCACTGTAGCAAAATACGGTTTCACTGTAGCAAATAGTGTTTTACTGTAGTAAATAGTGTTTTACTGTACACCTTATAATATATATATATATATATATATATATATATATATATATATATATATATATATAGAGAGAGAGAGAGAGAGAGAGAATTGGTTTAAATTAGTCGAAATTTTTCGGGTCATCATAGTACCTCCCCGTTAAAGAAAATTTCGTCCCGAAATTTTGAGTAGTACCTGTTTCTTGAGCGATATCAGTGAACAAATGTGGATACTTTTGCTTCATTTGATCTTCACGTTCCCAAGTAAACTCGGGTCCTCGTCTTGCGTTCCAACGAACTCTAACTATTGGTATTTTGCTTTGTTTTAATTGTTTGACCTCACGGTCCATGATTTCAACAGGTTCTTCGATAAAATGGAGTTTATCATTGATTCATATTTCGTCAAGAGGAATTATGACATCCTCTTCAGCTAAACATTTCTTTAAATTTGACACGTGAAATGTGTCATGAACACTACTAAGTTCTTGTGGTAACTTTAATCGATAAGCAACTGCTCTAATTCTTTCGGTGATTTCAAAGGGTCCTACATACCTAGGACTTAGCTTTCCTCGTTTACCAAATCGTACAACGCCTTTCCAGGGTGACACTTTCAACATGACTTTGTCGCCTACTTGAAATTCTAGCGGTTTTCTTCTTACATCAGCATAACTCTTTTGGCGACTCATGGCCGTTTTCAATCGCTGTTGTATTTGAATGATCTTGTCGGTGGTTTCATGAATAATTTCTGGTCCAGTAAGTTGTCTTTCTCCTACTTCACTCCAACAGATAGGAGATCTGCACTTTCTACCGTAAAGTGCTTCAAATGGCGCTGTGTTGATGCTCGTATGATAGCTGTTATTGTATGAAAATTCTGCCAATGGTAAGTGTCGATCCCAACTGGTTCTAAAGTCAATCACGCATGCCCGTAACATGTCTTCCAATGTTTGTATTGTTCTTTCACTTTGATCATCTGTCTGTGGGTGATAAGTGGTGCTCATATCTAATCAAGTTCCCAATGCTTTTTGTAATGACTGCCAGAAACGTGATGTGAATCGGGTGTCGCGATCAGATATGATGGAGATAGGTACACCATGCCTGGAAACTACTTCCTTCAAATATAGGCGTGCTAATTTCTCCATACTGTCTGTCTCCTTTATTGGTAGAAAGTAAGCTGATTTAGTTAGACGATCAACTATCACCCATATAGTATCATGACTACTTGCAGTCCTTGGCAATTTTGTAATGAAATCCATGGTTATTCTTTCCCATTTCCACTGCGGAATTTTCGGTTATTGCAGTAATCCTGACGGCTTTTGGTGCTTAGCTTTGACCTTCGCACATGTCAAACATTTGCTTACATAAGTAGCAATTTCTGTCTTCATATTAGGCCACCAATAGAACTTCTTGAGATCGTGGTACATTTTCCCGTTTCCTGGATGAATTGAGTACCTCGTTTTGTGTGCTTCATCCAGTACTAGTTGCCTTAGGTTACCATGTCTTGGTACCCATATCCTACCAGTAAAATACAGGGTTCCATCGGCTTTTACTTCAAGTTGTTTTTCTAACCCTTTGCTCATTTCGCCTTTTTCGGTTTCTGCTTTTAAAGCCTCTAACTGTGCTGCTTGAATTTGTTTTGTGAGATCAGTACGAATTGTAATATTCAAAGCTCGGACCCTAAGAGGTTTTACTCTTTCTTTCCGACTTAGGGCATCAGCTACAACATTAGCCTTTCCGGGGTGGTAACGGATTTCACAATCGTAATCGTTTAACAACTCTACCCAGTGACGTTGCCTCATATTGAGTTGTTTTTGATCAAAAATATGCTGAAGACTCTTATGGTCGATGTATACTGTACACTTGGTGCCATATAGATAGTGTCTCCATATTTTGAGTGCAAAAACTACTGCTCCAAGTTCCAAATCATGCGTCGTATAGTTCTTTTCATGAATTTTTAGTTGTCGTGAGGCATATGCGATAACTTTTGTGCGTTGCATTAATACACATCCTAAACCTTGGCGCGAAGCATCACAATAGATCACGAAATCATCATTTCCTTCCGGTAATGACAAAATGGGTGCAGACGTTAACTTCTTCTTTAATAACTGGAATGAGGATTCCTATTCCGAGGACCAATCATACTTCTTTCCCTTTTGAGTCAATGCAGTTAAGGGTTTGGCGATTCTAGAGAAATCTTGAATGAATCTTCGGTAGTAACCAGCAAGACCTAAGAATTGGCGAATTTGTGTTGGAGTCTTCGGGGTTTCCCATTTACTAATGGCTTCGATCTTGGCAGGGTCAACTTTAATTCCATGTTTACTGACAACATGGCCCAAAAATTGTACTTCTTGTAACCAGAAATCACACTTCGAAAATTTTGCGTACAGTTCTTCTTTCTTGAGTACCTCCAGTACCAGTCTTAAGTGTTGCTCATGTTTTTCCTTGTTCTTCGAGTAAATCAATATGTCGTCGATAAAAACAATGACAAATTTGTTTAAATACGGTCTACAGATGCGATTCATTAGATCCATGAATACTGCTGGAGCATTAGTCAATCCAAAAGGCATGACTAAAAATTCATAGTGACCGTAACGGGTTTTGAACGCGGTTTTAGGAACATCTTCTTCCTTCACTCTCAGCTGATGATATCCGGAGCGTAGATCAATCTTGGAATAAATACTTGATCCTTGCAATTGATCAAACAAATCATCAATCCTCGGTAATGGGTACCGATTCTTGATCGTTAATTTGTTTAATTCTCGGTAATCTATGCACATTCTCATAGATCCATCCTTCTTCTTGACGAACAGAATAGGAGCACCCCAAGGTGAAAAACTGGGATGAATAAATCCACGGTCCAATAATTCTTGCAACTGGTCTTGTAATTCTTGCATTTCTGAAGGTGCAAGTCTATATGGAGATCGGGCTACAGGTGCAGCTCCTGGTATGAGATCAATCTGGAATTCTACACATCTGTGTGGAGGTAGCCCCGGTAATTCTTCGGGAAATACTCCGGGATATTCTTTTACAACCGGCATGTCATCAATGCTTCTTTCTTTAGTATCGATCTTCTTTACGTGTACCAGAATAGCATAACAACCTTTTCTTATAAGTTTCTGAGCCTTCATACAGCTGATAAGGTTCAACTTCGAGTTGCTCTTCTCCCCATAAATCATTAATGACGTTTCATCCTTTCGAGGGATGCGGATCGCTTTCTCAGCGCAAACAACTTCTGCTCTTGTTTTGGACATCCAGTCCATGCCAACGATTATGTCAAAACTTCCTAATTCTACGGGTATCAAATCAATTTTGAAGGTTTCACCAGCGAGATTTATTTCACAACCATGGCAAATTTTATCGGCTTTTATCAGTTTACCATTAGCTAATTCAATAGTATATTTATTGTCTAGAGGCAATGATGCACATTTTAGTTTAGAACTAAAGTCTTTACACATATAACTTCTATCAGCACCCGTATCAAACATAATATAAGCTAGTTGATTATTAACGGTAAACGTACCCGTGACAAGATTAGGATCCTCACGTGCTTCACTTGTACTAACATTAAATGCCCTCCCACGTGCGGGTTCTTTGTTTTTCTCCTTATCAGGGCATTGATTTATAAAGTGACCAGACTTTCCGCATCCAAAACATTTCTTGACATCGGTCGATTTTGTCTTTACTTCAGAAACGGTGGCATAACAATCTTTCGCCACATGTCCTTTCTTGTTGCACTTATCACAGACCACTTGGCAATAACCTGCATGATGTGTGTAACATCTTTTGCAGAACGGATGGGGTCCCTTATAGTTTGGACTTGTAGTTGCCCCATCTTGTTTACCTTTAAAAGTTTCTTGTTTCTTCAGGTGAGTACTTTTGCCCTTATAGTCTTCCCATTTCCTCTTTCCTTCAGTTGTCTTGACTTCGATAATTGGTGCCTTAATCGAACTCTCTGTGATCTGGTCCATGAGTTGGTGTGCCATTGTCATGGCTTCCTGCATCGTATTTGGTTTGGACGATGTAACATTTCCTTTGATATTGATCGATAAACCGTCAATATACATTTCTATCTTTCGTTTCTCGTTTGGCACCAATTCGGGACACAACAAGGCTAGTTCCATGAAACACTTTTCATAGTTATTGAGATTCGCGCCGATAACCTTCAGATTACGTAACTCAGATTCCATTTTTCTGATCTCGTTTCGAGGACAGTACTCCTCGATTAGCATCTTTTTCAGTTCTTCCCAAGAGATATCATATGCCGTATCTATTCCTTCTGCTTTAGCATAATTGTTCCACCAAGTAAGTGCACCGTCTTGCAACGTGCACGAAGCATACTTTGACTTGTCTCCGTTCGCACAATTACTGATTTTGAAAACGAACTCCATCTTTTCAAACCATCGGGTTAGACAGACTGGTCCCTCGGTTCCACTAAACGTCTGTGGTTTGCATCCTTGAAAAGTTTTGTATGAGCATCCGTTTCGTGAGTTTGTGTTTACGGCTGCTGCTTTGGCTACTGCTTCAGCTGTTGCTTTTGCTGCCTCAGCTGCAGCAATTCTTTCATTCACACGTTTCTCGACTAGTTCCTCAAACTCAGCATCCGACATTTGAGACATGTTTCTTCAATAAATACAACAGAGATAATTTAATCATATAGAATATTATAGGTAAAATGAGTTGTCAATAGTTATTCGTAGCATATTAATAATATGAACCAATTATTATAAAAGCCTTTTCTTCTTATTAGCATTTTATAATTATTTCTAGGGTATTACCTACCCGTTAAGTTCATACATAATAGCTAGTACAAGGAATTAACTACTAAAATCCTAATAATATTCCACTATGAAAAATTATAGCGAGTTACTACGTTATTATGTAATAATAATAATAAGTATTAATAATACAAATAATCATTCCATGCATTTATTATTAATAAACTAAAATAATACAATACCATACAATACCGATATTTTACATATGCATATTTTACATAACAAGATAGAGTAGCACACATAAGCAATAAAATAGCGCTTGGAAGATTTATGGTTGCGAGGTCGTTTATTCAGAACTATCAGAAACTTCTTCCCATTTGGTTCTCTCTGCCAATTGTTTGTGTGTACATGGTCCGACAGACATTCTGGCAGAGTATTTAAGTTTTGGTTGGGGTTTTGAGGTACCCGTTGCCTCAGTGGGTTTAATACAATAAGGGTGGTTATGGATCGAATGGTCCTGTTCCTTTTTAATAATTAAGGACTTTTTATTTTTGTGGTTGTTTTTATTATCTATAGCAAGTTGGAATTTCTCCTTAGTGACTTCTTTTATTTCATTAGCGAAATCCTCCTCGTCACTGATCTCGTCTGATGACGAACTATCTGAGTCATGTGTAGGAGAATATGATGACGAACTGTCTGCATCATGTGTACGAGAATATGTACCGGTGGTCATGAACCGAAATCTGCCAGGCAATATATTCACAACCCGCCCGTCGGCGGTGTATCTGGCCCAATGTCCATGTTCGTTTAGAAATGGACGATTTTCTTTTACTCCAGGGATCATGGGTCCATGCCAACGATACTGTGGCTCCGGAAAACTAGAGTTGGGTGGAGCTGGAACCTCCTCTGGGTTTACCGAGAGTTGAGATTCCCCGGCTAACACAATTTCTTCTTTAATAGGTATTGGAACGCCCTTTTCAGTTGTGGATATAATAGATTCAGTGTCTGATTCCGAGTCGTACAAAATGATAGGATTAGAAGAAGTCATCTATCACATAATTGAAACAACAATTACGTTAGCATATAAATATATCACATATAATGTTTTTGACCAAATGATAAGCAAAAATCAGTAAAAACAGATATGGTCATAGTCCAGACTCACTAATGCATCCTAACAATTACCAGTTAAATACACTAATGTAATTTCTGGTTCCCTATGACCTCAAGCTCGGATAGCAACTGTAACGACCCGTCAAAATCGCTATTGACGCGGCACGTTAATCATTGATTCCACAGTGAGGTTTTGACCTCTATATGATACGTTTTGATAAAATATTGCATTCATTAAAATAAGTGACTTTCTAAACATAGAAAGTTATAAACACGTGGACGAGTGCTTAGGTATAAGCAAAACCCCAAAATACATAAGTCTTTAATTTACAGGTTGACATCACAGTCCAATTATTTATTACACAACGCAGTTTTATTTTGAATGCAATAAACTTTGTACAAAGCATGAGAGACTCCATGCAGGCAACAAGCACATCATAGCGGAAGCAGTCTAAGGACCTGAGAATAAAACATGCTAAAAAGTCAACACGAATGTTGGTGAGTTATAGGTTTAATTGCTCGAGTCATAAATATATAAAGATAGACCACAAGATTTCATCAAAACTTTATCAATAGATTCTACGTAACAGAGCACCCTGGTAACTAAACTTAACGCTATAGTGATAATTACCCCATTCGTTTTAATACACGCAAACCAACGTGTCTTAAACTCAAATAACATACGTCCGTTAAAAGGCTAGCGCTCTAGCTCGGACGGGGATGTCAAGCCCTATGGATCCATATACAATTATTCGCGCCCACCAGTCCATATCCTATGTACTGGCAGCTACTAGTTACCAAAGCTAAGGGATGTTTGGTTTAACTCAGTGTAGAATTTAGTATGTACTTGTGTCTTATCTCGTTTAAAATAAATTGCATGTATTCTCAGCCAAAAAAAAAATATTTAAAGTATTTAAAAAGGGAGACTATAACTCACGGTTCAATATTGAGACTCAATATTGTAGGCAAATTGCGTAGACGTAATGATGGTAGATGACTGTATGGTTGGCCTTGGATTCAAGAACAATACCCCGAACAATACCCAATATTTCCTTAGCTTAAAACGGTTTGAAACCCGAATTAAAAACACCCTCGTATATACCTTATTATTATTAAACTTAAATTTAAAATTATAATTATAATATAAATATAAATATACACTGAAAATTTATTGTGAAATATAATGTCGAGTAAACTGGCCTTTTATAGGCATTTTTCCTGATTTTGGTCCCCATGCGATCGCATGGATTTTCAGTGCTTTTGCCATGCGATCGCATGGCATTTTGTTTGCTAGTTCATCGACATAAATATTTACTGTAGCAAATAGTGTTTACTGTAGCAAATCATTGTAGCACTGTAGCAAAATACGATTTCACTGTAGCAAATAGTGTTTTACTGTAGCAAATAGTGTTTTACTGTACACCTTATAATATATATATATATATATATATATATATATATATATATATATATATGTATGTATGTATATTTACATAATATTAAATCATATAGAGAATTGGTTTAAATTAGTCAAAATTTTTCGGGTCATCATACCACGCAACCACTATGAACGTTTAGTTCATAATGGTAGACGAACAATAATTAAAAACAGTAAATAAAACGAAAGAATAACAATAAAATAAGATAGACATGTACTTTAAAGGTAAATTGAAGATAAAACTTGAATTAAATCGATAATTTGAAAGATTGTACTTGAATTGCAACTTGAAAACTTGAATAAAATCCTATCCTACTTGATTTTTTGAACTGGCTAATAAGGTTGGAGAATTCGGATCTCGAGGAGATCTCGTTTGGACTTTTTTAGGGAGATCTCGGCATCTCGGAATAATCTCGGGGAGATCTCGGACGTTGACTTACGTTGACTTTATAGTTTTTTTTTAATAAAAATATACATAAAAACATAAATATATGTATATTTATATACGTTTTTATGAGATTTTAGAAAAATATCCAAGAATTGAGCGAGAAAATCTTAGAAATTACAAATTTTACAAGAAAATCTTACAAATTAGCAAGAAAATCAGAGAAATCGTGGCTTTGACTAAGTTTGACCCCGTTGGCCAAGAAATCTCGGGAGATGAACATCTCGTCTCGGTTTCCTTCTAAAAACGAGATCTCGGGGGAGATCTCGGGAGATTTACAACACGAAACCCTAAAAACTGTATTTGATATTGAAAACTGTAACCAATGGCCTCTATTTATAATGTTCATAATCGGTGGCCCAAGCCGATGGCTTCAGGGTGAAGCCGACAGCTTCCCTTGGTCGGTTACTCCTCCTTCAAATTAAACATAATCCTCAAGCCTGAAAACACGTATCTATACTAGCCAAGTTGACGGCTTAAGAGACAAGACGGCGGCTTCAGTGATACGTCATCTTTCTGATTTTGTTGCCTTTTTAGCTATTTCTTTGGCTTTATGTACACGAAAACTGCTCTAGCCGGCGACTTAGGTGTCAAACCGGCGGCTTCACTATCCTTTCTTCAAATCATTCGAATTTCTATGTTTTTCTGGATTGTTCTGGAATATTCTGGAATTCTTCACCAAGCCGATGGCTTCACTTGAACTATGCCGACGGCTTCCTCTTCATTTCTGCAACTTTTATCTGTTTTTGATCCTGTTTAATGCATATCTCAAATAAAATATTAGAAATACCTTTTTCCATTTTTACCCATTATTGTGTGTTTAAGTATTCAATTTTTTTTTTAAAATACCAAGATAACTCCTTAAAATGTTATGAAAAACTTGTATAATATAGGAGTTATCAACGGTACAAGTATCTAATGTGCATTTAAAGTTAATTTATCAATTATAAAAGTGAATGTAACAATATCCGTTTTGTAATGGTAGCAAAATCGTGTGTCACATAAAAAAAAGAAAATAATATAAAGGTCAATTTACTATCAATGATTAAATAAATTAATTAATTCAAAGAAGAAGTGCTTTTAAATTAAATAACTATCATATTTCATGTTTATACTTACAAAGGACAAAATTTCTTGACTCATTCTCCATCTCTCTTCTCCCTTTCACCTTTGGCACCACCTTCAACCTTCAACCACAACATCTCGCCACATTCAACTAACAACTTCACCCACCACCAACCACCACATGCACTCCACCATGTTTCACCACCACCTCCGATAATCACATCCTCCTCACCACTTGTATTACGAGCTAGAGGTCTAGCACAGATGAAATTAGTCTTGGTGGGTTCGTTAAAATATTTTGAGTTTAATGGTGGTGGTGGTGACGTCTAGTTCCTCGAAAAATAAAGTCAAACTTGGTTAAAAGGGTTGTGGTAATTTTGAGTCTTAAAGAGAGAGGGGGAAATAATCATGCATTGGTTGTGTTACATCGTTCCTTTTTATACCAATTAAGAGAGAAGTCAACAATAGTTGAATATATCATATTTAAAATATCATAAAAATGAGTGTAAGTCAACTTCATCATGCGTGTCTACATTCAAAATAGTCAACAGTCAATGAATACAGTGGGTTTAAACCATACTCTGTGGCTCGTTTCGTTGATTTGTATAAGTGGATTTTATTTGTTGACCGTCGCTTAAGTCCTCGTTTATTCTGTCTCGATTGACGGACTTCACCTTCTACCTTCACCTTTATCCCTTGTGTGTCTCTTCCATTGTTTGGAGGTGGTATGATACTTGTGGAGTGGTGATTTGTTGTGGGGTGGGATTGGTGGTGTGCATGGGTTCTTCGTTTCGTGAGGCTTCAACCAGTGAGTTGGCTTGCCAGAGTTCCAACAAGTTTTTTTTTGCCATAACATGTCTTGATTATGCTGGCATCAAGTTGAATATGATCATAAGGGGTTGATTCTTTATGTATTTGTTTGCGGTTTTGCTTCAATGATATTTTTAAGTTTCGTCTCGCTTTCATTTTCCTTTTTGTCTGACACTGATTTGTTGCTGATTTTCTTCTGCTACGCTTCGTCTTGTACATTTGTTCATCTTCTTGGGTTTTACATCTGTTTCGGGCATGGTTTCTTGGTGTTGTGAGTTTTCTTTTGATTATGACTCATGAGTTTCAAGGATACTTTTTCGGCATCAATCTATTAGTTGCATCTCCTAAGGTGTCATGAATTCAATGGACGAGTTTACTTACCGAGTTGGTTACTAATGGTTTTTCTCGGTTCTGCGTATGAGGCTTTATGGATTACCAATAGTAGTAAGGACGAGGGTGACTCCTCGTTGGGTTGGTTGTGGTTTATATTGGTTGTTGTCGTTTGAGTGCAATATTTTATTGGCTGCTTTCGGTTTTTCGAGGACGTTTTAGTGTTGTTTTTAGGTAGTCTCATTTGTAGGAATGTTTAAGTGTAGGTTCACGAATTAGTATTCAATAGATTTGTAATTTTGCAATGAAATGTATCGCCATCGGGAAATTTGTGCATTGGATCTAGTTGGTAGGCAATATGGCGTGTTCAAGTAGATCGTTGGATGTACTTAATCGGGTCGCTGATATACACCCTTGCAATTCATTAAATATTCTAACAAATTTTAATTCAATTTATGTATTTACTTATGTATTTTTTTAAAAATTTCTTCCTATATTCGTAGTGTTGGTACGCTCACATATTACTTTTGGGTTGGATATACACTACACGAAGATCGACACAATCAGGTGTAATTCTATAATAAATCAACCAAACATAAAAATAAAATACAAAGTTTTACGTGAAAAACTTCTCATAATGAGAGTAAAAAATCACCGAACCAACGACCACTTAAACTCCATTATACATGAACAATATTACAAGTACAAACTCTCCATATTAATACCCTTGAACATTATCACATATATATTAACTCTTATACTTCTCACGTACAACAGGTAACAACAATAACAAATTTACTCCCATCGTTGTTTAATTACCGACACTACCACACGAGATGAAAATAAACGACTTCCACAGACTATGTTTCTCTGTCAATCCTCTAACATCTTCTATATAATGAATACTATTAAATATATATATATATATATATATATATATATATATATATATATATATATATATATATATATATATATATATATATATATATATACTAAAAGTAAAAATTGTTTGTCTCTAAGGTATAATGGTGTTTTCACATATTTTTAATCATTTTCAAATCAAAAGTATATATATATATATATATATATATATATATATATATATATATATATATATATATATAAAAGTTAACTCTGCTTTAAAAAATAAAGGCAGCTGCAGTCTCGATGGTGTTCACGTATTGTGTACATTCGATATCATCTTTCGTTTTCTCCTCTTAATTTATTTTACATTAAGTTTTTGTTCTCTTAATCTAAGAAAAAATCTATGTAACGTGTATTCTTAACTTCTATAACAATCATCAACATGTGTTCTAAATTATTAAAATATTTTTAATGGCTTCGATCAAACGATATACCGACTTAACACACAAGTTCCTTAGACCATTTTTAAAACGCGTGTTCGATGTTTAACACGACATTTACACGCCTTTAACGCGACGTGTTTACCTCCAAATTAAGATGGCGTGCTAATTTCAACACATGAATTCAAATTAACGTGCAACAATTATTTATTGTATTTTAATAATATTTTAATATAACATACTTTTAATATTTTAATATAACATACTTTTAATATAACAATTATTTATTGTATTTTAATAATATTTTAATATAACATACTTTTAATCCGGACCCGAACCCGATTAAGAAACCTCGCCTCAAACCCGGTTCAAAACCCGTCGGGTCCCCATTTACTTACATACTATCGGGTTTCGGGTTTCCCCACGGGTGAACGGGTATACCCGATAGTCATTCTGTATCTATTTTTCAATAAGTTACCAAATCAAAATATCGAAAAATGACTTAACTACTTCATGTTTAAAGTATTATAAAATATCACATACAAAAGGTTTATTGAAAAGTTTCTAAAATACTCAAATATACAAAGTATATAAAATATCACATCTCGAAAACTTATTGTATATGATTATATTGAATAAAATTATACTCGTTTTCAAAACGAATAAGAGAAATCTTTCATACATTAACAATATATTACTAATACTAAAATTTTACATAAAAATTATTCTTAAAATTCCTCAGGCCGAGTATACGGGTATGCGGATCGGGTATACGGGTCAGGTATACGGGTCGGGTAACGGGTTTGTATCCAAAACCATACCCAAACCCATAATTTTTTTTTTAACCATCCTTAAACCCGGCCCATAACCTGACGGACTCGAGTCAGACTGGACCCAATCATAGCAGATTTCGAGTTTCCCATCGGGTAAGGTACATTTTCCCACCCTACTATCACCATAAGATTATCTCGTTTATGATCAAATTTCAACTTGGAGTCCAAGTTAAGTTGATCCCAAATTTTGACTTGCTCACCAAGTTACCAATTATCCACAATTATTATATTATATAAATGTTTAACACGTAGGCTTAAAGTTTATCTTTGCTGCTAGGGTTTTCGCCGCCAAGAATCACTGAAACCGTTTCTTTTCGCTCTCCTTCCGCACACCACCGCCGGCGATCATCTGCTACTTGTTTTTCTTGTAATTATTTATTTCTCTTTCAGATCTGAGTTATTTAATTATATCATATATTTATATTCTTTCGATTGGCGTTGTTCATGTGCAATTGTATAGCTTATCATCAGATCTATTGCTATAGTCGTTATTAATTTTTTGGTATATAGTTTGTTTTAGATCGTATGGTTCATATGAATTATATAGTATGTATGCATCTATTTGCCTATTTGATGTTACTTCAGACTGTAATCATATCCTGGAGTTAAACTCTTGTTTTGACTATACGTGAATGAGTTATGCCTTAGATTTATATCATTTAATTCTTATAGAACCATAGGAACTATGATTTATCGATAACTGATTACCTGGAGTAGATTATGAAACTTCCATATCAGATGCGTGCTTATGTTATCTCATAGTTATTTTTTGTTTATTTTTTATTGTATATTTAGGGCAAATTGAAAGTTAGTTCTACGACTAATTTATAGAGTTATTGCAATGTCGTTTTAATTCTATTAGAGATGCTTTCTGTAGATTCTGCTGGAATATATATTTGTATAGTTATTGCAATGTCGTTTTAATTCTATTAGAGATGATTTCTGTCGATTCTGCAGGAATATATATTTGTAGAGTTATTGTAATGTCGTTTTAATTCTATTAGAGATTAGAGATGGTTTCTGTAGATTCTGCAGGAATATATATTTGTAGAGTTATTGCAATGTTGTTTTAATTCTATTTGAGATTAGAGATAGAGTTGATTTCGGTAAACTCTGCAGGAAAATATAATTTTTTTAATATTTGGTAATCGAGATTGTTTTTTAATGTTTTCTGCTGCTATTGATTTGCAGTTTAAGTACAATGTCGGAAGGTCAAGAAACTGATAAGAACATCGAGATCTGGAAGATTAAGAAGCTTATAAAGGCATTGGAAGCTGCTCGAGGAAATGGAACGAGCATGATTTCTCTGATTATGCCTCCACGTGATCAAATTTCACGAGTCACGAAGATGCTTGGTGATGAATATGGAACAGCTTCGAATATTAAGAGCAGGGTGAATCGTCAATCGGTCTTAGGTGCCATAACCTCTGCTCAGCAAAGGCTCAAGCTTTACAGTAAGGTGCCGCCCAATGGGCTTGTGCTTTACACCGGAACGATCGTAACTGATGACGGTAAAGAAAAGAAAGTTACTTTTGACTTTGAGCCTTTCAGACCGATAAATGCGTCTCTTTATCTCTGCGATAACAAGTTCCACACTGAAGCTCTTAATGAACTGTTGGAATCAGATGATAAGTTTGGTTTTATTGTTATGGATGGTAATGGCACCCTTTTTGGGACGTTAAGTGGCAATACTAGGGAGGTTTTGCACAAGTTTACTGTTGACTTGCCAAAGAAACACGGTAGAGGAGGGCAATCGGCTCTGCGTTTTGCTCGTCTTCGAATGGAAAAACGTCACAATTATGTAAGGAAGACAGCAGAGCTTGCGACACAGTTTTTCATCAATCCTGCTACAAGTCAGCCCAATGTTTCTGGACTTATACTTGCAGGGTCTGCTGATTTTAAAACCGAGCTTAGTCAATCTGATATGTTTGACCAGCGTCTTCAGGCGAAAATTCTGAATGTGGTTGATGTTTCTTATGGGGGTGAGAACGGTTTCAATCAGGCTATCGAGTTGTCTGCTGAAATTCTTGCTAATGTGAAGTTCATACAAGAGAAGCGTTTGATTGGCAAGTATTTCGAGGAGATAAGTCAAGATACAGGAAAGTACGTATTTGGTGTTGAAGACACATTGAAAGCTTTAGACATGGGAGCTGTCGAAATACTGATTGTGTGGGAGAATTTGCACATGACTCGTTACGTGCTTAAGAATAGCACTACGGGTGAAATTATTATAAAGCATTTGAATAAGGAACAAGAGTCTGTTCAGAGTAATTATCGAGACTCTGAAACAAATGCTGAACTTGAAGTTCAGGAGAAGATGTCATTGCTTGAGTGGTTTGCTAATGAGTATAAAAGATTTGGGTGCACGCTTGAGTTTGTTACTAATAAGTCTCAAGAGGGATCGCAGTTTTGTAGAGGCTTTGGTGGAATTGGTGGCATCCTTCGTTACCAGCTCGATATTCGTTCATTTGATGAACTTTCTGATGATGATTTGGAAAATTATGAATCGGATTAGCAATCAACCGATAATGATCAAACGCTCGTGCAGCAAGGGGAGGCGGGTCAGGAACCAGGATCGGGCACCGGTAATCAAGCTTCTATTCAAGTGCCTTGCGTAAGTCTCCGTTCAAGAAATCCTAACAAAGGTGAGTTATCTTCTTCACTTGTCTATATGGTAACTATTACATTTATTTTGTGATTTTAGATTCTAATTTTTATGCTGTTTTAACTTGTGCGAGTAGATGTAGAGTTGCATTGAAGTTCTATTCTCTTTATTTTAAACTCTTGTGTTTCTTTTGGATAGTGTTATGTTGGTAAGTCGTAAACGCTTTGAGTCTTCTGTCTAAAGTTAAAACTGCATTAAAAATTGAAGTGACAAAGTGTTATGTTGTCAAGTTTAAAAACGCAAAATGGTCTTTTTACTGCTATATTGTTTATGGAAGAGTCGGTTTTATTAATTTTTACGACAATTGCTATAAGCTCTTCATGAACTATTGGAGGTTTTATGTGCAACTTACAAAACAACATTGTTTTGATGAGATTAGTGAAGGGTTAAGCTTACGGTAGGTACAGGCATTCATGTTAAAGTTTATGTTTATTTTTCTAGGATTGCTAGTTCCACGTGGCTAATTTTACTGGATACATACAAGCTTCAAGTGTAAATGCTTGTATCGTATGTATTAGTCATGGAAAATGCATGTTACATTGCAGACTTAGCAAATATTCACTGGACACATTAAACAATATGTAGTTGTGCAAGTTTTTCTATTATCAAACTTTGAAACTTATGGCTCTCTTTTATGTTATTTGGTGTCAAGTATTGCTGTAACACGTTTCTATGGCTTTGGATACTGAAACAGGTGGAACTATATCCGTGGAGCATAAGAACAACAGTCTTTGTGATAACCACCTGATAAAAAGACCTCAAAAGACTAAAGAGTAAGACGATCTATGCGATGGATTGTTCAAGTACATGAGTACATGATGATGGCTGTTTTTCTTCAAGATTTTATCTTGTCTGAATTTTGATTATATGATATTTGCTATTGTTGGAGTTTAGTTTTCTTTGAAATTTGTGTGTGCACTGTTTTTATATCTACTGGGGATTGCTTGTGATTCCATGATTCTAATGCATGTTTTAAGTCTCCCAGATGTTTATGCTACATTACTTTTGAAAGTGAATAAATGTTTTGATTTATATAGTTGTGGATATATATGTTAGTATTATAAATGATGGTGTGGTTTGTTTGGATGGAGTTTTGCTCATGCAAACGGATTCCCGGAACAGGTTTAGGTTCTATCTTGGGATCATCATAAACGGTCACGGTTCTTCTCTGAATAGCTTTTTCAAGGAAAACCTTATCCCTGTACCCGTTGGTGACCAGTAGCCACTTGATGACCACTAAGCTTTTGATGCTTTGGATTAAATGTTGCCCATAGTTTCTAGCTGAGCAACTTGCATGAAACTGCCTCATTGTTTACCAAAGTATTTATAAAATTAAAATGATCAACTGATTTGCCAAACAAATATATGATTACATACCGTGAATAACTTCAATTCAAATGGTGACCATAGTATTTAATCGAACACCTTAAAACATGCCTCATTATGTTAACCAAATATTATAAAAAGATCAACTGATTTGCCAAAAAGAAAAGTATATGATTTCATATGGTGAATAACTTCATTTCTTTTGTTGATGCTGATTATTGATTTGACACACACACACACACACACACAAACGTGTTCTCTTATAGAGGGTGTTGTGGTAATTATCAACCTCGTTAACTCCTATCAGGGTTATCTGTATGAGTAATTAAGTCTTTAAAAAAAAATTAAGTAATAGAATGTAAAATTGCTTGCTTTTCATTGAACACACTCGTATGTATATATACACCATGAAGCCTAACTAACACCCTGATTTTCAGGGATTACAATCTTTACAAATCATATCATAATCTTTTATAGATATGATACAGCTAATAATATAATATTACAATCTTTACAAATCCTATCATAATCTTTTATAGATATGATACAGCTAATAGTCCCCCGCAGTCGAAACGGGAGGTAGGCGGACGTTAAGACTGTCCCGAAATTCATCAAACAAAACCAGAGGGAGGCCTTTTGTGAATATATCTGCAACCTGATGTCGTGAAGGTACATGCAAGACTCGAACTTGACCACGTGCAACTTTTTCCCGAACAAAGTGTATATCTAAATATGTTTCGTCCTTTGATGCTGAATGGGATTGCTGGACAAGAAAATTGCACTTACATTATCACAATAAACAATGGTGGCTTTTTGAATTGGTCGATGTAGTTCAAGAAGTAAGTTGCGCAGCCAACATGATTCAGACACAACATTTGCAATCCCACGATATTCGGCTTCAGCGCTTGAACGAGATAAAGTTGGTTGACTTTTTGAAGACCAAGAGATGAGGTTATCTCCCAGGTAGACACCGTAACCGGATGTGGATCTCCGGGTGTCCAGACAGCCAGCCCAATCGGCATCCGTGTAAGAGACTAAGTGTGTAGTGGTGGAACGAAACATATGAAGCCCATGATGCAATGTGCCTTGAATATAACGAATTATGCGTTTGAGGGCGAGCATGTGAGTGTCGTATGGTGCATGCATGTGAAGGCAGATTTGCTGCACCGCATAAGAAATGTCCGGGCGAGTGAAAGTTAAATATTGTAGTGCTCCTGCAAGGCTACGAAAATAGGATGGATCATGATACGGTTGCCCTTGTTTTGAACCCTGTTTGGACTTGGTATCGACCGGTGTTTTAGAGGGTTTACAAGATGTCATACCCGCTCGTTCTATAATTTCGCGTGCATATTTAGACTGACTCAGAAACAATCCATTCGGAGTGTGTTGAACAGAAACACCCAAGAAATAGCTCAATCTACCTAAATCCTTCATTGCAAATTCGTGGGATAAGTGGTGCATAATTGTTTGTCGCAAGTGATCCGAGGATGTGGTCAAGATAATATCGTCGACATACAAAAGTAAATAAGCTGTGTCACGTCCATTTTTATAGATGAAAAGGGAGTGATCACATTTGCTGTGAGTAAAACCAAGAGTAGCGACGAAATCGGCAAAGCGTTGGTACCATGCTCGAGGTGCTTGTTTGAGACCGTAGAGGGATTTCTTTAAATGGCACACATAATCGGGATGTGTCGGATCTCGAAATCCCATTGGTTGATACATAAAAGCTGTCTCATTTAGATTGTCATGTAAAAAAGCATTTTTAACATCTAGTTGCCGTATATCCCAAGAGTTAGATAATGCTAAGCTGAGAACCACGCGAATGGTAGCAGGTTTAACCACGGGACTAAATGTCTCTGTGCAATCTATTCCAACCTGTTGAGACCTGCCATCACCAACCAAACGAGCTTTGTATCGCTCAAAAGAACCGTCAGAGCATAATTTATGTTTAAATATCCACATAGACCGTATAATATGCATATTATTAGTACGAGGTACAAGTTCCCAAGTCCCATTTTTAATAAGAGCACGAAACTCATCCGTCATGGCACGCTTCCAGTGAGGATCATTAAGAGCCTCACGAGGGTTACGAGGAATCGGAGATGGGGTCATAGTGGCGTGTAGATTAAACGGGGTTTTTGGTTTGTGAATTCCGTCCATGGCACGAGTAGTCATTGTGCGTGGAGGAGGTGGAGGAGTGAGCTCGGGAGTTGTGTTTGGGGCAGCAGTGATGGAAGTAGGAGTAACATGTGATGCATGTTGTGAGTTTGGAGTGGATGGTGGTGAGAAATTAGTTGTAGAGTGTTGGGCTGATGGTGCCGAATGGGGAGAGCCCAGAAGAAACGGTAGGTGAGTGAGATTGAAGTGGCGTATTATTTGTGGAGCTAGATGGAGAAGATTCTGTATGAGCGGGTTGGGCTGAACTTTGTGATTGGGCCAAAGGGTTGGATTGGCCCGGGAGTGTAGGTGTTGTTGGGTTTGCGAGTGGAAGAATCGACAAAGGAGAGTGGAGAAATTCATAGTTTTCAGATTGTGATGGTTGTGGGTTAGAGAAAGGAAAGATGGTTTCATTAAAGACAACATGTCTAGAAAGGATGATTTTTCGAGAGCGAAGGTCGTAGCATATGTAACCACGATGTGTGGTTGGATAGCCTAGGAATACACACGGGGTTGAGCGGGGTTGTAGTTTGTTGATAGTGGTGGCGGGAATGAGAGGGTAGCAAAGACATCCGAATACTCGTAGATGGTCGTATTTTGGTTGGCGTTTGTAGAGTATGTGAGTTGGAGAAAGATAGTTTAGTAATTTAGTGGGGATTATGTTTAGTAAGTATGTCGCCATGGAGAGGGCGTGATGCCAGAAATTAGGTGGAGTGGAAGAGTGAGATAGGATGGTGCGAATGATGTTATTAATTGCACGAATTTTTCTTTCCGCTTTCCCATTTTGTGGAGAGGTATGAGGACACAAAAACCGAAATGCAATACCTTTTTGTTTGCAAAAATTATGAAAATTGGAATTATTATATTCTGTACCCTTATCGCATTGAATTGTTTTAATGTTGATTGAAAATTGAGTGAGGATATATGTATGGAAGGATGTAAAGATGTCGACCACTTGTGATTTTTGTGCAATAGGAAAAGTCCATAAGAAGTTAGAATAATCATCTAAGAAAAAAACATAGTACTTGTGTCCTGCAGAACTAAGAATAGGTGAAGTCCAAATGTCAGTATGAATTATTTCAAATGGGGACATAGTAAAAGAAGTAGAATCATAAAAAGGTAACTTAATATGATGAGTTTTTATTACATGAACTTATAACCGACTTATTTTTAAGAAATCGTAAGATGTTGGCGCCAGGGTGTCCAAGACGTTGGTGCCAAATGTCGGAAGAAAGTGCAGCAAGTGAAGTGGGAGACTTGAGTTGTTGAAGAGCGGAAGAACTGAGTGGATAAAGGTCCCCCGTGCTATTACATCTCATGAGTTGAATGCCTGTCCTGAAATCCTTAATAGTGAAACCAAATGGATCAAATGTTATGGCAAGATAATTATCAGTAGTTAAACGGCGAACAGAAAGGAGATTTTTAATTAAATTAGGAGCATGAAGAACGTTTTTTAAAAGAATAGGTTTATTTGTAAATGGTAGTAAAGTGTTCCCAATTCCACGAATGGGAAGAGTATCGCCATTTCCAACGATTATTTGTTTCGGAGTGCTCAAATTAAAATAGGGAGAGAGAGTACCTCGATTACCAGTCATGTGTGATGAAGCGCCACTGTCCATGTACCAATGATCATCCGGCGGGTTGAGTGACATTGTGTATAGTGCTTGATCTATGTCGGTAGGAGAGTAAGAAGTCGTGGAGCTGTTCGAGGTAAACTGGGCTTGTGGACGTGGGCCCAATAAACCAGCAGACCCAGAAGGCATATTGGGCTGATTCCATGGGGTGGTAGGGTATGGGCATGGGGATGAATTAATAGTCCATGGTTGATTAAAAGAGTGTTGGGCCCAATTAGGTGGTGCAGCCCAGTTATTGTTGGGTGAGTTCCAATTGGGAGGTTGATTCCACCTAGGATTAGACTGACGAGAAGAAAATTGTGTACCAGTATTACCAAAATTAGGGTACATGTTGCGTCCTCTTCCACCTCGTCCACCCCGTGCACCTCGATTACCTGATCGGCCACGTCCACGGTAACCTGATGACCCTCGATGGTAACCAGAATTCTCTCGATCACCAAGACCCTGTAGCGACCCCGACAAATCGTCAAATGACGGCGTCATCTACGTATGGTCCCATTACATGGTCGTAAGTCTTTATAACAAAGTTTGACCGAAAAGTATGTCGCATTCATTTCGTAAATAAGGGTGTTTCAAAGTTTACAAAAGTAGTTTCCATAACAAGTACATAACAATGTTTAAAGTTTGTATGAAACACGTGCGACACGATTAAAAGTAGTCAAAAAGACGCTCCACGTATGCAAGTATACTCGACATCCAATGCAAGTATCAAATAGTATGAGCGGAAGCATGTATCACCTAAGTTCAAGGACCTGAGAAAAACATAGAGAATCTGTCAACGAAAACGTTGGTGAAATCATAGGTTTAAATAAGTAAATGAGTAATAGTAAGTTGAACCACAAGATTTGCAACATCGATAAAGCCATAGTACATTCTAAAAGTTAATATTCACGAGCACCCAATTATCAAAGCTTAACGTTCCGTCCGTTAAATACCCCATCAATTAGTGCTAGAACAACACTGTTCCCGAAAATATATTTCATTCGTAAACGGTAGCGAACCGTTTGAATGAGGGTTTGTCAAACCCATATGGCCATATAACATAAGTTCTCGCTTACACCATCTGATGTAACTAATGATAATCGGATTGGGGATTTTCGTTCTAAACTCGTATGTAGAATGTTTGTTTTCCCGTTCTTGTGTTCACTTAGTTCAAAAGTATCGTTTATGTTTTCTCATCCCAAAAGTAAGTTAAAAGAGTAAAAGTGGGACTATGATCTCACCTTGTATGCACGAACCAAAAAGTACTTCGACAAGTAACGTGTGCAAAGAACAATGCTAGTCTTGACCTAAACAAATAGGTTGTATCAATAACGATAGTCACGAAGGGTCAAAGATGTTCAATTAGTCCTATGGCTCAATACGACTCGATTAATATAGCATGTGAATCAAATCATCAAGTTTTATGCAAGACACAAGTATAAAAGCATGTTAGAAAGATTGCATAATTAATTGATTAAGTTTGACAAAAAGTCAAACTTGGTCGGTCAAAGTCAACGAAAAAGTCAACACGTTCGGGTCGTGTCCCGAACTATTTTTCTGAGGTTCTTAATCACGTATGAGCATGTTAGGACAAGTTACATGTGAATCGGAGGTGCGTAGCATAGCAAACATTATTCAAAAATTGACCAAGTTGGACAGAATTCTGGCCAGGCCATTTGGCGCGCCGCGCGGGGTAGGGGCGCGCCGCGCCACCATCTGTGCAGGTCTGTTTCTGTTTTTCCCAAGTATGCACGAGCCAAAACCTTTTCCAACCCAACTCTTGACCCGCAAACACTTATAATGCCTATTATATATCGTTGGAAAGGTAATTTGACGAGGAATACAACTAAGCACATTTCATCAATCAAACTTCCACTTACAATAACCAAAAACCGTAATTAAACATTCATAATCAAAGTTTAAGTTCCAAAAACGCATTTTATGATTCGGGCAACCAATTTACATGTATGTTATGCCGTTTCGAAGGTAATCAAACACACATTGCAACAAAACACTTAACAACAATATCTCATAGCATTTGACGCATCAAAAGTTCATGTAAAGCTCGTCAAACCCTAATCCAAAATCACAAATTCAACAATCTTGCATATGAAACTAATCCATGTCAACCTACATACCAATTTGAAGCTAGTGATGCTAGGAACACAATTAAAACATGAACTTTCATCATTCAACAACATATGAACACCTAAAACTCAAGATTAAGCAAGCATTCTTTCAATATGAACTAGTTACATCAAAATATCAAAAACGAGCATACAAATCACATAAACAAACTAGACTCGAGCCATAGACACTAATTAACAACCTTATAACTTAAAAATCTCAAGAACACAAGAATTAGTGATTTTAGAAAGTTACCCAAAATTGATGAAATCGGTATGGAAACGAAGAGGAGATCACGAGGAGTTCAAATATGCTATTTGTTTTGATCGAATCCTTCTTGAATGAATTTGGATGATGATTGAAGGTTTGAGGGTTTTGAGAGAAAAAGGTGAAGTATTATTTGGGAGGTGATAAAATGAATGGAGAGGAAAGAGTTGACTAATTGACCTAGTCATCTCTTTCTCCATTTGGCAACTTTAGTCCCTCAATTTAGGAAACGGGTACGGGAATTACCTAAACGAGATAATTCAAACGCGTATTAACGAGATGTGTTATAAACATATAACGGAACTTAAATAGTTAAACGGAAAAGTAAACGGAAAAAGGCGGGATGTTACATTACCTACACCTTAAAAGAAATTTCGTCCCGAAATTTAAGTAGGCGTAGTAGTCGTTGTTTCTTCCTCGAGATCTTGCGTTTCCGAATTCACGAATAGATGAGGATACTTCCTTTGCATTTGATCTTGTCTTTCCCAAGTAAACTCGGGTCCTCTTTTGGCATTCCAACGAACCTTGACAATCGGAATTCGGCTTTGTTTCAATGTCTTGACGGAGGTGTCCACAATTTCAACCGGTTCCTCCACAAAATGAAGTTTGTCATCAATAGTAAGTTCTTCGAGAGGGATGACGATATCGGGTTCGGCAAGACACTTTTTCAAGTTAGATACATGGAAGGTAGGATGAACGGAGTTCAATTGAGGCGGAAGATCTAAACGATAAGCAACGGTTCCAATACGTTCCAAGATTTCGAAAGGACCAATATACCGCGGATTTAGCTTCCCGCGTTTCCCAAAACGGATTACACCCTTCCAAGGTGCGACTTTTAACATTACTCGGTCACCGACTTGAAATTCAAGATCGTTGCGTCGTTTGTCGGTATAGCTCTTTTGACGACTTCGGGCCGTCCTAAGCCTATCTCGGATTTGAACGATTTTCTCGGTGGTTTCGTGAATGAGTTCGGGTCCGGTGATTTGCACGTCGCCTACCTCGACCCAACAAAGAGGTGAACGACATTTGCGGCCATATAGCGCTTCAAAAGGTGCGGCTTTAATACTCGCGTGATAACTATTGTTGTAAGAGAACTCGGCGAGAGGTAAGTGCTTGTCCCAAGCTTTTCCGAAATCAACCACGCAAGCTCGTAACATGTCCTCTAAGGTTTGAATTATACGTTCGCTTTGTCCATCGGTTTGAGGATGATATGCGGTGCTCATGTCTAAACGCGTTCCCAACGCTTCTTGCAATGTACGCCAAAATCTAGAAACGAAACGGCCATCTCGGTCGGAGATAATCGATAAAGGTACACCGTGTCGGGCTACGATCTCCTTAATGTAAAGTTGTGCAAGTTTCTCCATTTTGTCCGTTTCTTTCATGGCAAGGAAGTGTGCGGATTTGGTGAGACGGTCAACAATAACCCAAATGGTATCATAACCGCCCGTCGTTTTTGGTAGTTTTGTGATAAAATCCATCGTTATCCTTTCCCACTTCCATTGCGGGATTTCGGGTTGTTGAAGTAGTCCGGACGGTCTTTGGTGTTCGGCTTTGACTTTGGAACATGTCAAACACTTGGAAACATAAGTAGCTACGTCCCTTTTGATGTTCGGCCACCAATATAGTTGTTTAAGGTCGTGGTACATCTTATTGGCACCGGGGTGAATCGAGTATCGTGACTTATGGGCTTCATCTAAAATAAGGCTTCGTAGGTCCCCATAACTAGGCACCCAAATCCTTCCGGCGTAATATCGGAGTCCGGTCTCCCTAATTTCGAATCGAGAGACGAGAATGTTCAAGAGCTCGTGTGAAAGGTTTTCATCCTTGAGAGCCTCATCTTGGGCTACCCGAATTTGGCTATTAAGGTTTGTGTGGATGGTGATGTTTAAGGCTCGGACACGAAGAGGCACCGCTCTTTCTTTTCGACTTAAAGCATCGGCTACTACATTTGCCTTCCCGGGATGGTAACGAAGCTCGCAATCGTAATCGTTTAAGGTTTCAATCCACCTTCGTTGTCTCATGTTTAGTTGCTTTTGATCGAAAATGTGTTGGAGGCTTTTGTGGTCGGTAAAGATAGTACTCTTGGTTCCATAAAGATAGTGTCTCCACATTTTAAGTGCAAAGACAACGGCTCCGAGTTCGAGATCATGTGTCGTATAGTTTCGTTCATGAATTTTGAGTTGTCGAGAAGCATAAGCAATGACTTTCGTTCGTTGCATCAATACACACCCAAAACCATGTTTCGAGGCATCACAATATACAACAAAGTCATCATTGCCTTCGGGAAGTGACAAGATAGGAGCGGTGGTTAGCTTCGTTTTCAAAATTCGGAATGCGGATTCATGTTCGGTCGCCCAAATGAATTTCTTTCCCTTGTGAGTCAATGCGGTTAGAGGACGTGCAACCAAAGAGAAGTTTTCGATGAATCTACGATAGTACCCGGCGAGACCCAAAAATTGACGAATGTGAGTAGGAGTAGTAGGAGTCTCCCATTTGCTAATGGCTTCGATTTTCGTTGGATCGACTTTAATACCTTGGTCACTTACAACATGACCAAGAAATTGAACTTCCTTTAACCAAAATTCACACTTGGAGAATTTGGCATAGAGTTGTTCTTGTCTTAAAAGTTCAAGCACAAGTCGGAGATGTTGTTCGTGCTCTTCTTCATTTTTAGAATAGATCAATATGTCATCAATGAACACAATAACGAATTTATCGAGATACGGTTTGCACACGCGGTTCATAAGATCCATGAACACCGCCGGTGCGTTAGTGAGACCGAAAGGCATGACAAGGAATTCATAACTACCATAACGAGTCCGGAAAGCGGTTTTGGAGACATCTTCCCCTTTAACCCTTAGTTGATGATAACCCGAGCGGAGATCGATTTTCGAATATACACAAGACCCTTGTAGTTGATCAAAGAGGTCATCGATGCGAGGAAGAGGATATCGGTTCTTAACCGTCAATTTATTTAGTTCACGATAATCAATGCACATTCGTAGGGATCCGTCTTTCTTTTTAACAAACAAAATCGGAGCGCCCCAAGGTGAATGGCTAGGTTGGATGAAACCACGATCAAGTAGTTCTTGGATTTGACTTTGCAATTCTTGCATTTCAGATGGAGCGAGTCTATATGGTGCACGCGCTACGGGTGCGGCTCCCGGAATAAGATCGATTTGGAATTCAACCGGTCGATGAGGCGGAAGACCCGGCAATTCGTCGGGAAATACATCGGAAAAGTCACTAACAATTGGCACATCTTCGATACGCTTTTCGTCGGCCTCGACTTTCTTAACGTGAGCAAGAATCGCGAAACAACCCTTGCGAAGTAGCTTTCGAACTTTAAGGCACGAAACGAAATTGAGTCCGGTGCAATTTTTGTCGCCATAGACAATCAATGGTTCACCATTCTCGATAGGAATTCGAATTGCGTGAAGATCGCAAAGAATGTGAGATTTATTTTTGACCATCCAATTCATACCGATTATTACATCAAAACTCCCTAATTCCATGGGTATCAAGTCAATTTCAAATTCTTTACCCAAAATGTTCAAAGTACACCCCCGGTAATATTTGTCGGCACTTAAGAGTTTTCCGTCGGCCACTTCGATGGAATAAGTAGTATCTAAAGGGTGTGGTGGAGTGCAAAGGGTAGGAGCTAAAGTCTTGGACACAAAACATTTATCGGCACCCGAATCGAATAAGCAAGTAACATAAGAGTTGTTGAGAAGAAACGTACCCGTGACTAGTTCGTTGTCATCTCGGGCTTCCTCGGTGTTGATGTTAAAGGCTCGGCCTCGGTTGTTGGGGTTGGTTTTCTTTTTCGGGCATTCGTTCTTATAATGGCCCGTTTGGCCACACTCGTAACAAGTGACCGTTTTTGGAGGATTGGGCCCCTTTCGAGCGACGGGGGCGGTGCTTGTGCAATTGTTGGCCCTATGACCAACTCCTTGGCAACGGTGACAAATTAGCTTGTTACATTCGCCGTAATGATGTTTGTGGCACTTGTTGCACAAAGGTAAGTTTCCGACATAACCCTTCTTGCCGTCGTTGTTGAAGGGCTTTTTGGTGAAGGTGTTGTCGTTGTAGTTAGTTGAGGGAGTGGCTTCCCATTTCCTTTTGTTGCCACCCGACTTGTCCTCGGCCTTAGGAGCCGGTACTACGATTTCGTCAACCGTTTCAATTAATTGGCGAGCCATGTTCATAGCGGCTTGATGAGTAGTGGGTTTGGATGACATCACCCCTTGTTTGATGCTTTTTGGAAGACCGAGCATGTAGAGCTCAATCCTTTGAGATTCGGGGTTAACAAGATTAGGACACATCAAGGATAGTTCGGCGAAGCATTGATTATAAGCCTTAAGATCGTTTCCGACCGCTTTCAAAGCTCTTAGTTCTTCCTCGAGCTTTCGGGTTTCTTCGCGCGGAAAGTATTCGACAATCATCTTTTCCTTCAAATCGGCCCAAGAGAGGGCATGAGCTTCATCGGTACCCACCGATTGAACATAGGTGTTCCACCAAGTGAGAGCAACACCGGAGAACGTGTGGGTGGAGTATTTGACCTTGTCTTGATCCCGACAACCGCTTATGCTAAAGACGGCCTCGGTTTGTTCAAACCAACGAGTAAGCACAACCGGTCCACCGGTTCCATCATAAGTGTGAGGTTTGCACCCCATGAAAGCTTTGTAGGAGCATCCCTCGTTTGAGTTACCGGCCCCATTGTTGTTGTTGTTGTTGTTGTTGTTGTGGTTGTTGTTATTGTTATTGTTGTTGGAAGAGTGACCGGCCATGGCCGCATCTACGGCGGTAGCTATCATCCGTTCGAGAGCTTGTTCGGTAGTTTCATTGCGGCGTACACGACGAGGAGCCATTGTTCCTTCAAAACAAAATAATACCGTTGGTTAGTATTCTAAATAATACTAACCGTGATATGGGATAAAGATATAGAGAAAATTATCCTTGACCCGCCTTAAATTCTTTATGTCATAATGTCGGTATGTTCATATGAGTCACCGTAATATAATTTCCGGGAATTATATTACCCTAATTCATATGTGCATTCGACATTACGTCATATAGTCAAGGTGGCGTGTCAATTAAATTATATAACGCAAGATTTAGATAGAATAAGAGTAGATATGAGTAGAAGAGTTAGAGTATAAATGCACAATTTGTCAAGTAATTCCTATGTCAAGTCTATATGCCGGTTGTAGTCTAGACTCACCAATGTACCCTAAGACTCGGGGTTGACACCAATGAACTCTAAATCCCTACAACCAAGGCTCTGATACCACTTGTAGCGACCCCGACAAATCGTCAAATGACGGCGTCATCTACGTATGGTCCCATTACATGGTCGTAAGTCTTTATAACAAAGTTTGACCGAAAAGTATGTCGCATTCATTTCGTAAATAAGGGTGTTTCAAAGTTTACAAAAGTAGTTTCCATAACAAGTACATAACAATGTTTAAAGTTTGTATGAAACACGTGCGACACGATTAAAAGTAGTCAAAAAGACGCTCCACGTATGCAAGTATACTCGACATCCAATGCAAGTATCAAATAGTATGAGCGGAAGCATGTATCACCTAAGTTCAAGGACCTGAGAAAAACATAGAGAATCTGTCAACGAAAACGTTGGTGAAATCATAGGTTTAAATAAGTAAATGAGTAATAGTAAGTTGAACCACAAGATTTGCAACATCGATAAAGCCATAGTACATTCTAAAAGTTAATATTCACGAGCACCCAATTATCAAAGCTTAACGTTCCGTCCGTTAAATACCCCATCAATTAGTGCTAGAACAACACTGTTCCCGAAAATATATTTCATTCGTAAACGGTAGCGAACCGTTTGAATGAGGGTTTGTCAAACCCATATGGCCATATAACATAAGTTCTCGCTTACACCATCTGATGTAACTAATGATAATCGGATTGGGGATTTTCGTTCTAAACTCGTATGTAGAATGTTTGTTTTCCCGTTCTTGTGTTCACTTAGTTCAAAAGTATCGTTTATGTTTTCTCATCCCAAAAGTAAGTTAAAAGAGTAAAAGTGGGACTATGATCTCACCTTGTATGCACGAACCAAAAAGTACTTCGACAAGTAACGTGTGCAAAGAACAATGCTAGTCTTGACCTAAACAAATAGGTTGTATCAATAACGATAGTCACGAAGGGTCAAAGATGTTCAATTAGTCCTATGGCTCAATACGACTCGATTAATATAGCATGTGAATCAAATCATCAAGTTTTATGCAAGACACAAGTATAAAAGCATGTTAGAAAGATTGCATAATTAATTGATTAAGTTTGACAAAAAGTCAAACTTGGTCGGTCAAAGTCAACGAAAAAGTCAACACGTTCGGGTCGTGTCCCGAACTATTTTTCTGAGGTTCTTAATCACGTATGAGCATGTTAGGACAAGTTACATGTGAATCGGAGGTGCGTAGCATAGCAAACATTATTCAAAAATTGACCAAGTTGGACAGAATTCTGGCCAGGCCATTTGGCGCACCGCGCGGGGTAGGGGCGCGCCGCGCCACCATCTGTGCAGGTCTGTTTCTGTTTTTCCCAAGTATGCACGAGCCAAAACCTTTTCCAACCCAACTCTTGACCCGCAAACACTTATAATGCCTATTATATATCGTTGGAAAGGTAATTTGACGAGGAATACAACTAAGCACATTTCATCAATCAAACTTCCACTTACAATAACCAAAAACCGTAATTAAACATTCATAATCAAAGTTTAAGTTCCAAAAACGCATTTTATGATTCGGGCAACCAATTTACATGTATGTTATGCCGTTTCGAAGGTAATCAAACACACATTGCAACAAAACACTTAACAACAATATCTCATAGCATTTGACACATCAAAAGTTCATGTAAAGCTCGTCAAACCCTAATCCAAAATCACAAATTCAACAATCTTGCATATGAAACTAATCCATGTCAACCTACATACCAATTTGAAGCTAGTGATGCTAGGAACACAATTAAAACATGAACTTTTATCATTCAACAACATATGAACACCTAAAACTCAAGATTAAGCAAGCATTCTTTCAATATGAACTAGTTACATCAAAATATCAAAAACGAGCATACAAATCACATAAACAAACTAGACTCGAGCCATAGACACTAATTAACAACCTTATAACTTAAAAATCTCAAGAACACAAGAATTAGTGATTTTAGAAAGTTACCCAAAATTGATGAAATCGGTATGGAAACGAAGAGGAGATCACGAGGAGTTCAAATATGCTATTTGTTTTGATCGAATCCTTCTTGAACGAATTTGGATGATGATTGAAGGTTTGAGGGTTTTGAGAGAAAAAGGTGAAGTATTATTTGGGAGGTGATAAAATGAATGGAGAGGAAAGAGTTGACTAGTTGACCTAGTCATCTCTTTCTCCATTTGGCAACTTTAGTCCCTCAATTTAGGAAACGGGTACGGGAATTACCTAAACGAGATAATTCAAACGCGTATTAACGAGATGTGTTATAAACATATAACGGAACTTAAATAGTTAAACGGAAAAGTAAACGGAAAAAGGCGGGATGTTACAGACCCTGTGTTCGATTATCCTGATTTTCAGCAGTAGAAATCAAAGCTGTGTTGTTGGTGTTGGAGTTGTTCATCGTAGCCTGGCGATTTCTTAGTGATTCTTCGAGAATTAATTTCGATCGAGCATCGTAAAAGGTAGGCAATTTATCCATTTGATTGATGTGAGTTCGAATTTGGGCGTAGTTGTCGTTGAGGCCAGCAACCAACTGTAAAACCAATCGATGAGGTTCTACCTTTGAGTCAACATCACCTAACTGATCTGCAATCATCTTAAGTTCTTGACAGTAGGTAGACATGTTGGGAAAATCGTCTAGTTTGGTGTTGACGAATCGATTTTCCAGAGCTATGGCTCGAGAGTGTTTGTTGTCGTGAAACATGCTCTTGAGTCGATCCCATGTTTTCTTTGCGGTGACATCGGGTTCCATTATCGTGTTCATCAGATCAAGAGAAAGAGTAGCGTATATCCATTGTAGCACAATAGCATCATGACGAGCCCATAGTTCAGGAGGGGTGATGACTTCCGTGTCTTTGCCTTTGGATGAAGAGGCTGGTGGTGTTTCAGAAGTAAGGTGATCAAGGACGTCATGTGCACGACAATGGATTTTAAATAGTTCGGACCAGGAATTGTATTTGCTAGTATCCAGGTCCAGTTTGAAGGGAAGAGAGTATTGGATTTGGTGGATGGGTTGAGCAGCAAGTTTGAGAGGATCGGTTGACATGTTTAAGAGATAAAGAGAATACAGAGGATGAGTATGGATGATTGCAGAATAAGAAGAAAGGAAGATTAATTTGAGATGTAATTTGCGCGGTATTAAGCTGCTGATACCATAATAGAAGGTAAAATTGCTTGCTTTTCATTGAACACTCTCGTATGTATATATACACCATGAAGCCTAACTAACACCCTGATTTTCAGGGATTACAATCTTTACAAATCCTATCATAATCTTTTATAGATATGATACATCTAATATTAAGTAAATATATACTTCGTATTAAACTTTCTAGACAAGATGTATAAACCATTACAAACTTGTGTATATTTAAAACATTAAAGATTACAAGCTAAACTTTTACTTTAAAGCAAAAAACATATAGACGATCAATGATTGGTTTAGACCATTCTCGGAGTATTGTTGTGGTGTTGTGGTATTGTGGGAGTGCTTTTTACTGATGTGATATTATTGTAGAATGAAGGAAGCCTTATGGTAAATGCATTGTTGTGAACTTGTGGTGTTGTGATGTTATGGGTAAAATATAATTGGTATTGGATAAATAAAGAAATAAAAAGAAAAAAGAAAAAAATGTTGACCAATCACAATACACAATAATCGTTGTGCATACCGTGACTTTTCCCACAAAAATGACAACGATGCCATTGACAATGATGCATAAGGGGTTGTTGTCATTGTTTGTGGAACAACAATACCCATTATTGTCATGCATAGTGAATGGGCTTATGTAGGATAAAATATGTGGAATTGTAAGTCAAATCTTTAAAAATAGGATACAATATGTGGGATTGTAAATATTTTAATTTGTGTTGTATAATATGTAATAAACTTTATATATTTGAAAACACATTTAAAACTCAATTCATTCATATAATTTTCATTAAATATTACATAACACAACTAAAAATATTTATAGTCAAAATTAATAAATAAAGACTTTGAAAAGTCAATAATGAATACTATTGTGGGACGAAGGGAGCATAGTTTTAACAACGATTGAATTTCGAGAAGGATAGTAGATTGTACAACATACTAACTAGCACAAAAAAATGTTGTTTCAACGATTGAATTTCGAGAAGCATAATTTTAACAACAATTGAATTTCGAGAAGGATAATTTTAACAACGTTTGAGCTTATTCTTCTCTTCTTGATATATTGACAAACAATCTCTAGCTATAGTCCACCTAGATGGAAATTTAAACGAGGGATTCAGATCCAGACGAACTCCCTTAACCATTCATCATCGACAACACTAAAAGATTAATACACATGCGAGCTAGAGATTTTCTAGCCTTTTCTTGTTAAAAGGAATAAGCATCCCAACCGCCACCGTCCCCAAAGTGATGGGTTTGAGGTTCAAGGTAGTTTGTTTTGTCATATATTTTTATTTTGTAAACAGGTAATTTCTTGCATACATTTTTTAAATGATATGACATGTAGCTCGTACCATAGGTTTTCGTTTCGACCGAAATTTTTCTTGAACAAAAGCTACATTTAACCTCAGTATTATTACTACCTTTGACGTAATTAAAATACTCCCACACCCATGATCTTTTATTACCACCATTATTCTCTTCATTTCCAATAGATTCTTAGTCGACATCAATCAGAGGTGTCTCATTCTTCTCCAAATCCACATCGATGACGTGTTCCTTATGTTGTGATTCCGTCTACAAAGTTTAAAGTTCAAACGATCAAAGTTGCAAAATATTATTATCAAACACGATAGTGTGACATGTGATCTAGTACAATTAAAAGTTGAAATATAAATACCCGGCAAACGGGTCGGGTTGGGTCGGGTTGAGTCAGAGATCAAATGGGTTTGGGTCGAAACAGGTCGACTTTTGAATGGGTTGAACGGGTTGGGTCGAGACCGGGTCGGGTTGGGTCAGGTTCGGTTGAGACCCATTTATTTTCATAATTTTTTGGGTCGGGTTGGGTTGGGTCGAGACCCATTTTCAAATTTCAATTTCGTATTCTAGGTTTCGGTTTTACATTTCAGTTTTGCGTTTCGCAATTTAGTTTTTAGTTTCATTTCACATTTCAGTTTTCAGTTCCCCTTTCAGTTACGTTTACGTTTTGGTTTTCATTTTCACGTTTCGTTTTTCAGTTCCCCTTTCAGTTACGTTTATGTTTTACGTATAGTTTTGACCGTTTTACGTAATAGATAATATATAATAATAAAATTTTAAACTGTTGAAAAACAAAGAAGCGTAACTAAAAAGACTTGATTTTTCAAGTTTAATCATTAATTAAATTGTTAGAGAGAACAGTTACATTGATTGAATTAAATTATATATTTAAGTGGTTGTTTTGTCGGTCACACATTGACGGTACATAAAAATATCAATAAATTGGATGTTATGGTGTTTAATTGTGCAGACCCGTTTGTCATACCCATTGAACCCGCTCTAATTTTTTTTAGATATAATATATAGACCTGTTTGGGTCTGCTATCATACTAAAAAATTTATTCAGATGAACCCGGAGGAAACCTAAGGTCGACCCAACTGACCCATCTTTTGAAGAATGGGTCTTGTTTGCCAGCCATAAAATATATGCACATACATCTTACTGAGTTTGGCAAACAGAAACATAGTTCACTAAAAAAATATATGGAACAACAACAATATCATACAACCATACTATTCAGATGAAAAATGATGTGAAAAGCATGTCCATACACTATACACAAACATACACATTCGAATGAAAATGATGCATACTAAACCATGAATACCTAGTTGGTTAATATATTAATATTTCATAATAGAAGATCAAAAAGTGACTAATTGCACATCGATAGTAGCTAGTTTTTAGACACAAAACTCAACTCATTTACAAGTGAGTTCATATAATCTATCAAAAATATTAACAAGAATAGTTATAGATTATCGTTACCGACCTTAATGCAACTTATATTCCGGGAATTGTAGATGGTACTGCTATTGAACGTAGTTACAACATACAAGTTGTGAGACTCACAATGATAACAGGGCGGTTCAGTTAATATGGTGCGGATATCATTTATTTTCATAACCGCTCCATAAAATTCGGTTAACCCATAAGTGTTAACCATATCCACGGTTACATCTTCGGTTCGATTTTATCGGATTAATATGATTATAGTTCGGTTAATTTGATTATCTGCTCAACCATAGAACTTATAATATAATAACATATTTAATATTTATTTAATTAATTTGATAATAATCTTCTAATCTATATGGTAATAGTAATTGCATATATCTATCTATCTATCGATCTATTTATCTATCTATTTATTTCGACTCTAGTAACTGAGGCAACAACAAGCGTTAACTTATTGGCGTCTTGACTGTCTCGTAGAGTATAAATTGAATTTCAAGTAGATTTTACTACTCATGGAAATTTGATTTTAACATTTTCATGGTGTCACATCATTTTTTTTGCCGGAGCTCCTCACGGAAGCAATCTCTCTATCCCGGAATAGAGAGAGATGAGTTTCTTTTTCCGTGGTGGAGAATTTTTTCTTTGGTAGTTAGAAAAACAACTTCTCTTCTATTCTAAGATAGATGAAGGATTATCTATATTTCACCTCCGCTTAACTAGCATATGATTTGCTGGATTGAATTGGTTATTGTTGTTATTACGACCAACTCCTCCACACCAAAACCCTACCGACGACCAACTCCTTCGCACCTAAACCCTACCGTCGACCAAGAATGGTTCTCCGGCTGCTCGAACGCCTCCGCAGAATAAAACCAAAGGTGTTGTTGCATAAGTCCGATCTGGATAACCGAGTTCGTAGACTCATTCGCCATGATATCAGATACGAACTCGATACATATCCTCCTACTCAGGTTAATCTAATTTTCCCTCTTGTTTATCTTCTCCTCTTATTTCCTGACTTTAAATTTCAATTTCAAATTCAATTTCATACATATAATAATAATTATACATATATAAAATAAATACATATCACACACTCATAGCATATAGCATATAGCATATAGCAAATAGCAGCAGTTGCATATGTATATAAAATTGATGTCTCTGTTTATAAAATTACGATGCTGGAAGTTTTTTTTATATAATCATAAAGTAATTACTATTCGATAAAAGTTGGCTTCTTGGTGACAATTTATAACAAGAAACATGATTATAATTGAGTTTCTGGTGTAGTTTGTTCCAAAGTTCAAATCTTTTGCGATTGAAGAAAGACCGAGAGACCTGGAGAGAAGTGGATTAGATTAAATAAGAAATTTGGGGACAATGAAGAGATAAAAGTAGAGGCAACCCCGGTCCCAGTTACCGACTCTCCTCCAAAAGATTGTGATGTTACAACAGATGAAGATTTGAAGCCTTACACATTTGCTGACCAGCCTTGCATGAAAATTGTGATTAATATCTTTAAGGGTGAAGAAAATGGTATTTTGGGGTTTGTCTCTAACGTATGGCCTGGCTTAAAGGCACAGGGTTGTCCCGTTAAAAATATGGGCCATGTTCAACAAATACAAACTAGGCCTTTTGTATACTAAATATTTTCTTATATTATAATAATAAGTTCTATAAAACTAATAATATCATGAGTACTTGCATCTTTCAAAATAGTGCTTGCAAAAAACTTAATATCAAACAATTAAAGGGACTTGCATTGAATCACTAAATATAATATATGTTGGGTTTTTTTGGGCCCTTCGAATTATGAGCCCTGTGCTATGGCACACTTAGCACATGCTCAAATCCGCCCCTGCTTAGAGCCATGGCCTGACTACTTAGGGTCATGGCATGACAGCTTAGAGGCGGTTGAGATTGATAAAGTTTATATGGGTCATCAAGTTGCCATGTCTGGTTTCACATACTGCTCTGGTTTGGGTCATAAATTTTAGTAAGCGACTAACATTTAATCTTCATCATATATATTCTAGTTTTTATTCATTTTTTGTGATTTCAAAAAAGAAGTTTTGATAAATTATGTTCTTTTTTGCTCACTTATATCATATTCATATACCACAACGACAACAATACTAACCCAATCTTACTAAGTGTAGTGTAGACAATCGCTCTTTTATCATATGATTTGTAGTCGCATTTATTTAAGGCCAAATGGAAAAGAACTACTCCGTAAATGTTTGTAGAGGTGACAAAATGAGCAGGGGTGCAGGTCGATTAATGGTCTGATAGGTAATAATTTGTGATCTTATTGTAGGTGACGAAACAGATAAGGGTGGGTTGACTAATATCTTTTTCTATCTAAAATAGTAAAATTTTCGATAGGTAATTAGTTCGCCAATATGAGTAATAATTGATTTTAAGAAGTTTTTAGCTAGAAGTCCCTTGACCTGATTGACCCATTTTCTTTTCAGCCATTTGACCCGTCATAAAAAGCATAACCTGAATAGGCCCATCTTGAATAAATGGATTGAAATCGCCACCTTATTTGTTTGCAATTAGGTTTTTTACTTGCCTGAAAGTTCAACAAATAGGTCGGCAGGCAGAGTACATTTGTTCATGTTTTGCTTACACTTAGCTTATGTAAGCACATACTTTATAATTTTTTGTCAAACAGTTTTCTGAACCTAATACTTTTGTTTTGTGCAAATCTTTCAGTAATTTGGATAATGAGCTGCAGACTCAATTGCAAGTGATCATATACATAGCATTGTATATGTATATTTTATTTACTAAAGGCTAAAAACAGAAGTAACGCGAAGTATATTCGAAGGGCTTGGAATATTCGCTGAAAATAAAGATAGCGGATCAGTTGCCGTGTTAATAAAAGACTGCGGGTCACTTCGCTAAGTTTCCGCGGATAGTTAAACAGTCAGCACACCGCGAATATTTTAAATACTATAGACAGAGAGCTCGGCCTCTCATTTATAGGTTGTTGATTCTCTGCCATTTGCCAAGACCTTTGTAATTTTCTCTTGTGATCTTGCCCAAGGAACTTTTACATCGGGTTAAGGTGAATCATGCTAATTAACAATCAAGACCAGGTCGGGGTGGTTGATGAAATGTCCCGTTCTTATTGATTAAAAACGTTCCATATTAATTGATTTCGTTGCGAGGTTTTGACCTCTATATGAGACGTTTTTCAAAGACTGCATTCATTTTAAAACAAACCATAACCTTTATTTCATCAATAAAGGTTTAAAAAGCTTTACGTAGATTATCAAATAATGATAATCTAAAATATCTTGTTTACACACGACCATTACATAATGGTTTACAATACAAATATGTTACAACAAAATAAGTTTCTTGAATGCAGTTTTTACACAATATCATACAAGCATGGACTCCAAATCTCGTCCTTATTTAAGTATGCGACAGCGGAAGCTCTTAATAATCACCTGAGAATAAACATGCTTAAAAACGTCAACAAAAATGTTGGTGAGTTATAGGTTTAACCTATATATATCAAATCATAATAATAGACCACAAGATTTCATATTTCAATACACATCCCATACATAGAGATAAAAATCATTCATATGGTGAACACCTGGTAACCGACATTAACAAGATGCATATATAAGAATATCCCCATCATTCCGGGACACCCTTCGGATATGATATAAATTTCGAAGTACTAAAGCATCCGGTACTTTGGATAGGGCTTGTTGGGCCCGATAGATCTATCTTTAGGATTCGCGTCAATTAGGGTGTCTGTTCCCTAATTCTTAGATTACCAGACTTAATAAAAAGGGGCATATTCGATTTCGATAATTCAACCATTGAATGTAGTTTCACGTACTTGTGTCTATTTTGTAAATCATTTATAAAACCTGCATGTATTCTCATCCCAAAAATATTAGATTTTAAAAGTGGGACTATAACTCACTTTCACGGATTTTTACTTCGTCGGGAAGTAAGACTTGGCCACTGGTTGATTCACGAACCTATAACAATATATACATATATATCAAAGTATGTTCAAAATATATTTACAACACTTTTAATATATTTTGATGTTTTAAGTTTATTAAGTCAGCTGTCCTCGTTAGTAACCTACAACTAGTTGTCCACAGTTAGATGTACAGAAATAAATCGATAAATATTATCTTGAATCAATCCACGACCCAGTGTATACGTATCTCAGTATTGATCACAACTCAAACTATATATATTTTGGAATCAACCTCAACCCTGTATAGCTAACTCCAACATTCACATATAGAGTGTCTATGGTTGTTCCGAAATATATATAGATGTGTCGACATGATAGGTCGAAACATTGTATACGTGTCTATGGTATCTCAAGATTACATAATATACAATACAAGTTGATTAAGTTATGGTTGGAATAGATTTGTTACCAATTTTCACGTAGCTAAAATGAGAAAAATTATCCAATCTTGTTTTACCCATAACTTCTTCATTTTAAATCCGTTTTGAGTGAATCAAATTGCTATGGTTTTATATTGAACTCTATTTTATGAATCTAAACAGAAAAAGTATAGGTTTATAGTCGAAAAAATAAGTTACAAGTCATTTTTATAAAGGTAGTCATTTCAGTCGAAAGAACGACGTCTAGATGACCATTTTAAAAAAACATACTTCCACTTTGAGTTTAACCATAATTTTTGGATATAGTTTCATGTTCATAATAAAAATCATTTTCTCAGAATAACAACTTTTAAATCAAAGTTTATCATAGTTTTTAATTAACTAACCCAAAACAGCCCGCGGTGTTACTACGACGGCGTAAATCCGGTTTTACGGTGTTTTTCGTGTTTCCAGGTTTTAAATCATTAAGTTAGCATATCATATAGATATAGAACATGTGTTTAGTTGATTTTAAAAGTCAAGTTAGAAGGATTAACTTTTGTTTGCGAACAAGTTTAGAATTAACTAAACTATGTTCTAGTGATTACAAGTTTAAACCTTCGAATAAGATAGCTTTATATGTATGAATCGAATGATGTTATGAACATCATTACTACCTTAAGTTCCTTGGATAAACCTACTGGAAAAGAGAAAAATGGATCTAGCTTCAATGGATCCTTGGATGGCTCGAAGTTCTTGAAGCAGAATCATGACACGAAAACAAGTTCAAGTAAGATCATCACTTGAAATAAGATTGTTATAGTTATAGAAATTGAACCAAAGTTTGAATATGATTATTACCTTGTATTAGAATGATAACCTACTGTAAGAAATAAAGATTTCTTGAGGTTGGATGATCACCTTACAAGATCGGAAGTGAGCTAGCAAACTTGAAAGTATTCTTGATTTTATGAAACTAGAACTTTTGGAATTTATGAAGAACACTTAGAACTTGAAGATAGAACTTGAGAGAGATCAATTAGATGAAGAAAATTGAAGAATGAAAGTGTTTGTAGGTGTTTTTGGTCGTTGGTGTATGGATTAGATATAAAGGATATGTAATTTTGTTTGCATGTAAATAAGTCATGAATGATTACTCATATTTTTGTAATTTTATGAGATATTTCATGCTAGTTGCCAAATGATGGTTCCCACATGTGTTAGGTGACTCACATGGGCTGCTAAGAGCTGATCATTGGAGTGTATATACCAATAGTACATACATCTAAAAGCTGTGTATTGTACGAGTACGAATACGGGTGCATACGAGTAGAATTGTTGATGAAACTGAACGAGGATGTAATTGTAAGCATTTTTGTTAAGTAGAAGTATTTTGATAAGTGTCTTGAAGTCTTTCAAAAGTGTATGAATACATATTAAAACACTACATGTATATACATTTTAACTGAGTCGTTAAGTCATCGTTAGTCGTTACATGTAAATGTTGTTTTGAAACCTTTAGGTTAACGATCTTGTTAAATGTTGTTAACCCAATGTTTATAATATCAAAAGAGATTTTAAATCATTATATTATCATGATATTATGATGTACGAATATCTCTTAATATGATATATATACATTAAATGTCGTTACAACGATAATCGTTACATATATGTCTCGTTTCAAAATCATTAAGTTAGTAGTCTTGTTTTTACATATGTAGTTCATTGTTAATATACTTAATGATATGTTTACTTATCATAATATCATGTTAACTATATATATAACCATATATATGTCATCATATAGTTTTTACAAGTTTTAACGTTCGTGAATCACCGGTCAACTTGGGTAGTCAATTGTCTATATAAAACCTATTTCAATTAATCAAGTCTTAACAAGTTTGATTGCTTAACATGTTGGAAACATTTAATCATGTAAATATCAATCTCAATTAATATATATAAACATGGAAAAGTTCGGGTCACTACAGTTGATCACTAGATTGAAAAGTGAAAGACGATCATCAGGGCCTAAAACAAACAACAACACCCCAATCCTCCTCATTGCACTCGATCCTAGATTCAATTCCGTAAGGAAGATGAATCTAGGGATTGATCAATTGGCGCCATCCGTGGGACACGTTTTAAAATTAAACTCGAAATTTTTTGTTTTGTGATATCAAACAATTAATTGGCTTGTTTAATTTTGATCGTGTGTTATTTGATGATTCACAGGTGCATACATTCATAATTTGTGGTAAATTGCTTATTTAATTGAAGTAATGACCGATAAGGGAATTAACCGCGGTATTGCTGTCGCTATGCAAGCAAATGCCCAAAAAAGGGGACGAAAGCGTAAGTCAGCAAAAATGTATCAAAATTGGCAATCTGCGCCAATAAGTTTTCCAAAAATGCAAAGCGACGATTTCTCTGAAATGCCGATAGTAGTATCGTGCAAAATCGCGCAAACTGGAATCACAATTATGAAGGTTCATGTTGATAATGGCAGCAGTGTTGACATTGTTTATGAGCAATGTTTTGTTCAACTACCAGAGAGTATTAGGGCAAGTTTACAACCAACCGCAGCCTCGCTAACTGGTTTTGCGGGAGAATCTTCATTGCCTATGGGTGTATTTCCTTTAAATGTTGAGCTTTTTGATGAAAATGATGATAGTTTAGTGCGTCAAGCGCGGCTAGATTTTTATGTTATGCGGACTTCTTCTCACTATAACATGTTGTTAGGCAGATCAACATTGGAAAAATTTGGAATTGTTCTATCTACCATTCATGGCATGATTAAATTCGCAATTCATAAAGGTGTTGCGACGATAATTTCAGCGAGCATTATGCCTATTTGTGCGGTTGTTAATGTGAAAAGTGCAGTTCAAGAAATCGCTGATGTTGCGGACAACGTGGTAGTGGTTAATCCTGAATATCCTGATCAAAAAATTAAAGTGGGATGCAACGTTAGTGCGGATACCAAAAAACAGACTATGAAATTGCTCGTGCAGTACATGTATGTTTTTGCTTGGTGCGAAAACGATATGACTGGCATTCCGCATCATATTGCGAAACATAAACCTAATGTAAACCCTGCTTTAAAACCTGTAGTACAGAAGCGTAGAGGCATGGCCCCAGATCGCGCTAAGTGGCTATGCGAAGAAGTAACGAAGTTGGTGGCAGCTGGAATTTTACGCGAAGTTCAGTATCAATCTTGGATTGCAAATCCAGTTTTGGTGAAAAATCCTGATGGCTTGTGGAGAATGTGCATTGATTTCAAGGATCTAAATAAAGCGTGCCCTAAGGATAACTATCCGCTTTCAGAAATTGATTTGAAAGTGGAATCATTACATGCTTTTTCATATAAATGTTTTTTAGATACGGCGCAGGGATATCATCAGATCCCAATGGCTAGGGAAGACGCAGATAAAACCGCTTTCCATGCAGGCAAAGGCATATTTTCTTATATAATGATGCCTTTTGGTTTAATCAATGCGGGTGCGACATATCAACGCTTAATTGACACTGCGTTCCTGGTGTTCATGTATCTATTATTCCAGACCGAGACAGTGAATTTATATCGAGGTTTTGGCAATCCTTATAGGAGGCTTTGGGAACTAAGTTGGATATGAGCACCCCTTATCATCCACAGACGGATGGTCAGAGTGAAAGGACCATTCAAACGTTGAAAGACATGTTACGAGCGTGCGTTATTGATTTTGGTAATGGGTGGGATAGATATTTGCCGTTGGCTGAATTTTCTTATAATAACAGCTATCATGCAAGTATTAAAACCGCACCGTTTGAAGCACTGTATGGTAGAAAGGGTAGGTCTCCTGTCTGTTGGAATGAGGTTGGGGATGCTCAACTCACAGGTTTGATGACCCGTCCTAATCCACCTGGACGAAGTCTTCAACAACTGGTTCCATTACGAGGTACATACCTCTATATGTCTTGAACGACTCCATGTAATATCTTTGAAATGAGTAAATGCACAGCGGAAGACTTAATTCGTACCTGAGAATAAACATGCTTAAAAGTGTCAACCAAAAGGTTGGTGAGTTCATAGGTTTATCATAACAATCATTTCAATATATTAATAGACCACAAGATTTCCGTTTATAAATATATGTACACTCGCAAGTGTATAAAAGTATTCTATAAGTTGTAGGCACCCTGTAACAAGCCTTAACGTTCATATTTTACCCTCTGAAGTACACCAGATCAGGTGTGTTTAAAATAACCTCGAAGTACTAAAGCATCCCATAGTCAGGATGGGGTTTGTCAGGCCCAATAGATCTATCTTTAGGATTCGCGCCTACCGTACATAGACAAGTAGTTTAATGTTACCAAGCTAAGGGTATATTTCTGGTTTAAACCCACATAGAACTAGTTTTAGTACTTGTGCCTATTTCGTAAAACATTTATAAAACAGCGCATGTATTCTCAGCCCAAAAATATATATAAAAAGGGAGTAATGAAACTCACAATACTGTATTTTGTAGTAAAAATACATATGACAACATTTATCCAGTGTAGGGTTGGCCTCGGATACACGAATCTATATCAGTTATACATATTAAAACATAATGTAAATCAAATAATCCCATTTATTAATTATATAGTATTTGTATATTTAGTATTGTAGTTTATATATATAATTTGTACTACATTTTGTCTATATATAATATTTTAAATTATATACTATATATATGTTTATTTTGTATATATAAAAATATGTTAATATTTTTAATATATAATTATAGGTAATATAAATATATTTTATATATACAACATCTTTATTTGTTATAATATAGTAATAATAGTGGGAATGATAATTTTAATAAAAATGGTAGTTTTTAGAATTGTCATAATAATGATACCTTAAATAAATATGATAGTAAAAATAATATTACTAATAATAATAATAATAATAATAATAATAATAATAATAATAATAATAATAATAATAATAATAATAATAATAATAATAATAATAATAAAAATAAAAATAATAATAATAATAGTAGTAGAAATGCTACCTTAAATATGTTGTAGCTTCCATGGTTGATTAAATAAAAATAATTTTAAGTCACTGCCTAGATTTGAACTCACGACCCCTCATTTAACGACCAACACCCTTAACCATTGAACTGTCTATGCTTTCCGTTTTAATTACTGCATTTAATTTCTTATAACCCATTTTCTTTCTGTTTCTTTCCTTATTCTTCTTCTTAATCACAGCTCGATCAAATGGTCATACAACCATACAATACCAATATCAATATTAATCAAATAATTTGTACATCTTCTTCAATTTATATCGTCCTCATCTATTCAACATCCCCCATATTATATCGAACGTGAGCCAACAACATTAGGTCCACTAGTAGAGATAAATGGGCTTTCATGTTACAAGTTAGTCCATTATGTGATCCAGCAGAAAGATTAAAAAGGGTCCATTGGTTTTATAAATATTGGATCATATATGTTCGTGAGATTAAAAGAATTTAACATGGAGTTCGACAGGAGTAAACGACGGTATTCAATATCTTCTGGTCTCATCCATTCGGCTATTGTCACCATTATTTCTTCTTGATGTATCAACTGTCCCAACAACAAGTGGGTCTTGTTTGAACCATAATTTAAACGATAAGAAACAATAACAGATTATGGTGACATTTGCTCGTAAGAGGAAGAAAACTGAAAGAAATAGTGATAGTTTTCGAATTGTAACAAGAAGAAGTAGCAACAGACTGTTGTGGCTTAGTGGTGGTTTCGTTTGGTTTTGCAGGTGATGGGTGTCGACCGAAGGGTAAATAGAAGGTAAAATATAGCATTGAGTGGTTGTGATGGTGGGTTTAAAATAGAAACAGAAACCTCGAGCAGGAAGCAGGAAGACAGTTTAAACAAACGGCCCAATTTGTATCAAGTTCAAATTTAAGTGGCCCAACAATGAAATCAGTTTACACAGCCCAACCATTTCAGTTTTAATCAGCAACGAAGCTTCGGATTCCTTATTGAAAGGATGTGATTGTGCACCTCATGTCTGGCTCCACATAATTAATTGCATTAATATTTAATCATTAAGTTACATAAGTGATAAACACTTATGGGGCACTTGTCGGTTACAAGGAAAAAAAAAAGAGAGGACACGCATGTAAATTTAAAACAGGAACATAATATCATCGCCTTTTTTATACCCGTATATCATCCTTAACCATCATCTTAATATTCGCAATTATCCTCACTTATTCGTGAGTTTTTACTCTCACAGAAGCATCACAGCAACGGCAACAGTAATATAAATAATTAAGGTGGTTTTATGGTAGCACTTGGGAGAGAGAGAAGAAAAAAATATTGAAGAAGGTGGTGGCGATTTATGGTGGGTTCAAGGTATACAAGCTTGGTGATGGGTTGATGATAAAAGTTGGTGATAAGTTATCGGAGATTAGGCTGGATAAAAAAAATATATACAAAACTCTCAATAGTAGTCATGATGGTGATCAACGAAGAAAATAGGAAGTGAGATATGTGGTGGTGGTTTACTTGGTGATTGATATGGTGGTGGGTTGTGATCGAAGGTGTTGATGAAGGTTCACGATGGTTAAGCTTTGTGATGGTGTGTTCTTGATGGTTTGAAGAAACAGAAACTAGATAGATGATAAGGTGGTTTTGGGTTGATAACATGATGAAGGTGGTGATTGATATTAGCGTGATCAAAGTGGGTTTTCTTTTGTTTCTGTTTTTCTTCATGAATACAATAACAGATATGTATAAGATGGTTGAGTAAATAAAGCAATAGCTAGATTCGTTCATAATTGATGTATGAAAATTGACTTGTAACAAACTAAAGACAGAAAGTACAGGTAGTTTCAATCAGAGAAGAAATTTGAGGAAGAAAATAAAAAGGCAGATAATAATGGATGACAGATTTCGTACTATATGCTTCCTAACCATTTGTTTCCATCTGATTCTAATTTATAAGTATTAATATGTTATTAATAAAAATACTGATAATTAAATAACAAAATTACTAATAATAATATTTATAATAGTAACATCAATAATAATAATAATAATAATAATAATAATAATAATAATAATAATAATAATAATATCAATAAAAAATAATACTACTAATAAGAATATTTAATCTTTATAAATTATATATATTACAATATATATAATATTACTTATGTATTGAATTCACATATATACATATATATTCATTTGTTAATCCTTAATTATTATGTATCATTTTTTACATATCTAATTCAAATGTTTAGATTATATTTTATAATTTCAATTTATTATATCTACTTACATTTATATATAACTATACACCTATTTATTTACAAACAATTGTCGTGAATCGTCGGGCATAGTCAAAGGTCAAATGAATACAGGAACACAGCTCAAAGTTTTTGAGACTCAATATTACAGACTTTGTTTATCGTGTCGAATTCATATTAAGATTAAGTTTAAATTTGGTCGAAAATTCCCTGGTCGTCACAGTACCTACCCGTTAAAGAAATTTCGTCCCGAAATTTGAGTGAGGTTGTCATGGCTAACCATTAGAATGTTTTCCTGACGAATATGAGTTGATAAATAGAGTTTTATCATTATTGAATAATATAGATAAAACGACTCGATTATGTGAAGCGTACGAGTGAAGCTATCACTAAATAGTGAAATGAAAACGACAATTTTCATCATAACTTTTGACTAGTCTTGGTTGAATTCCGGTCTAAAAGATTTGATTCTTCGGCGAATAAGGGAATTAAGATCTCTATAATTAAATACAGTGATCTGCCTCGATTACTCTGTCTGATATTTCCATTATAAATTTACCTTTTCCGTTCCATTAGTTTTCACCACTTCTATACCTTCTTTCTCAATTCATATATCCAAAAGATTATAATAATGCTTAATCCGGTTCTAATCCTTGTTATTTTTCTAATTATCATTTCTGTCATCCTTCTTTTCAATCTTCCTCCAGAAGAATCTGTTTACTTCTACTATTATCTTGGGGTGATACTATTCTTAATTATACCGTATCTTTATATTGCTATTCGTATTAATATCCACGGTTTGTAACCTCCGTGTTGTTATTGGGCTTTATATTTTCTCTTATATTTTGAAGCTCTTCGCCTTTTTATTCTCCTCTCGACCTCTAGTAAGGCGAGTAATAGTCCAGAATTCGTAAGTATGGAGTTTCAAATGAATTTAATGTTCTAAACAAGAAGGAACGTAATGGCACGATTTGATTTGTCAAATTACCAGAATCACTGAGAATAGATCTATCAAGAATATATTTTCTTGATATGTTCAGAAGTTAATCAGAATGAAAAAGTTATGTTACATGACACATGATGACGTTATAATCTGTGAATCATCATGTTCTATTTAGAAACTTAGCATGACTTATAATCACGTTGATCAAGTGTGATTATATTATTCTAACTCATGCTTCAATTCCCAACACTTCTCCAGAATTCATTCATAATTTATACTTAGATGTTACAGAATATTGAAAACTAAATCAGTTTTCAATATGATGTAATACAGATAGCACAAAGAGGTATATAATTTCGGACGAGAATATTTATGAAAATATCTTCAGAAGTATCGAAGATATTTATGATGATATTTTGGAATTTCTAAATTCAAAAGTTGATACGAAAAAATTTTCCGCAAGATTTTAACATGACTTCGGAGCAAGATATTCTCTAAAGATTTCAACGGATCCAGAATTACCTGGATTCTTTGAATATAGGGTATGGTCCTTGTATTTGTCCTTGGTCTCCTTCGTGGTTAGCTTAATCCTTTTTCCAGTTCCAACTTTTCTGAGCTTTACCAACATACTATTCTTTATCATCAAACTTCCGATGATTAAGACTGTTTACGGTTGTCTACGGTTTGTGCTGCTTCATTCAGCTTTTTCGACATTCAGAGTATTGTTTTGTAGACTGAGTGCTTTTCAGAATTTCAGAATGAAAGATCATAATTCTAAGAGATAAATGTTATACATATAACTGTTGATGTAGATATGTTGTGAGTTTTCAAAGTACTGATTACTGATTCCCGATAATTGGTATGGCAGTTCTCGTTACAAGATGCGGATGAGTATATGATAGAGTTTAAATGAATAAATATAATGATTTATCAGATAGATTTAAGCCAAGAAGCAACGAGGTTGCTGGTACGTGTGTTGGTAATATGGTGGAATATAAAAGGTTCATTGGTAACACTAAAAGAGCACGCATATATATATCAAGGCGATAATAAGGTTGTTTCGAACGAAAATTCGAAGTTGACTTGCTGGAGCTGTGGCAAAATTTGCTAATTTGAAGAGAGATTGTAAAGTTACTTTCTGTAATAACAATGCCAAGGAGTTAGCACAGATAAGTGTTAAACATTTACTCAGGTTCCGAGTGTTTTCAGGTGCATAACTATATGCATCAATCTTTCTTCTTCCGTAGATGGAGTGCGGTTGGTTCATCCTATCGATTGAAGTGTTTTCAAGAATTATGAAAGGTTTGAATCGCAGATTGTAATCGTCAAGATACAAATGAGATTTAAGATGAAATCAAGTGGAAAACTTAAAGAATTGTTTAGTTTCATATGTTATAATCAATATTTTAATTCATTTTAATTGTCCAACGTCGGCAGTCCACAGTTGATAGTCTACAATTAGCAATTCAATAGTTCATATATAGTTTAATATATAATATTTGAATTAATTAATACGTATCGTGACCCGTATTCGTCTCAGACTCGATCACAACTCAAACTATATATTATTGTAGAATCAACCTCAACCCTGTATAGCTAACTCCCGCATTACTGCATATAGAGTGTCTATGGTTATTCCAAATAATATATATAGATGGGTCGATATGATATGTCAAAACCTTGTATACGTGTCCCGATATTTAAAGTGCGTAAAAAAAATAACAGAAATTAAATGACGATAAATAAAGTGCGTAAAGTAAATAACAGAAATTAAATGACGATAAATAAAATTGCGAGAATATAAATTGCGATAAATAAACTGCGATAAAATAAAATGTAATACGGAATTAACAGTTAGCTAGGAACAGTTAGCTAGGATCTTGTTAGCGTGGTTTCTTAACAAAATTTCATATTGTTAATTAGTCTGTTTCTAATCAATTTTTATTGTGTCCATTATTTCTTCATTATGCCACTTGTTGGATTCTGATAGGCCAAAATCCAAATATGAAATTGAATAAAACTGGTTATTCTGCGGTGAACGGATACGTATATCGGTGGTTGTAAATAGGATAGTAAATGACTGTTGAATCAGATTCGAAGAATGTACAATGTAACTTATTAATGTGAAATCTAAATATTCCTCGGGTATTACCTACCCGTTAAAATATTTTCACGCTTAACAGTTTGTACAAAAGAATTTTTAATTACAATCTTTATGAAAACATATATACATATATATTTTCTTCAGATGTAATCATGGATTCATTGAGTTAATATGATATTAAACTCATTTGGTTTACCGTTAGAACTAAAATACATAATCTCTAAAACATTTAGAGATTACTTAATCGCCATGAAGAATGAAGATAATTGATGTAGAACGATACGTAGAACGATGATTATACTCGAGATACAGAATGAGATGTTAAGGCATAGATTGTTGATGGTAGTGATGCTGTTATTGATGGTACTATTGGTGCCGGTGATGTTGCTGAAGCTGGTACGTTTTGCACCATATTTTCCAAGGCTACAACTCGGACGCGAAGCTCGATGACTTATTACTTCGGAATGATTGTCGGTAGGAACGAGCGAATGAATAAAGTTTTAGAATTTTTGATATCATATTATCATTGGGTGGTATCCTGGAAATGAGTGTGAAAATGGTGTTTTGGACAGGTTCGCCGGTAAGTGCTTCAGGTTCTTCACCAAGAGGTGAATTTGGTTGATGGAAAGGATCGCCTTCTTCGCGTCTCCATGGATTAAGTTGACTACGAACCCATCAGATGAATTGAGGATGACTGATTGGTTGATTCATTCTGGTTATACTGCTTTCGGAGTTCGAGTGGAAATCCATATCGGAATAGCTGTCGGAATAACTATCAGAATAGCTATCGAAATCTGAGGGACTCAAACTGGTTGAGGGATTCATCCCGTACGATCAGATGAAGGATTTTCGATAAGAAATAGATTATAGGATATAGATTAGTACCCTGTAATACATAATTTACATATGCATATATAATACTAAAATCCCATAAGTTACGGAGGAATCTACGGAAGCTGTCAGGCAAAGGTAACAATAACAGGTACGCTAAGATATGAATTAGCAGATATGCTAAGATATAAATTTTGTCTATACACTAATCATGCAATTAATCCAATAAGATGTGTCTAGACTAAGGGTGATAAGCAGATGATTTCTGACTAGAAATGATAAGCAAAACTTTTGACATGCAGGCACGGTCGAAGTCCAGGCTCACTAATACATCTAAACAACTATTAGTTAGACACACTAATACAAGACCTGGTTCACTAAGACCACCGCTCTGATACCACCTGTGATGACCCGTCCTAATCCACCTGGACGAAGTCTTCAACAACTGGTTCCATTGCGAGGTACAAACCTCTATATGTCTTGAACGACTCCATGTAATATCTTTAAAATGAACAAATGCACAGCGGAAGACTTAATTCGTACCTGAGAATAAACATGCTTAAAAGTGTCAACCAAAAGGTTGGTGAGTTCATAGGTTTATCATAACAATCATTTCAATATATTAATAGACCACAAGATTTCCGTTTATAAATATATGTACACTTGCAAGTGTATAAAAGTATTCTATAAGTTGTAGGCACCCGGTAACAAGCCTTAACGTTCATGTTTTACCCTCTGAAGTACACCAGATCAGGTGTGTTTAAAATAACCTCGAAGTACTAAAGCATCCCATAGTCATGATGGGGTTTGTCAGGCCCAATAGATCTATCTTTAGGATTCGCGCCTACCGTACATAGACAAGTAGTTTAATGTTACCAAGCTAAGGGTATATTTCTGGTTTAAACCCACATAGAACTAGTTTTAGTACTTGTGCCTATTTCGTAAAACATTTATAAAACAGCGCATGTATTCTCAGCCCAAAAATATATATAAAAAGGGAGTAATGAAACTCACAATACTGTATTTTGTAGTAAAAATACATATGACAATATTTATCCAGTGTAGGGTTGGCCTCGGATTCACGAACCTATATCAGTTGTACATATTAAAACATAATGTAAATCAAATAATCCCATTTATTAATTATATAGTATTTGTATATTTAGTATTGTAGTTTATATATATAATTTGTACTACATTTTGTCTATATATAATATTTTAAATTATATACTATATATATGTTTATTTTGTATATATAAAAATATGTTAATATTTTTAATATATAATTATAGGTAATATAAATATATTTTATATATACAACATCTTTATTTGTTATAATATAGTAATAATAGTGGGAATGATAATTTTAATAAAAATGGTAGTTTTTAGAATTGTCATAATAATGATACCTTAAATAAATATGATAGTAAAAATAATATTACTAATAATAATAATAATAATAATAATAATAATAATAATAATAATAATAATAATAATAATAATAATAATAATAATAAAAATAATAATAATAATAGTAGCAGAAATGCTACCTTAAATATGTTGTAGCTTCCATGGTTGATTAAATAAAAATAATTTTAAGTCACTGCCTAGATTTGAACTCACGACCCCTCGTTTAACGACTAACACCCTTAACCATTGAACTGTCTATGCTTTCCATTTTAATTACTGCATTTAATTTCTTATAACCCATTTTCTTTCTGTTTCTTTCCTTATTCTTCTTCTTAATCACAGCTCGATCAAATGGTCATACAACCATACAATACCAATATCAATATTAATCAAATAATTTGTGCATCTTCTTCAATTTATATCGTCTTCATCTATTCAACATCCCCCATATTATATCGAACGTGAGCCAACAACATTAGGTCCACTAGTAGAGATAAATGGGCTTTCATGTTACAAATTAGTCCATTATGTGATCCAGCAGAAAGATTAAAAAGTGTCCATTGGTTTTATAAATATTGGATCATATATGTACGTGAGATTAAAAGAATTTAACATGGAGTTCGACAGGAGCAAACGACGGTATTCAATATCTTCTGGTCTCATCCATTCGGCTATTTTCACCATTATTTCTTCTTGATGTATCAACTGTCCCAACAACAAGTGGGTCTTGTTCGAACCGTAATTTAAACGATAAGAAACAATAACATATTATGGTGACATTTGCTCGTAAGATGAAGAAAACTGAAAGAAATAGTGATAGTTTTCGAATTGTAACAAGAAGAAGTAGCAACAGACTATTGTGGTTTAGTGGTGGTTTCGTTTGGTTTTGAAGGTGATGGGTGTCGACCGAAGGGTAAATAGAAGGTAAAATATAGCATTGAGTGGTTGTGATGGTGAGTTTAAAATAGAAACAGAAACCTCGAGCAGGAAGCAGGAAGACAGTTTAAACAAACGGCCCAATTTGTATCAAGTTCAAATTTAAGTGGCCCAACAATGAAATCAGTTTACACAGCCCAACCATTTCAGTTTTAATCAGCAACGAAGCTTCGGATTCCTTATTGAAAGGATGTGATTGTGCACCTCATGTCTGGCTCCACATAATTAATTGCATTAATATTTAATCATTAAGTTACATAAGTGATAAACACTTATGGGGCACTTGTCGGTCACATGGAAAGAAAAAAAAGAAAGAGAGGACACACATGAAAATTTAAAACAGGAACACAATATCATCACCTTTTTTTATACCCGTATATCATCCTTAACCATCATCTTAATATTCGCAATTATCCTCACTTATTCGTGAGTTTTTACTCTCACGGAAGCATCACAGCAACGACAACAATAATATAAATAATTAAGGTGATTTTATGGTAGAGCTTGGGAGAGAGAGAAGAAAAAAAAATTGAAGAAGGTGGTGGCGATTTATGGTGGGTTCAAGGTATACAAGCTTGGTGATGGGTTGATGATAAAAGGTGGTGATAAGTTATCGGAGATTAGGCTGGATAATAAAAATATATACGAAACTCTCAATAGTAGTCATGATGGTGATCAACGAAGAAAATAGGAAGTGAGATATGTGGTGGCGGTTTACTTGGTGATTGATATGGTGGTGGGTTGTGATTGAAGGTGTTGATGAAGGTTCACGATGGTTAAGCTTTGTGATGGTGTGTTCTTGATGGTTTGAAGAAACAGAAACTAGATAGATGATAAGGTGGTTTTGGGTTGATAACATGATGAAGGTGGTGATTGATATTAGCGTGATCAAAGTGGGTTTTCTTTTGTTTCTGTTTTCCTTCATGAATACAATAATAGATATGTATAAGCTGGTTGAGTAAATAAAGCAATAGCTAGATTCGTTCATAATTGATGTATGAAATCGACTTGTAACAAACTAAAGACAGAAAGTACAGGTAGTTTCAATCAGAGAAGAAATTTGAGGAAGAAAATAAAAAGGCAGATAATAATGGATGACAGATTTCGTACTATATGCTTCCTAACCATTTGTTTCCATCTAATTCTTATTTATAAGTATTAATATGTTATTAATAAAAATACTGATAATTAAATAACAAAATTACTAATAATAATATTTATAATAATAACATCAATAATAATAATAATAATAATAATAATAATAATAATAATAATAATAATAATAATAATAATAATAATAATAATAATAATATCAATAAAAAATAATACTACTAATAAGAATATTTAATCTTTATAAATTATATATATTACAATATATATAATATTACTTATGTATTGAATTCACATATATACATATATATTCATTTGTTAATCCTTAATTATTATGTATCATTTTTTACATATCTAATTCAAATGTTTAGATTATATTTTATAATTTTAATTTATTATATCTACTTACATTTATATATAATTATACACCTATTTATTTACAAACAATTATCGTGAATCGTCGGGCATAGTCAAAGGTCGAATGAATACAGGAACACAGCTCAAAGTTTTTGAGACTCAATATTACATACTTTGTTTATCGTGTCGGATTCATATTAAGATTAAGTTTAAATTTAGTCGGAAATTCCCGGGTCATCACAACAGGACCAGAAAATTATTCATGAGACTACCGAGAAGATCGTACAGATTAAAGAAAGGTTGAGAACTGCCAGAAGTCAGCAAAAGAGCTATGCCGATAAGAGAAGGAAAGATATTGAATTTCAGGTCGGTAACCATGTTATGTTAAAGGTATCACCATGGAAAGGGGAAAGTTGAATCCTCGATTTGTTGGACCATTTGAGATTATCAAAAGAATTGGACCGTTGGCTTATCGTTTGAAATAGCCACAAGAACTCAGTGTTGTTCGTGACATTTTTCATGTAGGGAATTTGAAGGAGTGTTTGGCCGAGGCCGATGAAACCATTCCTCTTGAGGAGCTGCAAGTTGATAAACAACTCCATTTTATTGAGGAATCTGTTGAAATTATGGATCGAGAGGTTAAGACGCTCAAGCAGAGTAGAATTCCTATTGTCCGAGTTAGATGGAACGCCAGACGTGGACCCGAGTTCACTTGGAAATGTGAAGATCAGATGAGGCAGAAGTACCCGCATTTTTTTCAGATGTCGAGTCAACCCCTGCACCTGCTTAAATTTCGGGACGAAATTTCCGTAACGGGAAGGTACTGTCACGACGCTACATTTTCCGTTATCTTTTACCGTTTATTATTTAACTCCCGTTAATTGTTATTCATGCCATGTCATTTCTATGACCTATATTATTATTTTAGTAATAATATATTAATTATTATGTGTTAGATGAATATTTGTATTCATATTTTAAGTAGTACGTTTCTACGTGTCGTGGATTTCTATCCGGCGAATCTTTTCGGTTTTCAACCCAACGGTCAAACTTTTGGGATTTTTAAATCCAAATTATTTTAAATATGATATTTTGATGTCATATGATTATATATAGTGTTTATATATTTTATCCGTCGCGTACTTGTTATCTCTCCGAAAAATCAATCTCGTAGTAGCGTTTTCGCGTTTCGGGCTTCGATCGGGCATTCGGGCCACAAGCAAATTAATCATTTATTAATTTTGTGCCAAAGGGGGGGCCCACCCTACCCATGGAAAACCGGACACCCTTAGATGGGGGTGGTTAGTGCATTTCATTTTTTTCATTTTCCATTTTACACTTACTATTTCACTTTTCTCTCAAACCTAATTTCTCTCTAGCATTTTCTCCTCTTTTTTTTCTTTTTGGCCGTAGACCAGCATACTCAACATCATCATCATTTCATAATCAAATCATACTTGAATCAAGGGGCTTTCAACATAATCGAATTCTACACAACGATCTCTACGGGTTCATATTACTTGATTGTTGATTAGGGTATAAACCTTAACCCTAAATTTTTGATATTTTCATTATTTTACTGATTTTGATGTTTAATATGATAGTATAGTGCTTGTATGTTGTTGGATTATTGATTGTATGCATAGAATCACTCGTTATTGCATGTTTTCGGTTTGATTGATTGTGGACAGCAGACTATTCGACCATTTCAGTGAACTAAACTGATGTAAATGTTAAATTAAAGTGTTTAGATGTGTTCCTCTCATCAAGACATTAATTTTTGACTCCGGATTCATGTTATTTCAATTCCCGGAACTTAAAGTTATGATTAAAATGGTGTTTTCATGAAATTAAGACATAAAAACAAATGTGTTCAGGTTTGGTCCGACCTTGTGACCACTTTTGGAGTCTCTAGGGTGTACTAGTGTGTTAGGATTGATTATTGGATGAACATTCATGTTCGGGTCATCGAAATCCGAGCCACGAATCACCCGGTATGACTAAAATATGTTTTTGATCGGATTAAAGTCCCAAGTTGAACGGTGGCTGTTGGTCACGACTTGGTGGCTGTTCTTAGGGTGTTCTTTAGTGCACTAATGTGTCAGGTGGTTTGGTTAGGCGGAGATATATATAAGACTCGCTGAAAACCGATACCCGGGGCTCAAGTTATGACCCGATGAACTTTTAATTAAAACTTATGGTTATAACATCTAACTTATGATATAAAATAATGATTTTCATTATCATTAAATTACTTATGATATAAAAGTGATTAATTAAAATTAAGAATTATGATATACATATTTATTATATCATTTATTAATTACATTTTGATTAATGAAACTTTAATTAAACTTATGATTAATAATACTTTTATTATTAATGAAAAATACTTATGGTAAGTATTAAACTTATGTTATGAGATTATTATAATAAGACTTGTAATAAGGATTAATTAATTATTTAATTATTATAAGGCTTAGTTATTATTTAATTAAAATTCAATTATTAAATACTTATGATTTAATAATTTTAATTAAAACTTACGATATGATTAATAATTCATTATTAATTAATAATACTTATGATATGATCAAAAACTTACTATTAATCAATAATACTTACATTATGATTAATATTTAATTAATTAATTAAATTCTTATGTTATATTAATTATATCATTTGAACTTATGTTAACTTTAATAATTCATTTTAATTTAATTAAACTTATGTTATGACATGATTATACATATATGACTTTAAATAACATTATAACTTATACTATTAATATAATTTATACTTTAAAATTCAATGTTGACTATGTTTGACCAAGGTTGACTTTTGAGTTGACTTTCGGTTGACTTTAATTTGTAGTTGACTTTTGTTGACTTTCTAATTAAGGAAACTTTCCTAACTTATAAACTTTTCATAAATAGCAACTTTCTAAACATGGAAACTTTCCAAAAATAGAAACTTTCCAAAAATGGAAACCTGCTAAAAATAGAAACTTTCTAAAAATAGAGAGTACGTGTCCTTACGCTGTTCTGATCAAACCGAAGCATACTGAGTGTTGTTCTATGTCTACTTGCAACAAGTACTATAACTATCATACTAAGACTTGACCTAAGTTAGTTATTTATATCGACCTGCTTTATTTATAGGTCAACGTTGTGATCATTCTTGATCACTTTACTTCGTGCAGTTCACGTTTTCTGTGTTACTACTTCATTTTCGTTAAGGTGAGTTATAGTCCCATTTTTCTATTTTATATCTTTTGGGATGAGAATACATGCATTTTATTTTTTTTATATTGGACACAAGTGGAAGTTAGTTTAAGTTATTCATTGTGAGTTGAACAAAAATATTCCCTAGCCTGGTAACTGTAATCACTGTTTTCTACTGGTGAACGCGAATCCTATGGATAGATCTATCGGGTTTGACAACCCCATTTCGTGCTAGTCGCGCTAGCAATTTTTGAAGACGGAATGTACTAGTACTTCGTAATTATTTGAAGATACACCGGTTCAGTGTATATTGTGTTTGGTAAGGGTGGAATTGGTTAAGTGGTTATCAGGAATTGGTAAGGGTGGAATATGTTTTCGAGTATATAATTTTTATAGTCCAAAATAAGGCTTTATGTTTTCAAACATAAATTTTTACGGTTTAAATTAAATATTGTTTGCAATATTAAACCTATAATTCACGCAACATTTTTGTTGACAGTTGCTCGCATGTTTTATTCTCAGGTTCATGATTGATTGTTTCCGCTGTGCTTAGAGAGTCTGCATATTTATGATGGCATCTTTTGTTATACATTTACTTGCATTCTATTTTGATACATTAAGTTGTGGGTGTTTGTTGACTTTGTTTTGGTCAACTTTTGATTAAGTATTTATGTATGGTTTTTCTAAACTTACATATTTTGGTAGGTTTCCTTTATAGGAAATCATTTTTTTAAAATAAAGAATGCAAGGTTATTTATTAAATTCATTTAGAGTTATGATCAAGCTGTGGGACCAAGATAACGATGGTCGTCAAGTGTACTTTGACGGGTCATTAAACTTTGCCTACGTTAACAGCGCCAGTTGCTGGCGAAACTCTTTACCTTTATTTATCGGTGGCAAATGAAGCTTTTGATTCAGTTTTAGTTGCGGAAAGGGATAAAATACAAAAACATGTGTATTTTGTCAGTAAAGCTCTCACATGAAGCGAAATAAACTATGCGCCCATTGAAAAATTCGTGTACGCGCTCATATTAACATCGCGAAGGTTAAGGAGATACTTTCAAGGGCACCCAATACATGTGCTAACTAACATGCCAATCAAGCAAGTTTTAACAAAACAAGAAATATCTGGTAGGCTCGCGTTGTGGGCGGTAGAGTTAGGTGCTTATCAAATTTCTTACCTTCCGCGCAATGCTACAAAAGGCCAAGTTTTGGCGGATTACCTCGCAGAAATGTCTGGGGAGTTGGAGGCGATTAATGAGTGAACAGAATTAAAGCCAGTTCAGGGCGAAACATGGGATTTATTTACTGATGGAGACTCATGTTCAGAAGGTGCCGGTGCGGGTTTAGTGTTAGCAAGCCCAAGCGGTGAGGAGCATACGTACGCATTACGTTTCAATTTGATGTAACAAACAACGAAGCGAAATATGAAGCGTTGCTTGCAGGTTTAAATATTGCGCATAAAATGGATATCACTAAGTTGCGAGCATTTATAGATTCGCAGTTAGTGGCAAATCAGTTTAATGGCTCTTTTGAAGCACATGACTCCTCGATGCAAAAATATTTAAAGTTGTTGCAAGAATTAGCGGTGCGTTTTGAGCATTTTGAACTTGCACAAGTACCAAGGAGTCAAAATAAGAAGGCGGATGTGTTAAGTATGCTGGCCGCTTTAACGTTTTCGCACTTTCAAAAGCAATTTTGGGTCGAGGAATTGCCAAGTAAATCAATTGATAATGATTTAATAGTGGCGTCCGTTGTAGAAGAACAGCAAAATTGGATGGAACCAATCTTGCAATATATCCGCAATAGTGTTTTGCCAAGTGATAAGCGTGAAGCTCTGTTAATTAGAGAGCGAGCACCAATGTACAACATTCAAAATGACATTTTGTATCGTAACTCATATTGTAGTCCAATGATGCGATGTGTTGGCCCAATTGAAGTAGAAATGATAATTAATGAAGTGCATAACGGTTCTTGCGCATTGCATTCAGGTTATAAAACTATCACGGCAAAAATTATGCGGATGGGTTACTTTTGGCCATCCTTATACCGCGATGTTGCAAAGATTGTTAAGCGTTGCAAAAGTTGTCAAAGGCATGCTCCGCAGAATCGGATGCCAAGGCACGATATGATCCCTGTTAATTCGCCATGGCCATTTCACAAGTGGGCTATTGACATTGTAGGACCATTTCCCGTAGGTCCTGGCAATGTCAAATTCCTAATTGTGGCAATTGACTATTTTACAAAATGGGTTGAAGCTAAGACGGTTCGCACTATCACTGGAGTGCAAGTGCGTAATTTTGTATGGGAGTATATTGCTTGTAGATTTGGTGTTCCACATGAATTGGTTAGCGATAATGGAGCTCAAATAGCGAAATATCCTTTTAAAACATGGTGCACTGATTTAAATATAATCCAAAAGTTTACATCAGTGGCGCATACACAGGCTAATGGCTTGTGTGAAGTAACCAATCACGACATTGTGAGCGACATCAAAAAGAGGTTATATGAAAAGCGAACTGGTTGGGTGGATGAGCTGCCCAATGTATTGTGGGCACATCGCACTACTTTCAAGAAGAGCACAGGCGAAACACCCTTTAGTTTAGTATATGGCCCTGAAGCAGTAATACCCGCTGAAATTCTTGTTCCAACGTATAGAGTTGTTAACTTTGATGAAGAAGTGAATGGAGAAGCCTTATGCGAAAATTTGAATTTAGTTAAAGAGCGAAGGTTAATGGCTGCTATCAGAGAGGAAAATAATAAACAGCAAATCGCCAAATATTACAACAAAAGAGTACGCACTTTGTCTTTTGATGTAGGCGAATGGGTGCTGCGAAACAATGATACGAGTAGAGCAAAAAAACTTGGTAAATTAGGACCTAACTGGGAAGGTCCTTATCAAGTTGTGGCAATTAATGTGGCAGGTTCATATAGGCTCGTAGACATAGAAGGGCAAACTCTCCCTAATGCGTGGCATGCAGCTTTATTAAAGCGATATTATGCATAGATTTGCAAAAATAAAGTGTTGGCCAATGTGCATGTATATTCAAAGTGCAAAAAAGAGATGTGAAGCCTGTATTTGATGTTTTTCTATGTGTTTTAATTTTTAATTTTTGCAAGTTTTGATCACGCTTGTAAGAATATGAAAAGCGAACACTTGTAAGAATATGTGAAAAGTTTGTTTGCATTGTTTAGAATAATTACGCTTGGCGAAATACTCAGGGTTTATGAAATATTCTATAATATTTTGCTTCATAATGCTGGTATGTTTCGCAATGGTTAAGTGGCGTAGTGATGAAATTGCCCACTTATGCAGAAATTGATTATCGCGGAAGGAACTTAATTTCCTAAGTATTTATTTCTAATGACCCGTCCTAATCCATCTGGACGAATACATTATATTTGGTTACATCGCGAGGTACTTGACCTCTATATGATACATTTTTCAAACATTGCATTCGTTTTTAAAAGATAAACTTTCTTTACATTGAAAATTGACAGGCATGCATACCATTTTATAATATCCAACTACAAATGACCTAATCTATCATTTACTTAATAATAATCTCTATTAAACTCAACGACTTGAATGCAATGTCTTTTGAAATATGCCATGAATGACTCTAAGTAATATCTTTAAATTGAGCAAATGCACAGCGGAAGATTTCTTTAACACATGAGAATAAACATGCTTTAAAGTATCAACCAAAAGGTTGGTGAGTTCATTAGTTTATCATAATAGATCATTTTCATCATTTTAATAGACCACAAGATTTTCATTTACATTTCTTATAAATATACGTCCCATGCATAGAGACAAAAAATCAATCATATGGATTGAACACCTGGTAACCGACATTAACAAGATGCATATAAGAATATCCCCTATCATTCCGGGACATCCATCGGACATGATAAAACAACATCGAAGTACTAAAGCATCCGCTACAACGGATGGGGTTCGTTAGGCCCAATAGATCTATCTTTAGGATTCGCGTCAATTAGTAGACTGGTTTACTAATTCTTAGGCTACCAAGCAAAAGGGGCATATTCGGCTTCGATCATTCAACCATATAATGTAGTTTCGATTACTTGTGTCTATTTCATAAAACATTTATAAAAGCAGCACATGTATTCTCAGTCCCAAAAATATATATTGCAAAAGCATTTAAAAAGGGAGCAAATGAAACTCACTCTACAATATTTTGTAGTAAAAATATTCATACGACAATACTGAACAATGCAGGGTTGGCCTCGGATTCACGAACCTATATCATTTATATATATATTAAAGCATATACTTGTAATCGAACAAATATATATATTATTAATGATATAACTTTTATATTTTGTATTTCTATATTTAATTGAATATATTCATATATTTTGAATAAATATTAATATAGTAAAGTTAAATAAATTTTATATGAAGATCATTTGTTTGTGAAATTAATACCTATGATAATACTAGTATTAGTAATAATATTGATACTATACAATAATAATGATAAAAGTGATAATAATAATAATGTTAATAAAAATTATGATATTAATAATGATAATAATAATAAGTTGTATTAAATATATTTTTATATATGTATATATATCGTTTCTTTGTTAAAAGTAATAATTATATTAATACTTAAATAATATTAGTAATGGTAAAAATAATCATATTCATAAAAATAATAAAAAAGATAATAATGATTGTAAAATAATGATACATATAATAATAGTAGTTTTTAATAAAATGATAAGTTTAATAATAACGATAATGAAAATATTAATTTTGAATGTAATACTAAATATTTAATAATAATAATAATAATAATAATAATAATAATAATAATAATAATAATAATAATAATAATAATAATAACAACAACAACAACAACAACAACAACAACAACAACAACAACAACAATAACAACAACAACAACAACAACAACAACAACAACAACAACAACAACAACAACAACAACAACAATAATAATAATAATAATAATAATAATAAAAGTAATTGTGTATACCCTTAAAACTTTGTTTAAAAAGAATGCTCCAGACGAGACTCGAACCCGAGACCTCTCGGTTAAACCAAGGAACACCAAACCAGCTGATCTATCTCGTCTTTCTGTTTAATACGTAAATCTAATCTAATTAACCTAAACTTTTCAGTTTTCTTCTTATTCATAATCTATTATTATCATCCTCAAATCATCATCTTTATAATTTGTTCATCATTTTATTGTATCATCATTGATTATTAATCAGACCATGAAACAAGCAACGATATTCAGCTGTATTCGTTTTATGGAATGGTTTTCGTGACCCAGGCTCAATAACCAAAGAATGGAATACGGCCCAAATAAAAACAGTTCACATATCATAGTCCAAGTGAGGCCTGTGTCTATATTTATATTAAGGATTCAGTTGAGTAACCCTACCAAAATCAAGTGGATTTATATTGTTTAATTGTTGTTTGCCACAAGGAAAAAGAACACGAGAGAAAAAAAAAAGAACCACAATATTGTTGTATACAATAACATCACCTTTTCAACTTGCTCGTGAAACAGAAGCAAGAAGAAAAATTACTGCATTTTTCGATTGAAATAAATGAAAAGTAATAGCAGGTGTTCTAACGACCCGTCCTAATCCACAAGGACAAATACATTACATTTGGTTACATTGCGAGTTACTAGACCTCTATATGATACATTTTACAAACATTGCATTCGTTTTTGAGAAGACAATCTTTCATTACATCGAAAGTTGACGACATGCATACCATTTTATAATATATCTAACTATAATTGACTTAATAATAATCTTGATGAACTCAACGACTCGAATGCAACGTCTTTTGAAATATGTCCTGAATGACTCCAAGTAATGTCTCTAAAATGAGCAAGTGCACGGCGGAAGATTTCTTTCATACCTGAGAATAAACATGCTTTAAAGTGTCAACCAAAAGGTTGGTGAGTTCATTAGTTTAACATAAATAATCCTTTCATAATTTTAATAGACCACAAGATTTCATACTTCCATTTCTCATAATCATACGTCCCATGCATAGAGACAAAAATATCATTCATATGGATTGAACACCTGGTAACCGACATTCACAATATGTATATAAGAATATCCCCATCATTCCGGGATCCTCCTTCGGACATGATATAAATTTCGAAGTACTAAAACATCCGGTACTTTGGATGGGGCTTGTTGGGCCCGATAGATCTATCTTTAGAATTCGCGTCAATTAGGCGTGCACTAATTCTCAAAATTAGTGATGTTCCCTAACTCTTAGGTTACCAAGCAAAAAGGGGCATATTCGGCTTCGATCATTCAACCATATAATGTAGTTTCGATTACTTGTGTCTTTTTCGTAAAACATTTATAAAAATTGCGCATGTATTCTCAGCCCAAAAATATAAAGGGTAAAAAGGCAAATGAAACTCACTATAATGTATTTTGTAGTAAAAATACATATGACGACATTGAACAATGCAGGGTTGGCCTCGGATTCACGAACCTATATCAAGTATTAACACATTATAGTATAAATCAATTAAGTTTATATATTTGTTATGTATTAATTATTCTTATAATATATTATGATACTTTTTTGATATTTAATTAATGTTATATCAATAATATTAGTTGAAACATAATTTTTATGTAATATTAGTATATTTTATGTTATAATATATTTACATATATATCTTTTGTTTTGCAAAATTAATAATCGTAGAAATACCTGACTAAGGGTAATAATAATAATACTAATAGTATGATACTAGTAATAATAATGATAATAATGATTATCATACTTATATGGTGATAATAATATTTATAATACTAATAATAACAATCATAATAACAATACTATTAAATGATCATAAATTCTTATTTTAGTAATAATAATAGTAATAATTATATTACTACTAATAATAACAATAATAATAATAATATTAATTTTAGAAATGAGAACTACCGTCAAAGAGCTTTTCTAAAAAAAAACTGCCCCAAACAGGGCTCGAACTCGAGACCTCTCGCCCACCCGCAAACACCCTTAACCATTCTGCCATCCATGTTTTTCTGACTTATAAGGCAACCCAAACATATATATCTAGTATTTCTTTTATCTTAGTTCATCATCTTCTTCACCAAGTTTAAAATCAAACGGGGGCAAAAACTCAACAACAATCGAACGGGTTTTCATTTATGACTTGTAAACAACATGAAACAAAAAAAATGTGTTCATGATATAAAAAAAATGAGAAAAAAAAACACAAAAAATCCTACTGCTTGCTAGTAGCTAGAAAAGAAAAAAAATTTTGTTTTCAATTTTGAGTTCGTTTTGGACAATCTTTACAACATGAAACATGTTTCAAATCATTCCTAAAATCTATCAAAATCATCAATTTAACTTAAAACATCAAAACAAGCTCTAATTTCTCCAAGAACAAAACAATTGACTTTTGACAATTTAACTTTGACTCGCAAATTCGAATTCGTTATTAAGAATTGGAACTTGAGATTTTGCAGGAAGTTTAAGTAAATGATTCCTAACAACTCTGCATTTTTAGTTTTTGAAATTTGTTTCGAATTTACGTTAGTGTATATTACTGTGAAGAACTCAAGAACTCAAACATTGATTTTTAGATTAAGAGTGTTATAGGTTATGATTACAACATGAATTGTGTTGCAAATCATTCCTATAATCTTTATGGATCATCAAATTAACTGGAGATATCAAAACAAACTCGAATTTGATTCAAGAACACTTAGTTGACTTTGAAAACCAAAACTTTGACTCTCAAATTAGAAATTGATAGAAAGAATTGAAGATTGAAAACTTACAGATAGTTTAGATAGACGATTCCTAACAAGACTGCATTATTACATTTTGGAAATTCATTCGAAATCAAAATATGGTGAAAAAGATGAATGTATAGAGTGTCGAGCTTATTTTTGGTTTTCTATCTTTCTCAAATGCATATATCTATATAAGGAATAAATTTTATTCTGTAATGTACCTTGAAATTGACAGATAACAAATTGTAGACAAGAACAAAAATTGATAAAAGTTGAGAGTGATCTGCAACTGATTTTGGAAACTGTCTGTGTACTATCCTTTTTTATATATCATTAATATTAATATTAATAATTAATAAATATAAATATATATATTAATAATAATAATTCTTTTAATATTATTAATACAAATAATAATAGTATTATAAATAACAAGAATGATGATATTTATTAATCATAATGTTTATAATAATAATATTAATATTAATAATAACATTAATGATAATAATAATACTAATAATACTAATATTAATATTAGTATTGAAAATAACAATAATATTACTAATACAACTAATTCTTAGCTTGTAATTACATTTAATATACTAACCTTGCATATTATTAATTATGTAATACTTATTTTATATAATAACACATTTGAATATTTAATATATATATATATATATATATATATATATACATATTTATTTACACACAATCGTTCGTGAATCATCGGACATAGTCGAAGGGTAAATGTTATCCATGTAAACAGTTCAAAAATTCTGATACTCACATTACAGACTTTGCTTATCGTGTCGAAATCATATAAAGATTAAGTTTAAATTTAGTCAGAAATTCCCGGGTCGTCACAGGTGTAGCAGGAATAATACGTTCGAACAGTAGTCTGATCGAGAGGGTTTGTAGTAGGTTTTAATGAGGAATATCGAATAACTATAGCAGTAGAAAATGAAAGGAAGAAAGAAATTGAAAAGAGAGAGGAAGAGAGAGAGAGAGAGAGAGAGAGAGAGAGAGAGAGAGAGAGACATAGCGGGTTATGATCTTGGTGGTTCAAAGTGGTGATTTGAAATTGGGTTTTGGTTTATTGAACGAAATAGAAGTGGAGACGATTATGGTGGTTGATTATTACTCATAACAGAACTGAAGCAGTAACATGATTTTAATGGTGATGTTTTTCATCGATTATTAAACAGAAAGATTAGAGCAGAAACAGCAGGTTTGTGGCGATGGTGTAGAGTATGATTGGAGTAGGAATCAATTAAAACAGCAAGCTAGTTGCAGCAGTCATGGTTGAATCAAAGAAGGTGATTTTAATTGGTGGTTTGAGGGTTTTTAAAACAAAAACAAATATACGCGAGTGGTGGTGTTTATGTGGTGTCGATTAACAAACAGGAAATAGATAGAAAGAAGAATGGTAGTGATTCACAGAGATGGGTTACGGATAAGATATATATATAGAGAGAGATATCACTAGGGTGGTGACAGTTTGCAGATGGTGGAGTGTTTATTAAATGGTAGTTAATAATACAGTAGGTAGGGCGTGTGGTGGTTGATGATAGTTGTTTATGGTGACAGTGGTTGTGGTGATCGGTTAGTAATAACCGATGATGATGGTGTTGAAATCACAAAGCAGAAAACAAAATAGATAGATGGTTTTTGTGATGGGTTGTTCGATGGTCATGGTAGGGTGGTAGTGGTGTTCAACGGTGGCGGTTGTGATGGAAGGTTTACGGTTTTTAGGGTGGTGGAAGGTAGCTGTGGTGGAAGACTGGTGAAGGTGGGTTATGGAAGTGATCATGGAGATGGTGAGAATGTGTAGTTATATATATATACATATATATATATATATATATATATATATATATATATATATATATATATATATATATATATATATACATACATACATACATACATACATACATATAATTAGTAATGTGATTCATGAATTGGAAAAGAAGTCAATAATCAAACAGTACCAAACAGTGCTCAACAGTATAGCAGCCACACTCTTGGTTTTATCTACCGACGTTTTTAAAGTGATGAGTATATCACGCTCCGTTGTAAATCAGTGGTGGATAAAAATTCCACAGAAAAATCCCATATTTTTAAATTAAATGTATTTATTTATTTTGGTCACTATGGTATAAAATTCGATCACTAAAAATTACATTAATTAATCACTCCCAATCCCAAGTAAGATATAGAAAGTTTTAAAATACAATAAATAGTTCCTAAATACATTTTTAATAAGCCTATAATTTATAGAACTCATTTTCGGATCACCGTTTATTTTAAAATCATTTAAGTTTGAATTTAACTTGCTTAATATCGATCGACTGACAAACGAGTACTATTATCATTTACTAATTAAATTCGAAACCATATAAATACACATTCAATATACCTTACATATATAGATTCATTTTAATAATAATATCATATATTATTTTATTTACATAATTAATTAACTCATATAATATTTTAATTTATAATAATTAATATGTATGTATATATATATATATATATATATATATATATATATATATATATATATATATATATATATATATATATATATATATATTTACACATAATTGTTCGTGAATCATCGAGAATAGTCAATGGTTAAATGATTCCATATAAATTGTTCAAAATTTTGAGACTCAACATTACAGACTTTGCTTATCGTATCAAAATCATATGAAGATTAAGTTTAAATTTGGTCAGAAATTTCCGGGTCGTCACAGTACCTACCCATTAAAGAAATTTCGTCCTAAAATTTGGTCGAGATCGTAATGGCTAACAATAAAAATGTTTTCATGACGAATATGAGTTGATAAATAGATTTTTATCATCATTGAGTAATATGAATAAGACAATTCGATTACTCGAAGAGTACGCATGAAGCTATCATTAAATAGTGAAATGAGAAAGACAAGTTTCATCATAACTTTTGATTAGTCATGATTGAATTTAGAAAATAAGGTGCGTCTTAGTTTTTGACGTTGTCTTGGTTGAATTTCTAACGACCAGTCCTAATCCATCTGGACGAATACATTACATTTGGTTACATCGCGAGGTACTTAACCTCTATATGATACATTTTACAAACATTTCATTCGTTTTGAAAAGACAAACTTTCCTTACATCGAAAGTTGACGATATGCATACCATTTCATAATACATCCAACTATAATTGACTTAATAATAATCTTGATGAACTCAACGACTCGAATGCAACGTCTTTTGAAATATGTCATGAATGACTCCAAGTAATATCTCTAAAATGAGCAAATGCACAGCGGAAGATTTCTTTCATACCTGGGAATAAACATGCTTTCAAGTGTCAACCAAAAGGTTGGTGAGTTCATTAGTTTATCATAAACATTCATTTCCATCATTTTAATAGAACACAAGATTTCATATTTCAGTTTTCATAAACATAATCTCATATCAGGTATTTCGCAAACTGCATAGAGATAAAAATCATTCATATGGTGAACGATTGATAACCGAACTAACAGGATGCATATATAATATCCCCATCATTCCGGGACTCTCATCGGACATGATAATCGAAGTACTAAAGCATTCGTAACCCGAATGGGACATGTCAAGGTCCATAGATATATCTTTAGGATTCGCGTCAATTAGGGGCCATTTCCCAAATTCTTAGGCTACCAAGCTAAAAAGGGGCATATTCGATTCGATAATCCAAATATAGAATGTAGTTTCGATTACTTGTGTCTATTTCGTAAAATATTTATAAAAGCAGCGCATGTATTCTCAGTCCCAAAAATATATATTGCAAAAGCATTTAAAAAGGAGCAAATGAAACTCACCTAATGTATTTTGTAGTAAAAATACATTTGACTATTTTGAACAATGCAGGGTTGGCCTCGGATTCACGAACCTATATCATTTGTGTATATATTAATACATATCCTTGTAATCGAACATATATGTATTTATTATTATTAGTGTTAAAGTTTTATATTATTAATTTATATATCTCATTATTACTATATAGAAATATACTTTTGTTATTTTATATATATCAAATATTTTATATGTACGTATTTCATTAGTTTGTTAAAATAGTAATTATATTAATACTAAAATAATATTAGTAGTGATTAAGATAATGATAATGATAATAGTAATGTTAATAATAATGATAATAATATTAATGATTTTATTAATAATGATAGTTTTAACGATAATTCTTATAATAATGATAATATCGGTAGTTTTTAATAAATTAAGTAATTTAATAATAATGATAATGAAAATTATACTTTTTGATATTAATACATAGTACTTAGTAATACTAATTATAACAACCTTATTACTTGTGGTAGTCTTTAATAGGAATACTTTTATAAAAAAATAATAATTCTAAAATGATACTTATTCTAATATTAATAAAATGATAGTAATTTGTATTATTTTCATAATGATAATACTAATAATAATCATAATCATAATAATGATAATAATACTAAAATGACACAATTTATAATAATCTTACTTATAAAAATATATTAATGATAAACAATGTTCCCAATGCTTGTAGCTATAAATATGATACTTGTAATACTTATAATACTTACAATATCAATAATAATAACTAATGATAATAACTATATTCATAATAACAATAATCGTTTATTATAACAATGATAATAATAATAATAATAATAATAATAATAATAATAATTATAATAATAATAATAATAATAATAATAATAATAATAATAATAATAATAATAATAATAATTATAATTATAATTATAATTATAATTATAATTATAATTATAATTATAATTATAATTATAATTATAATTATAATAATAATAATAATAATAATAATAATAATAATAATAATAATAATAATAATAATAATAATAATAATAATAATACTTGTAATAATAACAATTATTAATAATATTAGTAACATAACATTAATAATCACAATAATAATAAAAATGATAATATCAATAATAATAATAATAATAATAATTTTTATGATAAGAACTACCTTCCAATAGATGTTTTTTTAAAAAAAATTGCACCAAGGTGGGTTCGAACCCGAGACCTCACGTTCACAAGACCAACACTTAACCACTCGACTGCTTTCATTTTTCTGAAAAACTTCATTCTCTAATTTATTTAACCCGCCTGTTAATGTTTCCCTTTCTTCTTCAACCTACAGTTCGATCCATGGTTATTCAACCATACTAAATTTTAATTTGATTTAAGACTGGAATTATAAACAGAAATAATCAACCCTGGGCGTTCATAATTAACAGACAGACAGAAAATTTTAAACAACAACAGCGGCAAAATAATAATAATAATAATAAATAAGTAATTAAATACGAAGAACACTCAACTCTTGATTTTAACTTTCAGGCCGTTTTGGATTAAAATTACTAAACGAAATTTGTAGTAACTCGTTCCTAGAAACTTTTCAAATCACCAATTGAGCTTGAAACATCACAACCAATTCAGATTTCTTGATAAACAAATTATTTGACTTTTTGATTTAAAGGTTTGACTTCCAAAATTCGAATTAGATATGAGGAATTTGAAATTAAAACTTTGCAGAAAGTTTGACTTGATTAATCCTAACATAACTACGTTAATAGATTTTGAACATTGATTTGAAATCGAGCTTTTCAGAAAAATTTACACGAACAGAGAAAGGAAGAAAGTGTTTATCATATTTCTGTTTTTTCTTTGCGATTAATCATAGGGAGTATATTGTATAATGGTATAAATCGAATAAGTGAATTAGTAGTTTATCAATTTTTCAACTTGTTTTGTAGCTAAGGTGGTCGACAGAAACAAAAATGGTGAGCAGAGGATGAAGAAAAAAAAATCAAACAGATTGTGATTGATACAGATATATTACACGTATATATAATCTGATTTATATTGTATAATTAATTTAATATTTATAATTAATAATTAATAATATATATAATAATAATACTATTAATATTAATAATAAAAATAATAATAATATTAATAATAATAATAATAATGATAATTACATTCACAATAATAAATAATAATGATAAAAAAAATAAGAATGATATTAATAATATTATTAATGATAATAATAAAAATAATAATTTGTATTATTTTATAATAATAATAATAATAATAATAATAATAATATTATTATTATTATTAATTTAACAATTTTCATGTATTTCATTCTCATCTAAATAACCTTCTTAATAGATTTTAATATTAATATTTATGTTTTAACTTGTAGTTATATTTAATTTTATGATTTATTAGTTAGATAATGTTGAATAGTTATATCTATAATAACATATATTTAGTGTATAATATCTATTCATTACAATATATATATATATATATATATATATATATATATATATATATATATATATATATATATATATATATATATATACATTAATAATAATAATAATAATAACAATCTATTAATAACATTATTGATAATGTTACTTAATAATAATACTATAATGATAATAGTATTAATATAATAATTATATTCATTTTATAATTAAGTTTAATATATTAATATTTATTATAATATCTTTTAATTATATAATTTTATTACATTCACAATATTTATTAATTAAATATATATATGTTTATTACAATATTACGTATGTATAGCTATCGCATATATTTACATATTTATTTATACTTTGATGTTCGTGAATCGTCGGGAATAGTCAAAGGTTAATTGATTACATGAATATAATTTCAAAGCTCAATATTACAGACTTTTCTTACCGTATCAAACAATATAAAGATTAAGTTTAAATTTGGTCGAAAATTTTCGGGTCGTCACAGTACCTACCCGTTAAAGAAATTTCGTCCCAAAATTTGAGTGAGGTGGTCATGGCTAACAAAAAAATTATTTTCATGACGAATATGAGTTGAGAAATAGAGTTTTATCATCATTTAGTAATGTGGATAAAACAACTCGATTATTCGAAGAGTACGAATGAAGCTATCACTAAATAGTGAATGAAATAAATAGAGGTTCGCCTTAACCGGTGACGTAGTCACAGTTGATTTCTGGAATTCTAGAAATTTAGAGAAAATCTTCGTAATAAGATTAGATTCTTCGGAAATTAAGAAAATTAGGTTCATCTTTGGTTAAATGCGATAGTCTGTTTCGATTGCTCTGTCAGATATTTCACTATAAATTAAGCTCTTATGTTCTATAATTTTTACAATTCCTATACTTTCTTTCTTAGTTCATACATCCAAAAGATTGTGAAAATGCTTAATCCCGTTCTAATCCTTGATATTTTCCTAATTATCATTTCTGTCATCCTTCTTTTCAATCTTCCTCCAGAAGAATCTGTTTACTTCTACTATTACCTTGGGGTGATACTATTCTTAATTATACCGTGTCTTTATATTGCTATTCGTATTAATATCCATGGTTTGTGACCTCCATGTTGTTATTAGGCTTTATATTTTCTCTTATATTTTGGAGCTCTTTGCCTTTTTATTATCTTCTCGACCTCTAGTAAAGCGAGTAACAGTCCACAATTCGTAAATATGGAATTTTGAATGAACTTAATGTTCTAAACAAGAAGGAACGTAATGGCACGATTTGATTTGTCAAATTACCTAAATCACTGAGAATAGAACTATCAAGAATATACTTTCTTGATATGTTCAGAAGTTAAATAGAATGAAAGAGTTATGTAACATGGCACATGATGACGTTATGATCTGTGAATCATCATGTCCCATTAGAAAGTCAGCATGACTTACTGTAATATAATCACGTTGATTAAGTGTCATTATATTATACTAATTCATGCATCAATTTCTTTACATTTCTCCAGAATTCATTCATAAATTAAACTTAAATTTTACAGAAGTTTCCAATATAATGAAACACAGGAAGCACGAAGAGGTATATAATTTCTGAAAGGACCCGTTCATATACATTATAAACGATTCACAATAGTTGATTACATCGCGAGGTATTTGACCTCTATATGATACATTTTACAAACATTGCATTTGTTTTTAAAAGACAAACTTTCTTTACAACGAAAATTGACGGTATGCACACCATTTCATAATACATCCAACTATAATTGACTTAATAATAATCTTGATGAACTCAATGACTTGAATGCAACGTCTTTCAAAATATGCCATGAATGACTCCAAGTAATATCCTTAAAATGAGCTAATGCACAGCGGAAGATTTCTTTAATACCTGAGAATAAACATGCTTTAAAGTGTCAACCAAAAGGTTGGTGAGTTCATAGGTTTATCATAACAATCATTTCAATATATTAACAGACCACAAGATTTTCATTTATAAATATATGTACACTCGCAAGTGTATAAAATTATTCTATAAGTTGTAGGCACCCGGTAACAAGCTTTAACGTTCATGTTTTACCCTCTGAAGTACACCAGATCAGGTGTGTTTAAAATAACCTCGAAGTACTAAAGCATCCCATAGTCAGGATGGGGTTTGTCAGGCCCAATAGATCTATCTTTAGGATTCGCGCCTACCGTACATAGACAAGTAGTTTAATGTTACCAAGCTAAGGGTATATTTCTGGTTTAAACCACATAGAATTAGTTTTAGTACTTGTGCCTATTTCGTAAAACATTTATAAAAACAGCGCATGTATTCTCAGTCCCAAAAATATATATAAAAGGGAGCAAATGAAACTCACAATACTGTATTTTGTAGTAAAAATACATATGACGTCATTGAACAAGTGCAATGTTGGCCTTGGATTCACGAACGTATCAATATTGAGATTCAATATTGCAGGAAAAGTACGTAGACGCAACGGAGATGATAAACACTAGTTTGACTCACGAGCAATACTCTCGATCAATACCCATAACCTCCATAGCTATAACCCATAATTTCCTTAGCTTTATCCCGTTTGAAAACTTATTTTGAAATCGTCTGAGTATAACTCCGTCGTAGTATTTTATGTATACTAATAATATCATGAAATAATACAAAGAAAATATATATATGTAATTCGATTGAGAGAGTTTAGAGAAATATATTTTCAAGTTTCTATGAAATAATGAAACCTATTCAATTCTATTTATAATAGATTTTTGAATTATTAAAGTATGAATTATTAAAGTGAATTATTAAAGTATGAATTATTAAAGTATGAATTATTAAAGTGAATTATTAAAGTATGAATTATTAAAGTATGAATTATTAAAGTGAATTATTAAAGTGAATTATTAAAGTGAATTATTAAAGTATGAATTATTAAAGTGAATTATTAAAGTATGAATTATTAAAGTTAAAGTAAAGTAAAGTAAAAGTAAAGTAAAGGTAAAGTTAAAGTATAGTAAAAGTATAAAACTATATACGTATAATACGCGTATAAATATATATAATATTAATTTAAATCGTTATATATATTTAATAAAATAAAATATAAATATCGTTATCTTTATCATATTGGTTAAGTAATGAGTTGTCAAAAATGGTTCTAGATATTTATAAAAGATATATACATTTTAATAATAAAGTTCTTTTTAAACTGAAAACGTTTTTTGTACTTTTGAAACTAAATCAAATAAATATGATAATTTTGTTTTCCAAAACTAAATATAGTTAAGAATCATTTTGTTAAAAGGTTAAAATAATAGAAATCGTTATATCATAAAACATTTTAGAAAAGTAGAATTATATATATTCATAATAGGTTTCAAGTTTTTAAATTACAGTCTGTTGGTGAAGCATGGGATAAAGTCCAAAGGTTTAATAAATGTATGAAATTATCTTAATGAAAAATGTCGAGTTACTTAACTTGTCGATATCCAACATCTAAGTTATTTACACTCCACGTTCTTACTTATAGATCACTTTACCATTTTCTGAATATTGTCAAAAAGAATAGATTTCTTAAATCACAATGGACCTCATAACATTGGCCCATAATCATATCATAATGTATCTGATAATTCAATCATTTGATATTATCTCTTAATTCTGTCGATAAATATATCGAAACAAATACGTTCATGTAAAGTATCATATATCTAATACTTTGTTAATGTTTTCAGTTAATATTATATATTATATATACATATCTATATACACATAATTGTTCGTGAATCGTCGAACACGGTCAAAGGGTAATTGATTACATGAATGTAGTTCCAAACTTTTTGAGATTCAACATTACAAATTCTGCTTATCGTGTCGGAAACATATAAAGGTTAAGTTTAAATTTGGTCAGAAATTTCCGGGTCGTCACAGTACCTACCCGTTAGAGAAATTTCGTCCCGAAATTTGATCGAGGTCATCATGGCTAACCATAAAAATGTTTTCATGACGGATATGTGTTGATAGATAGGATTTTATTACCATAGAGTAATATGGATAAAATGATCCAATTACTCAAAGCGTATGAGTGAAGCTATCACAAAATAGTGGAATGAGGAAAATAAGTTTCGTCATAATTTTTAACGTATTCATGGTTGAATTCCGGAATTCAAGGGATTCAAAAAAAAAAAAAAAATCTTGGAAATCTATAAGATCTGTTTCTTCGAGATTTAAGGAAATTAGGATCTCTTTAATTAAATGCGATGATCTGTCCCGATTACTACGTCTGATATTTCCCTTATATATTTACCTTTTCCATTCCATTAGTTTTTAGCACCTCTATACTCAATTCCAATTTCAAAAGATTGCAAAAATGATTAATCCATTTCTAATCCTTGTCCTTATCCTTACTATAGCAACAATCATTCTCCTTTTCCAACTTCCACCGGAGGAATCTATTTTCTTCTACTTCGCCCTTGGGGTTATAGTGTTTTTAATTCACCCGTGTCTTTATGTTGCGATAAACATTGATATACACGGTTTGTAATTTATGTGTTGTTATTGGACTTTATATTCTCCCTTACATTTCGGAGTTTCATACTTTTGTTGTCTCTTCTCGGCTTTAAGTCAAGCGAATAATGGTCCAGAATTAGTAGGTATGAAGTTTTGGATGAACATAGTTAATATTCTAAGAAGGAAATCGTAATGGTACGATCTTGATTTGGCAAATTACCAGAATATCCAGAAAGATAGAACTATCAAGAAGATATGTTCTTAATATGTTTGGAGATTTGGTAGAATGTAAGAGTCGTGTAAATGGCACATGATGACGGTATGTTATGTGAATCATCACGTTCCATTAGAAACTCAGCATGACTTACTGTAATATAATCACGGTGATCAAGTGTCATTATATTATACTAGTTCATGCTTCAGTTCCCAACACTACTTCAAAAATATTCCTATTTTAAATTCGAAAGTTTCAGAATTTAGAAACTAAAATAGTTTCTTTTATGATGTAATACAGACATCACGAAGAGGTAAATGATTTCAGATAAGAATAATTATGGAAATATCTTCAGAAATATGGAGGATATTTATAATGAAAGATACGATGATATCTTAAAATTTATAATATCAGAGGATGATGAAGAATATTGTCCGTAAGGGTTTAGAGTCAGGAGCAAGGTATTCGATAATGACTTCAGCAGACACGGAATCATTTGGATTCTTTAAAAGTAGATTTTGTCCTTGTGATTTATCCACAGCCTTCTTCATGGTTTGCTCAATCCGTATTTTTCAGTATCAAATCTTCTCTTTTTCTGAGCTTTGCCAACACACTACTCTTTATCATCAAACTTTTTACTGTTAAGGTCGTTTATAGTTTTTGCTGCTTCATCAGTATTTCGATAACTAGTTCGCAGTTTAGGGTGTTTTTCAGAAACTTCACATTCAAAGTATATAAGTCCAGAAGATAGACACATATAATTGTTGGCGTAGACATGCTGCGAGATTTCAAAATACTGATTGCTAATTTTTGATGATTCGTATGGCAATTCTCGTTACAAGATGCAGATGAGTAAATGATGGGATTTTGATAAATATAAAGATTTTTCGAAAAGTCAAAGATCAATGAAGTTGTTAATAAGTTTACTGCTAATGTGGCGAGTTATGAAAGGTTCCCCGGTAATAATGATGAAGGGGTAATCATTATAATAAGGCTTATTTGAATGAACAATTGAAGTTGGTTTGCTGGAGCTGTGACAAAATTGTCTATTTTTAGAAGGGATTGAAAAGTTATTTTAGCTAGTAAATGCCAAAAGGTCTGACATGGATACATGTTAAATTATGACTTTGGTTTCAAGAGTTTTTCAGGTACGTAACTGTGGATAACATGTGGTTGGATCATCATCTCGATTGTTCATTATTTGAAGTGTCTTCAGGTATTTCGAAGGGCTTGAACACAGATTATAATCGTTAATATACATACGATGTTCTAACACAGTTTTGAAGTTAAAGTATAGCTTTGAAAGATGTAAGAATCTAAGAGTGATGATATCGTTTATAACTTGAATTGAATTCGGTGATTTCAAAATCAGAATATGTAATTAGATTTTTGAATGAGTATGGTTGTTTTGATTTCTATAAAAGAATGTATATTGTTGTGAAAGTAGGGAGTATAATGGATGATTTGCTGAATCAGATTCGAAGAATGTAATACATTAATTGTGAATTTATATATCTCTCGGGTATTACCTACCCGTTAAAAAAAATGTCACAATTAATATTTTGTACAAAAGAATTTTATTACAGTCTTTATGGAAATATATGTGTATATTTCTTCAGATGTAATATAGATTTAATGAGTTAATATTAAATTAAACTCACTTGATTTATGGTTAAGGCTAGGATAGATAATTTCTAAACTTTAGAAATTACATAATCGTCGTAGAATGTTTTCCCAATGAAGTTATGAATCAATACTTCATCGTTGTGGTATTCCTTAGTATCTACAGGGCGTATGACGTCGATGCTCATGGGACAGATTGTGAAGTTGAGGTTTGCGATGCGGTTGTTGTTTGTGGTGGTAATGGTACTGTTGGTGTTGCTGATGGTGGTACTGTTTATGCTGCTGGTGCTGCTGCTGGTGTTTGTAACCTTTGCACCATATTCTCCAAAGCCACTACCCGAGCGCGAAGCTCGTTGACTTCTTCTATTACACCGGGGTGATTGTCGGTTCGGACGAGCGGATAAATAAAATCTAGAATTTAGTGTAGTATGTAATCGTGACGAGATACTCTAGAAATAAGAGAGAAAATGGTGTTTCGGATAGGTTCGCCGGTAAGTGCTTCAGGTTCTTCGCCAAGAGGGCAATGTGGTGGATGGAAGGGATCACCTTCTTCTTGTCTCCAATGATTAAGGAGGCTACGAACCCATCCCCAATTCATCCAGAATAGATGATGACTAATTGGTTGATCCATTCCGGTCACACTGCTTTCGGAACTTGAGTGGGATTCCATTTCGGAATCCGAGGGACTTGAACTAATGACGAATTCCATTTCGTACGATTGAATAAAGAATTTTTCGATATGAAATGATTTTCCGGCTATTGGGTGGTATTCTAATTATATGGAGCAAAAGGTTTCGTAGATTACGGAGGAATTTACGGAATATGTCAGGCAAAGTTTACAGTAACAGATACGCTAAGATATGAATTAGCAGATACGCTAAGATATGAATTTTGTCTATACACTATTCATGCAATAAATGCAATAAGATGTGTCTAGACTAAGAATGATAAGCAGGTAATTTCCGACAAGAATGATGAGCAAAACTTTTGAAATGCAGACACGGTCGAAGTCCAGACTCACTAATGCATCCTAACGACTATCAGTTAGACACACTAATGCAGACCTGGTTCGCTAAGACCACCGCTCTGATACCAACTGAAAGGACCCGTTCATATACATTATAAATGATTCACAATAGTTGATTACATCGCGAGGTATTTGACCTCTATATGATACATTTTACAAACATTGCATTTGTTTTTAAAAGACAAACTTTCTTTACAATGAAAATTGACGGTATGCACACCATTTCATAATACATCCAACTATAATTGACTTAATAATAATCTTGATGAACTCAATGACTTGAATGCAACGTCTTTCAAAATATGCCATGAATGACTCCAAGTAATATCCTTAAAATGAGCTAATGCACAGCGGAAGATTTCTTTAATACCTGAGAATAAACATGCTTTAAAGTGTCAACCAAAAGGTTGGTGAGTTCATAGGTTTATCATAACAATCATTTCAATATATTAACAGACCACAAGATTTTCGTTTATAAATATATGTACACTCGCAAGTGTATAAAATTATTCCATAAGTTGTAGGCACCCGGTAACAAGCTTTAACGTTCATTTTTTACCCTCTGAAGTACACCAGATCAGGTGTGTTTAAAATAACCTCGAAGTACTAAAGCATCCCATAGTCAGGATGGGGTTTGTCAGGCCCAATAGATCTATCTTTAGGATTCGCGCCTACCGTACATAGACAAGTAGTTTAATGTTACCAAGCTAAGGGTATATTTCTGGTTTAAACCCACATAGAATTAGTTTTAGTACTTGTGCCTATTTCGTAAAACATTTATAAAAACAGCGCATGTATTCTCAGTCCCAAAAATATATATAAAAGGGAGCAAATGAAACTCACAATACTGTATTTTGTAGTAAAAATACATATGACGTCATTGAACAAGTGCAATGTTGGCCTTGGATTCACGAACGTATCAATATTGAGATTCAATATTGCAGGAAAAGTACGTAGACGCAACGGAGATGATAAACACTAGTTTGACTCACGAGCAATACTCTCGATCAATACCCATAACCTCCATAGATATAACCCATAATTTCCTTAGCTTTATCCCGTTTGAAAACTTATTTTGAAATCGTCTGAGTATAACTCCGTCGTAGTATTTTATGTATACTAATAATATCATGAAATAATACAAAGAAAATATATATATGTAATTCGATTGAGAGATTTAGAGAAATATATTTTCAAGTTTCTATGAAATAATGAAACCTATTCAATTCTATTTATAATAGATTTTTGAATTATTAAAGTATGAATTATTAAAGTGAATTATTAAAGTGAATTATTAAAGTATGAATTATTAAAGTGAATTATTAAAGTATGAATTATTAAAGTGAATTATTAAAGTGAATTATTAAAGTATGAATTATTAAAGTGAATTATTAAAGTATGAATTATTAAAGTTAAAGTAAAGTAAAAGTAAAAGTAAAGTAAAGGTAAAGTTAAAGTATAGTAAAAGTATAAAACTATATACGTATAATACGCGTATAAATATATATAATATTAATTTAAATCGTTATATATATTTAATAAAATAAAATATAAATATCGTTATCTTTATCATATTGGTTAAGTAATGAGTTGTCAAAAGTGGTTCTAGATATTTATAAAAGATATATACATTTTAATAATAAAGTTCTTTTTAAACTGAAAACGTTTTTTGTACTTTTGAAACTAAATCAAATAAATATGATAATTTTGTTTTCCAAAACTAAATATAGTTAAGAATCATTTTGTTAAAAGGTTAAAATAATAGAAATCATTATATCATAAAACATTTTAGAAAAGTAGAATTATATATATTCATAATAGGTTTCAAGTTTTTAAATTACAGTCTGTTGGTGAAGCATGGGATAAAGTCCAAAGGTTTAATAAATGTATGAAATTATCTTAATGAAAAATGTCGAGTTACTTAACTTGTCGATATCCAACATCTAAGTTATTTACACTCCACGTTCTTACTTATAGATCACTTTACCATTTTCTGAATATTGTCAAAAAGAATAGATTTCTTAAATCACAATGGACCTCATAACATTGGCCCATAATCATATCATAATGTATCTGATAATTCAATCATTTGATATTATCTCTTAATTCTGTCGATAAATATATCGAAACAAATACGTTCATGTAAAGTATCATATATCTAATACTTTGTTAATGTTTTCAGTTAATATTATATATTATATATACATATCTATATACACATAATTGTTCGTGAATCGTCAAACACGGTCAAAGGGTAATTGATTACATGAATGTAGTTCCAAACTTTTTGAGATTCAACATTACAAATTCTGCTTATCGTGTCGGAAACATATAAAGGTTAAGTTTAAATTTGGTCAGAATTTTCTGGGTCGTCACAATTTCGAACGAGAATATTTATGAAAATATCCTCATAAATATCGAAGATATTTATGATGATATTTTGGAATTTCTAAGTTCGAAGGTTGATGAAGAAAAATTTTCCGCAAGATTTTAACATGACTTCGGAGCAGGATATTCTCTAAAGATTTCATCTGACCTAGAATTACCTGGATTCTTTGAATATAGGGTTTGGTCCTTGTATTTGTCCTTGGTCTCCTTCATGGTTAACTCAATATGTTTTTCAGTACCAAATTTTCTATCGAGCGTTCCCAACACTCTCTTCTTTATCATCAAACTTTTGGCCGTTTAGACCATCTACAATTTTTCTGTTTCCTCTGCATTTAATGCTACGATATCTGAATCATCAGTTATCAATTCGAGGTGGTTTTAAGAGAATTGTGTTTTTAGATGATTAAACGCTGATGGTAATATGGTGGAATATAAAAGGTTTTCCGGTAACAATAAAAGAGCACACATATATATCAAAGTTATAATAAGGTTGTTTCGAACGAAAAGTCGAAGTTGATTTGCTGGAGCTATGACAAATTTGGCTAATTTGGTAAAGACTTGTAATGTTATTTTCGGTAATAATAACGCTAAAGGAATTAACACAGCTACGTGTTAAACGTTTACTCAAGTTCCGAGTGTTTTCAGGTGTATAACTATATGCACCAATCTTTTCTTCCGTAGTTGAAGTGTGGTTGGTTCATCCTCTCGATTGAGGTATTTTCAAGAATCATGAAATGCTTGAACGCATATTGTAATCGTCGAGATACAAATGAGGTTTAAGATGAAATCAAGTGGCAAACTTGAAGAATTGTTTAGTTTCATATGTTATAATCAATATTTTAATTCATTTTAATTATCTAATATTGGTAGTCCTCAGTTGATAGTCCACAGTTAGCAGTCCACAGTTACCAATTCAATAATTCATATATAGTTTATAATATTCGAATTAATTAATACGTATCGTGACCCGTGTACATGTCTCAGACTCGATCACAACTCAAACTATATATATTATTGTAGAATCAACCTCAACCCTGTATAGCTAACTCCAGCATTACTGCATATAGAGTGTCTATGGTTATTCCAAATAATATATATAGATGCGTCGATATGATATGTCAAAACCTTGTATACGTGTCCCGATATTTAAAGTGCGTAAAATAAATAACAGAAATTAAATGAAGATAAATAAAATTGCGAGAATATAAATTGCGATGAATTAAATTGCGATAAATAAAATGTAATACGGAATTAACAGTTAGCTAGGAACAGTTAGCTAGGATTTTGTTAGCGTGGATTCTTAACAAAATTTATTATAGTTAATTTGTTTGTTTCTAACAAATTTTATTTTTGTCCAATGTTTTCTTCATTATGCCACTTGTTGGATTCTGATAATTCAAAATCAAATTATGAAATTTGAATAAAAATGGTTATTCTGTGGTGAACATATACGTGCATCGGTGGATGTAAGTAGGATAGTAAATAACTGTTGAATCAGATTCGAAGAATGTACAGTGTAACTTATTAATGTGAAATCTAAATATTTCTCGGGTATTACCTACCCGTTAAAATATTTTCACCATTAACAGTTTGTACAAAAGCATTTTAATTACAATCTTGATGAAGATATATATACATATATATTTTCTTCAGATGTAATCGTAGATTTAATGAGTTAACATGATATTAATCTCATTTGCTTTTTGGTTTGAGCTAAAATAAGTAATCTCTAAAACTTTTAGAAACCACATATTCTTCGCAGAATATTTCTTCAATGAAGTTATGGATCAATACTTCATCGTTCATTGCTGTTGGTACTCCTTGATATCTATGGTGCGTATGATGTTGATGTTCAAGGTATGGATTGTGATGTTGAGGCGTGTGATGCGGATGTTGCTGTTGGTGGTGGTGATGGTACTGTTGATGTTATTAATGGTGGTACTGGTTATGCTGCTGGTGCTGCTGATGGTTGTACTGTTGCTGCCGGTGTTGCCACTGGTGCTTGTAATCTTTGCACCATATTCTCCAAAGCCGTAACCCGGGCACGAAGCTCGTTGACTTCTTCTATTACACCGGGGTGATTGTCGGTTCGGACGAGTGAATAAATAAAATATAGAATTTGGTTTAGTATATAATCATGACGAGATACTCTAGAAATGAGAGAGAAAATGGTGTTTCGAACAGGTTCGCCGGTAAGTGCGTTAGGTTCTTCGCCAAGTGGACAATATGGTGGATGAAAGGGATCGCCTTCTTCTTGTCTCCAATGACTAAGTAGGCTACGAACCCAGCCCTAATTCATCCAGAATAGATGATGGCTGATTGGTTGGTCCATTCCGGTCACACTGCTTTCGGAGCTTAGGTGAAACTCCATATCGGAATAGCTGTCGGAATCCGAGGAATTCGAACTGGTTAAGGGATTCATCTCGTACGATCAGATGAAAGATTTTTGATATGAAATAGATTATAGGATGTAGATTAGTACCCTGCATGACATGATTTACATATGCATATATAATACTAAAATCCCATAAGTTACGGAGGAAATATACGGAAGCTGTCAGGAAAGATCTATAGTAACAGATACGCTAAGATATGAATTTTGTCTATACACTATCGATGCACGAAATGCAGTAAGACGTGTCTAGACTTAAGATGATGAGCAAGTGATTCCCTAAGAATGATAAGCAGGTAATTTTCGACACGAAATGATAAGAAAAACTTTTGACATGCAGACACGGTCGAAGTCCAGACTCACTAATGCATCTAAACAACTATCAGTTAGACACACTAATGCAAGACCTGGTTCGCTAATATCACCGCTCTGATACCAACTCTAACGACCCATCCTAATCCATCTGGACGAATACATTACATTTGGTTACATCGCGATGTACTTGACCTCTATATGATACATTTTACAAACATTTCATTCGTTTTGAAAAGACAAACTTTCCTTACATCGAAAGTTGACGATATGCATACCATTTCATAATACATCTAACTATAATTGACTTAATAATAATCTTGATGAACTCAACAACTCGAATGCAACATCTTTTAAAATATGTCATGAATGACTCCAAGTAATATATCTAAAATGAGCAAATGCACATCGGAAGATTTCTTTCATACCTGAGAATAAACATACTTTCAAGTGTCAACCAAAAGGTTGGTGAGTTCATTAGTTTATCATAAACATTCATTTCCATCATTTTAATAGACCACAAGATTTCATATTTCAGTTTTCATAAACATAATCTCATATCAGGCATTTCACAAACTGCATAGAGATAAAAATCATTCATATGGTGAACGCTTGATAACCGAACTAACAGGATGCATATAGAATATCCCCATCATTCCGGGACTCTCATCGAACATGATAATCGAAGTACTATAGCATTCGTAACCCGAATGGGACATGTCAAGGTCCATAGATCTATCTTTAGGATTCGCGTCAATTAGGGGCCATTTCCCTAATTCTTAGGCTACCAAGCTAAAAAGGGGCATATTCGATTCGATAATCCAACCATAGAATGTAGTTTCGATTACTTGTGTCTATTTCGTAAAACATTTATGTAAGACCCGAATATTCGTAGTGTACATATGTGTATATGAGTTACTCAAGTTTGGGGTTTTTGTTGCACATAATTAAAAAGACAGAAGATGCTGAACTGGGAGGTCGCGCGCCGCGCGGCTAGGTGGCGCGCCGCGCCATCTGTCTGCGACAGATTCCCCTTTTCTTTTTAATTAGATATTTTGAGGGCATTTTGGTAAAATCACCTTGGGGTCCGAAATTAATGCCTTAGATCAGTTTTGGGAGCTCATTAACTCCATTCACAACCACCTTATCCTCTCCAATTCAATTCTAGTGAGAGAGTGCATTTCTTGAGTGAGAAAGCTTCATTAAAGGGTAAAGGAGGTTGAATCGGGTCTTAGTGCGAGTTCTAAAGTCGTTCATCTAGTCGCTAGCTATGTAGTGATTGTGTTGGTAAGTTCTAAAACCTAGATTCTTACTTTAATTGCATTAAGGGTTAGGGTTTGGGTTAGTGATGCACACAAAACCCACTTGCTAGTAATTTGGGGGTTTTGGGTGAATTTGGGTCATGTAGACTCAAAGGTAACTAATTAGGGTTTTCAAAGTGTTAATTTATGTTTATAAACCTAATTAGTTAGATAAAGTACTAGAACACTTCAATGATATGTAAATGGGTGTTAATTGGGCATGGATGACCCAAATGGGTGTGTTGACCTTGAAATGGGTCAAATGGGTCTTTAATGACCTAAGTGGTCTTGCATGTGTGAAAATGAGTTAAATTTTTGATTTAAAAATGTAATAAGACCATATTTGACTAGAGTTAGGGTTTTTGGTGAAGTTGACCCATTATTAGGGTTAATGGTGCAAAATGGGTCGGGATTGCACTTTGGGTCAGAATGACTTAGGAATGGTGAAAGAATTGGTTGACCGACTTGAGTTTGCGTTTGATAATATGTATAATGTGATAGGTACGTTACTTTGAGGTTTCGCAAGCTCGGGTATCTTTTCACAAGACTTTGAGGTGAGTGGAATAATTATATGTGTAGGTATATAATGTATCTATTTGTTGTAGCGTGAAATGTGTAGTGTCGAGGTGTTAAGACACCACGTTTCACATGAAGAGTGTAGCATCGAGGTGTTAAGATGCCACTCGGGTGTAGCATCGAGGTGTTAAGATGCCACCTAGGAGTGTAGTGTCGAGGTGTTAAGACACCACTCCGTAAAAATAATGAGTGATGCATCGAGGTGTTAAGATGCCATTCGGGGTGATGTGCCGAGGTGTTAAGGTGCCACCCTAGGGGTTAGTGGTGCGAGGTGTTAAGTGCCCTAACGGAAGTTACGAACACCGATGGCGTTTTCGTGAGCGTCGTTCCCTTGTACTATTGGTTAACCATGGTTATTTGTGTTGTAAGCATATTATATTATTCGAGTTATATTTATATGCGGATGTTATGCTAGCTTGGAGGTATTGGTGAATTATAGCTTGTTATTGCGACGATAAGCTAATGTTGTTTGCTAGCACGTTTGCGGTTGTGTAAGTGTATGCAAGTAGGTATAATTATATATGTATTCGTATAATTATTGCATTCACTAAGCTTTGCTTACCCTCTCGTTGTTTACCATTTTATAGGTTCGGTTTTGGACAAGGGTAAGGGCATCGTTTTGGACTAGAGATCCCGCTTGATGCTAGGGGACGCTTTTGGCTTTAGTAGCTCTTGGAGTTTGACCGATAGTTGGGTAGTTTAATCAGAAACGCCATGCTCATTGTGTAGTTTGGAACTTAAACTTTTTGGTGGTCGAAACTCGTAAATTGTATTAAACTCGTAAAACGGCCGATGTGGGCCCCGCCTGTAAAACATTGATTTTATATTTGAAACAAGTTAGTTTTACATATTTGGATGTATGGTAAAAAGCGTTTCGTCTAAAAGTGTCGGGAACTAGTCAATCTTTTTCGCATTTAGAGACTTTCTGGACAGTCCACTTTGGCGCGCCGCGCCCCTATCTGGCGCGCCGCGCGGGTATGCTGCACAGGAAATTTTTTCTTTATTTTGTATTTTCGCGTGGTTTGGTCGAGGGTTGGTTTGGGTTGTTACAAGTGGTATCAGAGCATGGTCTAAGGGATTTAGGCGACTTGAGATAGGCGCCTAGACTTAGACTTTTTGTGTGTGCGCTATGCGGGACTTGTAGGACTTGGGTCGGATCGGGATTGGTTTGTGCATAGGTTTATGTAAACTAATCATGCGCTATTTGTTATGTATGTTTAGCGAGCATTGAGCGAGATGGACGTTGTACTAGCAAGTTAATGCGACGTGCTCGCGTAACAATGATTAGCAACCATTGTTACGGGCGCAAATCGTGTCGAACAAGCAATGTACGACGATTGTTGAGCAAGATGGGGTAGTGTGGTGTATATGTATATACATACGTGTTATGTCTTTTTGTTTCGCCGCTTAACCTACTTCGTTTTATAGAATGAAGACGAGAAACGGACCCGATCATGATAACGGAAGTACAAGTGAGGACGCCGAGTTTTCGGCCGAGGTTGAGGCCGTCTTTAAAAAGTTAAAAGCGGATTTTCTTACGGACGTCCGAAAAGTCTTCCAAGATTCGGTCGATGGGCAAGTGACCGATTTGATAAATGAACGAATGAAGGCCACTATCGAAGAGGCCCTTGATGCTAGAAACATTTATCCTCGTGGTGAAGGAGGTGAAGGAAGGCGGGACTTCCACTACAAGAATTTCAAGGACGCTCAACCCCCGATGTTTAATGAGGTACGAGATCCTTTAAAAAGTACATGTTGGATCTCCGACATCGAGGGAGCTTTCCGTACCTCGGAATGTCCTCCCGAGAAGAAGGCGAGGTATGGCTCTAGCATGCTACGAGAAGAGGCTAAGTTATGGTGGGATGATAAAATCAACTTGTATGGTGAGGAACAATGTATGGGCTTGACGTGGGAAGAGTTTAAGAAGGAGTTTTTCAAGGAATACCGAACTTCTTCCGATCTCGATAGAATCCGGGACGAGTTGCACCATTTGCAACAAGGCTCAATGGACTTAGTTACTCTTAAGTCTACATTCTTGGCAAAGACTCGTTTTTGCCCGGAATATGTTGGTGATGATCATAAGCTCATGAAGGATTTCTACCGTACTTTGAATGATGAGTATAAGGGGAAGATTAGTCGAGGTATGGCTAAGTCTTTTGATGAATTGCTCGAGTTGGCTCGGGGTTTTGAGCCGGAGGTTCCAAGAAAGAGTGATTTCATGTTTTCCAAAAGAAAATTTGAAGGTTTTAGTTACTCTAACGCCTCAAGCAAGAAGAGCAAGAGCAAGAGGGGGGCCGAAAGTGCCAATAGTGCAAGGAAGGGCACTACCGGCGGGTTTTCTTATACGTGCTACAATTGTGGGCAACCGGGTCATATGGCTCGTGAGTGTCCGAAACCACGTTCCGGGAACAAAGTCACTTGTTTTAATTGAGGCAAAGAAGGGCATAAGAAGCCGGAGTGTCCCGACTTGCGAAACGACAATGTGAAACGGTTAGAGAAGGCGGCGGGTACGGCTAGGGGTCACAACTATTTGATGACCAATGATGAAGCCAAACAATCGCACGAAGTTGTCTCAGGTACTTACATGGTTAATTCTAATCCGGCAAGGATTCTTTTCGATAGCGGTGCAAATTTATCGTTTGTGTCTCCTAAATTTGTGCCTAAACTAAATAGACCGTTAGCTAAGTTAAGTCATCCGATAGAAGTCGAAATAGCGGACGGCAAGATGGTGCTAGTGGTTGATGTGTGTGAAAATTGTGATGTTGTTTTCGGTGCCGAAACCTTTAAAATTGATCTCATTCCAATGACCTTGGGCGATTTTGATATTGTCGTTGGTATGGATTGGCTCGATCGTTATAGAGCCGATATTGCATGCCATGATAAGTTTATTCGTGTGAAGACCCTAAGTGGGGGAGAGTTAATTATTCATGGTGATAAGCGAAGGAGACCGGTGCCGATATGCACTTTTGCACGGGCACGTCGTTTTATTGTTACCGGTGGCATGGCTTTCCTTGCTCATGTTGTTGATACTCGCAATGAGCCACCACCTATTCGTGAAATTCCGGTTGTTAGTGAATTCGAAGACGTTTTTCCGGACGAATTACCGGGTGTTCCGGCGGAAAGACAAGTTGAGTTTCGTATTGAGTTGGTTCCGGGAGCTACTCCCATTGCTAAAACTCCTTATCGTTAAGCACCAACGGAAATGCAAGAGTTGTTAAATCAAACCCAAGAGTTGTTCGAGAAGGGTTTTATTCGACCGAGTGCTTCACCATGGGGCGCTCCGGTGTTATTTGTGAAGAAGAAAGATGGTAGTATGCATATGTGCATTGATTACCGTGAGTTGAATAAAGTGACGATCAAGAATCATTATCCATTACCTAGGATTGACGATTTATTTGATCAACTTCAAGGTGCAACGTATTTCTCTAAGATCGACCTACGGTCTGGCTATCACCAAATGCGGGTCCGTGAGGAAGACATAGAGAAAACGGCTTTTCGAACGCGTTACGGGCATTATGAGTTTGTAGTTACGCCCTTTGGTCTTACGAATGCACCGGCGGCATTCATGGATCTTATGAACCGAGTGTGCCAACCTATGTTGGACAAGTCGGTAATAGTGTTCATTGACGACATACTAGTCTACTCGAAAAGTATGAACGAGCATGAACGTCATTTGCGTGAAGTATTGAAGACGCTACGAAAGGAGAAGTTGTATGCAAAGTTCTCCAAATGTGAATTTTGGCTAAGGGAAGTTCAATTCCTTGGTCATATCGTGAACGAAAACGGTATTCAAGTAGATCCGGGGAAGATCGAAACGGTGAAGAGTTGGGGACGACCGACTACGCCTACGGAAATCCGAAGTTTTCTCGGATTGGTCGGTTATTATCGTCGGTTTATCCAAGACTTTTCTAAAATTGCTTCTCCATTGACGAAATTGACAAGGAAGAATGCGAGGTTTGGTTGGGAGAACGAGCAAGAAATTGCTTTTCAATTGTTAAAAGAGAAGTTGTGTCAAGCTCCGGTGTTAGTGTTACCGGAAGGTGTTGAAGACATGGTGGTTTATTGTGATGCTTCCTTAAATGGTCTCGGGTGTGTTCTAATGCAAATAGGTAAGGTTATCGCTTATGCCTCTCGACAATTAAAGGAACATGAAACGAGGTATCCGACTCATGATCTTGAGTTGGCGGCGGTAGTGCATGCGTTGAAAATTTGGCGCCATTACTTGTATGGTGTCAAGTGTACGATTTATTCGGATCATAAGAGTTTGAAACATCTCTTTAATCAACGAGATTTGAATTATCGCCAACGTAGGTGGATGGATGTGGTGAAAGACTACGATTGTGAAATACTTTATCATTCGGGTAAGGCGAATGTGGTCGCGGATGCGTTGAGTCGAAAGAGTCAACATCCGGCGATAAAAGTGGGGTCGTTACGTTTGATTATTACCAACGATTTTCTTGAAAAGCTTGGTGAGATTTAAATAGAGGCTTATGTTCACAACAAGCATACGGAGCGAATCGTGGGCCAATCGGAGTTTATTACTATGGGTCCGCGTGGGTTGTTGTCCTTTCAAGGAAGGGTGTGGGTGCCTAAGATGGGTGATTACCGACGAGTGCTACTTGATGAAGCACATAAGTCAAAATACTCCATTCATCCGGGCGCGACGAAAATGTACCTTGACTTGAAGAAAGATTATTGGTGGCCGGGCATGAAACGTTATGTTGTGAAGTATGTTGAGCAATGTGTCACGTGTTTACAAGTAAAAGCCAAACACCAAAAGCCGTATGGTAAGTTGCAACCATTAGAAATCCCAAAATGAAAATGGGAGCACATTACCATGGATTTCATTACAAAGTTACCTAAAACGGCGAGAACCCAATTCGATTCGATTTGGGTTATAGTTGACCGATTGACAAAAAGCGCTTTGTTTCTTCCCATTAAAGAAGCGATATCGTCGGAGACCTTGGCTAAGTTGTTTATCAAGGAAGTGGTCTCGCGACATGGGGTTCCTATATCTATTATTTCGGATCGAGATAACCGTTTTACATCTCGGTTTTGGGAAAAGTTTCATGAAGATATGGGTACGCAATTGAAGTTGAGCACGGCGTATCATCCTTAAACGGACGGTTAAACTGAACGTACGAATCAAACTTTGGAAGATATGCTACGAGCGTGCATCATTGACTTCGGTGGTAGTTGGCATGAGCATTTGCCTTTGGTGGAATTCTCGTACAATAATAGTTATCATACTAGTATCGGGATGCCACCTTACGAAATGCTTTATGGGCGTAGGTGTCGAACTCCCGTTTGTTGGGGAGAAGTGGGTCAAAGAGAGATCGGGAGTACCGATTTGGTTTTAGAGACCAATAGCAAGATCGATTTGATTCGGGAACATTTGAAGAAGGCTCAAGATAGGCAAAAGTCGTATGCCGATAGACGTAGGCGATTGATTGAGTTCCAAGAAGGCGATATGGTGATGCTTAAGGTTTCACCATGGAAGGGTATTATTCGATTTCGAAAACGGGGAAAGTTAGCTCCTCGGTTTATTGGGCCATTCAAGGTTTTAGCTCGTGTTGGTGAAGTTGCATATCGTTGGAATTACCCGAAGAGCTTGCGGGGATCCATAATACATTTCATGTTTCCCACCTCCGTAAGTGTCTTGCGGATGATTCCTCATGGATGCCTTTAGACTAGATCGAGCTAAACAACAAGTTAGAATATGTCGAGGAACCGATTGCTATCCTTGACGAGAAGGTGAAAATGTTGCGAAATAAAGAGGTGAGAACTTTCAAGGTTCAATGGCGACGAAGTAAAGGTTCCGAGTTCACTTGGGAGCCCGAAGAGTTCGTGTTAGTTTATCTTCCCTCGTGTCACGCGGCTTGGATTGCGAGGACGCAATCTGAATAAGTGGGGGAGAGTTGTAAGACCCGAATATTCGTAGTGTACATATGTGTATATGAGTTACTCAAGTTTGGGGTTTTTGTTGCACATAATTAAAAAGACAAAAGATGCTGAACTGGGAGGTCGCGCGCCGCGCGGCTAGGTGGCACGCCGCGCCATCTGTCTGCGACAGATTCCCCTTTTCTTTTTAATTAGATATTTTGAGGGCATTTTGGTAAAATCACCTTGGGGTCCGAAATTAATGCCTTAGATCAGTTTTGGGAGCTCATTAACTCCATTCACAACCACCTTATCCTCTCCAATTCAATTCTAGTGAGAGAGTGCATTTCTTGAGTGAGAAAGCTTCATTAAAGGGTAAAGGAGGTTGAATCGGGTCTTAGTGCGAGTTCTAAAGTCGTTCATCTAGTCGCTAGCTACGTAGTGATTGTGTTGGTAAGTTCTAAAACCTAGATTCTTACTTTAATTGCATTAAGGGTTAGGGTTTGGGTTAGTGATGCACACAAAACCCACTTGCTAGTAATTTGGGGGTTTTGGGTGAATTTGGGTCATGTAGACTCAAAGGTAACTAATTAGGGTTTTCAAAGTGTTAATTTATGTTTATGAACCTAATTAGTTAGATAAAGTACTAGAACACTTCAATGATATGTAAATGGGTGTTAATTGGGCATGGATGACCCAAATGGGTGTGTTGACCTTGAAATGGGTCAAATGGGTCTTTAATGACCTAAGTGGTCTTGCATGTGTGAAAATGAGTTAAATTGGTGATTTAAAAATGTAATAAGACCATATTTGACTAGAGTTAGGGTTTTTGGTGAAGTTGACCCATTATTAGGGTTAATGGTGCAAAATGGGTCGGGATTGCACTTTGGGTCAAAATGACTTAGGAATGGTGAAAGAATTGGTTGACCGAATTGAGTTTGCGTTTGATTATATGTATAATGTGATAGGTACGTTACTTTGAGGTTTCGCAAGCTCGGGTATCTTTTCACAAGACTTTGAGGTGAGTGGAATAATTATATGTGTAGGTATATAATGTATCTATTTGTTGTAGCGTGAAATGTGTAGTGTCGAGGTGTTAACACACCACGTTTCACGTGAAGAGTGTAGCATCGAGGTGTTAAGATGCCACTCGGGTGTAGCATCGAGGTGTTAAGATGCCACCTAGGAGTGTAGTGTCGAGGTGTTAAGGTACCACTCTGTAAAAATAATGAGTGATGCATCGAGGTGTTAAGATGCCACTCGGGGTGATGTGCCGAGGTGTTAAGGTGCCACCCTAGGGGTTAGTGGTGCGAGGTGTTAAGTGCCCTAACGGATGTTACGAACACCGATGGCGTTTTCGAGAGCGCCGTTCCCTTGTACTATTGGTTAACCATGGTTATTTGTGTTGTAAGCATATTATATTATTCGAGTTATATTTATATGCGGATGTTATGCTAGCTTGGGGGTATTGGTGAATTATAGCTTGTTTTTGCGACGATAAGCTAATGTTGTTTGCTAGCACGTTTGCGGTTGTGTAAGTGTATGCAAGTAGGTATAATTATATATGTATTCGTATAATTATTGCATTCACTAAGCTTTGCTTACCCTCTCGTTGTTTACCATTTTATAGGTTCGGTTTTGGACAAGGGTAAGGGCATCGTTTTGGACTAGAGATCCCGCTTGATGCTAGGGGATGCTTTTGGCTTTAGTAGCTCTTGGAGTTTGACCGATAGTTGGGTAGTTTAATCCCAAACGCCATGCTCATTGTGTAATTTGGAACTTAAACTTTTTGGTGGTCGAAACTCGTAAATTGTATTAAACTCGTAAAACGGACGATGTGGGCCCCGCCTGTAAAACATTGATTTTATATTTGAAACAAGTTAGTTTTACATATTTGGATGTATGGTAAAAAGCGTTTCGTCTAAAAGTGTCGGGAACTAGTCAATATTTTTCGCATTTAGAGACTTTCCGGACAGTCCACTTTGGCGCGCCGCGCGGGTATGCTGCACAGGAATATTTTTTTTTATTTTGTATTTTCGCGTGGTTTGGTCGATGGTTGGTTTGGGTTGTTACAATTTATAAAAGCAGCGCATGTATTCTTAGTCCCAAAAATATATATTGTAAAAGCATTTAAAAAGGGAGCAAATGAAACTCACCTAATGTATTTTGTAGTAAAAATACATTTGACTATTTTGAACAATGCAGGGTTGGTCTCGAATTCACGAACCTATATCATTTGTGTATATATTAATACATATCCTTGTAATCGAACATATATGTATTTATTATTATTAGTGTTAAAGTTGTATATTATTAATTTATATATCTCATTATTACTATATAGAAATATACTTTTGTTATGTTATATGTATCAAATATTTTATATGTACGTATTTCATTAGTTTGTTAAAATAGTAATTATATTAATACTAAAATAATATTAGTAGTGATTAAGATAATGATAATGATAATAGTAATGTTAATAACAATGATAATAATATTAATGATTTTATTAATAATGATAGTTTTAACGATAATTCTTATAATAATGATAATATCGGTAGTTTTTAATAAATTAAGTAATTTAATAATAATGATAATGAAAATTATACTTTTTGATATTAATACATAGTACTTAGTAATACTAATTGTAACAACCTTATTACTTGTGGTAGTCTTTAACAGGAATACTTTTATAAAAAAAAAAAAATCTAAAATGATACTTATTCTAATATTAATAAAATGATAGTAATTTGTATTATTTTCATAATGATAATACTAATAATAATCATAATCATAATAATGATAATAATACTAAAATGACACAATTTATAATAATCTTACTTATAAAAATATATTAATGATAAACAATGTTCCTAATGCTTGTAGCTATAAATATGATACTTGTAATACTTATAATACTTACAATATCAATAATAATAACTAATGATAATAACTATATAAATAATAACAATAATCGTTTATAATAACAATGATAATAATAATAATAATAATAATAATAATAATAATAATAATAATAATAATAATAATAATAATAATAATAATAATAATAATAATAATACTTGTAATAATAACAATTATTAATAATATTAGTAACATAACATTAATAATCACAATAATAATAAAAATGATAATATCAATAATAATAATAATAATTTTTATGATAAGAACTACCTTCTAATAGCCTTTTTTTAAAAAGAAATTGCACCAAGGCGGGTTCGAACCCGAGACCTCACGTTTACAAGACCAACACTTAACCACTCGACTGCTTTCATTTTTCTGAAAAACTTCATTCTCTAATTTATTTAACCCGCCTGTTAATGTTTCCCTTTCTTCTTCGACCCACAGTTCGATCCATGGTTATTCAACCATACTAAATTTTAATTTGATTTAAGACTGGAATTATAAACAGAAATAATCAACCCTGGGCATTCACAATTAATAGACAGACAGAAAATTTTAAACAATAACAGCGGCAAAAAAAAATAAAAAAAATAATAAATAAGTAATTAAATACGAAGAACACTCAACTCTTGATTTTAACTTTCAGGCCGTTTTGGATTAAAATTACTAAACGAAATTTCTAGTAACTCGTTCCTAGAAACTTTTCAAATCACCAATTGAGTTGAAACATCACAACCAATTCAGATTTCTTGATAAACAAATTATTTGACTTTTTGATTTAAAGGTTTGACTTCCAAAATTCGAATTAGATATGAGGAATTTGAAATTGAAACTTTGCAGAAAGTTTGACTAGATCAATCCTAACATAGATTTTGAACATTGATTTGAAATCGAGCTTTTTTCAGAAAAATTTACACGAACAGAGAAAGGAAGAAAGTGTTTATCATATTTCTGTTTTTCTTTGCGATTAATCAGAGGGAGTATATTGTATAATGGTATAAATCGAATAAGTGAATCAGTAGTTTATCAATTTTCCAACTTGTTTTATAGCTAAGGTGGTCGACAGAAACAAAAATGGTGAGCAGAGGATGAAGAAAAAAAAAATCAAACAGATTGTGATTGATACAGATATATTACACGTATATATAATCTGATTTATATTGTATAATTAATTTAATATTTATAATTAATAATTAATAATATATATAATAATAATAATACTATTAATATTAATAATAATAATAATTATAATATTAATAATAATAATAATAATTACATTCACAATAATAAATAATAATGAAAAATATAAGAATGATATTAATAATATTATTAATGATAATAATAAAAATAATAATTTGTATTATTTTATTATAATAATAATAATAATAATAATAATAATAATAATAATAATAATAATAATAATAATAATAATAATAATAATATTAATTTAACAATTTTCATGTATTTCATTCTAATATAAATAACCTTCTTAATAGATTTTAATATTAATATTTATGTTTTAACTTGTAGTTATATTTAATTTTATGATTTATTAGTTAGATAATGTTGAATAGTTATATCTATAATAACATATATTTAGTGTATAATATCTATTCATTACAATATATATACATTAATAATAATAATAACAATCTATTAATAACATTATTGATAATGTTACTTAATAATAATACTATAATGATAATAGTATTAATATAATAATTATATTCAGTTTATAATTAAGTTTAATATATTAATATTTATTATAATATCTTTTAATTATATAATTTTATTACATTAACAATATTTATTAATTAAATATATATATGTTTATTACAATATTATGTATGTATAGCTATCGCATATATTTACATATTTATTTATTCTTTGATGTTAGTGAATCGTCGGGAATAGTCAAAGGTTAATTGATTACATGAATATAATTTCAAAGCTCAATATTACAGACTTTACTTATCGTATCAAAACATATAAAGATTAAGTTTAAATTTGGTCAGAAATTTCCCGGTCGTCACAGAATTCCGGAATTCAAGGGATATAAAGAAAATCTTTCAAATCTAAAAGATTTGATTCTTCGGTGAATAAGAAAATTAAGATCTCTATAATTAAATACGATGATCCGTCTCGATTACTCTGTTTGATATTTCAATTATAAATTAAGCTCTTCCGTTCCATTATTCTCACCATTCCTATACTTTCTTTCTTAGTTCATATATCCAAAAGATTGTGAAAATACATAATCCCGTTCTAATCCTTGATATTTTCCTAATTATCATTTCTGTCATCCTTCTTTTCTATCTTTCACCAGAAAAATCTGTTTACTTCTACTATTACCTTGGGGTGATACTATTCTTAATTATACCGTGTCTTTATATTGCTATTCGTATTAATATCCACGGTTTGTAACCTTCGTGTTGTTATTGGGCTTTATATTTTCTCTTATATTTTGGAGCTCTTTAAATTTTTATTCTCTTCTCGACCTCTAGTAAAGCGAGTAATGGTCCAGAATTCGTAAGTATGAATTTCGGAATGAACATAGTTAATGTTCTAAGAGAGATTGTAACAGCACGATCTTGATTGGATAAATTACCAGAATTCAAGAGAAAAGATAGAACTATCAGGAAGATATGTTCTTGATATGTTTGGAGATTAGATAGAATGTAAGAGTCGTGTAACATGGCACATGATGACGTTATGGTCTGTGAATCATCACGTTCCATTAGAAACTCAGCATGACTTACTGTAATATAATCACGTTGATCAAGTGTCATTATATTATACTAACTCATGCATCAATTTCCAACACTACTTCAAAATCATTCATAATTCAAACTCGAATTTTAAAGAAATTTAGAAAATAAAGTAGTTTCCTTTATGATGTAATATAGATAGCACGAAGAGATAAATAACTTCGGACGAGAATATTTATGAAGATATCTTCATAAATATTGAGAATATTTATAATGAATGATACGATAATATTTTATAATTCTACAATCAAAATGTGATGAAGAAATTCATTCACAATGATTTAGAACAATTACAGAATAAGGTATTTGCTAAAGATTTCATCAGAAACAAAATCATCAGAATTCTTTATGTATAAGTTTAGTCCTTGTGATTTGGTCAGAGACTCCTTCATGGTTTGCTCAATCCGTTTTCCATTTCCAACATTTCTGAGCTTTGCCAATATACAATATCTTTATCATCAAACTATTGGCTGTTAAGGTCGTTTACATTTCTGCTGTTTCACTAGCATTTTCAAAAATTCAGAGTATTGATTCGTAGACTGAGTGATTTCCAGAATTTTTAGGATGGTGGATCATAATTCTAAGAGATACATGTTATATGTATACTTATAACTGTTGACGTAGACATACTATGAGATTTCAAAATACTGATTGCTGATTCTCGGTATTTGATACGGCAATTCTCGTTATTAGATGCAGATGAGTAGATGATAGGGTTTCAATGAATATAATAACTTTTCAGAAAGCCAAATAACAATGAAGTTGCTGGTAAGTTCACTGCTAATGTGATGGGGTGTAAACGGTTCCCCGGTAATGAAGACGAAAGGCAAACTTATATATAAAGGTTATAATAAGGTTTATTCGAATGAAAGGTCGGTGTTGATTTGCTGGAGCTGTGACAAAATTGGCTACTTTGGAAAGGGATTGCAAAGTTATTTTCGGTAATAACAATGCCATAGGAGCTAATACAGATATCTGTTAAACGTTTATTCAGGTTCTGAGTGTTTTCAGGTGCATAACTATATGCAAAAATCTTTTCTTCCGTAGATGAAGTGCAGTTGGTTCATTCTCTCGATTGAGGTGTTTTCAAGAATTATGAAAGGTTTGAACGCAGATTGGAATCGTCAAGATACAAATGAGGTTTAAGATGAAATCAAGTGGCAAACTTGAAGAAATGTTTAGTTTCATATGTTATAATCAATATTTTAATTCATTTTAATTGTCCAATGTTATTAGTCCACAGTCGATAGTCCACAGTAATAGTCCAATAATTCATATATAGTTTAATATATAATATTCGAATTAATTAATACATCTCGTGACCCGTGTACATGTTTCAGACTCGATCACAACTCAAAGTATATATATTATTATAGAATCAACCTCAACCCTGTATAGCTAACTCAAGCATTACTGCATATGGAGTGTCTATGGTGATTCCAAATAATATATATAGATGCGTCAATATGATATGTCAAAACCTTGTATACGTGTCCCGATATTTAAAGTGCGTAAAATAAATAACAGAAATTAAATGACAATAAATAAAATTGCGAGAATTAAAATTGCAATAAATAAATTGCGATAAATAAATGTAATCAGTTAGCTAAGAACAGTTAGCGTGGTTTCTTAACAAAATTTCTCATAGTTCAGTTGTTTGTTTCTAACAAATTTTATTTTGTCCAATGTTTTCTTCATTATGCCACTTGTTGGATTCTGGTAGGTCAAAATCCAAATATGAAATTGAATGAAAATGTTTATTCTGCGGTGAACGGATACGTATATATGTGGATGTAAATAGGATAGTAAATGACTGTTGAATCAGATTCGAAGAATGTACAGTGTAACTTATTAATGTGAAATCTAAATATTTCTCGGGTATTACCTACCCGTTAAAATATTCTCACCATTAAAAGTTTGTACAAAAGAATTTTTAATTACAATCTTTTTTTGAAAATATACTTACATATATATTTTCCTCAGATGTAATCATGGATTAAATGAGTTAATATAATATTAATCTCATTTGATTTACCGTTAGAACTAGAATACATAATCTCTAAAACATTAGAGATTACATAATCATCATGAAGAACGAAGATGTAGAACGTCATGTAGAACGATGATTATACTCGAGGTACAGAATGAGATGTTGAGGCATGTGATGTTGAAGCTTGGGTTGTTGGTGGTGCTGGTATTGATATTGGTGATACTGTTGGTGCCGGTGATGTTGCTGAAGCTGGTACGTTTTGCACTATATTTTCCAAGGCTACAACTCGGGCGCGTAGTTCGTTGACTTATTACTCCGGGATGATTGTCTGTAAGAACGGGCGAATGATTAAGGTTTAGAATCTGAGTTATGATATAGTCATGGCGAGATATTCAGAAATGAGGGTGAAAATGGTGTTACGAACAGGTTCGCCGGTAAGTGCTTCAGGTTCATTGCCAAGTGGGCAATATGGTGGATGGAAGGGATCACCTTCTTCTTGTCTCCAATGATTAAGTAAGCTACGAACCCATCAGATGAATTGGGGATGGATGATTGGTTGATTCATTTTGGTGACACTGCTTTTGGAGCTTAGGCGAAACTCCATATCGGAATAGCTGTCGGAATCCGAGGAATTCGAACTGGTTGATGGATTCATCTCGTATGATTAGATGAAGGATTTTTGATAAGAAATAGATTATAGGATGTAGATTAGTACCCTGTAATACATAATTTACATATGCATATATAATACTAAAATCCCATAAGTTACGGAGGAATCTACGGAAGTTGTCAGGCAAAGGTAACAATAACAAATACGCTAAGATATGAATTTATCTATACACTGTCTATGCAATAGAGGCAGTACCACAGTAGGACGTGTCTAGACTTTAAGGATGATAAGCAAATAATTTTTGACACTAAATGATAAGCAAAACTTTTGACATGCAGACACGGTCGAAGTCCAGACCCACTAATGTATCTAAACAACTATCAGTTAGACACACTAATGCAAGACCTGGTTTGCTAAGACCACTGCTCTGATACCAACTCTAATGACCCGTCCTAATCCATCTGGACGAATACATTATATTTGGTTACATCGCGAGGTACTTGACCTCTATACGATACATTTTTCAAACATTGCATTCGTTTTTAAAAGATAAACTTTCTTTACATTGAAAATTGACAGGCATGCATACTATTTCATAATATCCAACTATAAATGACCTAATCTGTCATTTACTTAATAATAATCTCTATTGAACTCAACGACTTGAATGCAATGTCTTTTGAAATATGTCATGAATGACTCCAAGTAATATCTTTAAATTGAGCAAATGCACAGCGAAAGATTTCTTTAACACCTGAGAATAAACATGCTTTAAAGTGTCAACCAAAAGGTTGGTGAGTTCATTAGTTTATCATAATCGATCATTTTCATCATTTTAATAGACCACAAGATTTTCATTTCTACTTCTTATAAATATACGTCCCATGCATAGAGACAAAAAAATCATTCATATGGATTGAACACCTGGTAACCGACATTAACAAGATGCATATAAGAATATCCCCTATCATTCCGGGACATCCATCGGACATGATAAAACAACATCGAAGTACTAAAGCATCCGCTACAACGGATGGGGTTTGTTAGGCCCAATAGATCTATCTTTAGGATTCGCGTCAATTAGTAGACTGGTTTACTAATTCTTAGGCTACCAAGCAAAAGGGGCATATTCGGCTTCGATCATTCAACCATATAATGTAGTTTCGATTACTTATATCTATTTCGTAAAACATTTATAAAAGCAGCGCATGTATTCTCAGTCCCAAAAATATATATTGCAAAAGCATTTAAAAAGGGAGCAAATGAAACTCACTCTACAATATTTTGTAGTAAAAATATTCATACGACGATACTGAACAATGCAGGGTTGGCCTCGGATTCACGAACCTATATCATTTATATATATATTAAAGCATATACTTGTAATCGAATAAATATATATATTATTAATGATATAACTTTTATATTTTGTATTTCTATATTTAATTGAATATATTCATATATTTTGAATAAATATTAATATAGTTAAGTTAAATAAATTTTATATGAAGATCATTTGTTTGTGAAATTAATACCTATGATAATACTAGTATTAGTAATAATATTGATACTATACAATAATAATGATAAAAGTGATAATAATAATAATGTTAATAAAAATTATGATATTAATAATGATAATAATAATAAGTTGTATTAAATATATTTTTATATATGTATATATATCGTTTCTTTGTTAAAAGTAATAATTATATTAATACTTAAATAATATTAGTAATGGTAAAAATAATCATATTCATAAAAATAATAATAAAGATAATAATGATTGTAAAATAATGATACATATAATAATAGTAGTTTTTGATAAAATGATAAGTTTAATAATAACGATAATGAAAATATTAATTTTGAATGTAATACTTAATACTTAAAAATAATAATAATAATAATAATAATAATAATAATAATAATAATAATAATAATAATAATAATAATAATAATAATAATAATAATAATAATAATAATAATAATAATAAAAGTAATTGTGTATACCCTTAAAACTTTGTCTAAAAAGAATGCTCCAGACGAGACTCGAACCCGAGACCTCTCGGTTAAACCAAAGAACACCAAACCAGCTGATCTATCTCGTCTTTCTGTTTAATACGTAAATCTAATCTAATTAACCTAAACTTTTCAGTTTTCTTCTTATTCATAATCTATTATTATCATCCTCAAATCATCATCTTTATAATCTGTTCATCATTTTATTGTATCATCATTGATTATTAATCAGACCATGAAACAGGCAACGATATTCAGCTGTATTCGTTTTATGGAATGGTTTTCGTGACCCAGGCCCAATAACCAAAGAATGGAATACGGCCAAAACAAAAACAGCTCACATATCATAGTCCAAGTGAGGCCCGTGTCTATATTTATATTAAGGATTCAGTTGAGTAACCCTACCAAAATTGAAATGTCCCGTTCATATTGATTATAAACGTTCCATATTAATTGATTTCGTCGTGAGGTTTTGACCTCTATATGAGACGTTTTTCAAAGACTGCATTCATTTTTAAAATAACCATAACCTTTATTTCATCTATAAAGGTTTAAAAAGCATTACGTAGATTATCAAATAATGATAATCTAAAATATACCGTTTACACAAGACCATTACATAATGGTTTACAATAAGAATATATTACATCAAAAATAAGTTTCTTGAATGCAGTTTTTACATAATATCATACAAGCATGGACTCCAAATCTTGTCCTTATTTTAGTATACAACAGCGGAAGCTCTTAATAATCACCTGAGAATAAACATGCTTAAAACGTCAACAAAAATGTTGGTGAGTTATAGGTTTAACCTATATATTATCAAATCATAATAATAGACCACAAGATTTCATATTTCAATATACATCCCATACATAGAGATAAAAATCATTCATATGGTGAACACCTGGTAACCGACATTAACAAGATGCATATAAGAATATCCCCTATCATTCCGGGAAATCCTTTGGACATGATAAAAATGAATTCGAAGTACTAAAGCATCCGGTACTTTGGATGGGGTTCGTTAGGCCCAATAGATCTATCTTTAGGATTCGCGTCAATTAGTAGATCGGTTTACTAATTCTTAGGTTTACTAACGAACCGAACTCGAGTCGAGCATGAAGATTTTGAGCTCGGCTCGTTTAACTATTACTCGGTTCGGACTCGACTCGAGCTCGATTAAAAATTTCATATTTTGTTTTAGAGTTCGAACTCGATTATTTTTCCTATGTTCGAATATGAACTCGATGTTCGTTCAAAATTCTTAAGTTTGATGCTCATATTTTAACTCGAACTCGAGCACGATTAAACTCGAACTCGAGCTCAGTTAAGCTCGAACTCGAGCTCGATTAAGCTCATTTAGATCTTATGAAGATCTTTTCATAGTTAGAAAAGAAGCTAAAATATTTGTATAAAAAACAACTCAAGATTTGAAGATAGTTATTATATTGAATAAATGTATATATTTATATAAATAGATAATACATTTTTTATTCTTTTAAGTTGATAAGCTTGTTTAATCTCTCTTTTTATAGTTGAATCTCTTCTTGTAAGTTTCTTCCACCATCCAATGTGGGATGAAACTCTTTTACTTCTTAGAAACTAAATAAAATTGGTAAGCTTTCTGAAAGTACCATTCTTGCTCCATTAGAAGTTTCAAATGGCATGATGTATTCACAGTCCAAATAGATACGAAATTACCAGTAGAAGTATCTTATATTATTTTATTTATTTATTTATTTATTTATTAATTTTTTTTTCATTGTATGTAAATCAAGACTTTTGTTGAATTTCATTTCGAATATTAATTGTATACGTAAATGTATGTTTTATATATTTGAATACGTAAATGTATGTTTTATCTATAAATATTTACATGTATTTTTAAATAGGGAACCTACAAATAAATAAGTTATGCTATTATGTATATTCGTAAGAAAAATGAAAGATAACAAAATTACGTGCAAGTACCATTAATACCAACGTTAGAACAAAAGCATCTTCTACCTTAGTGGTAAAGTCATAAGGAATCAATCAAGATGGTCAAGAGTTCGAATCTTGTCCGTAGCAATAATATATTTTTCTGCATAGTTCATGAAGCTCGGCTGGTGTTGCTTGGCTCGTTTATGAAGCTCGGCTCGTGTATGAACATAAATGAGCATACAAACTATTCAGCTCGATTAACTCGTTCGACTATTAAACGAGTTTTCGATCGAGTCGAGTCGAATATCAACTTTATTGTACTCGGCTCGTGAAAGTAATCGAACAATATCTTTTGTTCGAACTCGACTCGAATTCGAAATCGTTGAAGCTCGAACTCGAGATAAACGAGCCCGAACTCGAGTAGCTCGTTAAAAGCTCGATTCGTTAACAGCCCTATATACATGTCTTAGGCTATATCACAACTCAAAGTATATATATTTTTGGAATCAACCTCAACCCTGTATAGCTAACTCCAACATTACTGCATATAGAGTGTCTATGGTTGTTCCAAATAATATATATAGATGGGTCGATATGATATGTCAAAACATTTGCATACGTGTCTATGGTATCCCAAGATTACATAATATAATAGAATACATGTATAATACAATATAAGTTAGCTAGGATATGATTAATATAGATTTGTTACCAATTTTCACGTAGCTACAACAAGCAAAAATATCCAATCTTGTTTTACCCATAACTTCTTCGTTTTAAATCCATTTTGAGTGTTTCAAGTTGCTATGTTTTCATATTGAACTTAAGTTTATGAATATAAACATAAAAAGTATAAGTTTATAGTCAGAAATACAGGTTACAAGTTGTTTTTGTAAAGGTAGTCATTTCAGTCGAAAGAACGACGTTTAGATGACTATTTTGGAAAACATACTTCCACTTTGAGTTTAACCATGATTTTTGGATATAGTTTCATGTTCATAAGAAAAATTATTTTCCCAGAAGAACAACTTTTAAATCAAAGTTTATCATAGTTTTTAATTAACTAACCCAAAACAGCCCGCGGTGTTACTACGACGGCGTATATCCGGTTTTACGGTGTTTTTTGTGTTTTCAAGTTTTAAATCATTAAGTTAGCATATCATATAGATATAGAAAATGTGTTTAGTTGATTTTAAAAGTCAAGTTAGAAGGATTAACTTTTGTTTGCGAACAAGTTTAGAATTAACTAAACTATGTTCTAGTGATTTCAAGTTTAAACCTTCGAATAAGGTAGTTTTATATATATGAATCGAATGATGTTATGAACATCATTACTACCTCAGGTTTTGTGGATAAACCTACTAGAAATGAGAAAAATAAATCTAGCTTCAAAGGATCGTTGGATGGCTTGAAAGTTCTTGAAGCAGAATCATGACACGAAAACAAGTTCAAGTAAGATTTCCACTAGAAATAAGATTGTTATAGTTATAGAAATTGAATCAAAGTTTGAATATGAGTATTACCTTGTATTAGAAAGATATTTTACTGTAAATAAGAAAGATTTCTGGAGGTTAGATGATCACTTTACAAGATTGGAAGTAAGCTAGCAAACTTAGAAGTATTCTTGATTTTATGAAACTAAAACTTATAGAATTTATGAAGAACACTTAGAACTTGAAGATAGAACTTGAGAGAGATCAATTAGATAAAGAAAATTGAAGAATTAAAGTGTTTGTAGGTATTTTTGGTCGTTGGTATATGGATTAGATATAAAGGATGTGTAATTTTGTTTACATGTAAATAAGTCATGAATGATTACTAATATTTTTGTAATTTTATGAGATATTTCATGCTAGTTGCCAAATGATGGTTCCCACATGTGTTAGGTGACTCACATGGGCTGCTAAGATCTGATCATTGGAGTGTATATAACAATAGTACATACATCTAAAAGCTGTGTATTGTACGAGTACGAAAACGGGTGCATACGAGTAGAATTGCTGATGAAACTGAACGAGGATGTAATTGTAAGCATTTTTGTTAAGTAGAAGTATTTTGATAAGTTTCTTGAAATCTTTCAAAAGTGTATGAATACATATTAAAACACTACATGTATATACATTTTAACTGAGTCGTTAAGTCATCGTTAGTCGTTAGATGTAAATGTTGTTTTGAAACCTTTAGGTTAACGATCTTGTTAAATGTTGTTAACCCATTGTTTATTATATCTAAAGAGATGTTAAATTATTACATTATCATTATATTATGATATATTAATATATCTTAGTATGATATATATACAGTTAAATGTTGTTACAACGATAATCGTTACATATATGTCTCGTTTCGAAATCATTAAGTTAGTAGTCTTGTTTTTACATATGTAGTTCATTGTTAATACACTTAATGACATGTTTACTTATAATTTATCATGATTAAACATAGTGTATCAATATCTTAATATGATTCATATGTATTTAGTAAGACATTGTTATAACGATAATCATTATATATATCGTTTCGAGTTTTTTAATTCAATAAACTCAATTTTATGTATATAACTCATTGTTAAAATACCTAATGAGATACTTACTTATCATAATATCATGTTAACTATATATATAATCATATATATGTCATCATATAGTTTTTACAAGTTTTAATCGTTCGTGAATCACCGATCAACTTGGGTGGTCAATTGTCTATATGAAACCTATTTCAATTAATCAAGTCTTAACAAGTTTTAATTGCTTAACATGTTGGAAACACTTAATCATGTAAATAACAATTTCATTTAATATATATAAACATGGAAAATTTCAGGTCACTACAAAAATCAAGTGGATTTATATTGTTTAATTGTTGTCTGCCACAAGGAAAAAGAACACGAGAGAAAAAAAAGAACCACAATATTGCTGTATACAATAACATCACCTTTTCAACTTGATCGTGAAACAGAATCAAGAAGAAAAATTACTGCAGTTTTCGATTGAAATAAATGAAAAGTAATAGCAGGTGTAGCAGGAATAATACGTTCGAACAGTAGTCTGATCGAGAGGGTTTGCAGCAGGATTTAATGAGGAAGATCGAATAACCATAGCAGTAGAAAACGAAAGGAAGAAAGAAATTGAAAAGAGAGAGGAACAGAGAGAGAGACATAGCGGGTTATGATCTTGGTGGTTCAAAGTGGTGATTTTCAATTGGGTTTTGGTTTATTGAACGAAATAGAAGTGGAGACGGTTGTGGTGGTTGATTACTCATAACAGAACTGAAGCAGTAACATGATTTTAATGGTGATGTTTTTCATCGATTATTAAACAGAAAGATTAGAGCAGAAACAGCAGGGTTGTGGCAATGGTGTAGAGTATGATTGGAGTAGGAATCGATCAAAACATCAAGCTAGTTGCAGCAGTCATGGTTGAATCGAAGAAGGTGATTTTAATTGGTGGTTTGAGGGTTTTTAAAACAGAAACAAATATACGCTAGTGGTGGTGTTTATGTGGTGTCGATGAACAAACAGGAAATAGATAGAAAGAAGAATGGTAGTGGTTCACAGAGATGGGTTACGGATAAGATATATATATAGAGAGAGAGATATCACTAGGGTGGTGACAGTTTGCAGATGGTGGAGTGTTTATTAAGTGGTAGTTAACAAGGGTGGTGGCGGATCACATGAAGAAGGAGATCAAGTTTAGGAGATAGAGGTAGAGAGAGAGACAATTGGTGGTGCTTCGGTGGTTAGTTAAACAAAGACATAAACGTAATAATACAGTAGGTATGGCGTGTGGTGGTTGATGATAGTTGTTTATGGCGACAGTGGTTGTGGTGATCGGTTAGTAATAACCGATGATGATGGTGTTGGAAATCACAAAGCATAAAACAAAATAGATAGATGGTTTTTGTGATGGGTTGTTCGATGGTCATGGTAGGGTGGTAGTGGTGTTCAACGGTGGCGGTTGTGATGGAAGGTTTACAGTTGTTAGGGTGGTGGAAGGTAGCTGTGGTGGAAGACTGGTGAAGGTGGGTTATGGAAGTGATCATGGAGATGGTGAGAATGTGTAGTTATATATATATATATATATATATATATATATATATATATATATACACACACACACACACACACACATATAATTAGTAATGTGATTCATGAATTGGAAAAGAAGTCAATAATCAAACAGTACCAAACAGTGCTCAACAGTATAGCAGCCACACTCTTGGTTTTATCTACCGACGTTTTTAAAGTGATGAGTATATCGCGTTCCGTTGTAAATCATTGGTGGATAAAAAGTCCACAGAAAAATCCCATATTTTTAAATTAAATGTCTTTATTTATTTTGGTCACTATGGTATAAAATTCGATCACTAAAAATTACATTAATTAATCACTCCTAATCCCAAGTAAGATATAGAAAGTTTTAAAATACAATAAATAGTTCCTAAATACATTTTTAATAAGCCTATAATTTATAGAACTCATTTTCGGATCACCGTTTATTTTAAAATCATTTAAGTTTAAATTTAACTTGCTTAATATCGATCGACTGACAAACGAGTACTATTATCATTTACTAATTAAATTCGAAACCATATAAATACACATTCAATATACCTTACATATATAGATTCATTTTAATAATAATATCATATATTATTTTATTTACATAATTAATTAACTCATATAATATTTTAATTTATAATAATTAATATGTATATATATATATATATATATATATATATATATATATATATATATATATATACACACACACACATAATGGTTCGTGAATCGTCGAGAATAGTCAATGGTTAAATGATTCCATATAAATAGTTCAAAATTTTGAGACTCAACATTACAGACTTTGCTTATCGTATCGAAATCATATGAAGATTAAGTTTAAATTTGGTCGGAAATTTCATGGTCGTCACATTATTTTGCCATGCTTAGATGCTTCGCGATGCTAGTTGATTGCCTAAGGATCGGTTTGGCGGACTTAGAAGATTCATAACGTATAAATATACGCGCATACAGATTGTTTCGCAAAAGTACATACTTATTATGTGCATGATAATAGGAGTTGGAAATTGCAAAGGACAAGTCCGTGTTATGAATATTACTGATAAAAGCGCTATATAAATAAAAGTACTTTCAAAAATATACAAAGAAGCGAAAATTTTATTAATAATGACGCAGAGATAGCTGCGTGCTAATGTTACATGGTGAAACTTTATTCCTTAGATAAGTCAAGCTTGATGATGTCATCTGCAGTGACATCATCCCGCTTGCTTATCGCCGTTATTTTTTCAATAGGGATCTCCGCTATGTTTTCCCTAGCAACGGCAAAGGCAGACTGAGCATCTGCCACAGCGCATAAGCGATCGGCTATGTCAGTCGGCAGCGGCTCCGGCAAAGGGCAGTGCATGGAAATTTGATCCATGAATTCAACTCTTTCGCGCAGTTGTAGCGCAGCGGCGTACGTTGAAAATTTAGCAGAAACAGGGTACGAGTTGAGAATTTTCCTTGACAACTCGGGGAGATGTTGGCGGAGCTTTGTGAACTCAAGCTCCGCAGAAGCTTTAGCAGTTAGAGCATTGTCCCGCTCTGCAGTCAGGTTAGCAACATCCTATGTTAGCGCTTTAATAGTGGCCTGAAAGTTGCTTTCCTTATCAGTCGCAGTAGAAACTTGTTGTTTTAAATCATCAACGGCGATTTTTGCTGCGGTGAGCTCATAAGATAGATCAACACAGCGCTTCTCGTTGTCTGCAGCTTTGGCTTTCTCAGTCAGATATTTGGCTTTTTCAGCCTCAAGAATATTGAAGAATTGTTCTTTGCGACAAATCATGTCATATGCAGAATTGAACGCCATATAGAAATTCTGCACAAAGCTGTTATGTGCGCCAAGTGCAGAAAGCTTTGAGAACTCGCGGCGAAGCTCGTTTGGGATTGCCAGCTTCATCTGGTGGCGTTGATCTAGCGCCACAGAAGAAGAAGCACAAGTATATCCCGATAAACCGTCAACTCTCACCCCATAAGAGTCGGATGGAGTGCGGAACAGCTCAGTTATTTGGTCAACAGTGTTCGGGCAGGGAAAAACTGGATCACCGGTTGTTTCGCCTGCAAAAAGACGCAATTTATAAATTAGCTGGAGAAATATAAGCACGGCAAAAGTTATAATTACGAGATAATGCTCAGGACTTACCCATTTGTTGATCACCTTCATAATCCGATATGATCGGATTATCATAAAGGGTAGCGTCGTGTTGCTTCAGTTTTTTGCTCTGCGATGATGGCGGCGTCTGGTATGGTCGTTTGGCCAAGCTCGGCTTGGTGAGAGGATATTTGGAAGTTAAATCGACAACTGGAATTGTTTGCTTTTCCTTTCCGGATGACGCTGTCGATTTGCACCCCGGGCTTGTCAATAACTTCGTGATTAGTGTTTTCGGGTTAACCTTGCTGTCAACCTCGTCGATCTTCATTATTGATTGAAAAGAAGTTGCGAGTAAGAAAGAAGTTGCAAAGGTTGATTGAATATTTGATTAATTGCGAGGTGTTTCAGAGTAGCGAGTGGGAAATTCGTTATTGTGATTATATATATATATATATATATATATATATATATATATATATATATATATATATATATATATATATATATATAGGGGAGGTGAGAGTGCTAATCAATTGTGTCTAAGTATTCATTATGATGATTAAACGGTAATATTTTCGCCAACGGATAAAAACGGTAATTTTGTTTGCTGTAACGGTAACAAAGGCATAGCGAAAATGTTTTAATGCGGAAGGCGGTCAAAATAACTACAAATTTTTAGAGTTTATCATGATACATTTTTTGAAAAAAATATATCATAATAAACTGGGGGGACTTGATCATATACATAGCATTGTATATGTATATTTTATTTACTAAAGGCTAAAAACAGAAGTAACGCGAAGTATATTCGAAGGGCTTGGAATATTCGCTGAAAATAAAGATAGCGGATCAGTTGCCGTGTTAATAAAAGACTGCGGGTCACTTCACTAAGTTTTCGCGGATAGTTAAACAGTCCGCACACCGCGAATATTTTAAATACTATAAATAGAGAGCTCAACCTCTCATTTATAGCTTGTTGATTCTCTGCCATTTGCCAAGACCTTTGTAATTTTCTCTTGTGATCTTGCCCAAGGAACTTTTACATCGGGTTAAGGTGAATCATGCTAATTAACAATCAAGACCGAGTCGGGGTGGTTGATCACTTGATTGAAAAGTGAAAGACAATCATCAGGGTCCAAAACAAACAACAACACCCCAATCCTCCTCATTGCACTCGATCCTAGATTCAATTCCGTAAGGAAGACGAATCTAGGGATTGATCAGTAAGGTTATTTGGAGAGAAGGGGTATAAATAATGGACTAGATCTCTTCTTATATAAATGCGTGGAGCAGAAAAGTAAGAACGAGTATACTCGATGGATTAAAAGTCTCGATTCTTTTTTAACACGGGAAAGTAATTGAGCTTAATGAATACTGGCAGCTGGCTTCAATTTAAAATATAAAATTTACAATTTTTTTATGAATTTGAGCTTGTTGTCACAGCTTCTTAACTATGTATATTCAGCAACAACTAGTTCCCATATTTTTAGTTAGCATAAGGCCTGCTTTGGATCCACATAGTTATAATGTAAATCGCAGGTAACAGAATGTAAACACACTGTAACAGATCTCACGGCTTTAATATTCAAACTGAATAATTTAATAGCATAGAAAAACTGTCGCTAAAACTAATCCTACGTGACGAATAGAACAAAAGATAACCAAAAAAAATAAGTACGAAACAAGTTAAGTTTTAAAGTACTCCAACATGTGTTAAAAAACGGCACCATTTAATTTAATTATTTCGGCTCCTTGTTTGGCCCACAATTCCTCACAATAATCTGGCAGCTGCACACGGCCCAGTTCTCGGCCCAATCCAGCCCGCACGTTTTGCGTCCCACCCGGATCATATGGATAATATGCACCAGACTTCAATTACTTATTGACTTTTGCAGGTGGCAACAATTACTTGGGTTGAATCTCTGCTTCTGTTTGTGCCAGTACAAAGATACCAAGGAAAAAACTTGTTTACCGGAAGATAGTCCTTTTTCCCTACTTGGTGTGACGTTTAATGTCATATTGTAAATTTTTTTAGAACGACAGTTTTGGCATCGAATCCGATTCCGATGATGAAAAAATTGTTAATTTTGTCAATAATTTAACGGAAGAAGTGGAAGGAGAGGCAGTAGTTCACGAGTGCCTCGAGACCGTATTTATATTTCAAGGGATCGTGAAGATACACCTACAAGGTTATTCAAAGATTATTTTGCGGAAACTCCAAAGTATCCAAAAAAATATATTAAGCAACATTATGGAATGAGTCGTCAATTATCTATCCGAATCGTCGAAGGTAACCGACCATGACGGTAATAAAGGAAATTGAGGGATCGGGATGCTAGGGTTAAGGAAATAAGAGATAAGCAAATTCACAATCAGTTGGTGGAAGATTTAACCGAGCACGTTTGGAACTTATAACCTTACTTTCGTACCGCTAATGATAAATTTATGTGTTATGTATTTTTTATTCGTTTAGGAATTTAAAATGATGTGCTTGTATATTTTTATTTAAGTTATTTACTTTTATATTTTAGGAATTTAAATTAATGTACTTTATTGTTATTTCATAATAAAATATAGTTGGGTTTGAAAATATAACCATTTATCATTATTAATATTATTATTATTTTACATATATAAAATATATAATTTATAATATACAAAATAATATAACAGAAAAAGTAAAAATAAAATGTCATATCAACATTCCACTAACAACTAACATCAAAAACAAACACTACCACTAATATACACTAAAAATAAACACATTCTAATCATTAAAAAAGTATAAAAAAAATAACCAACACCAATAACCAACTCTATCAACCACTTAATAAACCGGAATCAAGGAAATAAAATTCTAAAGTCTGCGGTAAGTTCACGCACGTCAAGTTTGACGGGAAATAAAAGTAGCTGTCTGATCAAACCGTTTTAATGTAAATTCTAGAAAACAATTAAACAGAAAACACGCATTACGATTACAATAATACTTATACGTTCGTCTTTTTCACTTGTACATGTCATTTTTTCCACAAATTTGTGAAGGGTCCAACTCCTTACCCCACACCTCACATTATTTTCCTTACTAATTGACATAATTTTTGATATAGGGTACCCTTTGACATACGTTTCTATGTCTGAAAGGAATCAAATTTGCGTCATCAAATCATATTATCAAATTGGTAAAGTGGACTACAGGTAAAAAAAAGATTCAGTGAATAAAAGTTAGAAAACTACCGTATATTAGTTCGACTAAGTTTTTTAAAAAATAAGATTAATACATTTTTTAAATTTAACACTATTCTAAGACAAATTTAAATGGTAACATGAACATGTATTTTAGTAAAAAAATAAAAGTAAAAGCTGAAATTAGTAATTATTTTTATTGTTAATTGCTTGTTTATATTAGTTAGTTTAAATAAGATAAAATTACGTGGTTGGTCCTTGGTCTTTATCGTTCGTCTCATATTCTATATTTGCCTTATGAACTGTTTTCACTTGTTTGGTCACTCAAGTATAGTAAGTTGCGTGGTTGGTCCATCACCCTGACGACTGTTAATAAAACGCCGTTAAGTCGTGATAAACGCATGACATATGAGGGGTATTTTCGTCCATAAAACATTAATCTTCATATTCACCATTCTAAATTTCACAAACCATAACTTCTTCAACATAAAACTTATTTATCAATTTCACATCAAAATTTACAAACTCCAAATTATAACCATATGTATACAATTCAATATATAACCTATAACCTTTACTCCACAAACAATATATAAACCATGTGTATATATGATGCTCGTTATATATATATAATACTTTCAATATCTTCAATATATAAACCATGTGTATATACAAGCCTCATCACATGTATTTTCAAGATCTAGGTATGTTTGGCAAAACTAGCTGGTAGCTTTTAGCTGATAACTGGTAGCTTCAAGCTTTTTGCGGGTAGCTGGTATCTTATAGTTTTTTAGATATATTTTGGTGTTTGGTAGAGTATCTGAATCTGTTAAATAAAGAGTAAAAATGTAAAATGACAAAAAACTAGAAGCTAAACGCTAATTTTAGTAGCTTTTAACTTTTTTTCTTTATCTAAAAGCTTTAAGTTCTTTTAGCCAAATGGAGTTTTTTAAAAAATAAGAGTTTTTTTCACAAAAGTTAAAAGCTAAAAGCTCTAAAATTTTCGAAAAGCTCCTTACCAAAATGGCCCTAATATATAAACTCAGTGTATATAATACTTTCACAATCTTTATAAACTCACAAACCATTTGCATCAATTTTGTCACCGAACATTAATCTGTGATCTACACATTTTGTCAACATTTAAATTCCTTTTCAGTTGCTACTAGGTGTTCTAAACCCTTCACACCCATCTCGTCAACAATTCTTAGTGCTTGTTCTACACCTCGTCACTTATTTCTTTGTCATCTATCCGCGAAGGGGAGATGATGGTCTTGACCGGAGATAGTGGGTCAATTACAAACCCTAACTAAAAACCCTGCCAATATCTTAACCAAAACAATTATAAAACGAGAAAAAGGGGCTACGAACTCACAAGTGATGCAATGCGGTGAGAGACTTGGAAGTGCGAGTTAGACAGTTTTCGGTGATTCGGGCTCGGAATCTAAATAATATTATAAGGTCAGAGGTCATACTATTTAATATAATATTTAGGTTAGGTCTATGATTAATTTCTTAAGTGATCTTACATGTCCATTTCGATTCTCGGTTTCAAAGGTTACATAGTTCATAGTTTAAGTGTTGACAGTTTTGACTAGTTTTACCATAAATTTAGCCTAGGTGTTTCTATCAATATAGACATCCATTTATGATGATATTACCACCTCTGGAAAGCTATTTGAGTATATTTTCCAACCATGTAAGGTTAGCTTCTAGACTCAAAATAAAACTTGGTCAAAAGTTCACCCTTTTACAAGTGTGCAAAACTGCTCAGATTTACACTATAAGTTCCCATGCAAGTTTAAAAATAGCAAAATATATTTGTTTGACTCAAGACTTTTACAGAGGATTTAGGACATATAAAAGTACTCATTTTCAAAAGTAATCACCTCCAGGTCTTCATTAACCTAGTTTTTAGAGATAAGGTTTTAGACCAAAATTCGATTATAACAAAATCTTATGTCAACTTGTTGAAACTATTTCTCAATGATTCCTTAATTGTTTTTGGTGTTTAAACTTGCCATGTTTTCCTTATTATGTCTACTTTTCAAATCAAAAGCCTATATTTCAAGATCTATCTTATAATTTGATTTTTGCATGATTTTTTGACTCTTGGTCAGACTGCTTCAAATCTGGACCTTGGGTCACCAAATAAAAATGAAAAATACCTTTTTCTTTGAGAAAAATCACAAAAACTTTACAGAGGGTCAATAACATATATATGAACATGTTTTAAATTTATAAAGCCCAGATCTAAAGTCTAAGTTGGTTTTTAAGTCATGAACTTCAAGTAGAAAATTTGGACAGCTTCAAGATAAAACTGTTCTATGTGTTTTAGCCATTTTAGTTCTTAGTTTAGGTTCATTTTAAATCATTTGACATGTAGGAAACTTAAGATAACTTAAGATTACTGATCTAATATCAAGATCAAGGCTAGCCATGTAATCATCATTGAGTGATTAAGCACTCTAGATCAAGCTTTTACACCTTGATTTCTCTTGAAGATGACTAGAAAAGATGATAGAATTAGAGTATGTTGTTATACCTTGAAGAGAAAGGCTTTCCTAAGCTTATGAAGATGATGAAGATGATTGTTTTAGATCTGGGAATTGAAGTGCAAGTGTGTGAAAGAGTGATCAAATGACAAGAGTTGATTTTAAGAGGGTTTATATAGAGAGGAGAGGTGGTGAGGTGGCACAAGGAGGAGAAGGGAGGAAGATGACTCATGCTTCTTCATTAAATCTCCATGCAATATCTAATGATGGTGTTTATGCATGGAAGGGCAATATCTAGATATTTTGCATGGTTGCTTGGAGAGGAAGGTGCATGGAATGGTGATGGTGATGAGGTGGTGGTGGAGGTGGCGCATGGAGAGGAGGGTGGAGGTGATGACTAATCTCATGCCATTAATACTAATGTAAGTTCATGCATTCCATGCATTTGTGTCTAATATCTAGAACACAAGATGATGATGAGGTTTGCATGACTTCTAATGGAAGTTTGCATGGTTCTTGCATGGAGTTATTTAGTGAAGATATTTAGGGATGATGATGATAATGGTGATGATGGTGGACGATTATGATGATGATGGTGGGAGATATTTTGTCAATTTTTGGTATTTAAATATATATGTGCTTATGTAGTTTAATCTAATGTATAATCTAAGGTATTAAATTATATGGTTAAAGTTTAGAAAGTAATCTTGTATTAAGTTCTAATCAAGATAGGTTAAGGTTGGCTAAATGGAAGTAATGGCTAAGTACAAGTTGATCAAGTCTAGGTGTGAAAGTAAAAATGTCTTAACCTATGAACTAATGTCAAAGTGAATTGGTAATAAGTTTAAGTATTTGATTAATAAATTTACTTATTAAGTTATTATATAAGGGTATAGATTTAAAAAATCTAGGGTTTATGGTGATAAGTTAGGGTTTCAAGACATTGTGCAATTATGCAAGACAACTTTTGTTTGAACAAGACTTAATTGTAACCTTAGAATCTTACAAATCCTAAAATCAAACCAAGATATAATTTATCAAAACTACTAGTCAAGTTGAAAATTCTAAGTCATTAAATTTAGATTAAACAACCTGGTCGAAAAAGTTCGGGTTGTGACACTGCACGACCCAAAACCTCACTTTTTCACTCACAACTCAATTTTTCTCTCTAAATAGCGGCGTTCTTCAACCCTAATCGACCCTAATCACCACTAAACTTCAAATTTCTTCAAATTTCTTGCAAATCTTCAATCTCTAACATGGGAAAAGTAAGAATCCATCACTTAAGTTCATTCTTTAACATGATTATTGAGATTTTTTACTATTTTTATCTTTATATTTAATTTATTAATTGTGCTTGATTAATTATGTTAATGGTCGAATTGTTGATGAATCTAGTATACATTGATGTTTATTAACATGATTTGCATGTTTATCGATTTTGACTTTGAAATTCTAGGGTCCATCCAAATTGGGGGTTTTTGATTCTGAGCTAAATTGGAGTGTTAATTAATGTTGTTGATGCTTAATTGATAGGTTACCATGATTATCTTACTTTGAATCCATCTTTCATGCTTGTATGAATTGAATTTGCAAATTAGAGTTCATAAGTTTAAGGTTTGACTTGGTTTGACCAATCTGAGCATGTGATTAGTGATGTTGTACTTGTTTGCAGCCTATGAATGTTATAACATGAAGATTGCGATAATTTGATGAATGCTCTTTGTCTTAGCCAAATTTGAACGAATTAGACCTGACTAGGGTTGACTTTTTACAATTGGTTCATGTTGACCATGTTTGACTCAATGAAGCTTAATGATTGATGATAATGCATGTTTAGCTTGTGATATTACATATGATTTGACATTTGATTGAATGAGCTAAATGTTGCAACTTTTTAAAGAACTTGAGATTGTACCATATGGATATCCTTGTTTGATTTTATGCTTTACCTTGATTAATAGCACATGTTTTAGTCATGTATGCTAAATGCTCACATGATTTGCATGGTGAAACTTGTTGTAAATTATTGGAATTAACTTGGTGATGATGGTTGAAGCTAAAATGCAAATTGTTTATATGCTAACCTATACCTCTCCATAATATTTATCTTGTTTGTCTTGTTTTGTAGACCGGAGAAACCCAAAGAACACACAGTGCAACCAAAAGCGGAGCAAAAAGACAAAAGAGTATTGGAGTAAAGGGGAGAGGAAAGTGACCTGCACCATCTCAGCAACATGATGATGAAGAAGAAGAAACGATGATTCCAGAAGACATCCAAAGGCTTTCATTGGACCCATATTTACAACATATCCTAATGAATGAGTGTTATAGAGCAGACCTAGAACTTAGACTTAAGGATGAATTTTACCCAGGAAAATACATTGATTGGTCTCCCTTAGGTGAAGCGGGTATGCGAGAAGAGTGTGAGAACCTGTTTAAGGTTGATTTCAAGGGTCTAGAACTTAGCCCGTGGATCCCACTCTTTAACTTGAATGAGCCTGTCTACGTTGTCCCAACCCTAGAGTTCACCTCCACTTTAAGGGCCGACTTTAGGGTAGAAGAAATTGATGACCCAACTTACATGCACTTCTACCTAGCCGGAAAACCTCGAAGCATGAGCATGCTTCAATTTATAAAGGCCTTAGGAATCTATCGAGAATTTAAGAACAAAATTGATATCCTTTGGGCTTATCTTTGTACATGTGAAATCCCCACCACCAACACTAGAGAATTTGACTATTCTAGTGTTTGGCACCAAATGAGTACTGGACTCTTTAGCCCAGAAAAGACTGTGGCCAACACCTTAAGAACCATTCCACTTCACGTCATAGCCCGTTTTGTTGCTAATACGGTGAACTATCGTTTTCATAGCAAAGAAAAAATGTATTATTTGGACATTTGGCTCACTGACCGAATCTCTAATAAGGCCCACGTTCATGTCCCGCACGTTCTGGCCGATTACCTCTTTGATAAACATGGGACCAAGGGTAAGAAGGGCACGGTGGGTGATGTTTTTGTGACCCAGATAGCTAGGCACTTGGGGATTGATCTTGATGGATATACGGCTAAGGCGATGGGTAAATTCAATTACATGGACTATAAGGGGGTAAGATCTTAAAGAAGGACCAAAATAAGATGATGAGGAGATGGTTTGATATTGGGAATATCAATATGGAGGAAGAGAATGAAGAAGAAGAGGAAGAAAGGGTTATGCACGGGTATGAAACAGGAAACATTGGGTCGAGTAGCGGAGCATAGGGGTCGGGTAGTGGTATTCCGGGGGAATATGACCATTCTTGGTTTGCCAACCAATTTAACCAACTTAATATCTGAAATGTCCCGTTCATATCAATTATAAACGTTTCATATTAATTGATTTCCTTGCGAGGTATTGACCTGTATATGAGACGTTTTTCAAAGACTGCATTCGATTTTTAAAACAAACCATAACCTTTATTTTATCGATAAAGGTTTAAAATATTATGACGTTTATCAAACAATGATAATATAAAATATAGCGTTTTCACATGACCATTACATAATGGTTTACAATAATATTACACAACAATATAAGTCTTCGAATGCAGTTTTTAAACAATATTATACAAGCATGCAGACTCCAATCTTGTCTTTATTTAGTATGCAACAGTGGAAGCTCTTAATAATCACCTGAGAATAAACATGTTTTAAATGTCAACAAAAATGTTAGTGAGTTATAGGTTTAACCTATATATTTATCAATTCGTAATAATAGACCACAAGATTTTCAATTTCCATTTCTCAATAACATGCAAACTGCATAAAAATCATTCATATGATGAACACCTGGTAACCGACATTAACAGGATGCATATTGAATATCCCCATCATTCCGGGACTCTCATCGGACATGATAAATCGAAGTAATAAAGCATCTGTAACTCAGATGAGGCTTGTTGGGCCAAATAGATCTATATCTAGGATTCGCGTCAATTGGTGGCAATTATAATAAACACAAATTCTTAGGCTACCAAGCTAAAAAGGGGCATATTCGGTTCGATAATTCAACATAGAATGTAATTTCGATCACTTGTGTCTATTTTGTAAAACATTTATAAAACTGAATGTATTCTCATCCCAAAATAATAGATTTTAAAAGTGGGACTATAACTCACTTTCACAGATTTTTACTTCGTCGGGAAGTAAGACTTGGCCACGGGTTGATTCACGAACCTATAACAAATGTATACATATATATCAAGGTATGATCGAAATATATTCACAACATTTTTTTATTACGTTTTAACGATTTAAGTTTGTTAAGTCAGCAGTCCAACGTTAGTAATCTACAACTAGTTGTCCATAGTTAGATGTACAGAAATAAATCAATATATATTATCTCGAATCAATCCATGACCCAGTGTATACAAGTCTCAGGCTAGATCACAACTCAAAGTATATATATTATTTTGGAATCAACCTCAACCCTGTATAGCTAACTCCAGCATTACTGCATATAGAGTGTCTATGGTTGTTCCAAATAATATATATATAGATGGGTCGATATGATATGTAAAAACATTGTATACGTGTCTATGGTATCCCAAGATTGCATAATATATGTTAGAATACATGTATAATACAATATAAGTTAGTTAAGTTATGATTTGTATAGATTTGTTACAAATTTCATGTAGCTACAACAAGCAAAATTATCCAATCTTGTTTTACCCATAACTTCTTTGTTTTAAATCCGTTTTGAGTGATTCAAGTTGCTATGGTTTCATAATGAACTAAAATTTATGAAACTAAACAGAAAAGGTATAAGTTTATAGTCAAAAATACAGGTTACAAGTCAATATTGTAAGAGGTAGTCATTTCAGTCGAAAGAACGACGTCTTGATGACCATTTTGAAAAACATACTTCCATTTTGAGTTTAACCATGATTTTTGGATATAGTTTCATGTTATTAAGAAAAATTATTTTTACAGAAGAACAACTTTTAAATCAAAGTTTATCATAGTTTTTAATTATCAAACCCAAAACAGCCCCCGGTTTCACTACGACAGCGTATGTCCGGTTTTAAGGTGTTCTTCGTGTTTCCAGGTTTTAAATCATTAAGTTAGAATATCATATAGATATAAAACATGTGTTTAGTTGATTTTAAAAGTTAATTTAGAAGGATTAACTTTGTTTGCGAACAAGTTTAGAATTAACTAAACTATGTTCTAGTGATTACAAGTTATAATCTTCGAATAAGATAGTTTTATATATATGAATCGAATGATGTTATGAACATCATTACTACCTCAAGTGTAGTAGGTAAACCTATTGGAAATGATGAAAAATAAACTTGAGCTTCAAAGGATCTTCGATGGCTTGGAAGTTCTTGAAGTAGAATCATGACACGAAAACAAGTTCAAGTAAGATTTTCTACTCGAATTAAGATAGTTATTGAAAGGACCCGTTCATATACATTATAAACGATTCACAATAGTTGATTACATCGCGAGGTATTTGACCTCGATATGATACATTTTACAAACATTGCATTCGTTTTTAAAAGACAAACTTTCTTTACAACGAAAGTTAACGGCATGCACACCATTTCATAATACATCCAACTATAATTGGCTTAATAATAATCTTGATGAACTCAATGACTCGAATGCAACGTCTTTCAAAATATGCCATGAATGACTCCAAGTAATTTCCTTAAAATGAGCTAATGCACAGCGGAAGATTTCTTTAATACCTGAGAATAAACATGCTTTAAAGTGTCAACCAAAAGGTTGGTGAGTTCACAGGTTTATCATAACAATCATTTCAATATATTAATAGACCACAAGATTTCCGTTTATAAATATATGTACACTCGCAAGTGTATAAAAGTATTCTATAAGTTGTAGGCACCCGGTAACAAGCCTTAACGTTCATGTTTTACCCTCTGAAGTACACCAGATCAGGTGTGTTTAAAATAACCTCGAAGTACTAAAGCATCCCATAGTCAGGATGGGGTTTGTCAGGCCCAATAGATCTATCTTTAGGATTCGCGCCTACCGTACATAGACAAGTAGTTTAATGTTACCAAGCTAAGGGTATATTTCTGGTTTAAACTCACATAGAATTAGTTTTAGTACTTGTGCCTACTTCGTAAAACATTTATAAAAACAGCGCATGTATTCTCAGTCCCAAAAATATATATAAAAGGGAGCAAATGAAACTCACAATACTGTATTTCGTAGCAATTATGTATATGACGGCACTGAACAAGTGCAGGGTTTGTCTCGGATTCACGAACGTATCAATATTGTGATTCAATATTGCAAGAAAGTACATAGACGCAACGAAAATGATAAACGTTAGGTTGACCTCACGAGCAATACCCTCGATTAATACCCATAACCTCCATAGCTATAACCCATAATTTCCTTAGCTCTATCCCGTTTGAAAACTTATTTTGAAATCGTCTGAGTATAACTCTGTCGTTGTATTTTATGTATACTAATAATATCTTGAAATAATACAAAGAAAATATATATATGTAATTCGATTGAGAGAGTTTAGAGAAATATATTTTCAAATTTCTATGAAAAAATGAAACCTATTGAATTCTATTTATAATAGATTTTTGAATTATTAAAGTGAATTATTAAAGTATGAATTATTAAAGTGAATTATTAAAGTATGAATTATTAAAGTGAATTATTAAAGTGAATTATTAAAGTATGAATTATTAAAGTGAATTATTAAAGTATGAATTATTAAAGTGAATTATTAAAGTATGAATTATTAAAGTTAAAGTAAAGTAAAAGTAAAGTAAAGTAAAGGTAAAGTTAAAGTATAGTAAAAGTATAAAAACTATGTATGTATAATACGCGTATAAATATATATAATATTAATTTAAATCGTTATATATATTTAATAAAATAAAATATAAATATCGTTATCTTTATCATACTGGTTAAGTAATGAGTTGTCAAAAGTGATTCTAGATATTTATAAAAGTTATATACGTTTTAATAATAAAGTTCTTTTTAAATTGAAAACGTCTTTGTATGTTTGAAAATAGATTAATAGAATATTATGGAAACCAATTCTCCACTAACTTTTGTCTAACTTTCGTAAATGACACTTTATGTTTTTATTTATAAATAACTTTACAAATTATTCTGAATATCGTTAAGAGGAATAGATTTTCTCAAATCATAGTGGACCTCTCAATAGAGACTTGTAATCATAATTCAATATTTCTGATAATTCAATCATTTAATATATATTTTTTAATTTCGTCAAAAATCATATTGAAACAAATACGTTCGGGTAAAGTATTATACGTTTAATACTTTATTAATATTCTCAAGTTATAATATATATATACATATACATATCTATTTATATATAACGGTTCGTGAATCGTCAGAATTTGGTCGAGGTTATAATGAATGTATGAACACAGTTTAAAATTCTTGAGATTTAACTTAACAAACTTTGCTTATCGTGTCGGAATAATATAAAGATTAAAGTTTAAATTTGGTCGAAAATTTTCGGGTCGTCACAGTACCTACCCGTTAAAGAAATTTCGTCCCGAAATTTGATCGAGGTCGTCATGGCTAACAATAAGAATGTTATTATGATGAATATAAGTTGATTCATAGGGTTTTATCATGATTGAGAAATATGGATAAAATAATTCGATTACTCGAAACGTATGAGTGAAGCTATCGTAAAAGAGTGAAATGAGAAAATAGGGATTCGTCTTATATTTTGACATCATTACAGTTGATCTCCGAATTAAAGAAAATCTTTGTAATCTATATAGGATTTGATTCTTCGATGATTAAGGAAATTATGATCCTCTTCGATTTAATGCGTTGATTCATCTCGATTTTTCTGTCGGATATTTCACTATAAATCCACCTCTTTCATTTCCTTTTAATTCACACCTTCTATTCTTTCTCCCTCAATTCTTACTTTAAAATTATTTGTCAATACGCTTCATCCAGTGCTGATTCTTGATATACTCCTCACTTTCATATCTGTCGCTCTTCTTTTTCATCTGCCTCTGGAAGAATCTATTTACTTCTACTATACTCTTGGTTTTATAGTATTTTTAGTTCTCCCGTGTCTTTATATTGCTATATGCATTGATATATACGGTTTGTGATTTCTGGGTTATTGTTGGGTTTTATATCTTCCCTTATATTTCAAAGTCCTTGCTTCTTCTATAATCATTGTCATCCACAGTTAATGCTCTCTTCTGTTTGCTATGATTTATACTCCCATTTCTAGTTCGGAGCTTTATCCTTTCGTTTCTTCTTCTTGCGATTAAGCACCGCTTGTAATGGTCCAGAATTCGCAGATATAAATTTCAGAATGAACATTGTTAATGTTCTAGGAAGGAAATTGTAATGACACGATCTTGACTTGTCAAATTACCAGAATACCTCAGAAAAGGCCGAATCATCAAGAAATATATTCTTGATATTTAGAGATCAAAGAGAATACAAGAGTCGTGTAACATAGCACATGATGACGTTATGATCTGTGAATCATCATGTTCCATTTAGAAACTCAGCATGAATTACTGTAATATAATCACATTGATCAAGTGTCATTATATTATACTAACTCATGCTTCAGCTCCCAACACTTCTTCAAGAATATTCATATTTTAAACTCGAATGTTTCAGAATTTAGAAACTAAAATAGTTTCTTTTATGATATAATACAGATAGCGCGAAGAGGTAAATGATTTCAGATAAGAATAATTATGGAAATATCTTCAGAAATATGGAGGATATTTATAATGAAAGATACGATGATATCTTAGAATGTCTAATATCAGAGGATGATGAAGGATATTGTCCGCAGGGGTTTAGAGTCAGGAGCAAGGTATTCGTTAATGACTTCAGCAAGTACTGAATCATTTAGATTCTTTGAAGGCAGGTTCAGCCTTTGTGATTTGTCCACAGCCTCCTTCATACTTTGCTCAATCCGTTTTCCAGTTCCAGAGCTTCTCTTTTTCTGAGCTTTGCCAATATACTATCCTTTATCATCCAACTTTTTACTGTTAAGGTCATTTACAGTTTTTGCTGCTTCATCAGCATTTTTCAAAATTTTGAGAACTGGTTCGCAGTTTAGGGTGTTTTTTAGAAACTTCACATTCAAAGTATATAAGTCTAGAAGATAGACACATATAATTGTTGGCGTAGACATGCTGCGAGACTTCAAAATACTGATTGCTAATTTCCGATGATTCGTATGGCAATTCTCGTTACAAGATGCAGATGAGTAAATGATGGGGTTTTGATAAATATAAAGATTTTTCGGAAATTCAAAGATCAATGAAGTTGTTAATAAGTTTACTGCTAATGTGGCGAGATATGAAAGGTTCCCCGGTAATAATGATGAAGGGGTAATCATTATAATAAGGCTTATTCGAATGAACAATTGAAGTTGGTTTGCTGGAGCTGTGACAAAACTGTCTATTTTGAAACGGAATTGAAAAGTTATTTTAGCTAGTAAATGCCAAAGGGTCTAACATGGATACGTGTCGAACTATGACTTGGGTTTTGAGAGTTTTTCCAGGTGTATAACTGTGGGTAACATGTGGTTGGATCATCATCTCGATTGTTCCTTAGTTGAAGTGTCTTCAGGAATTTCGAAGGGTTTGAGCACATATTGTAATCGTTAATACATATGATGTTCTAACACAGTTTTGAAGTCAAAGTATAGCTTTGAAAGATATAGGAATCTAAGAGTGATGATACTGGTTATATTTCGAATTGAATTATGCGATTTCAAAATCAGAATATGTAATTGAATTTGAATGAGTATGATTGTTTTGATTTATATGAAAGAATGGATATTGTTGTGAAAGTAGGGAGTATAGTTGATGATTGCTGAATCAGTTTCGAAAAATGTAATATATTAATTGTGAATTTATATATCTCTCGGGTATTACCTACCCGTTAAAAAAAATTTCACAATTAATATTTTGTACAAAAGAAGTTTATTACAGTCTTTATGAAAATATATGTGTATATTTTCTTTAGATGTAATATAGATTTAATGAGTTAATATTAAATTAAACTCATTTGTTTTATGGTTGGAACTAGAATTGAGTAATCCCTAAAACTTTATAAATTTCATAAGTATTTCTTCAATAATATTGAAATTATGAATCATTACTTTGTTATTTGTTGGTTTTCGTGAAATTCTTGTGAACTTCGCGAGGTACGAATGATGTTATTTGAAAAGTTTCGAGTACATCGATGATGTAAGCGTAAAATCAAACATATATTCGAATAATACACTTGATTTATTATAAATTGGATTTTTTATTGAATTGAGACAGAGATTGTAATTAACGATGGTTAAGTTGCGGACGAAGGACGTACATCATTGCATATTTGTAATATGAATTAACTGAGTAGTTAAGATTCACACATAATAGCTTAGTACGGGAAGATTTATTATGGTTTAAAAATTTATACATATAAAATATACATATAAATCTTTCGATTGGAAATGAGTTAATACTTCATAACGCGTTGATACAATATATTTGTTGTTGATTCGTAATGATGTCCACAACGATTCTTGAACTGACAGAGTTTGTGATGTTACAGGTGCTGTTGATTCTGACGATACTGACGGCACTGACTGTGTTGATGATGCTACGGTCCTGTTGATGCTGTTGGTAAAACAATTCTAGCTTGTAAATCGTACACCATTTTCGATCAAAGTTTCTACTCTACCATCTCCGTTCACTCATCCGATTTACGGTCAGAATTAAATAATCTCTAAGATTTTGGAGATTACATAACTGCCGCAGAGATATCTCTTCAATGAAGTTTATGAATTAATACTTCATCGTTTGTTGTTGTTGATATTCCTGGATATTTACAGGGCGTATGACGTTGATGTTTGAGATACATATTGTGATGTTGCGGTGTGGGATGTGGATGTTGTTGTTGGTGGTGGTGATGGTACTGTTGGTGTTGCTGATGGTGGTACTGTTTATGCTGCTGGTGCTGGTGTTTGTAACCTTTGCACCATATTCTCCAAAGCCACTACCCGAGCGCGAAGCTCGTTGACTTCTTCTATTACACTGGGGTGATTGTCGGTTCGGACGATCGGATAAATAAAATCTAGAATTTGGTGTAGTATGTAATCGTGACGAGATACTCTAGAAATAAGAGAGAAAATGGTGTTTCGGATAGGTTCGCCGGTAAGTGCTTCAGGTTCTTCGCCAAGAGGGCAATGTGGTGGATGGAAGGGATCACCTTCTTCTTGTCTCCAATGATTAAGGAGGATACGAACCCATCCCCAATTCATCCAGAATAGATGATGACTAATTGGTTGATCCATTCCGGTCACACTGCTTTCGGAACTTGAGTGGGATTCCATTTCGGAATCCGAGGGACTTGAACTAATGACGAATTCCATTTCGTACGATTGAATAAATAATTTTTCGATATGAAATGATTTTCCGGCTATCGGGTGGTATTCTAATTATATAGAGCAAAAGGTTTCGTAGATTACGGAGGAATTTACGGAATATGTCAGGCAAAGTTTACAGTAACAGATACGCTAAGATATGAATTAGCAGATACGCTAAGATATGAATTTTGTCTATACACTATTCATGCAATCAATGCAATAAGATGTGTCTAGACTAAGAATGATAAGCAGGTAATTTCCGACAAGAATGATGAGCAAAACTTTTGAAATGCAGACACGGTCGAAGTCCAGACTCACGAATGCATCCTAACGACTATCAGTTAGACACACTAATGCAGACCTGGTACGCTAAGACCACCGCTCTGATACCAACTGAAAGGACCCGTTCATATACATTATAAACGATTCACAATAGTTGATTACATCGCGAGGTATTTGACCTCTATATGATACATTTTACAAACATTGCATTCGTTTTTAAAAGACAAACTTTCTTTACAACGAAAGTTGACGGCATGCACACCATTTCATAATACATCCAACTATAATTGGCTTAATAATAATCTTGATGAACTCAATGACTCGAATGCAACGTCTTTCAAAATATGCCATGAATGACTCCAAGTAATATCCTTAAAATGAGCTAATGCACAGCGGAAGATTTCTTTAATACCTGAGAATAAACATGCTTTAAAGTGTCAACCAAAAGGTTGGTGAGTTCACAGGTTTATCATAACAATCATTTCAATATATTAATAGACCACAAGATTTCCGTTTATAAATATATGTACACTCGCAAGTGTATAAAAGTATTCTATAAGTTGTAGGCACCCGGTAACAAGCCTTAACGTTCATGTTTTACCCTCTGAAGTACACCAGATCAGGTGTGTTTAAAATAACCTCGAAGTACTAAAGCATCCCATAGTCAGGATGGGGTTTGTCAGGCCCAATAGATCTATCTTTAGGATTCGCGCCTACCGTACATAGACAAGTAGTTTAATGTTACCAAGCTAAGGGTATATTTCTGGTTTAAACCCACATAGAATTAGTTTTAGTACTTGTGCCTACTTCGTAAAACATTTATAAAAACAGCGCATGTATTCTCAGTCCCAAAAATATATATAAAAGGGAGCAAATGAAACTCACAATACTGTATTTCGTAGCAATTATGTATATGACGGCACTGAACAAGTGCAGGGTTTGTCTCGGATTCACGAACGTATCAATATTGTGATTCAATATTGCAAGAAAGTACATAGACGCAACGAAAATGATAAACGTTAGGTTGACCTCACGAGCAATACCCTCGATTAATACCCATAACCTCCATAGCTATAACCCATAATTTCCTTAGCTCTATCCCGTTTGAAAACTTATTTTGAAATCGTCTGAGTATAACTCTGTCGTTGTATTTTATGTATACTAATAATACCTTGAAATAATACAAAGAAAATATATATATGTAATTCGATTGAGAGAGTTTAGAGAAATATATTTTCAAATTTCTATTAAAAAATGAAACCTATTGAATTCTATTTATAATAGATTTTTGAATTATTAAAGTGAATTATTAAAGTATGAATTATTAAAGTGAATTATTAAAGTATGAATTATTAAAGTGAATTATTAAAGTGAATTATTAAAGTATGAATTATTAAAGTGAATTATTAAAGTGAATTATTAAAGTATGAATTATTAAAGTTAAAGTAAAGTAAAAGTAAAGTAAAGTAAAGGTAAAGTTAAAGTATAGTAAAAGTATAAAAACTATGTATGTATAATACGCGTATAAATATATATAATATTAATTTAAATCGTTATATATATTTAATAAAATAAAATATAAATATCGTTATCTTTATCATACTGGTTAAGTAATGAGTTGTCAAAAGTGATTCTAGATATTTATAAAAGTTATATACGTTTTAATAATAAAGTTCTTTTTAAATTGAAAACGTCTTTGTACGTTTGAAAATAGATTAATAGAATATTATGGAAACCAATTCTCCACTAACTTTTGTCTAACTTTCGTAAATGACACTTTATGTTTTTATTTATAAATAACTTTACAAATTATTCTGAATATCGTTAAGAGGAATAGATTTTCTCAAATCATAGTGGACCTCTCAATAGAGACTTGTAATCATAATTCAATATTTCTGATAATTCAATCATTTAATATATATTTTTTAATTTCGTCAAAAATCATATTGAAACAAATACGTTCGGGTAAAGTATTATACGTTTAATACTTTATTAATATTCTCAAGTTATAATATATATATACATATACATATCTATTTATATATAACGGTTCGTGAATCGTCGGAATTTGGTCGAGGTTATAATGAATGTATGAACACAGTTTAAAATTCTTGAGATTTAACTTAACAAACTTTTCTTATCGTGTCGGAATAATATAAAGATTAAAGTTTAAATTTGGTCGAAAATTTTCGGGTCGTCACAGTTATAGTTATAGAAATTGAATCAAAGTTTGAATATGAGTATTATCTTGAATTAGAATGATAACCTACTATAAATAGCAAAGGTTTCTTGATCTTAGATGATTACTTGGAATGGATTAGAAAGCTTGGAAGTAGGCTTGCAAACTTGAAAGTATTCTTAATTTTATGAAACTAGAACTTTTAGAACTTATGAAGAACACTTAGAACTTGAAGATAGAACTTGATAGATATCAATTAGATGAAGAAAATTGAAGAATTAAAGTGTTTTTATGTGTTTTTGGTCGTTGGTATATGGATTAGATATAAAGGATGTGTAAGTTTGTTTTCTTGTAAATAAGTCATGAATGATTAATAATATTTTTGTAATTTTGTGAGATATTTCATGCTAGTTGCCAAATGATGGTTCCCACATATTTGATGACTCATTAAGGGCTGCTAAGAGCTGATCATTGAATGTATATACCAATAGTATATACAATTAGAAGCTGGGTATTGTACGAGTACGAGTACCGAACGAATACGAGTATAATTCTTGATGAAAATGTATGAGAATGCAATTGTAACCAATTTTATTAAGTACAAGTATTTTGATATGTGTCTTGAAGTCTTACAAAAGTATATTAATACATCTTAATACACTACATGTATATACATCTTAACTGAGTTGTTAAGTCATCGTTAGTCGTTACATGTAAGTGTTGTTTTGAAACCTTTAAGTTAACGATCTCATTTAATGTTGTTAACCCATTGTTTATTATATCTAATGAGATGTTAAATTATTACATTATCATGATATTATGATGTATGAATATATCCTAATATGATATATATACATTAAAATGCCGTTACAACGATAATCGTTACATATATGTCTCGTTTCGAAATTCTTAAGTTAGTAGTCTTGTTTTACATATGTAGTTCATTGCTAACATACTTAATGATATATATAATTATCATTTTATCATGTTAAATATAGTGTAACAATATCTTAATATGATACATATGTATTTAATAAGACGTTGTTATAACGATAATCGTTATATATATCATTTCGAGTTTCATAACTTAGTAGTCTCATTTTTATGTATATAACTCATTATTAATATATCTATTGAGATACTTACTTATCATAATATCATGTGAACTATATATATACATATCCATATATATATCATCATATAGTTTTTACAAGTTTTAACGTTCGTGAATCGCCGGTCAACTTGGGTGGTCAATTGTCTACATGAAACCTATTTCAATTAATTAAGTCTTAACAAGTTTGATTGCTTAACATGTTGGAAACATTTAATCATGTAAATTATCAATTTCATTTAACATATATAAACATGGAAAAGTTCGGGTCACTACAATATCAATCAAGGCAACCAAGAGTATGAGGCACGTTATAACTTTTAAGGCCTCCGAGCGGTATCACAATGGCAAGTCCATTGTAATCAACTAAACCGCTCAGATCTGAGTGCGTCGATGCCCTTTGACCCCGTCTACAACCCATATGACTATGAGCACCCACGGAGCCAACCCCTCATCGACTATGATCAAAAAGAAGCCTTAAGGAGAGCCCGAGAGTTGGAGCATTTTGAGAGGTTGAGACAACAACAACAACAAGAACAAGATGAATGGAGTAGGCCACCCAACTACGAAGATTATCCGAACCTGGACCAATTCGGGAATTCATACTATGATGGGTATAATTGATGGTAACTCTACTTGTTGAGCTCTCACTCTTTTCTTCTTGGTTATTTATTCGAACTTATGATTTATTGATTTATGAAACTTGTGTTAAAACAATTGGTATGTAATAATGGTGGAAGGATGGCTTGGGAAGTTAAAACAATTTTATGAAGGTTGTGATGATTTAGTTGTGTGATGGAACAATTTAGCTTGTGTTTGATTATGGTTAAATGATGGTAGTTATTTAAGTCCGGAGGGTATGTAATTCCCGGATAAAACAATTTAGAGACTATCATTTGTATATGATCTTGTTGATTTGGTTGTTTGGTTGAGTTAGTCATTTTATCTTATGAAGTTTGGACTATTTTTTTGATGACGTTGGAACTATTTGATTCTTTTTGTGGGTCCACAGACTCCCCGAATATTGCCCCACACATTTTGTACCTTGTGAGCATACTTCAATTGTAGGGAATGCCATATGCACTTGGCTCCTTCTTTTGGCTCAACAAATGGTGCAACAACATGCAAGCGACTTTGGTGACTATATATTTTCTCGAATGGTGACAACAAAGATCAATTGATCTAATCCGATTTTTACTTTCTTTTCTCTCATCTATTCTATTTTCAAAATGCCTCTCATTTTTATTTATTCTATCGTTTCAATGCAATGAGGGCATTACATCAAACTAAATGTAGGGGGAGAGTTAAAATATCGGGTCATTTTAAACTTTTTCGGGTAAACTTGTCACATACACTACAAAGATTAAAACTTGCAATGTTGATTAATTTTTGGAACAAATTTTTAACCATTACATTAACTTATATCATAATCACTAAAATGGTTAAAACTTGCAAAAATTTTAAAAACTTTTGGAAAAGTAAAGTCTTTTCCTTGCTTTTGCATGGAAGTAAAGTCTTCCATGCGTTGTTCCGAAACCAAGTGTTTAAGGCATCATGCTTTAACACTTCCGGATGAGTCGAGTGCATCCATGATAGGGAGTCAAGTATCCCGAATTTCGTTTTACTTGGTGTGGGAGACTTCCTAATCCACACCATTTTATATTGACATTGGTTGTCTCATCATTTCACGATGTTTCAACTGATGTATCATACCGCTGGAAGAGGAGCCACCGAGCTTCACCGTGTGCTATCTTCTTGAGGAAGAGCAATGACTTTGTGCTAGTATTGCTAGACAAAAAATGCCATAGCCAAAAGCTATGGCACACTTGTGAATCAATTAACGGAAAGGTAGTAGCTACTTCCTACCTTTTTTCAACATAAGCATAAAAGCTTGTTATGTGGGAAGTAGATGAGTGAATAAAAGCTTTAAGCTTTGACACTCCCGGGAGCGTCGAGTCCTCGCAACGTTTCATTTTGGAACTAAAGTCTTCTAAACTTGGAAGTAAAGTCTTCCAAGTTTTATTGTGTTCCAAGCTTGGGAGTAAAGTCACCCAAGTCAAGTTCGCCCTTTTTAAGAAAGTAAAGTCTTCCTAGTACTTCAAATTTTGGAATTTATGGACTCGCTTATTTAGCAACGTGGGGCCCTAATTCCACGAACCTCCGTTAATGCTTTCGCCCTACTATGAGAGAAATCATAGAGTTGTGATAGAAAGCTTGATGAGTGCCGGTCATCCGGAGCCCGGGTTAACCTATAAAGGTGGGGTACCCAGTCCCTTACCTTTGGCACACCCACCTTAACCCTAAATTGGAATTGACGATTGGAACTGACGATCATTATTTGGAATTGACGATTATTGGTATTTTGAGGGCATGGATGTGGAAGAGGGATAGCCATCGCGGGTTGATTAGGTGAGCATAATTTTTTGGAGGCGTACACTTTACACGATGTACTTCTTGGTGAATGGTAATTTTTATGATATTTATGGCCCTTATTCATTTGGGGTGCATTGGGATCATTTGGGTACACTTTGGGTCTAATTAGTTGAATTTGAGAAGATTGTAAATGAATTTGAGATTTGAATGATATTTTGGTGAGTTAATGGCTATCCCGTGAATCCTGCATATTTGGTCAAGGTCAAGGAGGTCAAAGTTTGATTTTGTAAAGATTTGATGCTTGGTGATTGATGTTTGATGACCTTCTAGGAGATGGAGTTGACTTTGACCGGAGAATGGTTGATTCGGGTAGATTTAGGCTTGAAGTGTGATTGTGTTAGTGTTTGTGGATTGAAGACTTGAAGTTGTGCTAGTTGAGGAGATTGTTTGAAGCTTACATTGAGCTTGTGTTAGAAGAAGAAGAAAATATGATGTTTGTGCTTGGTCCTAAGCAAGTACAAGTTTTGGAGGTCATTCTAGCCATCGAAGTACATATCCATGAAAGGTATCAATTGTTGCCCAAACCTTTTGCACTTTGGCTTTGATCACCTATTTGCTCTCTATCTCCAAAGCTTGTTTTGTTGATTTTCTTGAGGACAAGCAAAGGTTCAAATGTAGGGGGTTTGATATTGCTCTAATTATACATGTTTTATCTCACAATATCTCCCTCACTTTGCTCGATTTTTGATGATTATGGAGCCTATTTGGTATGCTTATGAGCTAAATGGTAATTTGGGGGCTAAGAGCTTGATTTAGTGTAAAATTGACCAAGCCTTGATCAAAAGTGGCAAAGAAAATGAAAAGTGCAGAAATCGGCTCAAAAGCGCCGCTCCTAATATAAGAGCGCCGCTCCTGTGGAGCAAAAGCACCGCACCTCAATGAAAAGCGACGTTCTTGTGCACGTTTTGGCATTATTTTCCACCAGTGGCCAGAAGCGTCATTCCTCATTGCCAAAAGCGCCGCTCCTGATCAGAAAAAGCGCCGCTCCTAACCACAAAGCGCCGCCCATGAATGAAGCCAAAAGCGGCGCTCCTGAGCCAAAAGCGGCGCTCCTGAAGAATGCCAAAAGCGCCACTCCTGCTCCAAAAGCGGCACTCCTGTCGCTGATTCAGACTAGAATTTTCAGCACTATAAAAGGGAAGAGATTAGGTAATTTGAGAGAGAGCTGCAATTCTAAGTCCGATTTTCAACTACAAAACCCTAATTTCATCATCCATTGGAGTTTGAAGATGGATTGAAGGAAGCTAGCTCAAGATTCATCATAGTTTTAGCTCTAGATCTTCATCTCTTTGTATTTGGTTTGTAATATCCACATTTCTTTATCTATTTTGAATCTATTGCTTGTAATAACTTTAAGATGATGTTTATTTGTGTTTCAATGCTTATGATTAGTGTAATCTTAGCCATAATTGGCTAAATCTCTTGTGTTTGCTTATCTATGAATCTCTAATGCAAGTGTTTGTCCCTAAATCAATTGAATGATGTTGTTTGAATGAAATACATGATCAAGTGTTATTGTGTTAGCTATAGATCCATTGCTATGCATTTGTTTTAGGCTTTACTTTGATTACACAGGTCGAGTAGCTCTCTTAGTGATTTGAGAAGTGAATCAATTTGTTCTTCAACACCTTGAGTGATCTAGACAACTAGCTTAAGGATTTCAAGTGATTGTGTTCTTGATCTAGGTTGGTTTTCAATTGGCCTTTGGTCAACATAGTAGTGTTCGATTATCTTAAGTGATTTCGATAGTTGAAGGGTTCTAAGTGATTTCAACCCAAGCGTAATCTCAATAACCAATCATGCTTAACTTGATCTTAGAATGCAATGCTTATGTGAATTCGCAAAGTGTTATTTGATTAAGGTCTGGTAGTAATACTAAACATTTAATAGTTCAACAACTAATGCGATAGCAATTTGGGCAAAACGGGGTAATCCAGGCATAGAAAGGATTAGATAAGTGAACATTATTTAGTTAATTGATTTAAGTTCTTAATATTTCATTACTTGTTACTTGCTACTAGTTTTACTCGTTAGTTTAAGTTTGTTTAATTGTGCATATTTTAGTTGTTAATTAATATCAATCAAACCCCCCCCCCCCAATCAAACAAAGCGTAGGACAATTAATAGTTTCAATTATTCAACTTACACCGCTCTCTTGGGACGAACTTGATACGAATTCTTACATTAAAGTACTATAATAACCGGGTTCTAAGTGCTCGTTAGTTGTGTGTGCTTATTTGTAGTGTTTGAATCATATATAAATTTTGAGGGTAAAAGATGTATATCACGCACATCATCAGATGCTAACTCTCCGTGTCATCTAGCGTCGAGCCCTTGGATTGTGCAAGCTTAACGCGGTTGGTCACAGATGTGTGCGAGGGGTAGTACGAAATAGATTATATTTTACTATGAAATACTATTAAATACGATACAATTTACACAAGTTATTTATTTATTTATTGAATGGATATACCTAAACCTTGCTACAACACTTATAGGCAGTGTACCTAATCGTAGAGTAGTGTAGTTTTTAGTAAGTCCGGTTCGTTCCACAGGGAGCTGGCTAAGTTTAACGCTATATTTTATTTACTATATTTGTATATATATATATATATATATATATATATATATATATATATATATATATATATATATATAAAAGCAGTATTATTATTATTATAAAAGGGGGGTTTTACCGTTTAATGACCGGTTTGTCGATTTTAAGTCCTAATGCAAAATATTAACTTAATTTAAAGGGTAAAGTAAATGACGATAAATAAAAATGCGATAAAATAAAAGTACGATAATTAAAAGTGCAATAATTTAAAGTACGATAAATAAAATGACGATAAATAAAATGACGATAAATAAAAGTGTGATGAGATATAAAATAAAGGAATTATGCTTATTTAAACCTCCATAATCATGATGTTGACATGTTGATTTTAATTTATTACCAAGGGTTAATTGTCCTTTGTCCTGGATTATTCGATATGTCCATCTGGTTTTGTCCATAATAGTCCATCGGTCATAATTATAAAGTGCGAGAGTCTTCGCCAAATTAACCTTATACCCGACGTCAAATATTCAAACTAATTGGAGACTTAAACTGTAATAAGGTCTTAATACTTTGTTTAATGAATACACCAGGTTATCGACTGCGTGTAATCCAAGGTTTTAATACTTTGTTAACAATTACACCAATTACCCTTGAATGTAATCCACCCCTGTTTTAATGAGTCTATTGACTATTAATCCATCCCCGTGTCCAGTCAAATTAACAATTATTGGTATTTATAAATATTCTGCCCACCGTACCCAGTCAAGCGTATGTGGTTATATATAAATACGTCAAATTATAAATCTCTATATTAAATCAACGAGATATCATTTAATTAATATAAAGCCCATTAATAGCCCATAGTCCAATTTCCACAAGTGTCGGTCTTTTGTCCAAACCCCAATTATGGTCCAAAACCCAATAACCCAGTCTTAATATTTAGTCCAACATCACGGTTACTTCGGCTTAAATAAACATAATAATAACTTAGCTACGAGACATTAATTTAAAAAGGTTGAACATAACTTACAATGAGTATTAATAGCGTAGCGTTACACGGATAGAGTTTCGACTTACAAACCTTAAAACATTCGCTACTATAACCTTATTATTATTATTATTATTATTAACTTAATATTAAAATTATAATTAAAATATAAATATAAATAAAGACAGAGAGTGAGTAATGATATTGATGAAGGTGTATCATTCTCGTCAAATTCTTGTGCTATTTATAGACCTGGCCTGACTTTTCACTCCATGCGAAAACATGGAGTTTGTTTCTCCAGGCCATGCGATCGCATGGCCGCCATATACTGGTCACAATGCATTAAAAACGTGGGCTGCTCAGATTTATATAATATATAATATAATATATATAATTTTATATAATTATATATATTATATTATATTCTTGTGCATAGTTGACTTGTAATTTTAGCTCCATTGCGTCGCGCGTTGATAGTTGATTCATGTCTCGGTTCCGAATTTTCGAACGTCCTTTCGTACGCTTAGATATTTTGTACTTTGCGTTTCGCGGCTTGTACTCTTGTAATTTTTAGACGTTATTCATCAATAATTTGAACCACTTGGATTGTATCTTGTACATTTGAGATTTTTGGTCATTTGCATCTTCAAATCGTCGAATCTGTCTTTTGTCTTCACCTTTTATTATTTAAACGAATATCACTTGTAAATAGAACAATTGCAACTAAAAGCTTGTCTTTCTTGAAGGATAATGCTATGAAATATGTGTTCGTTTTTAGCATTATCAAATATTCCCACACTTGAGCGTTGCTTGTCCTCAAGCAATATAGAACTTGAATATAACTTTACTAAAATCACTTCTTTATTCTTCACACTTTGTACATCAGTGATTTTGAGACAGCGGTATGAACAATGATAGTAACGATGTGGTTTACAGTCCCACATGACTATGAAAATTTAGATCCTTTAAGGAAATTGGATCTTTATGAAAATATTTGATCTTTTAAAAATTCAATCTAGCTTTTACCCTAGATAAGTTTTTCGGAATAACCCTTCACCGGTGTTTGCAAAATGTTTTTGTGGGTTTTGTGGGTTTTAGATTTGAAAATTTTAGCTCAAAACTTATGGTTTTGTGTCACCCACTCGCTAACCTTGTATTAGGAAAGCAACACGTCCAGTTTACTTGCTCCATATATTACCTTTCGGTAAACTATTGTCCGGTTGTAAAGGAAAGCGTTTAACAAGCAACTGTTAAGGCACTGTCTAATGACATGCTTTTGATTATGGTCCAAAAACATGTCGAATGCAATTACTATCCTTTGTAGGAGCAATAGTAAAGATCACCCTATAGCTTTTTGGTCTGGCACAAGGTCCTGTCTTAGACCATGCTATGCAACCACCGTTCTTACGGTTGACACCCGATTTGGTTCAGGTGACCTAATGAATTCCATGTGAATTCCTAGGATTTTTCGTTCAATGGTAATGAACGCATTAAAAATAGGTTTTCAGAAAACAAATCGGTTTTAATTTTGATCAAAATATTTTCTCGTTCAAGCATGAGTTTAGATATCATTGAATTCCATGAGTTTCTAATTCTCAATCTTTAAGGTCAATCTCAAGGATTGTGTAATATCAGACTTAAAAGCTGATTTTTAATCTTTTAGGAGATTATCCTTTCTGGGGGTCTGGTTCATTAGTCTTATCAAGCTAATTTGCACGGCGCCCTCCCCATTTTACGAGACAGATCCTCTTATGGATAGGATAAGTCTGACCACATGGCGACCCTGTTTGATGCTGAGGTCCGTGGATTTCCAGCTGCTTTTCGAGATGAATTTTCTAGATTTTTCGTCAACCTACAGTTGGTCTGGATGACAACTTCTTGACCTGAATCACTAAAACGACCCGTCCTAATCCATCTGGACGAAGTCATCAACATTTGGTCCCATTGCGATGATCGACTCCAAGTAATGTCCTTAAAATGAGCAAATGCACAGCGGAAGACTTAATTCGTACCTGAGAATAAACATGCTTAAAAGTGTCAACCAAAAGGTTGGTGAGTTCATAGGTTTATCGTATCAATTATTTCAATATATTAATAGACCACAAGATTTCATAATCATAAACATAATACACTCGCAAGTGTATGTAAAGCATTCTAAGTGGTTGAGCACTTGGTAACCATACTTAACATTTAATCACGTCGCATATTCCCTTTATTATGAAATCTCACTACACCGTACCAAGTGTAGTCACCGAAACGAAGTACTGTGCAACCGTTGAATACTGGTCGTCCAGTCCGGTTGGGGTTGTCAGGCCCGATAGATCTATCAACAGGATTCACGTTTACAATACCACATGTAAATAGTAGTTACCAAGCTACAGGGAAGTATGCCAGTGGTACAACTCAACGTAGAATATATTTTTAAGTACTTGTGTCTATTTCGTAAACATTTATAAAAGCAGCGCATGTATTCTCAGCCCAAAAATATATATTGCAAAAGCAATTTAAAAGGGAGCAAATGAAACTCACCATAATGTATTTTGTAGTAAAAATACATATAACGACATTGAACAAGTATAGGGTTGGCCTCGGATTCACGAACCTATATCAATTGTGTATTCATTAAAATATGCAATCGTAATCGAGCAAGTTTATTTAAATTATTATTAATAATATACTTGTTATAGTTTTTGTTAGTTAGTTCAATTTAATATATTTAATTTATATATATAATATAACTACTATTTATCGTTCTTCATAATATGTTAATAAATAAATATATATATTAGGGTTTATATATATGATAACAATGTATATTTACGTATTAACTGATACATTTTTATATATGTATAGTTTAGTAATTATCATTTTAATAATAACAGTATGATGATATGTACTTTTAATATTATTGTAATGTATTTTTATATAAAAAATATCCGTTTGTAATAATTCTGGAAAAGATAAGATTGATAATAATAATAATGACAGTAATAATAGTAATAATAGCAACTATGAATATAACCATTTTACTACTAATGATAATAATGAAATAAATTTACTAATAACAATACTAAATATTATGTTAATATAAATAATGGTTTTAGATGATGTCAATAATAATAATAATAATAATAATAATATTAAAGATAATAAAATTAGATTTTAAATGATGGTATTAATTTTAGTGACACAATAATCACATTTGTATTTATAATGGTGATAATATTAGTAAATGGTAACTAATACCTATTTTTAGTAATAATAATAATAATAACTATAATACTTGTATTAATGATTATCATTAATAATAATACAACAATTACAATAACAATAATAATAATAATAATAAGGAAGTAGTAACAAAAATTTAATAACTACCTCAAGTGTAATCTTTTCTAAAAATATTTGTCTCAGACGGGGGTTGAACCCGTGACCACTCGCTAAACTGCAAACGCTCTCAACCATATCACTGCCATCTGTTTTTCTGTATATGTCTCACTCGATTTATTTATATCCTGTCCCTTTTCTATTTCTATTCTCATTCACTTTCTTCGTGAGTTCAAACACCCAGACACCCAATTCATCATAACAAAATTTATAAAAATCGGTTTAGAATTTAGTGACAAATGTAACCACTTGTAATTGAGAATTCAATTTGACAGATACCATTAAATAAAAATAAAAATAAAACGCTGTATGAAGAGAAAAACAAATATTTAAGAACTCGTTGTTTGATTTCGCTTTTAAGAACGATTTAGCTTATGACTTCTAAATGAAAAAGGTTTAAATTCACAATTGTAAACTTTCTGCATAATCAATTTAACATAAAACATTAACACAAGTTCAAATTTTATGATGAACATCCAGTTTGACTTTTGAAAACTAATCTTTGACTTCAGAAATTCTTACTCGATATTAAAAATTGGAATTTGAAATTTTCTAGAAAGTTTATATGATGGATGTATAACCAATCTGCGTTATTAGATTTTTAAATTTCATTTGATTTCGAGAATTGAATAAAAAGATACAAGAATAGAGATAACGAACCTATTCTTTGTTTTTCTGTTAAATTTGATTAAGTTAAAACGTATAATTGTAATGTATAATTTGTGTTGGCTGAAAGAAAATGGAATGAATGGTTGACACATGAACTGATCGAATTTTATCATAATTTATGAGTCGACAGTTTATAAATCAGTTTCAGGGAAATAAAAAAAATAAAAAAAAATAAAAAATAAAAGGGGAAAGGGACTGATGTTTAATTGATAACGATGATGGAAGAAAAAAAATATTCGTATGATTTTCTCCCCCACTACCAGATACTCGATTTGATATATAGAGAATATATGTATATCGACATAATATTAAGGACAAAGCAGATAAACAGAAACAAAAAAAAAACAAAATTAAAAATCAGATAGCAATCTGCAACAGTAGGTACGAAATTTTCTGTTTTTATATCTTTTATTTATTTATTTTTATAATACTAATATTGATAATGATAACAACAATAATAATATAACAATTTAAATTTACCAACTTTTCTATCTATATATTATATTTCTTAATGATACTGATATTTATATTAATATTAATATTAATATTTATTTTAATAATAATAATGAAAGTAATAGTAATATTACTATAACAAATATATTTTATCTTGTAATTAACTTTAATTTAATAATATCACATACTATCAATCATGTGACTCTCAATAATTATATGCTATATTTTATAATAACATATATTGAACATTTAATATTTACACTTTTTAATATATTACGATATACATAAAATCATTAATTTTTGAACAGAAATCATAAATATATATATTTAAACTACTATATATGTAATTAGGTTTTAAATATCCAGTAGATAATTATATATTGAAACAGATACACTCGAAGTATAACATTATGTATTTAGTACTTTGTTAACGTTGGCAAATTTTGTTTGAAATCATTTTTTTTATCAATATACCCAATATATTCAAAATAATAAGTGTTAATTATTTTAAGTTATCTTTCAAAATAACTAAATCGCATAATAGTTCATTAATATAATTAAACTATTATATATAATTATTTATATATATATATATATATGATTATTTATATCTACATTTCTGTATAAAATCAAAGGTTCGTGAATCGTCGGGAACGGTCGAAGTCAAATAAATATATGAAATAGTTCAAAAATTTTAAGACTTATCATTACAGACTTTGTTTATCGTGTCGAAATCATATAAAGATTAAGTTTAAATTTGGTCAAAAATTTCCAGGTCGTCACAGTACCTACCTGTTAAAGAAATTTCGTCCCGAAATTTGAGTGAGGTGGTCATGGCTAACAATAAAAATGTTTTCATGACGAATATAACTTGATAAATAGAGTTTTATCGTCATTGTATAATATGGATAGAACAATTCGGTTATTCAAAAAGTACGAATGAAGCCATCACAGAAGAGTGAAATGAATAAAGACAAGTTTCATCATAGCTTTTGACTAGTCATGGTTGAATTCCGGAATTCAAGGGATTTAAAAGAAAATCTTGGAAATCTATAAGATTTGATTATTCGGGATTTATGGAAAATAAGATCTCTATAATTAAATGTGATCATCTGTCTCGATTGCTCTGTCTGATATTTTCACTATAAATGAACTTCTTCCATTCCATTACTTCCCACCATTTCAAATTTCTATATTTTAATTCTTACTTTCAAATCATCAGTAAATATGCTTCATCTAGTTTTAATTCTGGATATATTCCTGATTTTCATATCGATCATTCTCCTTTTTCATCTACCACCAGAGGAATCTGTTTACTTCTACTATGCTCTTGGGTTTATAGTATTTTTAGTTCTACCGAGTCTTTATGTTGCGATAAACATTGATATACACGGTTTGTAATTCCTGTGTTTGTGATTGGCTTTATATTTTTCCTTTATTTTTTTGGAGCTCCATGCTCTTATTTTCTCTTCCCGACTCCAAGTCAAGCGAATAATGGTCCAGAATTCGTAGATATAGAGTTTCGAATGATTAAAATGTTCTAAGCAAGAAGGAACGTAATAGCACGATTTGATTTGTCAAATTACTAGAATCAATGAGAATAGAACTATCAAGTTTATATTTTCTTGATATGTTCGGAGGTTAAATAGAATGAAAGAGTTGTGTAACATGACACATGATGATGGTAGGATCTACTGTGAACCATCATCATGTTTCATTAGAAACTCAGCATGACTTACTGTAATATAATCACGTTGGCCAAGCGTCATTATATTATACAAACCCATGCTTCAATTCTCAACACTTCTCCACAATTCATTCATAATTTACACTTAGATTTTACAGAATATAATGGAATGCAGAAAGCACGAAGAGGTATATAATTTCAGACAAGAATACTTATGAAAATATCTTTAGAAATATCGAGGATATTTATGATGTTATTTTGGAATTTCTATGTTCAAGGGTTGATGAAGAAAAATTTTCCGCAAGATTTTAACATGACTTCGGAGCAAGATATTCTTTAAAGATTTCATCGGATCCAGAATTACCTGGATTCTTGAATATAGGGTTTGGTCCTTTTATTTATCCTTGGTCTCCTTCATGGTTAGTTCAATCCATTTTTCAGTACCAAATTTTCTATCGAGCGTTCCCAACACTCCATTCTTTATCATCAAACTCTTGGTCATTTAGGCCATCTACAATTTTACTGTTTCCTCTGCATTTAATGCAGCCATATCTGAATTTTTGATTATCAATCCGAGGTGGTTTCAGGAGAATTGTGTTTTTAGATGATTAAACGCTGATGGTAATATGGTGGAATATAAAAGATTCCCTGGTAACAATAAAAGAGCACGCATATATATCAAAGTTATAATAAGGTTGTTTCGAACGAAAGGTCGAAGTTGATTTGCTGAGGCTGTGACAAAATTTGCTACCTTGAAAGGGATTATCAAGTTATTTTGGGTAATAATAACACTAAGGAATTAGCACAACTACGTGTTAAACGTTTACTCAGTTTTCGAGAGTTTTTCAGATGCATAGCTATATGCATAAATCTTTCCTTCCGTGGATGAAGTGCGGTTGGTTCATCCTCTTGATTGAGGTGTTTTCAAGAATCATGAAAGGTTTGAACGCAGATTGTAATCATCAAGATACAAATGAGGTTTAAGATGAAATAAAGTGGCAAACTTGAAGAATTGTTTAGTTTCATATGTTATAATCAATATTTTAATTCATTTTAATTATCCAATGTTATTAGTCCACAGTCGATAGTCCACAATTAACAGTCCAATAATTCATATATAGTTTAATATATAATATTCGAATTAATTAATACGTATCGTGACCCGTGTACATGTCTCAGACTCGATCACAACTCAAACTATATATATTATTATAGAATCAACCTCAACCCTGTATAGAGAACTCGATCATTACTGCATATAGAGTGTCTATGGTTATTCCAAATAATATATATAGATGTGTCAATATGATATGTCAAAACCTTGTATACGTGTCCTGATATTTAAAGTGCGTAAAATAAATAACAGAAATTAAATGACGATAAATAAAATTGCGATAAATAAATGTAATCTGTTAGCTAGGAACAGTTAGCTGGAACAGTTAGCGTGAATTCTTAACAAAATTTTCACATAGTTAATTTGTTTGTTTCTAACAAATTTTATTTGTCCAATGTTTTCTTCATTATTCCACTTGTTGGATTCTGGTAAATCAAAATCCAAATATGAAATTGAATAAAAATGGTTATTCTGCGGTGAACGGATATGTATATCGGTGGTTGTAAGTAGGATAGTGAATGACTGTTTAATCAGCTTCGACGAATGTACAGTGTTACTTATTAAGGTGAAATCTGAATATTCCTCGGGTATTACCTACCCGTTAAAATATTTTCGCCATTAACAGTACAAAAGAATTTTTAATTACAATCTTTATAAAAACATATATACGTATATATTTTCTTCAGATGTAATCATGGATTTAATGAGTCAATATGATATTAATCTCATTTGCTTTTTGGTTAGAACTAGAGTACATAATCTCTAAAACATTAGATATTACATAATCATCATGTCGAACGAAGATAAATGATGTAGAACGTCATGTAGAACGATGATTATACTCGAGGTACAGAATGAGATATTGAGGCATGTGATGTTGAAACTTTGGTTGTTAGTGGTACTGTTGGTGCTGGTGATGTTGCTGAAGTTGGTAAGTTTCGCACCATGTTTTCTAAATTGATTACTCGAGTGCGAAGCTCGTTGACTTCTTCCATTATTCCGGGATGATCGTCGATCGAAACTAGCGGATGAATAAGGTTTAGAATTTTAGATAGAATATAATCGTGGTGAGATATTCGGGAAATGAGGGTGAAAATGGTGTTTCAGACTGGTTCGTTGGTAAGTGCTTCAGGTTCATCGCCAAGAGGTAAGTTCGGTTGGTGAAAAGGATTGCCTTATTCGCGTCTCCATTGATTAAGTCGACTACGAACCCATCAGATGAATTGGGGATGGCTGATTGATTGATTCATTCTGGTGACACCGCTTTCGGAGCTTAGGTGAATATCCATGTCGGAATAGCTATCAAAATCTGAGGGACTCGAACTGGTTGAGGGATTCATCTCGTACGATCAGATGAAGGATTTTCGATAGGAAATAGATTATAGGATGTAGATTAGTACCCTGTAATGCATCATTTACATATGCATATATAATACTAAAATCCCATAAGTTATGAAGGAATCTACGGAAGCTGTCAGGCAAAGGTAACAATAACAGATACACTAAGATATGAATTTTGTCTATACACTATTCATGCAGTCAATGCAGTAAAATGTGTCTAGACTAAGAATGATAAGCAAATAATTTTCGACACTAAATGATAAGCAAAACTTTTGACATGCAGACACTGTCGAAGTCCAGACCCACTAATGCATCTAAACAACTATCAGTTAGACACACTAATGCAAGACCTGGTTCGCTAAGACCACCGCTCTGATACCAACTAAAACGACCCGTCCTAATCCATCTGGACGAAGTCATCAACATGTGGTCCCATTGCGATGATCGACTCCAAGTAATGTCCTTAAAATGAGCAAATGCACAGCAGAAGACTTAATTCGTACCTGAGAATAAACATGCTTAAGAGTGTCAACCAAAAAGTTGGTGAGTTCATAGGTTTATCGTATCAATTATTTCAATATTTTAATAGACCACAAGATTTCATAATCATAAACATAATACACTCGCAAGTGTATGTAAAGCATTCTAAGTGGTTGAGCACTTGGTAACCATACTTAACATTTAATCACGTCGCATATTCCCTTTATTATGAAATCTCACTACACCGTACCAAGTGTAGTCACCGAAACGAAGTACTGTGCAACCGTTGAATACTGGTCGTCCAGTCCGGTTGGGGTTGTCAGGCCCGATAGATCTATCAACAGGATTCGCGTTTACAATACCACATGTAAATAGTAGTTACCAAGCTACAGGGAAGTATGCCAGTGGTACAACTCAACGTAGAATATATTTTTAAGTACTTGTGTCTATTTCGTAAACTTTTATAAAAGCAGCGCATGTATTCTCAGCCCAAAAATATATATTGCAAAAGCAATTAAAAAGGGAGCAAATGAAACTCACCATAATGTATTTTGTAGTAAAAATACATATAATGACATTGAACAAGTATAGGGTTGGCCTCGGATTCACGAACCTATATCAATTGTGTATTCATTAAAATATGTAATCGTAATCGAGCAAGTTTATTTAAATTATTATTAATAATATACTTGTTATAGTTTTTGTTAGTTAGTTCAATTTAATATATTTAATTTATATATATAATATAACTACTATTTATCGTTCTTCATAATATGTTAATAAATAAATATATATATTAGGGTTTATATATATGATAACAATGTATATTTACGTATTAACTGATACATTTTTATATATGTATAGTTTAGTAATTATCATTTTAATAATAACAGTATGATGATATGTACTTTTAATATTATTGTAATGTATTTTTATATAAAAAATATCCGTTTGTAATAATTCTGGAAAAGATAAGATTGATAATAATAATAATGACAGTAATAATAGTAATAATAGCAACTATGAATATAACCATTTTACTATTAATGATAATAATGAAATAAATTTACTAATAACAATACTAAATATTATGTTAATATAAATAATGGTTTTAGATGATGTCAATAATAATAATAATAATATTAAAGATAATAAAATTAGATTTTAAATGATGGTATTAATTTTAGTGACACAATAATCACATTTGTATTTATAATGGTGATAATATTAGTAAATGGTAACTAATACCTATTTTTAGTAATAATAATAATAATAACTATAATACTTGTATTAATGATTATCATTAATAATAATATAACAATTACAATAACAATAATAATAATAAGGAAGTAGTAACAAAAATTTAATAACTACCTCAAGTGTAATCTTTTCTAAAAATATTTGTCTCAGACGGGGGTTGAACCCGTGACCACTCGCTAAACCGCAAACGCTCTCAACCATATCACTGCCATCTGTTTTTCTGTATATGTCTCACTCGATTTATTTATATCCTGTCCCTTTTCTATTTCTATTCTCATTCACTTTCTTCGTGAGTTCAAACACCAAGACACCCAATTCATCATAACAAAATTTATAAAAATCGGTTTAGAATTTAGTGACAAACGTAACCACTTGTAATTGAGAATTCAATTTGACAGATACCATTAAATAAAAAAAAAATAAAACGCTGTATGAAGAGAAAAACAAATATTTAAGAACTCGTTGTTTGATTTCGCTTTTAAGAACGATTTAGCTTATGACTTCTAAATGAAAAAGGTTCAAATTCACAATTGTAAACTTTCTGCATAATCAATTTAACATAAAACATTAACACAAGTTCAAATTTTATGATGAACATCCAGTTTGACTTTTGAAAACTAATCTTTGACTTCAGAAATTCTTACTCGATATTAAAAATTGGAATTTGAAATTTTCTAGAAAGTTTATATGATGGATGTATAACCAATCTGCATTATTAGATTTTTAAATTTCATTTGATTTCGAGAATTGAATAAAAAGATACAAGAACAGAGATAACGAACCTGTTCTTTGTTTTTCTGTTAAATTTGATTAAGTTAAAACGTATAATTGTAATGTATAATTTGTGTTGGCTGAAAGAAAATGGAATGAATGGTTGACACATGAACTAATCGAATTTTATCACAATTTTTGAGTCGACAGTTTATAAATCAGTTTCAGGGAAATAAAAAAAAATAAAAAATAAAAGGGGAAAGGGACTGATGTTTAATTGATAACGATGATGGAAGAAAAAAAATATTCGTATGATTTTCTCCCCCACTACCAGATACTCGATTTGATATATAGAGAATATATGTATATCGACATAATATTAAGGACAAAGCAGATAAACAGAAATAAAAAAAACAAAATTAAAAATCAGATAGCAATCTGCAACAGTAGGTACGAAATTTTCTGTTTTTATATCTTTTATTTATTTATTTTTATAATACTAATATTGATAATGATAACAACAATAATATAACAATTTAAATTTACCAACTTTTCTATCTATATATTATATTTCTTAATGATACTGATATTTATATTAATATTAATATTAATATTTATTTTAATAATAATAATGAAAGTAATAGTAATATTACTATAACAACTATATTTTATCTTGTAATTAACTTTAATTTAATAATATCACATACTATCAATCATGTGACTCTCAATAATTATATGCTATATTTTATAATAACATATATTGAACATTTAATATTTACACTTTTTAATATATTACGATATACATAAAATCATTAATTTTTGAACAAAAATCATAAATATATATTTAAACTACTATATGTGTAATTAGGTTTTAAATATCCAGTAGATAATTATATATTGAAACAGATACACTCGAAGTATAACATTATGTATTTAGTACTTTGTTAACGTTGGCAAATTTTGTTTGAAATCATTTTTTTTTATCAATATACCCAATATATTCAAAATAATAAGTGTTAATTATTTTAAGTTATCTTTCATAATAACTAAATCGCATAATAGTTCATTAATATAACTAAACTATTATATATAATTATTTATATATATATATATATATATATATATATATATATATATATATATATATGTATGATTATTTATATCTACATTTCTGTATAAAATCAAAGGTTCGTGAATCGTCGGGAACGGTCGAAGTCAAATAAATATATGAAACAGTTCAAAAATTTTAAGACTTATCATTACAGACTTTGTTTATCGTGTCGAAATTATATAAAGATTAAGTTTAAATTTGGTAAAAAATTTCCGGGTCGTCACAATCAAGAAGCGCATTTCTTTTTCGGAAGACTTTAGTTCCTTTTAAATTCCATTTATATTACAATAAACTGGGTAAAACTGATTAATATCGTCTAAAACAAAAATATCTTCAATTATTTGTACAAAAATATGTGATATATGTTCTAAATAACTTAGTAAATTTTTCCCACACTTGGCTTTTATTTTTCTTTCTTTGCCTTTTTATTCTCTTCTATTTCATTTTAAATGAATTCAAGCGTTTTGGGTTGTTTCTCAATTTATGTCCTTGTTCCGAGGTAACAATAATTCCGGTGTTAACACCTAGTTTTATCGTTCATAAATATGTATAAACATGATTTTGAGTTCATTTAGTTAAAAAAAATTTAAAAATTTTACTAGAAGTGGGTAGTCAGTATATAAGACTAGGGCTGTTCTTTATTATTAGAGAGCACTAGATTCTAATACAACTACTGCGTTACTAGTAAAATTTAACGGTGGCTATTAAACCAAGTGTATAAGTCAAATGTTTAAAACCGAAAGAATTTAATCTCTTCCCACACTTAAGATCTTGCAATGTCCTCATTTGCAAGAAATCAGTAAAAATTTAAATTATTGAGGGTGATTAGCGTAGAAAATTGATTAAATTTTACCAAAGTTTTCAAATATATTGTTCTTTGTTTGAATGATAAGTGGTGCACTTCATTTGTTCATTCCTGCAGTTGTTATTTCACATATATTTTGCATCTTGTCGTCAAAATTAGTTGTTTTTGCTGAACTTAATGCCAGTCTTTGAAAGTGCGCTGTTTTACCCTGTTTTGTACAATTCACAATATACATACAATACAAAAATACATGCATGGTAATTTGAAATGGGACTTAGTATCCCACTTTCAAATTATAAATATGAAATATTAGTAACACAATAATAAAAATGTTAAAAATTGCATAAAAATATCAAAATATTATATGTTTTAAACATAAATAGATAAAAATGATAAAAGGATAAGAAATCACCAATGAAACTGTATCAATCTGGATATGGATTCCATTTCATGTCAACGCTCGGGTTCCAAGGCTGGTGATAGGTGTCCTGATAGGCTTGGTTGGGGTCGTACAGGTCAAAGGGTGGTCGCATATGAGGCTGATGTGCTGCATAGTATGCAGGTCGAGTCGGGATGTAGTTATGTGGTACCTGATATGATAGCTGGCTCATGATCTGGTGCTGATGAACTACCCAACTATCATGCTGGCATCGCCTGGATTGCTCATACTCATCTGCGACTCTCCACTGCTCATACTGACGATGCCTAGCCTGGTTATTCATTTCCACCTCATCTATATGCTGATAAACATTAATATAACTATCCCTAATGACATCCCTAATGTCATCTGCTTCCTCCATCTCCTCATCCGAATCCCTCTCTACCTGTGGATGGGTGCCCTGATATGATATTGGCCTATTGTGTCTCCTTAACAATACCTTCTCCCCACTATAAACTGATAGACCTATAGTCTCGGTTTGTTCCTGCACCACCATCATTGGACCCCCTTGTTCCCTATTTACACCTAAATACTCTCCAATGAAAGTAACAAAAATGCCTCCTCCTATTATTCCCCCCTCCTGCATACCTTCCACCATTTTGGACAAATAATAACTAAAATAGTAGGGGATGTTAACAAAGCTTCTGGGGTTTCGAATGCACTTGAGGTAGAATAAATCGTTTAGGGTTATTTTCTCCTTGTTTTTACCTCGTTGTGTAATCGAATTTGCTAAAAATCTATGAATTATGCGCAGCTCTGCTTTATTAATATCTAAATAGAAGTATCTTCTACCCCGCCTAAACTCATTAAAGTTTGACATACGCCTCCATATGGCATTAGCGTCAAAATCTCTATCTACCCTCTCACCTTCATGAATCAAAGCTGTACAATTAGGTGATAATAATTCAGCGGGGGTGTAAATTTGTAAAGCCCTAGCCATGTCTAGCATGGACATCCTGTACATCCTACCTCCAAGTAAAAATCTAAGAAATCTCCTATCTACTACATTTTCTACATCCATATTTAATGCTATAGTACTCATTAATTCAACACACCACTCCTTATATACAGGTCTACGAGTGGTAAACAAACGTTCCCAATCAGGAAAAGAAGAGTTCCCGTACCTTTAGATTAGTAAAAGCCTAACTGAGTTAGCTAGGTTGACTTCTTCCAAAGGTCCCCAATCTATCACCCTTGGCACCTCCACATTTTTGGTGTAAAGCTTAAATTTGTTACTTTGGTACGTCGGGTAATCTATCCAGTTTCGCTCAAACCTCAGATTGGGATGTAATTCCTGTTCATGAACTCTTGAGTTTATTATTAACTGATGAAGCAGAAATTGTACGTATGCATTAACAAATTGTAGATTCGGTTCATAATATGGTAGGTGTTGATCATAGTGATGTTGTTGTTCAGGTTGTGGTTCCGGTTGTGGTTCTTGATCTGGTTCTTGTTCATGTTGTTGTGAAGACGAACCACCACCATCAGTGTTTGTAAATTTCTGCAAAACACATTAAATACAAAATTTTGTGCATCCAAATATGCATTAGTGTTAGCAAAATAACAAATTAAAACAATTACAATAACATGTTTAATTCATATTCACTTATACACATTTTCATCATTTTAACAATTCTACATTTTTTCAAATAAGCATATATGAAAATGTATACAATGTCCATAAGCATTCAACTCAAATAACATGTCAAAATAACCATTACTAGCAATTAAACAAGTTTCAAATGGCATTTATATCAAAATAATCAAGTTCATGAATTTTAGACTTAAAAAGTCCACTTTGATGCTCAAAAATCATGTTTAGGATCAAAGTTTGGATCATTTAGCAACCTAAACATGTTACACTACTTAATTTAGTGCTAATTCATAACAAAAATCGGCCATAACCTGTTTATATCAAAAAGCCCCAAATTGCTCAATAACACAAACCCTAGATTTCTAAAAATTTTGAAGTTTAAGGCTTCAAATCATGACAAATAGCATCAATCTAGGTTATACAAGCATAATATATGAATAATTTAACTCTAATTACACTAGAAATTATCAAAATCAAATTAGGTAAAAAATTTCTCAAGAACACTATAAATCCGAATTAAAGAGTGTTTTAGGGGTGGGATCGTTACCTTCCTTGAAAACCTTCTTGATAGGAAACTCCTCATTGTTATTTTAGTGAAGATTTGGTGAAATTTGGTGAAAAATGGCGATTTAGAGGTGTTTGTGTGTATGTTTTCGTGTGTGTGTGTGTGTTATGAGGAAGACAGAATGCTCGCTGGACTTTTAATCCTGACAAGGTTTTTTAGCCCATTCGATCGCATGGCTATCCAGTGTATACCCCATGCGATCGCATGGGGTGTATTTCTTTTTTTTTCTTTTTTTTTTTATTTTTATAAAAGCCTTTTACTTATAAAACAAAAACTGATTAAATTTTAAAAATTTGTTTCTTTTTAGACTGAGGTCGTTTTAGTATGTTTACCTAGTTCGTCCCTCGACAAAATTTTAAAATTTTTCAATTTAAAGCGTTGTTTTAAAAGCAAAGATTTTTAGGTTTTTTAATGTTTTTGGCATACTTTAATCAATAAGATTAAAAATAATGATAACAAAATTTCTCTTCCCGCCCTTGGGTAAAGCAATTTCGGTTCAACGACCTAGTCTTCAACTCACGACGAATTTTAGAGATCAATTTTTTTAACTTAATGAAATAAAGTAAATTTTTTTTTAAATTCACACCAAACTTAAATATAATATGCATATTAATAAAATTTCATTAAATATTATTAATATTTTACATACATTAACTTTATAAACTTATATTTAAAATAATATAGTTATATATGAATTTTTTTTCCAATTTACGATATTAATAAATTAATATTAATTTTAAAAACATGGTAAAAATAAAAATCTCTTTGGTCTTTTATCCCACTTTAATCAATCAAATATTAACAAAAATATACGTTCCTCTTTTGGGTAAAGTAATTTCGGCTATATTACCTAGTTTCACTCCTGACGAATTTTTGAAATATTTTGAATCGATTGATTAAAGATATTTATACCTTATGAATAAACTGTAAATTTCGCAGTGACGCATTAAATTTTTGTATTATATCAATAATTTCGGTTTATTATACCTAATTTTATTGAATATCAATTTAATACTTTATAGCGAACGATCCAGCGTTTATTATCAAAAGGTTAAAAGTAATAAATAAAATTAAAATAAAAACTGTACATACTTACCTGTGATATAGGATTCTCAGAGACCTGCTTTAGTCGACTCATAGGAGAGTCGTTCGATTTGGTTCTCCATTGCTACATAAGCGTAACCTCGAATTTTCAATAACTTTTCTTCTAAACATATGAACGGTCCTTCTCTGGATAGAGTAACGAATTCAAAATTGGAATGTGCTTGATTGTTCGAACATTTCCCTTCGTGTGACCATTTTCCGCATTTATGACATCTTTCAAGGTGTCGTGCTCTTCTTTTTGTTGCAGATTTTGATTTTCCTTTACCAAAATGTGTCTTATTATGATTCTTCCTGAGTTCTTTCCTTAATTCGTCCATTTTGCCTCTTATGAATGATACCAGTTCACTCGGGAAGATGTTATTATTACGTTTAGTAATCATAGCATGTAGTAGTAGACCATGGTTCAAATCAAAGGAATTCTTCATCTCGTAAACCTAAAAACACAAAAATTCAGAATGGAGGGAGAAGACTAGTTCTTTAGGGTCTGCTAGGGAAAGACCATTCGGATTCCATTATCGAGAACTACACGAAAACAGAAAATCTAACTCTAGACAGCATTATATTATCCTTTAAAACATTTGAATCTCCCCACACTTAGTTAGCTGTGGTGTTAAAATTGTGATTAACTTCATTGTCAACTTCCATCGGACCATGTATGTAATGTTTAACTCTGTGACCATTAACTTTAAATTCAATTCCATTTGAATTTATTAACACTATTGTTCCGTATGGAAAAACTCTTTTGACTATGAATGGTCCAGACCATCTTGATTTCAATTTTTCAGGAAATAGCTTGAATCGTGAATTGAAAAGAAGGACTCTGTCTCCTTCCTTAAATTCTTTTGAACTTCTGATTCTTTTATCATGCCATTTATTCGTTCTTTCCTTATAGATTAACGAATTTTCATATGCATCGTGTCTTAATTCTTCTAATTCGTTTAGTTGACTCAACCGTAGACGACCAGCTTCATGCAAATCAAGATTACATGTCTTCAAAGCCCAAAATGCTTTGTGCTCAATTTCTACTGGAAGGTGACATGCTTTTCCGTAAACGAGTTTAAAAGGTGTGGTGCCAATTGGAGTTTTGTAGACTGTTCTAAAAGCCCAGAGTGCATCCTCCAATTTCATGGACCATTCCTTCGGATTCGATCCTACAGTTTTCTCTAGAATACGTTTTAAAGCTCGGTTGGTATTTTCAACTTGTCCACTTGTTTGTGGATGATAAGCGGTTGAGATTTTATGTGTTACTTCATATCTTTTGAGAACTTTCTCAAGTTGATTATTACAGAAATGAGTACCCCGATCACTTATTAAAGCTTTCGGTGTTCCGAACCTTGCAAAAAGACATTTTAAGAAGTTTACTACAACTCGTGCATCGTTATTTAGGAGAGCTTGTGCTTCCGCGCATTTAGATACATAATAAATGCCAACGAGAATGTAGAGATTATTATGAGATTTTGGAAATGGACCCATAAAGTCAATACCCCAAACGTCAAATACTTCACATACTTGAATGACATTTTGTGGCATTTCATCACGTTGCCTTATTTTTCCGTCCCTTTGACAAGCATCACAGGATTTGCAAGAAGATGTGCGTCTTTGAAAATTGTAGGCCAATAGAATCCATTGTCATAAACTTTTCTTGTGGTAAGCTGAGGCCCATAATGCCCTCCTATTGGTCATGTGTGACAATGGTTTAAGATTTGTCTAGCTTCATCTCCGAATACATATCGGCGTATTATTCCATCGGAACAACTTTTAAACAGATGTGGATCTTCCCAAAAATAGTGTTTTATATCACTAAAGAATTTCTTTCATTTTTGGTATGACAACCCTTTTTCAAGGAATCCACATACTAAGTAGTTTGCAAAGTCTGCAAACCATGTGATGCTATGGGAGGTGTATATGAAATACTGTATATTAGTTAAAGCTAAGGGGTATAAAATACTATTAAATTTTACTAGGAAATACTATTAAATACGATACAATTTTACACAAGATATTTATTTATTTAAAGAATGGATATACTTAAACCTTGCTACAACACTTATAGGCAGTGTACCTAATCGTACAGTAGTGTAGTTTTTAGTAAATCCTGTTCGTTCCACAGGGAAAATCTTTAAACAAAGCTTAACGCTATATTAGTTTTAATTTATAAAAATACAACTATATATATAAGTAATATTATTATTTAAAAGGGGGGTTTTTACCTTTTAATGACCGGTTTGTCAATTTTTAAAACTTTAGTCGCAGTTAAAACCTAATGTAAAATATTAAAAATAAATACAAGACTTAATTTAAAGCGTAAAGTAAATAACGATAATGAAATTGCGATAAATAAAAGTGCGATAAAATAAACTTGCGATAATTAAAAAGTACGATAATTAAAAGTGCAATTAAATACAATGACAATAAATAAAAGTGCGATAATTAGAAGTGCAATTAAATATAAAATAAAGGAAATTAAATATGAAATAAAATAATTATGCTTATTTAAACTTCCGTAATCATGATGTTTGACGTGTTGATTTTAGTTTTATGCCCATGGGTTAATTGTCCTTTGTCCTGGATTATTCAATATGTCCGTCTGGTTTTTGTCCATAACAGTCCATCAGTCATAAATATAAAGTGCGAGTATCCTCGTCAAATTATTCTTATACCCGAAGTCAAATATTTCAACTAATTGGGGACTTAAACTGTAACAAGGTTTTAATACTTTGTTTAATAATTACACTAGGATATCGACTGCGTGTAATCCAAGGTTTAATACTTTGTTAACAATTATGCCAAGTGTCCTTGTACATAATTTCACCCCTGTTTTAATAATTCCATAGACTATTAATTCATTCTCGTGTCCGGTTAAATGAACGATTATTCGTACATATAAATACCCTGCCCATCGTGTCCGATCGAGTGTATATGGTTATTTATAGGGACGTCCAATTGTAAATCTTTATATTAAAATTAACAAACTATCATTTAGTTAAACAAATATAAATCCCATTAATAGCCCATAGTCTAATTTCCACAAGTGTCGTTCTTTTGTCCAAACCCCAATTATGGTACAAAGCCCAATTACCCAATTTTAGTAATTAGCCCAACATCATGATTACTTCGATTTAAATAAGCATAATAATAACTTAGTTACGAGACATTAAATTAAAAAGGTTGAACATAACTTACAATGATTAAAAATAGCGTAGCGTTACACGGACAGAATTTCGACTTACACCCTTACAACATTCGCTAACATACCCTTATTATTAGAATTAAAATTAAAATTATAATATATATATATATATATAATACGTTTGATGAGAGAAGAAGAAAAAGGATATTTTTTACGTTCAGAATGCGCTGGCTTTTATAGGCATTTTTGTCCAGGGTCTCTCCGTGAGTCGCGGTCTTTTTCTTCTTCAAACTCCGCGAGTCGCGGAGTTTGCTTTTACAGCTCACTCCAATTTGGATCTTTGTTTGCCGACGGAATTTAATATATAAATATAATATAAATATATAATTTATATAATTAATTATATATTATATTATATTTATATACATAATTAATTTATAACTTTCGGTCCGTTGCGTCGAGCGTTGAGAGTTGACTCATGTCCCGATTCCGGATTTTTGAACGCCCTTGCGTACAATTTAATATCTTGTACTTTGCGTTTTGAATCTTGTACTTTTATAATTTTTAGACGTTTCTTATCAATAATTGGAACCTCTTTGATTGTATTTTGTACTTTTGAGCTTTTTGGTCGTTTGCGTCTTCAATTCGTCGAATCTATCTTTTGTCTTCACCTTTTATTATTTAACCAAATATCACTTGTAAATAGAACAATTGCAACTAAAAGCTTGTCTTTCTTGAAAAATAATGCTATGAAATATATGTTCGTTTTTAGCATTATCAAATATTCCCACACTTGAGCGTTGCTTGTCCTCAAGCAATATAGTCTTGAAATATTAGAATCACTTCTTTATTCTTCACACTTTGTACATCAGTGATTTCTTTACGACGGTATAAACAATGGTAGTAACAATGTGGTTTACAGTCCCACATGACTATAAAATTTAGATCCATTAAGGAAATTGGATCTTTATAAAAACATTTGATCTTTTTGAAAATTCAATCTAGTTTTTACCCTAGATAAATTTTCCGGAATAACCCTTCACCGGTGTTTGCAAAATATTTTTGTGGGTTTGGTGGGTTTCAGATTTGAAAATTTTAGCTCAAAACTTGTGGTTTTGTGTCACCCACTTGCTAACCTTGTATTAGGAAAGCAACACGTCCAGTATACTTGCCCCGTATATTACCTTTCGGTAAACTACCGTCCGGTTGTAAAGGAAAGAGTTGAACAAGCAACTGTTAAGGCAATGTCCCCTGACATTCTTTTAATTATGGTCTATAACGTATCGGATGCAATTACTATCCTTGGTAGGAGCAATAGTAAAGCTCACCCTTATAATTTTTCGGTCTGGCACAAGGTCCTGTCTTTGACCATGCTATGCAACCACCGTTCTTACGGTTGACACCCGATTTGGTTCAGGTGACCTAATGAATTCCAGGTGAATTCCTAGGATTTTACGTTCAATGGTAATGAACGCATTGAAAATGGGTTTTCAGAAAACAAATCGGTTTTAATTTTGATCAAAATATTTTCTCATTCAAGCTCGAGTTTAGATATCATCGAATTCCATGAGTTTGTAATTCTCAATCTTTAAGGTCAATCTCTAGGATTGAGTAATATCAGGCTTAAAAGCTGATTTTTGATCTTTAAGGAGATTATCCTTTCTGGGGATCTGATTCATTAGTCTTATCAAGCTAATTTGCACGGTGCCCCCCCCATTGTACGAGACAGATCCTCTCATGGTTAGGATAGGTCTAACCACTTAGCGACCCTGTTTTATGCTGAGGTCCGTGGATTTCCTGCTGATTTTAGTGATGACTTTTCTAGGTTTTTCGTCAACCTACAGCTGGTCTGAACGACAACTTCATGACCTAAATCAAGAAGCGCGTTTCTTTTTCGGAAGACTTTACTTCCTTTTAATGATGGAATTGATTCATCGTGTAGATCCATCTTTCTTACAGTAAATCGGGTAAAACTGTTTAGTTTAGTCCAAAGCAAAAGTATCTTCAATTATTTGTTACAGAAATATGTGACATATGTTTAAAATAACTTGGTAAATTTTCCCACACTTGGCTTTTATTTTCTTTTATTTGCATTTTTATTGTCCTCTATTCCATTTTAAATGAATTCTAACATTTTGGTTTGTTTCTCAATTTATGTCCTTTCCAAGGTAACAATAATTTCGGTGTTAACACCTAGTTTTATCGTTCATAAATATGTATAAACATGATTTTGAGTTCATTTAATTGAAAATTTTGAAAAATTTTACTAGAATTGGGTAGTCAGTATATAAGACTAGGGCTGTTCTTTAATATCAGAGAGCACTAGATTCTAATACAACTACTACTTTACTAGTATTTTTAATGGTAACCAAGTGTATAAGTTAAAAAATTTTAAAAATCCAAAAGAATTTAACCCCTTCCCACACTTAAGATCTTGCAATGCCCTCATTTGCAAGAAATCAGTAATAATTTAAATTATTGAGGGTGATTAGCGTAGAAAAATGATTAAATTTTACCAAAGTTTCCAAACATATTGGCGTTTGTTTGCTGAATGATAAATGGTGCACATCATTTGTTTATTCCGTCTTGTTGTTATATCACATAGCATCCTTCTCAACATGATTTTGTGAAAGATTTGATGAAAAATGGTTAAAAATTGCGAATTTGGGAGTGGTTTTGTGTGTATTTTCGCAGTATTTTGGGATGTTTGTGTGTTGGGGACTGTCTGATCGATCCAGTTATATTTTTTTCTGGAATTTTGGTCCTCCGTGAGTCGCGGTGTTTAAACATTACAAACTCCGCGAGTCGCGGTGTTTGCATTTTTTTTTTATAAAAACCTTAACTTATAAAACAATTAATTAATTAATTTTAAAATTTTGTTTCCCTTTTTATTTAGGACGAGGTCGTTTCGGAACGATGTCCTAGTCCGTCCCTCGACAAAATTTTAAAATTTGTCTATTTAAAGCGCGGTTTTAAAAGCAAAGATTTTTGGGTTTTTTAATGTTTTTGGTATACTTTAATTCAATAAGATTAAAAATAATGATAATAAAATTTCTCGTCCCGCCCTCGGGTAAAGCAATTTCGGTTCAAAGACCTAGTCTTCAACTCACGACGAATTTTAAAAATCATATTTTTAACTTAGTGAAATACAGTAAATTTTTGTTTTTAAATTCACACCAAACTTAAATTTAAAATGCATAAAATTAAAAATTCATATTTTTTTTAAAATTAAAAATTCATACCAAACTTATAGTATATTTTTGTTTTTATACATACAAACTTATCTTAATTTTTCAAATATTTACAATTTTAAATAAGTTTACAATATTAAATTAATATTTATATATTAATTTTTAAAAAAAACATGGTAAAAATAAAATTAAAAATCTTTTTGGCTTTTATCCCACTTTAATCAATCAAATATTATCAAAAATATACGCCCCTCTTTTCGGTAAAGTAATTTCGGTTCCATAACCTAATTTAACTCATGACGAATTTTTGAAATATTTTGAGTTGATTGATTAAAGATATTTATACCTTAAGAATAAACGTTAAATTTCGCAGTGATGTAATAAATTTTTGTATGATATCAATAATTTCGGTCGCAAGACCTAATTTCATCGAATACCAATTTAATACTTTATAGCGAACAAATTAGCGTTTATTATCAAAAGGTTAAAAATAAAAATAAAAATAAAAACTGTACAAACTTACCTGTGAAATATATTTCTTAGTGATATGCTCTAGCCCACTCATAAGATAGTCGGACTAATTGATTTTCCATGGCTACATAGGCGTAACCTCGAGCATTTAATGTTTTTTCTTCTAAACATATGAACGGTCCATCTCTGCATAAAGTAACAAATTCGGTGTTTGAATAGGTTTGATTATTTGAACATTTACCTTCGTGTGACTATTTTCCGCATTTGTGACATTTTTCAAGGTGTCGTGCTCTCCTTTTCGCTACGGATTTTGATTTTCCTTTACCAAATTGTAACTTATTATCTTCGCATCTGGATTCTTTTCTTACTCCGTCCAATTTACCTCTGATTAATGATACTATTTCACTCGGAAGTGTGTCATTATTACGTTTAGTGATCAAAGCGTGTTGCATTAGACCATGGTTTAGTTCACAGAAAGTCTTCATTTCGTAAAAACCTAAAAATAAAAATAAAAATTCAGAATGGGGGAAGAAGACTAGTTCTTTAGGGTCTGCTAGGGAAAGACCATTCGGGTTTCATTTTTGAGAACTACACGAAAACAGAAAATCTAACTCTAACAGAAATACATATTATCCTTTAAAGACTTGATCCTCCCCACACTTAGTTAGCTGTGGTATCGAAATTGTGATTAACTTCGTTGTCAACTTCCATCGGACTATCTATGTAATGTTTAACTCTGTGACCATTAACCTTAAATTCAATCCCATTTGAATTTATTAATTCTACTGTTCCGTATGGGAAAACTCTTTTGACCATTAACCTTAAATTGTGATTAATTCTCCTTCTTTAAATTCTTTTGAACTTCTGATTCTTTTATCATGCCATTTCTTCGTTCTTTCCTTATAGATTAACGAATTTTCGTATGCTTCATGTCTTAATTCTTCTAATTCATTTAATTGACTTAATCGTAGACGTCCAGCTTCATGTAAATCAAGATTACATGTCTTCAAAGCCCAAAATGCTTTGTGTTCAATTTCTACTGGAAGATGACATGCTTTTTCATAAACGAGTTTAAAAGGTGTGGTTCCAATTGGAGTTTTGTAGGCTGTTCTAAAAGCCCAGAGTGCATCCTCCAATTTTATGGACCATTCCTTCGGATTTGATCCTACGTTTTTTTCTAGAATACGTTTTAAAGCTCGGTTGGTATTTTCAACTTGTCCACTTGTTTGTGGATGATATGTAGTGAAGATTTTATGAGTTACTCCATATCTTTTAAGAACTTTCTCAAGTTGATTATTACAGAAATGAGTACCCCGATCACTTATTAAAGCTTTTGGTATTCCAAACCTTGCAAAAAGACGTTTTAAAAAGTTGACTACAACTCGTGCATCATTAGTTGGGAGAGCTTGTGCTTCTGCCCATTTAGATACATAATCAATGGCTACGAGAATGTAGAGATTATTATGAGATTTCGGAAATAGACCCATAAAGTCAATACCCCAAATGTCAAATACTTCACATACTTGAATGACATTTTGTGGCATTTCATCACGTTGACTTATTTTTTCGGCCCTTTGACAAGCATCACAGGATTTGCAAAGAAGGTGTGCGTCTTTGTAAATTGTAGGTCAATAGAATCCAGCATCATAAACTTTTCTTGCTGTTAGTTGAGGCCCATAATGCCCTCCTGTTGGTCCTGTGTGACAATGGTTTAAGATTTTATTGGCTTCATCTCCGAATACACATCGGCGTATTATTCCATCTGGACAACTTTTAAACAAATGTGGATCTTCCCAAAAATAGTGTTTTATATCACTGAAGAATTTCTTTCGTTTTTGGTACGACAATCCTTTTTCAAGGAATCCACAAACTAAGTAGTTTGCATAGTCTGCAAACCATGGAATTTCATTATAATCTATCTTCAATAGATATTCATCAGGAAATTTGTCTTGTATGGCCGATTCATTTAGAACTTCTAATTCGGGATTTTCAAGACGAGAAAGATGATCAGCGGCGAGATTTTCTGCTCCTCTTTTATCTTTGATTTCAATATCAAACTCTTGTAATAGTAAGATCCAACGGATTAATCGTGGTTTGGCATCTTGTTTCGAAAATAGGTATCTAAGAGCAGAATGGTCAGTATAGACCACCGTTTTAGCTAGAACGAGATATGAACGAAATTTGTCAAAAGCAAAGACAATAGCAAGGAGTTCTTTTTCAGTAGTTGTATAGTTCGTTTGTACTCCTTGTAACGTCTTACTAGCCTAATATATAGGTTGAAATCTTTTTTCAATCCTTTGTCCTAAAACGGCTCCCATTGCAAAATCACTTGCATCGCACATTAGTTCAAACGGTAGATTCCAATTTGGTGTTATCATGATCGGCGCATTAGTGAGTTTCTCTTTAAGAATATTAAAAGATTTGATACATTCATCTGAAAAGATGAATGGAGCATCCTTTTCTAGGAGTTTATTCATAGGAGTGGCAATTTTAGAAAAATCTTTTATGAAACGTCGGTAAAAACCGGCATGCCCTAGAAAACTCCTAACTCCTCTAACATTTGTGGGATGTGGAAGTTTAGCAATTACATCTACTTTAGCTCTATCCACTTCAATTTCTTCCTTTGAGATTTTATGACCAAGAACGATGCCTTCTTTAACCATGAAATGGCATTTCTCCCAATTAAGAACTAGGTTTGATTGTTCGCATCTAATAAGCATTCGTTCAAGATTAGCTAGACATGTTTCAAATGTATCACCGAAGACTGAAAAGTGATCCATGAAAACTTCCATGCATTCTTCTATCATGTCGTGAAAAATCGCCATCATGCACCTTTGAAAGGTTGCAGGGGCGTTACAAAGTCCATATGGCATGCGTTTGTAAGCAAAAGTACCATAAGGGCACGTGAATGTGGTTTTCTCTTGGTCCTCGGGTGCTATTGGAATTTGAATATATCCGGAAAATCCATCAAGAAAACAATAGTAACTATTTCCGGCTAATCTTTCTAACATTTGATCAATGAAAGGTAAGGGAAAGTGATCTTTTCTGGTGGCGTCATTTAATTTTCTATAATCAATACACACACGCCATCCTGTTACAGTCCTAGTAGGAATAAGCTCATTTTTTTCATTTGTAATGACAGTCATGCCACCCTTCTTAGGTACGCATTGAACTGGGCTTACCCATGGACTATCAGAAATTGGATAAATTAAACCTGCATCTAGCAGTTTAATAATTTCTTTCTTAACTACATCTTGCATATTCAGATTTAGTCTTCGTTGGCGTTGCACATACGTTTTATGACCTTCTTCCATAAGGATTTTATGTGTGCAATACGAAGGACTTATTCCTTTAATATCATGAATCTTCCATGCAATGGCTGGTTTATGAGCTTTTAGCACATAAATGAGTTGTGATTTCTCATTTTCAGTAAGAGAAGACGATATTATTACAGGTAATTCAGATTTACCATGTAAATAAGCGTATTCCAAATGATTTAGAAGTGGCTTTAACTCTAATGTCAGAGGTTCTTCTATCGATGATTTATATCGATATCTGTCTTCTTCTTTTAGCATTTGAATTTCTTCTGTTGTTGGTTCATATCCATTAGCTATTAGTGTAGCTAATATTTCAGTTTCATCAATTGGTTCAGTTCCTTCTCCTAAAGAACATTCTCCTGTTCCTTGTAATTCTGGAAATTCTTCTAACAATTCTGCATGTGAATCTATAGTTTGAATATAATAACATGTATCATCTGCAGATTATGGTTGTTGCATTGCTCTATCAACTGAAAAGGTAACACTCTCGTCCTCTATACTTAGGGTCAGTTTCTTACCAAACACGTCTATCATTGCTTTAGCCGTGTTTAAGAATGGTCTTCCTAATATGAGAGGAACTTGAGAATCTTCTTCCATGTCCAGAACAACAAAATCTACTGGAAATACTAAAGTACCAACTTTAACTAGCATGTTCTCCATTATCCCTCTAGGATATTTTATTGATCGATCGGCTAGTTGTATGCTTATTCTTGTTGGTTTCAATTCTCCAGGGTCTAGTTTAGCGTATAGTGAATACGGCATTAAATTTATACTAGCACCTAAGTCTGCCAATGCTTCTATTGAACTAAGACTACCCAGAAAATATGGAATTGTGAAACTTCCTGGATTGGATAGTTTTTCTGGTATCTTATTCAACAGCACTGCTGAACAATTCGCATTCATAGTAACAGCCGAGAGTTCTTCCATTTTTTTCCTATTAAATCTTTCAGAAATTTAGCATATCTAGGCATTCCTGAAATTACATCAATGAAAGGAAGATTGACATTTATTTGTTTAAACATATCCAAGAATTTGGATTGCTCGGCTTCAAGTTTCTCTTTTTTCATTTTACTCGGGTAAGGAAGTGGTGGTTGGTATGGTTTAATATAAGGTTTAGCTTTAACTGTGTTATCTTCATTAACCTTTTCAACTACCGGTTCTGTTTCCTTATCTTGTTCAGGTTGTGGTTCTTGTGGAGTAGGAATAGCTTCATCAGAAATTACAGGTATTTCAGGTGGTTTAAGTGTTGTACCACTTCTTGTGGTAATGGCTTTAGCTGTTTCATTTCGGGGGTTAACATTTGTATCACTAGGTAGACTTCCTGGTTTTCTTTCACCTATTAACCTTGCTAGGTTACTTACTTCTTGTTCCAGATTTTGAATAGAAGCTTGTTGATTTCTAAATGCTTGAGCATTTTGTTCATTGGTTTGTTTCTGAGATGTGAAAAACTGCGTTTGAGTTTCAACTAGCTTCGTCATCATATCTTCTAAATTTGGCTTTTTATCATCGGTTTGTTGTGATTTGTTTTGAAAATTAGGTCTTTGCTGATTGTAAGTATTATTGGATACTTGTTGATTGCTAGGACCTTGTTGGTTGTTGTATGGAACATTTCGGTTATAATTCTGGTTTTGATTGTAAATCGGTCTTGGCGGTTGATAATTATTCTGATAATTATTTCCAGGCCTTTGGTTTATGTATGAAATATGCTCTCTTTGTTCCATTGTGAGTTCAATACTGAGACAATCTTTTGTCAAATGTGGTCCTCCACACTGCTCATAACTAATTCGTATTGAGTGAATATCCTTAGTCATCTTTTCCATTCGTCTCTCGACAGCATCTATCTTTGCGGAAATGGAATCTAAGTCATGGCTAGAATCGGCTCTAGCTGCTTTAGATGATCTAATGATATCTTTTTCTTGGTGCCACTCATGTGAGTGGGAAGCAGTGTTATCAATAATTTTATAAGCATCAGTTTCGGTTTTCTTCATAATAGAACCACCAGCTGCTATATCTATGTCTTTCCTTGTAGTGATGTCGCATCCTTGGTAGAATATTTGTACTATTTGACAAGTGTCTAAACCATGTTGCGGACATCCTCTTAATAACTTTACAAATCTTGTCCACGCCTCATATAGAGTTTCATTCGGTTTCTGTGTGAACGTAACAATTTCTCCTTGAAGTCTTACGGCTTTAGATGCCGGAAAGAATTGTTTAAGAAATTTTTCAACTAAAACGTCCCATGTTTCAATCGCTCCTTCTGGTAACGATTCCAACCAATCTTTGGCTTCTCCCTTTAAAGTCCAGGGAAATAACATGAGATATATATGTTCATCCTCAACTTCTCTTATTTTAAATAGTGTGCAGATCCTATTAAAGGTACGAAGATGTTCATTTGGATCTTCCTTTGGCGCACCACTAAATTGGCATTGATTAGTCACCATGTGTAGAATTTGTCCTTTGATTTCATAATCTGGCGCAATAATGTCAGGATGAGTAATTGCGTGACCTTGGCCAGTGCGTTTAGCTCTCATTCGGTCTTCCATACTTAAAGGTTCCAGATTCTCCATAATTGAATTTGTTGAATCTGAATCACTAGAGGATTCTGATTTAATGGTTCGTTCCTCAACAATCTTTGTTTGAATGATTGGTGGTTCCGGAGGAAAAATTAATGGTTCAGGATCTATGAATTGTCCCTGAATATTCTTCGGATTCTCAATTGTGAGGCCGGGTTCAAAAAATGGATTATCGGAAATTTGAATTGGAGTACTTGGTCGACTGGATGACGATTCTAAAGAAACATCAACGGCGACAATATTAGCTAGATGTCTTGATCGAGTTACAAGTGGTGAACGTACAAAAGGTGGTGAACGTCTTGTTCGGTGCATTCACTGAATATCCTATTAATTTTTAAAAGGAAAGAAAAATTATATAAGTTATCCAATTAATAGACTTTTCTGATTTGCACACGTTTCGAATAGACAAAAGATGCAGCAGAGGGGCAGGATTCGTTTGGTCTCAATAAAATTGAGTACTGTTTGGCTCCAATAACCCGGTCCACGTACAAATCCAACTATTACTACGAATCAGAAAATTTTGATATCTATCAATTTAACCACTTAAAATAAATTTTCGTAATTTTAAGAAATTTAGATAAGAAGTAGAATAAAAATCTATGTCCTAAAAACTAGAATGACGAGAAATAAGAAAGAAAAAGAAAGAGCGCGTCGGTAAAGGTCGCAAAAGAAAATGGTTGAAAAATAAAAGGCGTCGAAAAAAAAGAAAAAAAAGAGTGACTTATAAAACTTAAAAACACTCGACTAACCCAACCTTATTACTATCACTAACTTAAAATTAAAATTGCAAATTGAAATTACTAATTGGAGTGATAATTGATACATAGGTAAAAGGCATCGAAAAATAAAAATAAGAAAGTTGCGCGTTGAAACTTAAAAAGGAACTAAAAACTAAGAATTAAAAGTTGCGTCTAAAAATATTAAAGCTTACAAGTACAACTATATCCCAAATGGCAATAACTTAAAAAGGAACTAAAACTTAAAAAGGCGTCGCAAAATTCTAAAGCACCTAAATCTTAGTATAAAGAAAAAGCACTTAAGGGATTTTACGGCAAAGCCTAAAAATCTAGAAATAAAAATAACTATGGCAAAAACTATATTTAAAACTAAATACGAACGAAAAATACAAAAATTACGCTAAAAACGAATAAAAAGGGATAAAATATAAAAATATACTAAAAGTTGTAAAAAGTACAGTTTTTATAAAAATATTATTTTTATATTATTTATTTAATAAAACTATTAATTTTATAATTTAATAAAACTAATTAAACTAAATACATAAATTAATTAAAACTTAAATTAAATACTAAATTAATTAAATATTTAACCCTAAATACAAATTAATTAATAATAATTAATAATACTCCGTATTTAATGCAGATTAGGGTTCTGGACACGCGTGTCAGGGTGGCTCCGCAAGTCGCGGTACACCTGGCAACAAACTTCGCGAGTCGCGGGGTTTGAAATTTCAGATAAGGTGGTTTCGTTTGATAGGTTCTGTAGTTTTTTTAAATTATATTTTATATATTTTTCTGTTTTAATAATTAAATAAAATATTTATATAAATTAAATAAAAACTTATGTTTTAAAAACTAAAATAAAAATAGAAATATTTTATAATTTTATAAATAAAAATCTTAAAACTAGATTTATATATATATATATATATATTTTTCGGTTTTGATTTTATGTTTTAAATAAACACAAAATATTTAAATAACACTTATATTTTTATAAAATAAAAATAAAGAAACTTTATAAAACTTAAATATTTAACAAACTCTTAAAAGTATTTATATTTTTGTTTTTCTTTTTATATTTTCGAATATTTAAAACGTATTTTTACAAAAACGTATTTTTCTAAAAGTAAACTAAAAATAAAAATTTTTTATTTTTTTTTATATTTAGCGTTGCGTTTCCGGCTTTTAAGCTAGATTTTGTTCCCCGGCAGCGGCGCCAAAAATACTTGATGCTATGCGAGGTGTATATGAAATAGTGTATATTAGTTAAAGCTAAGGGGTATAAAATACTATTAAATTTTACTATGAAATACTATTAAATAAGATACAATTTTACACAAGATATTTATTTATTTAAAGAATAGATATACTTAAACCTTGCTACAACACTTATAGGCAGTGTACCTAATCTTACAGTAGTGTAGTTTTTAGTAAGTCCGGTTCGTTCCACAGGGAAAATATTTAAACAAAGCTTAACGGTATATTAGTTTTAATTTATAAAAACACAAATATATATATAAGTAATATTATTATTTAAAATGGGGGTTTTTACCGTTTAATGACCGGTTTGTCAATTTTTAAAACTTTAGTCGCAGTTAAAACCTAATGTAAAATATTAAAAATAAATACAAGACTTAATTTAAAGCGTAAAGTAAATAACGATAATGAAATTGCGATAAATAAAAGTGCGATAAAATAAACTTGCGATAATTAAAAAGTACGATAATTAAAAGTGCAATTAAATACAATGACAATAAATAAAAGTGCGATAATTAGAAGTGCAATTAAATATAAAATAAAGGAATTTAAATATGAAATAAAATAATTATGCTTATTTAAACTTCCGTAATCATGATGTTTGACGTGTTGATTTTAGTTTTATGCCCATGGGTTAATTGTCCTTTGTCCTGGATTATTCAATATGTCCGTCTGGTTTTTGTCCATAACAGTCCATCAGTCATAAATATAAAGTGCGAGTATCCTCGTCAAATTATTCTTATACCCGAAGTCAAATATTCCAACTAATTGGGGACTTAAACTGTAACAAGGTTTTAATACTTTGTTTAATAATTACACCAGGATATCGACTGCGTGTAATCCAAGGTTTAATACTTTGTTAACAATTATGCCAAGTGTCCTTGTACATAATTTCACCCCTGTTTTAATAATTCCATAGACTATTAATTCATTCCCGTGTCCGGTTAAATGAACGATTATTCGTACATATAAATACCCCGCCTATCGTATCCGATCGAGTGTATATGGTTATTTATAGGGATGTCCAATTGTAAATCTTTATATTAAAATTAACAAACTATCATTTAGTTAAACAAATATAAAGCCCATTAATAGCCCATAGTCTAATTTCCACAAGTGTCGTTCTTTTGTCCAAACCCCAATTATGGTACAAAGCCCAATTACCCAATTTTAGTAATTAGCCCAACATCATGATTACTTCGATTTAAATAAGCATAATAATAACTTAGCTACGAGACATTAAATTAAAAAGGTTGAACATAACTTACAATGATTAAAAATAGCGTGGCGTTACACGGACAGAATTTTGACTTACACCCTTACAACATTCGCTAACATACCCTTATTATTAGAATTAAAATTAAAATTATAATATATATATAATACGTTTGATGAGAGAAGAAGAAAAAGGATATTTTTTACGTTCAGAATGCGCTGGCTTTTATAGGCATTTTTGTCCAGGGTCTCTCCGCGAGTCGCGGTCTTTTTCTTCTTCAAACTCCGCGAGTCGCGGAGTTTGCTTTTACAGCTCACTCCAATTTGGATCTTTGTTTGCCGACGGAATTTAATATATAAATATAATATAAATATATAAATATATAATTTATATAATTAATTATATATTATATTATATTTATATACATAATTAATTTATAACTTTCGGTCCGTTGCGTCGAGCGTTGAGAGTTGACTCATGTCCCGGTTCCGGATTTTCGAACGTCCTTGCGTACAATTTAATATCTTGTACTTTGCGTTTTGAATCATGTACTTTTGTAATTTTTAGACGTTTCTTATCAATAATTGGAACCTCTTTGATTGTATTTTGTACTTTTGAGCTTTTTGGTCGTTTGCGTCTTCAATTCGTCGAATCTATCTTTTGTCTTCACCTTTTATTATTTAACCGAATATCACTTGTAAATAGAACAATTGCAACTAAAAGCTTGTCTTTCTTAAGGAATAATGCTTTGAAATATATGTTCGTTTTTAGCATTATCACCATGGAATTTCATTATAATCAATTTTCAAGAGATATTTATCAGAAAAGTTGTCTTGTATGGCCGATTCATTTAGAACTTCTAATTCGGGATTTTCAAGGCGAGAAAGATGATTAGCTGCGAGATTTTCTGCTCCCTTTTTGTATCGGATTTCAATATCGAACTCTTGTAAGAGTAAGATCCAACGGATTAATCATGGTTTGGCATCTTGTTTTGAGAAAAGGTATCTAAGAGCAAAATGATTGGTATAGACCACCGTTTTAGCTAGAACGAGATATGAACGAAATTTGTCAAAAGCAAAGACAATAGCAAGGAGTTATTTTTCAGTAGTTGTGTAATTCGTTTGTGCTCCTTGTAACGTCTTACTAGCATAATAAATAGGTTGAAATTGTTTTTCAATCCTTTGTCCTAAAACGGCTCCCATTGCAAAATCACTTGCATCGCACATGAGTTCAAATGGCAGATTCCAATTTGGAGTTATCATGATCGGCGCATTAGTGAGTTTTTCTTTAAGAATATTAAAAGATTTGATGCATTCATCTGCAAAGATGAATGGAGCATCCTTTTCAAGGAGTTTATTCATAGGAGTGGTAATTTTAGAAAAATCTTTTATGAAACGTCGGTAAAATCGGCATGCCCTAGAAAACTCCTAACTCCTCTAACATTGGTGGGATGTGGAAGTTTAGCAATTACATCTACTTTAGCTCTATCCACTTCAATTCCTTCCTTTGAAATTTTATGACCAAGAACGATGCCTTCTTTAACCATGAAATGGAATTTCTCCCAATTAAGAACTAGATTTGATTGTTCGCATCTAATAAGCATTCGTTCAAGATTAACTAGACATGTTTCAAAAGTATTACCGAAGACTGACATGTTATATGAGTTGAATGCTTATGAACTTGGCGAACGTTTTCGTATATGCTTATTTGAAAAAGTGTAGATTTGATAAAAATATGAAAATGATCATAAGTTTGATATAAATTGAACATGTCATTGTAATTATTTTGATTGATGATTTTGCTGACACTAATGCATATTTGGATGCACAAAAATTGTGTTTGATGTGTTTTGCAGACTGAAAGGGGTGAATCTTCATCCCAAGCTCGCATTGTTCCTCCTGAGAATGCGGAACAAAAGGATGTTGATAGCTATTATAAACAAGATATACCTCATCCAGTTATGACATTCTTAGATATGCACGTGAAAAATTTGCACCCGAACTTGAGATTTGACTGACTTTGAATAGATTATCCAAAATACCAAAGGGGCTTGCATACTCTTCATTCTAAAGCTGTTGAAGTACCTAGGGTAATAGAATGGGAACCGTTAGAAGCTGTAGAATTGGCCAGGCCAATTAGAGAATTACTTACACAGAGGTATGGTAATTCTACTTTTAACGATTGGGTACGATTATTCAACATGCGTAGACCTGTATAAAAAGTATGGTGTGAAGAATTATTGTGTAGTATAGAAATAAATGATCGGGTAGCTAGTTTAACCGATCGTTCTTTTATTAGATTTTTGTTAGGAGGTTCGATGCGCCACATGTCTCTACTAGACATGGCTCAGGCCTTACGTATATATACGCCTCAGGAGCTAGCATCTGCCGATTGTCGAGGGTTGATATTAAATGGTAGGAGGATAGACGAAATTTTTGATACGCATGGTGTATGGAGTCAAATGACTAGCCATCACCGATTTAAAGGGGGAAATTACTCTTATTTGGATATAGATAGAGCTGAGTTAAGAGTAATTCACAGGTTTCTAGCAAACTCGATTACACAGCGAGGTAAAAATAAGGAAAAGGTAAATGAACAGGATTTGTTTTACCACATGTGTATTCGAGACCCACAAAGCGCTGTAAGTATGCCTTATTGTGTGGGTTATTATTTATCAGCTATAGTTAAGGAGATGAGACCGCACAGTATAATAGGAGGTGGTATATTTATTACATTAACTGCTGAGTATCTCAATGTGGATATAAGTCGGGGGGATTATTAATCGAAGAACCAGAACCCCGCGATACAATTGGTTTAAATGTATATCATGGTGCGAAGGTTTTGAAGAGGCGAAATAATGCCGCAGTACAATACCATGGAAGACATCCACAGGTTGGGAGAAATCAACAGCAAGGTAATGTGGGAGGGGGAAATGAAATGACAGAAATGCAAAGGTTTATAGCTTCACAAGAGTATGAAAATGCTAGACATCGAGCATTTGAAGATTGGCAAGTTCATCAAAACCAAATCATAGCTCATTGCCAACATGTAGGTAGAAACTATATTCCTACTCCAACGCCCATATTTCCTCCCTGGTCTATAGAGATGCAACCACCGTATCCTACTTATAACCCAGCTGAAGCATTTTATAACACATACGGTTATGCATGGAACCCCTACTGGTATCAATAACAACCCTAGTTTATTTAGTTTTATTTATTTTATTTTTGTAATGTTACTACATTTAGCACTTATGTTGATATTGTAATAGTTTTTATAATTTTCTAACTTTTATTATTATTAGATTTTAATAATTTTTGAATGTGGGGTAATATACCAAACTTCAAAAATATGTATATATGTTTACAGTTTATCTTATGTACACAACAGGGTAAAACAACGCATTTTCAAAGACTGGCATTAAGTTCAGCAAAAGCAACTAATTTTGACGACAAGATGAAAAATAAATGTGATGTAACAACAAGACGGAATGAACAAATGATGTGCACCATTTATCATTCAGCAAACAAACACAAATATGTTTGGAAACTTTGGTAAAATTTAATCATTTCTACGCTAATCACCCTCAATAATTTAAATGGTTACTGATTTCTTGCAAATGAGGGCATTGCAAGATCTTAAGTGTGGGAAGGGATTAAATTCTTTCAGATTTTAAAATTTTTACTTTATACACTTGGTTATCATTACAAATACTAGTAAAGCAGTAGTTGTATTCGAATCTAGTGCTCTCTGATAACAAATAACAGCCCTAGTCTTATATACTGACTACCCAATTCTAGTAAAAATTTTCAAAATTTTCAATTAAATGAACTCAAAATCATGTTTATACATATTTATGAACAATAAAACTAGGTGTTAACACCGAAATTATTGTTACCTCGGAAAGGACATAAATTGAGAAACAAACCAAAATGTTAGAATTCATTTAAAATGGAATAGAGGAGAACAAAAAGAAAAAATAAAAGCCAAGTGTGGGAAAATTCACCAAGTTATTTTAAACATATGTCACATATTTCTGTAACAAATAATTAAAGATACTTTTGCTTTGGACTAAACTAAACAGTTTTACTCGATTTACTGTAAGAAATATGGATCTACACGATGAATCAATTCCATCATTTAAAGGAAGTAAAGTCTTCCGAAAAATAAACGCACTTCTTGATTTAGGTCATGAAGTTGTCGTCCAGACCAGCTGTAGGTTGAAGAAAAATCTAGAAAAGTCATCTCTAAAATCAGCAGAAAATCCACGGACCTCAGCATCAAACAGGGTCGCCAAGTGGTCAGACTTATCCTAACCATGAGAGGATCTGTCTCGTAAAATGGGAAGGACGCCGTGCAAATTAGCTGGATAAGACTAATGAATCCGATCCCCAGAAAGGATAATCTCCTTAAAGATTAAAAATCAGCTTTTAAGCCTGATATTACTCAATCCTTGAGATTGACCTTAAAGATTGAAAATTACAAACTCATGGAATTCAATGATATCTAAACTCGAGCTTGAACGAGAAAATATTTTGATCAAATTATAAACCGATTTGTTTTCTGAAAACCCATTTTCAATGCGTTCATTACCATTGAACGTAAAATCCTAGGAATTCACCTGGAATTCATTAGGTCACCTGAACCAAATTGAGTGTTAACCGTAAGGACGGTGGTTGCATAGTATGGTCAAATACAGGACCTTGTGCTAGACCAGAAAATTATAAGGGTGAGCTTTAGTATTGCTCCTACCAAGGATAGTAATTGCGTCCGACACGTTATAGACCATAATTAAAAGCATGTCAGGGGACATTGCCTTAATAGTTGCTTGTTCAACGCTTTCCTTTACAACCGGACGGTAGTTTATCGAAAGGTAATATTCGGAGCAAGTATACTGGACGTGTTGCTTTCCTAATACAAGGTTAGCAAGTGGGTGACACAAAACCACAAGTTTTGAGCTAAAATTTTCAAATCTGAAACCCACCAAACCCATAAAAAGAATTTGCAAACACCGGTGAAGGGTTATTCCGGAAAACTTATCTAGGGTAAAAGCTAGATTTAATTTTCAAAAGATCAAATGTTTTCATAAAGATCCAATTTTCTTAATGGATCTAAATTTTTATAGTCATGTGGGACTGTATACCATATCGTTACTACCATTGTTTATACCGCCGTATAGAAATCACTGATGTACAAAGTGTGAAGAATAAAGAAGTGATTCTAGTATTTCAAGACTATATTGCTTGAGGACAAGCAACGCTCAAGTGTGGGAATATTTGATAATGCTAAAAATGAACATATATTTCATAGCATTATTCTTCAAGAAAGACAAGCTTTTAGTTGCAATTGTCCTATTTACAAGTGATATTCGTTTAAATAATAAAAGGTGAAGACAAAAGACAGATTCGACGAATTGAAGACGCAAACGACCAAAAAGCTCAAAAGTACAAAATACAATCAAAGAGGTTCCAATTATTGATAAGAAACGTCTCGAAATTACAAGAGTACAAGATTCAAAACGCAAAGTACAAGATATTAAATTGGACACAAGGACGTTCGAAAATCCGGAACCGGGACCAGAGTCAACTCTCAACGCTCGACGCAACGGACTAAAAATTACAAGTCAACTATGCACATAAATATAATATAATATTTAAATAATTCTTATAATTATTTATATATTATATAATATATTATAAACCGTCGGCAAGCTAGGAGCCAAGGCTGTGTGAGCTGGAAATACGAACTCCGCGAGTTGCGGAGTTTGTAGTGAAAAAATTACGCGAGTCGCGGAGCTTTCCTGGACTAAAATCCCTATAAAAGCAAACGCATTTTGATCATTTTAACATCATCTTTTCCTTCTTCTTACTTATACGTAAGATATATATATATATATATATATTTTATATTTTAATTTTAATTTTAATTTTAAATCCTAATAATAAGGGTATGTTAGCGAATGTTGTAAGGGTGTAAGTCGAAATTATGTCCGTGTAACGCTACGCTATTTTTAATCATTGTAAGTTATGTTTATATTATTTTCATTAATGTCTCGTAGCTAAGTTATTATTATGCTTATTTAATACCGAAGTAATTATGATGTTGGGCTAAAAATATTAAAATTGAGTAATTGGGCTTTGTACCATAATTGGGGTTTGGATAAAAGAATGACACTTGTGGAAATTAGACTATGGGCTATTAATGGGTTTTATATTAACTAAACAATGCCTTGTTAATTTAATATACAAACTTATAATTTGACATATTTATATATAACCACATACGCTTGACTGGGTATGGTGGGCGGGATATCTATAAATACCAATAATTATTCATTTTACCGGACACGGAACTGGATTAATAGTTAATAGACTTGTTGAAACAGGGGTGAATTACATTCAAGGGTAATTGGTGTAATTGTTACAAAGTAGTAAAACCTTGGTTTACACGCAGTCGATAACCTGGTGTATTCATTAAACAAAGTATTAAAACCTTGTTACAATTCGAATCCCCAATTAGTTGGAATATTTGACTTCGGGAATAAGAATAATTTGACGAAGGCTTTCGCTCTTTATATTTATGACTGATGGACTATTATGGACAAATCCGTATGGACATATTAAATAATCCAGGACAAAGAACAATTAACCCATGGGCATAAAACTAAAATCAACACGTCAAACATCATGATTACGGAAGTTTAAATAAGCATAATTCTTTTATTTCATATTTAATTTCCTTTATTTTATATTTAATTGCACTTCTAATTATCGCACTTTAATTTATTGTTATTGTATTTAATTGCACTTTTAATTATCGTACTTTTTAATTATTGTATTTTATTTCATTGCGCTTTTATTTATCGCAATTTCATTATTGTTATTTACTTTACGCTTTAAATTAAGTTATATTTATTTTTATTATTTTACATCAGGTTTTAACTGCGACTAAAGTTTTAAAAATTGACAAATCAGTCATTAAATGGTAAAAACCCCCCTTTATAATAATAATATTACTTATATATATATTTGTATTTTTATAAAATAAAACTAATATTGCGTTAAGCTTTGTCTAAAAGATTCCTGTGGAACGAACCGGACTTACTAAAAACTACACTACTGTACGATTAGGTACACTGCCTATAAGTGTTGTAGCAAGGTTTAAGTATATCCATTCTATAAATAAATAAATATCTTATGTAAAATTGTATCATATTTAATAGTATTTCGTTGTAAAATTTAATAGTATTTTATACCCCTTAGCTTTAACCATCAAGTATTTTTGGCGCCGCTGCCGGGGAAAATCTAGCTTAAAAGCCGGAAGCGCAACGCTAAATATAAAAAAAAAAGATTTTTATTTTTAGTTTACTTTTATAAAAATACGTTTTTGTAAAAATACGTTTTAATTATTCGAAAACATAAAAAGAAAACAAAAATATAAATATTTTTAAGAGTTTGTTAAATATTTAAGTTTTATAAAGTTTCTTTATTTTTATTTTATAAAAATATAAGTTTTATTTAAATATTTTGTGTTTATTTAAAACATATAAAAAATTTTAAAAAACCGAAAAAAAAATATACATATAAATCTAGTTTTAAGATTTTTATTTATAAAATTATAAAGTATTTCTATTTTTATTTTATTTTTAAAAAAAAAACATAAGTTTTTATTTAATTAATATAAATATTTTATATAAATACTAAAAACAGAAAAATAAAAAATATATATATAAATAAATAAAAACCTGTCGAACAAAAACCTGCACCTGAGTTGAATTTTCATCCACCGCGACTCGCGGCGTTTATTTCCAGGTGGCACCGCGACTCGCGGAGCCGTCTGACACGGGTTACACAGAAACCCTAACAGCATCATTACGGAATAATTATTATTATTATTAATCTTAAACCCTAATTAGGGTATTTTTATTATAATATTTAGTTTTAATTTTATTATTTTGTTTTATTTAGTTTTAATTAGTTTAATTAAATTGAAAAATTAATAGTTTTATAAAATAAATAATATTAAAATAATATTTTTAAAAAAAAATTGTACTTTTTACAAATTTTATTATATTTTTATATTTTGTTCCTTTTTATTTGTTTTAGCGTAATTTTTATATTTTTTTTCGTTCGTATTTAGTTTTAAATATAATTTTTGCCGTAGCTTATTTTTACCACTAGATTTTTAGGTTTTGCCGTAAAATCCCTTAAGTGCTTTTTCTTTAGACTAAGATCTAGGTGCTTTAGAATTTTGCGACGCCTTTTTAAGTTTTAGTTTCTTTTTAAGATATTGCCATTTGGGATATAGTTTTACTTTTAAGCTTTAATATTTTTAGACGCAACTTTTAATTTTTAGTTTTTAGTTCCTTTTTAAGTTTCAACGAGCTACTTTCTTATTTTTATTTGTCGACGCCTTTTACCTATGTATCAATTATCACTCCAATTAGTAATCTCAATTTGCAATTTTAATTTTAAGTTAGTGATAGTAATAAGGCTGGGTTAGTCGAGTGTTTTAAAGTTTTATAGTCATTTTCTTTTTCTTTCTTATTTTTCGACACCTTTTATTTTTCAATTCTTTTCTTTTTCGACCTTTTTCGACGCGCTCTTTTTCTTTCTTATTTCTCGCCATTCTAGTTTTTTAGGACATAGATTTTTATTCTACTTCTTATCTAAATTTCTTAAAATTATGAAAATTTATTTTAAGTGGTTAAATTGATAGACATCAAAATTTTCTGGTTCGTAGTAATAGTTGGATTTGTACGTGGACCGGGTTATTGGAGCCAAACAGTCCTCAATTATATTGAGACCAAACGAATCCTGCCCCTCTGCTGCATCTTTTGGCTATTCGAAACGTGGGCAAAATTAGAAAAGTCTATTAATTGGATAACTTACATAATTTTTTCTTTCCTTTTAAAAACTAATAGGATATTCAGTGAATGCACCGAGCAAGACGTTCACCACCTTTTGTACGTTCACCACCTGTAACTAGATCAAGACATCTAGCAAATATTACCGCCGTTGATTTTTCTTGAGAATCGTCATCCAGTCGACCAAGTACTCCAATTCAAATTTCCGATAATCCATTTTTTGAACCCGACCTCACAATTGAGAATCCGAAAAATATTCAGGGACGATTCATAGATCCTGAACCATTAATTTTTCTTCCGGAACCACCAATTATTCAAACAGAGATTGTTGAGGAACGACCCATTAAATCAGAATCCTCTATTGATTCAGATTCAACAAATTCAATTATGGAAAATCTGGAACCTTTAAGTATGGAAGACCGAATGAGAGCTAAACGCACTGGCCAAGGTCACGCAATTACTCATCCAGACATTAATGCACCAGATTATGAAATCAAAGGACAAATTCTACATATGGTGACTAATCAATGCCAATTTAGTGGTGCGCCGAAGGAAGATCCAAATGAACATCTTCATACCTTTAATAGGATCTGCACACTATTTAAAATAAGAGAAGTTGAAGATGAACAGATATATCTCATGTTATTTCCCTGGACTTTAAAGGGAGAAGCCAAAGATTGGTTGGAATCGTTACCTGAAGGGGCGATCGATACATGGGATGTTTTAGTTGAAACTTTTCTTAAAAAATTCTTTCTGGCATCTAAAGCCGTAAGACTTCAAGGAGAAATTGTTACGTTCACACAGAAACCAAATGAAACTCTATATGAGGCATGGACAAGATTTGGAAAGTTATTGAGAGGATGTCCGCAACATGGTTTAGACACCTGTCAAATAGTACAAATATTCTACCAAGGATGCAACATCACTACAAGGAAAGACATCGATATAGCAGCTGGTGGTTCTATTATGAAGAAAACAGAAACTGACGCTTATAAAATTATTGATAACACTGCTTCCCACTCACATGAGTGGCACCAAGAAAAAGATATCGTTAGATCATCTAAAGCAGCTAGAGCCGATTCTAGCCATGACTTAGATTCCATTTCAGCAAAGATAGATGTTGTCGAGAGACGAATGGAAAAGATGACTAAAGATATCCACTCAATACGAATTAGTTGTGAGCAGTGTGGAGGACCACATTTGACAAAAGATTGTCTCGGTATTGAATTAACAATGGAACAAATAGAGAATATTTCATACATAAACCAAAGGCCTGGAAATAATTATCAGAATAATTATCAACCGCCAAGACTGATTTACAATCAAAACCAGAATTATAACCGAAAATGTTCCATACAACAACCAACAAGGTCCTAGCAATCAACAAGTATCCAATAATACTTACAATCAGCAAAGACCTAATTTTCAAAACAAACCACCACAAACCGATGATAAAAATCCAAATTTAGAAGATATGATGACGAAGCTAGTTGAAACTCAAACACAGTTTTTCACATCTCAGAAACAAACCGATGAACAAAATGCTCAAGCATTAAGAAATCAACAAGCTTCTATTCAAAATCTGGAACAAGAAGTAAGTAACCTAGCAAGGTTAATAGGTGAAAGAAAACCGGGAAGTTTACCTAGTGATACAAATGCAAACCCCCGGAATGAAACAACTAAAGCCATTACCACAAGAAGTGGTACAACACTTAAACCACCTGAAATACCTGTAATTTCTGATGAAGCTATTCCTACTCCACAAGAACCACAACCTGAACAAGATAAGGAAAAAGAACCGGTAGTTGAAAAGGTTATTGAAGATAACACAGTTAAGGCTAAACCTTATGTTAAACCATACCAACCACCACTTCCTTACCCAAGTAAAATGAAAAAAGAGAAACTTGAAGCCGAGCAATTCAAATTCTTGGATATGTTTAAACAGATAAATGTAAATCTTCCTTTCATTGATGTGATTTCAGGAATGCCTAGATATGCTAAATTCTTGAAAGATCTAATATCAAATAGAAAGAAATGGAAGAACTCTCAGCTGTTACTATGAATGCTAATTGTTCAGCAGTGCTGTTGAATAAGATACCAGAAAAACTATCTGATCCAGGAAGTTTCACAATTCCATGTTTTCTGGGAAGTCTTAGTTCAAAAGAAGCATTGGCAGACTTAGGTGCTAGTATAAATCTAATGCCGTATTTACTATACACTAAACTAGACCTTGGAGAATTGAAACCAACAAGAAAAAGTATACAACTAGCCGATCGATCAATAAAATATCCTAGAGGGATAATGGAGAACATGCTAGTTAAAGTTGGTACTTTAGTATTTCCAGTAGATTTTGTTGTTCTGGACATGGAAGAAGATTCTCAAGTTCCTCTCATATTAGGAAGACCATTCTTAAACACAGCTTAAGCAATGATAGACGTGTTTGGTAAGAAATTGACCCTAAGTATAGAGGACGAGAGTGTTACCTTTTCATTTGATAGAGCTATGCAATAACCGCAATCTGCAGATGATACATGCTATTATATTCAAACTATATATTCACATGCAGAATTGTTAGAAGAATTTCCAGAATTACAGGGAACAGGATAATGTTATTTAGGAGAAGGAACTGAACCAATTGATGAAGCTGAAATGTTAGCTACACTAATAGCAAATGGATATGAACCAACAACAGAAGAAATTCAAATTCTAAAAGAAGAAGACAGATATCGATATAAATCATCGATAGAAGAACCACCGACATTAGAGTTAAAGCCACTTCCAAACCATTTGGAATACGCTTATTTACATGGTAAATATGAATTACCTGTAATAATATCGTCTTCTCGTACTGAAAATGAGAAATCACAACTCATTTCTTTGTTGAAAGCTCATAAACCAGCCATTGCATGGAAGATTCATGATATTAAAGGAATAAGTCCTTCGTATTGCACACATAAAATCCTTATGGAAGAAGGTCATAAAACGTATGTGCAACGCCAACGAAGACTAAATCCTAATATGCAAGATGTAGTTAAGAAATAAATTATTAAACTGCTTGATGCATGTTTAATTTATCCAATCTCTGATAGTCCATGGGTAAGCCCAGTTCAATGCGTGCCTAAGAAGGGTGGCATGACTGTCATTACAAATGAGAAAAATGAGCTTATTCCTACTAGGACTATAACATGATGGCGTGTATGTATTGATTATAGAAAATTAAATGACGCCACCAGAAAAGATCACTTTTCCTTACCTTTTATTGATCAAATGTTGGAAAGATTAGCCGGAAATAGTTACTATTGTTTTCTAGATGGTTTTTTCGGATACTTTCAAATTCCAATAGCACCCGAAGATCAAGAGAAAACCACGTTCACGTGCCCTTATGGTACTTTTGCTTACAAACGCATGCCATTTGGACTTTGCAACGCCCCTGCAACCTTTCAAAGGTGCATGATGGCGATTTTTCACGACATGATAGAAGAATGCATGGAAGTTTTCATGGATGACTTTTCAGTCTTCGGTGATACATTTGAATCATGTTTAGTTAATCTTGAACGAATGCTTATTAGATGCGAACAATCAAATCTAGTACTTAATTGGGAGAAATGCCATTTCATGGTTAAAGAAGGCATCGTTCTTGGACATAAAATTTCAAAAGAAGGAATTGAAGTGGATAGAGCTAAAGTAGATGTAATTGCTAAACTTCCACATCCCAACAATGATAGAGGAGTTAGGAGTTTTCTAGGGCATGCCGGTTTTTACCGACGTTTCATAAAAGATTTTTCTAAAATTGCCACTCCTATGAATAAACTCCTAGAAAAAGATGCTCCATTCATCTTTTCAGATGAATGTATCAAATCTTTTAATATTCTTAAAGAGAAACTCACTAATGCGCCGATCATGATAACACCAAATTGGAATCTACCGTTTGAACTAATGTGCGATGTAAGTGATTTTGCAATGGGAGCCGTTTTAGGACAAAGGATTGAAAAATGATTTCAACCTATATATTATGCTAGTAAGACGTTACAAGGAGCACAAACGAATTACACAACTACTGAAAAAGAACTCCTTGCTATTGTCTTTGCTTTTGACAAATTTCGTTCATATCTCGTTCTAGCAAAAACGGTGGTCTATACCGACCATTCTGCTCTTAGATACCTATTTTCGAAACAAGATGCCAAACCAAGATTAATTCGTTGGATCTTACTCTTACAAGAGTTCGATATTGAAATCCGAGATAAAAGAGGAGCAGAAAATCTCGCCGCTGATCATCTTTCTCGTCTTGAAAATCCCGAATTAGAAGTTCTAAATGAATTGGCCATACAAGACAACTTTCCTGATGAATATCTATTAAAGATAGATTATAATAAAATTCCATGGTTTGCAGACTATGCAAACTACTTAGTATGTGGATTCCTTGAGAAAGGATTATCGTACCAAAAATGAAAGAAATTCTTCAGTGATATAAAACACTATTTCTGGGAAGATCCACATCTGTTTAAAAGTTGTCCCGATGGAATAATACGCCGATGTGTATTCGGAGATGAAGCTAGTAAAATCTTAAACCATTGTCACACAGGACCAACAGGAGGACATTATGGGCCTCAACTAACGGCAAGAAAAGTTTATGATGCTGGATTCTATTGGCCTACAATTTACAAAGACGCACACCTTCTTTGCAAATCCTGTGATGCTTGTCAAAGGGCCGGAAAAATAAGTCAACGTGATGAAATGCCACAAAATGTCATTCAAGTATGTGAAGTATTTGACATTTGGGGTATTGACTTTATGGGTCCATTTTCAAAATCTCATAATAATCTATATATTCTCGTAGCCATTGATTATGTATCTAACTGGGCGGAAGCACAAGCTCTCCCAACTAACGATGCACGAGTTGTAGTCAACTTTTTAAAACGTCTTTTTGCAAGGTTTGGAACACCGAAAGCTTTAATAAGTGATCGGGGTACTCATTTCTGTAATAATCAACTTGAGAAAGTTCTCAAAAGATATGGAGTAACTCATAAAATCTCCACTGCATATCATCCACAAACAAGTGGACAAGTTGAAAATACCAACCGAGCTTTAAAACGTATTCTAGAAAAAACCGTAGGATCAAATCCGAAGGAATGGTTCATAAAATTGGAGGATGCACTCTGGGCTTTTAGAACAGCCTACAAAACTCTAATTGGAACCACACCTTTTAGACTCGTTTATGGAAAAGCATGTCATCTTCCAGTAGAAATTGAACACAAAGCATTTTGGGCTTTGAAAACATGTAATCTTGATTTACATGAAGCCGGACGTCTACGATTAAGTCAACTAAACGAATTAAAAGAATTAAGACATGAAGCATACGAAAATTCGTTAATCTATAAAGAAAGAACGAAGAAATGGCATGATAAAAGAATCAGAAGTTTAAAAGAATTCAAAGAAGGAGACAGAGTTCTTCTTTTCAATTCACGATTCAAGCTATTTCCTGAAAAATTGAAATCAAGATGGTCTGGACCATTCATAGTCAAAAGAGTTTTCTCATACGGAACGATAGAATTAATAAATTCAAATGGGATTAAATTTAAGGTTAATGGTCATAGAGTTAAACATTACATACATGGTCCGATGGAAGTTGACAACGAAGTTAATCACAATTTCGATACTACAGCTAACTAAGTGTGGGGAGAATCAAGTCTTTAAAGGATAATATGTATTTCTGTTAGAGTTAGATTTTTTGTTTTCGTGTAGTTCTCGAAAATGGAACCCGAATGGTCTTTCCCTAGCAGACCCTAAAGAACTAGTCTTCTCCCCCCATTCTGAATTTTTATTTTTTTTAGGTTTTTACGAAATGAAGACTTCCTGTGAACTAAACCATGCTCTAATGCTACACGCTTTGATCACTAAACGTAATAATGACACACTTCCAAGTGAAATAGTATCATTAATCAGAGGTAAATTGGACGGAGCAAGAAAAGAATCCAGATGCGAAGATAATAAGTCACAATTTGGTAAATGAAAATCAAAATCCGCAGCGAAAAGAAGAGCACGACACCTTGAAAAATGTCACAAATGCGGAAAATGTTCACACGAAGGTAAATGTTCAAATAATCAAACCTATTCAAACACCGAATTTGTTACTTTTTGCAGAGATGGACCGTTCATATGTTTAGAAGAAAAAACATTAAATGCTCGAGGTTACGCCTATGTAGCCATGGAAAATCAATTAGTCCGACTATCTTATGAGTGGGCTAGAGCATATCACAAAGAAATATATTTCACAGGTAAGTCTGTACAGTTTTTATTTTTATTTTTATTTTTAACCTTTTGATAATAAACGCTAATTTATTCGCTATAAAGTATTAAATTGGTATTCGATAAAATTAGGTCTTGCGACCGAAATTATTGATATCATTCAAAAATTTATTACATCACTGCGAAATTTAACGTTTATTCTTAAGGTATAAATATCTTTAATCAATCAACCCAAAATATTTCCAAAATTCATCATGAGTTAAATTAGGTCAGGGAACCGAAATTACTTTACCGAAAAGAGAGGCGCATATTTTTGATAATATTTGATTGATTAAAGTGGGATAAAAGCCAAAAAGATTTTTAATTTTATTTTTACCATGTTTTTAAAATTAATATATAAATATTAAATTGATATTGTAAACTTATTTAAAATTGTAAATATTTGAAAAATTAATATTTTTAATATAAGTTTGTATGTATAAAAACAAAATTTAATTTAAGTTTGGTGTGATTTTTTTTAATTTTTAAAATATGAATTTTTAATTTTATGCATTTTTAATTTAAGTTTGGTGTGAATTTAAAAACAAAAATTTACTTTATTTCGCTAAGTTAAAAATATGATTTTTAAAATTCGTCGTGAGTTGAAGACTAGGTCGTTGAACCGAAATTGCTTTACCCGAGGGAGGGATCAGAACTTTTATTATCATTATTTTTAATCTTATTGAATTAAAGTATGCCAAAAACATTAAAAAACTCAAAAATCTTTGCTTTTAAAACCGCGCTACAAAAAGACAAATTTTAAAATTTTGTCGAGGGACGGACTAGGACATCGTTCCGAAACGACCTCGTCCTAAACAACAAGGGAAACAAAATTTTAAAATTAATTAATTAATTGTTTTATAAGTTAAGGTGTTTATAAAAAAAAAAAAAAAGGTCACCGCGACTCGCGGAGGGTCTAAAATCCAGAAAAAAATATAACAGCCGAACAGATCAGTTGCACACCACCACACCCACAAAACTGCGAAATAAACCGAAAAAACACTCCCAAAATCGAATTTTTTCACCAAAAATATCACATTTTTTACTAAAATCATGTTGAGAAGGATGCTATCAAGGAATTACTCAAGAAAAATGGTAAATTTCTACACCTAAACACCATTTAATCCGAAAATTAGTGTTCTTGAGCAATTTTATACCCAATTCGATTTTGATACTTTTTAGTGTAATTATACTTAAATTGTTTATGTATTATGCTTGTATAACCTAGATTGATGCTATTTAACATGATTAGAAGCATTAAACTTCAAATTTTGAGTAATCTAGGGTTTGTGTTCTTGAGCAAATTTGGGGTATTTTGATATAAACAGGTTATGGCCGATTTTTGTCATGAATTGTTGCTAAATTAAGTAGTGTAACATGTTTAGGTAGTTAAATGATCCAAACTTTGAGCCTAAACATGATTTTGAGAATTAAAGTGGACTTTTTCAAGTCTAAAATTCATGAACTTGATTTTTGAGAGATAATGCCATTTGAAACTTGTTTAATTGCTAATAATGATTATTTTGACATGTTATATGAGTTGAATGCTTATGAACTTGGCGAACATTTTCGTATATGCTTATTTGAAAAAGTGTAGATTTGATAAAAATATGAAAATGATCATAAGTTTGATATAAATTGAACATGTCATTGTAATTATTTTGATTGATGATTTTGCTGACACTAATGCATATTTGGATGCACAAAAATTGTGTTTGATGTGTTTTGCAGACTGAAAGGGGTGAATCTTCATCCCAAGCTCGCATTGTTCCTCCTGAGAATGCGGAACAAAAGGATGTTGATAGCTATTATAAACAAGATATACCTCATCGAGTTAAGACATTCTCAGATATGCACGTGGAAAATTTGCACCCGAACTTGAGATTTGATAGACTTTGGATAGATTATCTAAAATACCAAAGGGGCTTGCATACTCTTCATTCTAAAGCCGTTGAAGTACCTAGGGTAATAGAATGGGAACCGTTAGAAGCTGTAGAATTGGCCGGGCCAATTAGAGAATTACTTACACAGAGGTATGGTAATTCTACTTTTAACGATTGGGTACGATTATTCAACATGCGTAGACCTGTATATAAAGTATGGTGTGAAGAATTATTGTGTAGTATAGAAATAAATGATCGGGTAGCTAGTTTAACCGATCGTTCTTTTATTAGATTTTTGTTAGGAGGTTCGATGCGCCACATGTCTCTACTAGACATGGCTCAGGCCTTACGTATATATACGCCTCAGGAGCTAGCATCTGCCGATTGTCGAGGGTTGATATTAAATGGTAGGAGGATAGACGAAAGTTTTGATACGCATGGTGTATGGAGTCAAATGACTAGCCATCACCGATTTAAAGGGGGAAATTACTCTTATTTGGATATAGATAGAGCTGAGTTAAGAGTAATTCACAGGTTTCTAGCAAACTCGATTACACAGCGAGGTAAAAATAAGGAAAAGGTAAATGAACAGGATTTGTTTTACCACATGTGTATTCGAGACCCACAAAGCGCTGTAAGTATACCTTATTATGTGGGTTATTATTTATCAGCTATGGTTAAGGGGATGAGACCGCACAGTATAATAGGAGGTGGTATATTTATTACATTAATTGCTGAGTATCTCAATGTGGATATAAGTCGGGGGGATTATTAATTGAAGAACCAGAACCCTGCGGTACAATTGGTTTAAATGTATATCATGGTGCGAAGGTTTTGAAGAGGCGAAATAACGCCGCAGTACAATACCATGGAAGACATCCACAGGTTGAGAGAAATCAACAGCAAGGTAATGTGGGAGGGGGAAATGAAATGACAGAAATGCAAAGGTTTATAGCTTCACAAGAGTATGAAAATGCTAGACATCGAGCATTTGAAGATTGGAAAGTTCATCAAAACCAAATCATAGCTCATTGCCAACATGTAGGTAGAAACTATATTCCTACTCCAACGCCCATATTTCCTCCCTGGTCTATAGAGATGCAACCACCGTATCCTACTTATAACCCAGTTGAAGCATTTTATAACACATACGGTTATGCATGGAACCCCTACTGGTATCAATAACAACCCTAGTTTATTTAGTTTTATTTATTTTATTTTTGTAATGTTACTACATTTAGCACTTATGTTGATATTGTAATAGTTTTTATAATTTTCTAACTTTTATTATTATTAGATTTTAATAATTTTTGAATGTGGGGTAATATACCAAACTTCAAAAATATGTATATATGTTTACAGTTTATCTTATGTATACAACAGGGTAAAACAACACATTTTCAAAGACTGGCATTAAGTTCAGCAAAAGCAACTAATTTTGACGACAAGATGAAAAATAAATGTGATGTAACAACAAGACGGAATGAACAAATGATGTGCACCATTTATCATTCAGCAAACAAACACAAATATGTTTGGAAACTTTCGTAAAATTTAATCATTTCTACGCTAATCACCCTCAATAATTTAAATGGTTACTGATTTCTTGCAAATGAGGGCATTGCAAGATCTTAAGTGTGGGAAGGGATTATATTCTTTCGGATTTTAAAATTTTTACTTTATACGCGTGGTTACCATTAAAAATACTAGTAAAGCAGTAGTTGTATTAGAATCTAGTGCTCTCTGATAACAAATAACAGCCCTAGTCTTATATACTGACTACCCAATTCTAGTAAAATTTTTCAAAATTTTCAATTAAATGAACTCAAAATCATGTTTATACATATTTATGAATAATAAAACTAGGTGTTAACACCGAAATTATTGTTACCTCGGAAAGGACATAAATTGAAAAACAAACCAAAATGTTAGAATTCATTTAAAATGGAATAGAGGAGAACAAAAAGGAAAAATAAAAGCTAAGTGTGGGAAAATTCACCAAGTTATTTTAAACATATGTCACATATTTCTGTAACAAATAATTAAAGATACTTTTGCTTTGGACTAAACTAAACAGTTTTACCCGATTTACTGTAAGAAAGATGGATCTACACGATGAATCAATTCCATCATTTAAAGGAAGTAAAGTCTTCCGAAAAAGAAACGCGCTTCTTGATTTAGGTCATGAAGTTGTCGTCCAGACCAGCTGTAGGTTGACGAAAAATTTAGAAAAGTCATCTCTAAAATCAGCAGGAAATTCACGGACCTCAGCATCAAACAGGGTTGCCAAGTGGTCAGACTTATCCTAACCATGAGAGGATCTGTCTCGTAAAATGGGGAGGACGCCGTGCAAATTAGCTGGATAAGACTAATGAATCAGATCCCCAGAAAGGATAATCTCCTTAAAGATTAAAAATCAGCTTTTAAGCCTGATATTACTCAATCCTTGAGATTGACCTTAAAGATTGAGAATTAAAAACTCATGAAATTAAATGATATCTAAACTCGAGCTTGAACGAGAAAATATTTTGATCAAATTATAAACCGATTTGTTTTCTGAAAACCCATTTTCAATGCGTTCATTACCATTGAACGTAAAATCCTAGGAATTCACCTGGAATTCATTAGGTCACCTGAACCAAATCGGGTGTCAACCGTAAGGACGGTGGTTGCATAGTATGGACAAAGACAGGACCTTGTGCCACACCGGAAAATTATAAAGGTGAGCTTTACTATTGTTCCTACCAAGGATAGTAATTGCGTCCGACACGTTATAGACCATAATTAAAAGCATGTCAGGGGACATTGCCTTAACAGTTGCTTGTTCAACGCTTTCCTTTACAACCGGACGGTAGTTTATCGAAAGGTAATATTCGGAGCAAGTATACTGGACGTGTTGCTTTCCTAATACAAGGTTAGCAAGTGGGTGACACAAAACTACAAGTTTTGAGCTAAAATTTTCAAATCTGAAACCCACCAAACCCATAAAAAGAATTTGCAAACACCGGTGAAGGGTTATTCCGGAAAACTTATCTAGGGTAAAAGCTAGATTTAATTTTCAAAAGATCAAATGTTTTCATAAAGATCCAATTTCCTTAATGGATCTAAATTTTTATAGTCATGTGGGACTGTAAACCATATCGTTACTACCATTGTTTATACCGCCGTATAGAAATCACTGATGTACAAAGTGTGAAGAATAAAGAAGTGATTCTAGTATTTCAAGACTATATTGCTTGAGGACAAGCAACGCTCAAGTGTGGGAATATTTGATAATGCTAAAAACGAACATATATTTCATAGCATTATTCCTCAAGAAAGACAAGCTTTTAGTTGCAATTGTCCTATTTACAAGTGATATTCGTTTAAATAATAAAAGGTGAAGACAAAAGACAGATTCGACGAATTGAAGACGCAAACGACCAAAAAGCTCAAAAGTACAAAATACAATCAAAGAGGTTCCAATTATTGATAAGAAACGTCTCGAAATTACAAGAGTACAAGATTCAAAACGCAAAGTACAAGATATTAAATTGTACGCAAGGACATTCGAAAATCCGGAACCGGGACCAGAGTCAACTCTCAACGCTCGACGCAACGGACTAAAAATTACAAGTCAACTATGCACATAAATATAATATAATATTTAAATAATTCTTATAATTATTTATATATTATATAATATATTATAAACCGTCGGCAAGCTAGGAGCCAAGGCTGTGTGAGCTGGAAATACGAACTCCGCGAGTTGCGGAGTTTGTAGTGAAAAAATTACGCGAGTCGCGGAGCTTCCCTGGACTAAAATCCCTATAAAAGCAAACGCATTTTGATCATTTTAACATCATCTTTTCCTTCTTCTTACTTATACGTAAGATATATATATATATATATATATATATATATATATATATATATATATATATATATATATATATTATATTTTATATTTTAATTTTAATTTTAAATCCTAATAATAAGGGTATGTTAGCGAATGTTGTAAGGGTGTAAGTCGAAATTCTGTCTGTGTAATGCTACGCTATTTTTAATCATTGTAAGTTATGTTTATATTATTTTCATTAATGTCTCGTAGCTAAGTTATTATTATGCTTATTTAATACCGAAGTAATTATGATGTTGGGCTAAAAATATTAAAATTGGGTAATTGGGCTTTGTACCATAATTGGGGTTTGGATAAAAGAACGACACTTGTGGAAATTAGACTAAGGGCTATTAATGGGTTTTATATTAACTAAAAAATACCTTGTTAATTTAATATTGTCAAAACCCGACCTTAACCATAAGGACGAATACAATAACATTTGATTTCATCCCGAGGTATTGACCTCTATATGCGACGTTTTTCAAAAACTGCATTTGTTTTTACAATACAAACCATAACTTTTATTATAAATACAAGGTTTAAACAAGATAATAATGATTATCGTTTAGCGATAATCTTAGACTTACAAACTTTGCATGTGATAATAACAATACGACTTCCAACATATTTTACATTACAAATCCTCCGATATGCAGTTTTATTTTTGACACAAATATGCATACTCAAGATCTTGCTTAAATTCAACATGTTGCAGCGGAAGCTTTTAGTTATCACCTGAGAATAAACATGCTTAAAATGTCAACATAAAGTTGGTGAGATATAGGTTTAATGCCGGCAGCGTTATAAATATAGACCACAAGATTTCATATATAAATGTTTTAATAAAAATATTCTAAGTTGTTGAGCACTTGATAACCATACTTAACATTTAATCAACGTCGCATATTCCCTTTATTATGAAATCTTACTACACCGTACCAAGTGTAGTCACCGAAACGAAGTACTGTGCAACCGTTGAATACTGGTCGTCCAGTCCGGTTGGGGTTGTCAGGCCCGATAGATCTATCAACAGGATTCGCGTTTACAATACCGCATGTAAATAGTAGTTACCAAGTTACAGGGAGATATGCCAGTGGTACAACTCAACGTAGAATATATAATTTTAATCACTTGTGTCCATAACGTAAATCATAAAATGCATGTATTCTCATCCCGAAATATTTAGAGTTTAAAAGTGGGACTATATATTCACCTTTTCCTTGAAGGTATTTAACTCGACTTGGTCTCCGATAGATATCACGAACCTAACCATATATATAATATATCAACATATTTTCTTTTCAAGTAATCGTTACATATATATATATACTTATAATACTTTTAATATTTTCTTAGTCCGTAGTTAGCAGTCTGTTGTTAATGGTCCACAATTAGTTGCTCAATAAAATAAATAAAGACCCCATCGTATTCGTATTGATCAGAATTAATCTCGACCCATGGTACCATGTTGTCAAATGATGTGTTGCGTACATAAAGTACCGTGTTGTCAGATGACGTGGTGTGTACAATCATGAGGTCTTATGATTAATCTTCTCGTGTTGTTTACGGGTGGTCCTGAAATATATAAAATAAAATCATAAGTAAATATATATTAAATATTATGTTAATTAGCCAAGATATGATTAATCTGATTTTGTCATAATATGATATATTACAGGTTTTGAAGTGTTTTAAAAATCAAATTAGAAGGATCTATTTAGTTTGCGAACAGGTTTGAAATCATTCAAACTATGTTCTTGTTATTAAAAATTTTATAACACAAAATAAGATAGCTATATAAATATGAATCGAATAAGATTATGAATAAGGTTACTACCTCAAGTTACTTGGATAAAGCTATTGGAAAAGATAGAAAATAATCTTGATCAAACTTTCTTATGATGATTATAGGTTGTTCATGAAGCTAGTTCTTCATGAGTATTTGCTGAGATTGTGAAGAACACTTAGAGTTTCTAAGAGTGTGTTTTTGGTTAGAGAAAGATGGTTGTAAGAATGAAATGAAAAACCAAAGTGATGGTGATACTTATAGGACAGTCTGGTTGTTGAGGGAACAAGGACAAATTTTTGTGTTGAATTTTTGAGTAATAATGTATGCTAGCTTACAAATAAGATTCCCTCTTATCTAGGGCAGATCTAAGGCTGATAAGGATATTGATTTGATGTGTATTTACCAATAGTAGATACGTATAGATGATGGGTATGATACGGTAAAAGAAGCTCAAAATTGGGCTTTTATTTTGGGTTCAACCGGGCCAAAAATAAAATTTTAAGACATTTTTAATAAAGCAATGTTAGCCCAAAAAAAAAATTTCCAAGCTGACCTGGCAGCTCGACCCCAGCCAGGGGCTCTGCCCCTTGGACCCCGCTTATCGGGGGCGCTGCCCCCGAACCCCCGTCATAATCAAGATAAGTTCAAACAAGTGTGCACTCCACACTTCCCCAAACTTGTTCGATATTTATCAAGATTATTTTGGTTACAAATTAATCCCATTACACTTAAATCAAATTGGTGACATAAATCACAACACATTATAGATTGTAAGTATATATGTCAAAGAACGTTACATATAGTTATCGTTTTGAAAACTTAAGTTAGTGGTCTCAAAGTATACTTATAACTCATTGTTGTTAGTTCACAATGAAATGTTAAACCATCCTAAAATCATGATAAATATGTATAGATATGTACATATACATAATCGTATAATTATCGTGTGTTATATAGTTCGTGATATCATCGGTCAAATTGGACGGTCAAACGTTGTGTAAAACTCTTTTCAAAAATATAAGTCTCAACAGTTTGGATTGCTTATCATGTTGGTAAGGTTTAATTTATGTAAATATTAATCTCATAAGTATAGAACGATCGGAAAATTTCGGGTCGTTACAAATATACAAACTTATAATTTGACGTATTTATATATAACCACATACGCTTGACTGGGTACGGTGGGCAGGATATCTATAAATACCAATAATTATTCATTTTACCGGACACGGAACTGGATTAATAGTTAATAGACTTGTTGAAACAGGGGTGAATTACATTCAAGGATAATTGGTGTAATTGTTAACAAAGTAGTAAAACCTTGGTTTACACGCAGTCGATAACCTGGTGTATTCATTAAACAAAGTATTAAAACCTTGTTACAATTCGAATCCCCAATTAGTTGGAATATTTGACTTCGGGAATAAGAATAATTTGACGAAGGCTTTCGCTCTTTATATTTATGACTGATGGACTATTATGGACAAATCCGTATGGACATATTAAATAATCCAGGACAAAGAACAATTAACCCATGGGCATAAAACTAAAATCAACACGTCAAACATCATGATTACGGAAGTTTAAATAAGCATAATTCTTTTATTTCATATTTAATTTCCTTTATTTTATATTTAATTGCACTTCTAATTATCGCACTTTAATTTATTGTTATTGTATTTAATTTCACTTTTAATTATCGTACTTTTTAATTATTGTATTTTATTTTATCGCACTTTTATTTATCGCAATTTCATTATTGTTATTTACTTTACGCTTTAAATTAAGTTATATTTATTTTTATTATTTTACATCAGGTTTTAACTGCGACTAAAGTTTTAAAAATCGACAAATCGGTCATTAAACGGTAAAAACTCCCCTTTATAATAATAATATTACTTATATATATATTTGTATTTTTATAAAATAAAACTAATATAGCGTTAAGCTTTGTCTAAAAGATTCCCTGTGGAACGAACCGGACTTACTAAAAACTACACTACTGTACGATTAGGTACACTGCCTATAAGTGTTGTAGCAAGGTTTAAGTATATCCATTCTATAAATAAATAAATATCTTGTGTAAAATTGTATCATATTTAATAGTATTTCGTTGTAAAATTTAATAGTATTTTATACCCCTTAGCTTTAACCATCACATTTGAAGTTCTTCTGTTGTTGGTTCATAATCATTAGCCATAAGTGTAGCTAATATTTCAACTTCATCAATTGGTTCAGTTCCTTCTCCTAAGAAACATTCTCCTGTTCCTTGTAATTCTGGAAATTCTTGTAACAATTCTGCATGTGAATCTATAGTTTGAATATAATAACATGTATCATCTGCAGATTGCGGTTGTTACATGGCTCTATCAATAGAAAAGGTAACACTCTCGTCCTCTATACTTAGGGTCAGTTTCTTACCAAACACGTCTATTATTGCTTTAGCCGTGTTTAAGAATGGTCTTCCTAACATAAGAGGAACTCGAGAATCTTCTTCCATGTCCAGAATAACAAAGTCTACTGGAAATACTAAAGTACCAACTTTAACTAGCATATTCTCCATTATCCCTCTAGGATATTTTACTGATCGATCGGCTAGTTGTATGCTTATTCGTGTTGGTTTCAATTCACCAAGATCTAGTTTAGCGTATAGTGAATATGGCATTAAATTTATACTAGCACCTAAGTCTGCCAATGCTTCTATTGAATTAAGACTACCCAGAAAACATGGAATTGTGAAACTTCCTAGATCAGAGAGTTTTTCCGGTATCTTATTCAACAGCACTGCAGAACAATTAGCATTCATTGTAACAGCCGAGAGTTCTTCCATTTTCTTTCTATTTGTGATTAGATCTTTTAGGAATTTAGCATACCTTGGCATTCCTGAAATCACATCAATGAAAGGAAGACTTACATTTATTTGTTTAAACATATCCAAGAATTTAGATTGCTCAGCTTCAAGTCTTTCTTTTCTCATTTTACTCAGGTAAGGAAGTGGTGGTTGGTATGGTTTAACATAAGGCTTTGCCCTTACTATGTTATCTTCATTAACCTTTTCAACTACCGGTTCTGTTTCCTTCTCTTGCTCAGGTTGTGGTGCATGTGTATTAGGAATAGAGTCGTCAGAATTTACAGGCATTTCAGGTGGTTTAAGTGTAATACCACTTCTTGTGGTAATTACTTTAGCTATTTCATTTTGGGGGTTAGCATTTGTATCGCTTGGTAGACTCCCCGGTTTTCTTTCACCTATCAACCTTGCTAGGTTACTTACTTCTTGTTCCAGATTTTGAATAGAACTTGTTGATTTCTAAATGCTTGAGCATTTTGTTCATTAGTTTGTTTCTGAGATGTGAAAAATTGAGTTTGAGATTCAACTAGCTTCGACATCATATCTTCTAAATTTGACTTTTTATCATCGGTTTGTGGTGGTTTATTTGGAAAAATAGGTCTTTGCTGGTTGTAAGTATTATTGGATACTTGTTGATTGCTAGGACCTTGTTGGTTATTGTATGGAATATTTCGGTTATAATTCTGATTTTGATTGTAGTTTAGTCTTGGTGGTTGATAATTATTCTGATAATTATTTCCAGGCCTTTGGTTCATGTATGAAACATTCTCTCTTTGTTCCAATGTTTGTTCAATACTGAGACAATCTTTTGTCAAATGTGGTCCTCCACACTGCTCACAACTAATTCGTATTGCGTGAATATCTTTAGTCATCTTCTCCATTCGTCTCTCGAAAGCATCTAACTTTGCGGAAATGGAATCAAAGTCATGGCTAGAATCGGCTCTAGCCGCTTTAGATGATCGAAAAATATCTTTTTCTAGGTGCCACTCATATGAGTGGGATGTTGTGTTATCAATAATTTTGTGAGCTTCAGTTGCGGTTTTCTTCATAATAGAACCACCAGCTGCTGTGTCAATGTCTTTTCGTGTAGCAACGTCGCATCCTTGGTAGAATATTTGTACTATTTGATAAGTGTCAAAACCGTGTTGAGGACATCCTCTCAACAACTTTCCGAATCTTGTCCATGCCTCATATAATGTTTCATTTGGCTTTTGTGTGAACGTAACAATTTCTCCTTGAAGTCTCACGGCTTTAGATGCCGGAAAGAATCTTTTAAGAAATTTCTCAACTAAAACATCCCATGTATCAATCGCCCCTTCAGGTAACGATTCTAACCATTCTTTGGCTTCTCCCTTTAAAGTCCAGGGAAATAACATGAGATAGATCTATTCATCCTCAACTTCTCTGATTTTGAATAGAGTACAAATCCTATTAAAGGTTCGAAGATGTTCGTTTGGATCTTCTTTTGGTGTACGACTAAATTGGCATTGATTAGTTACCATGTGTAGGATTTGTCCTTTGATTTCATAATCGGGTGCATTAATATCTGGTTGAGTAATGGCATGACCTTGGCCAGTGCGTTTGGCTCTCATTCGATCTTCCATACTTAGAGGTTCCTGATTTTCCATGATTGAATTTGTTGAATCTGAATCACTAGAGGATTATGATTTAATGGTTTCTTCCTCGACAATCTCTGGATGAGTGATTTGTGATTCCGGAGGAATGATTAGTGGTTCAGGATCTCCGAATTGTCCTTGAATATCCTCCGGGTTCTCAATTGTGAGGTCGGGTTCAAAAAATGGATTATCGAAAATTTGAATTGGAGTACTCGGTCGACTTGATGATGATTCTAAAGAAAAATCAACGGCGACGATATTGGCTAAATGTCTTGATCGAGTTATAGGAGGTGAACGTATGAAAGGTGGTGAACGTTTTGCTCGGTGCATTCACTGAATATCCTATTAGTTATAAAGATAAAAATTATTAAAGTTATCAAATTAATAGACTTTTCTGATTTTGCCCACGTTTCGAATAGCCAATAGATGCAGCAGGTAGCCAGGACCCTTTAAATCGGAAGCCCACAACTCGACACTAACAAATCCAACTATTACTACGAACCAGAAAATTTTGGATGTCTATCAATTTAACCGCTTAAAATAATTTTTTTTTTGAAATTTAAAGAAAATAAAAAAAATCTATGACCTAAAAACTAGAGCGTAGAAATGAGAAAGAAAAAGCGCGTCAAAAAATAAGGAGTCGAAAGACAAGCGTCGAAAAACAAAAAGTCTAAAAACTAAAACTTGCGTCTAAGGGCATTAAAGCTTAAAAGGAATTCTAAACGAAAAACGGCAATTAGTTAAATAGGTACTAAAATCTATTAAATATTAAAGCGATAAGCGACGTCGTAAAATTCTAAAGCGCCTAAATCTTAATCTAAAGAAAAAGCACTTAAGGAATTTTACGGCAAAGCCTAAAAATCTAGAAATATAAAATAACTACGGCAAAAACTAAGTTTAAACTAATTACGAACGATAAATATACAATTTACGATTAAATGAAAAGATACAAAAAAAGTGATAAAATAACTTATTTTTATAAAAATATTATTTTTATATTATTATTTTATAAAAGTATTAAATTATAATTATAAATACTTAATTAAAACTAATTTAAATAAACTAAAACTAAATATTATTTAAAAAACCCTAATTAGGTTAATAATAATAATAATAATTAATTAGAAACCCTACGTGTAATTAATGTCCGAGGATAGTCCTGTCACCTCAGCTCATGCGATCGCATGAGTTGAGGGTTTTAAATCCATGCGTTCGCATGGGTCAGGAAACCAAGCCAAATTTGTTAGGCTGCTACAGTGATCGGCCCGTTTACTCTTTTAATTATTTTTTTTTTTGAATTTAATTTATAAAAATAAAATATAAGTAATATTTATTATAAATAAATTTATATTTTTAAGAACTAAAAATAATACTTTTATACTATTATATAAATTATAAAATATATTTTCTTTTTACTTAAACACTTAAAAATATAGAAAAATATTTTTTTATGTTTTTATATTTTTGAATTTTAAAACTTATATAAAATTATATTTTTACAAAAATACCTTAAAAACTAATTTTTTATAGCGTTTCGCTTTCGGCATGATGTTCCCTGGCAGCGGCGCCAAAAATACTTGATGTGTGCGAGGGGTAGTACGAAATAGATTATATTTTACTATAAAATACTATTAAATACGATACAATTTACACAAGTTATTTATTTATTTATTGAATGGATATACCTAAACCTTGCTACAACACTTATAGGCAGTGTATCTAATCGTAGAGTAGTGTAGTTTTTAGTAAGTCCGGTTCGTTCCACAGGGAGCTGGCTAAGTTTAACGATATATTTTATTTTAAACTATATTTGTATATATATATATATATATATATATATATATATATATATATATATATATATATATATATATAAGTATTATTATTATTATTATTATTATTATTATTATTATAAAAGGGGGGTTTTACCATTTAATGACCGGTTTGTCGATTTTAAGTCCTAATGCAAAATATTAACTTAATTTAAAGCGTAAAGTAAATGACGATAAATAAAAATGCGATAAAATAAAAGTACGATAATTAAAAGTGCAATAATTTAAAGTACGATAAATAAAATGACGATAATTAAAAGTGTGATGAGATATAAAATAAAGGAATTATGCTTATTTAAACTTCCATAATCATGATGTTTGACATGTTGATTTTAATTTATTACCAAGGGTTAATTGTCCTTTGTCCTGGATTATTCGATATGTCCATCTGGTTTTGTCCATAATAGTCCATCGGTCATAATTATAAAGTGCGAGAGTCTTCGCCAAATTAACCTTATACCCGAAGTCAAATATTCCAACTAATTGGGGACTTAAACTGTAACAAGGTCTTAATACTTTGTTTAATGAATACAACAGGTTATCGACTGCGTGTAATCCAAGGTTTTAATACTTTGTTAACAATTACACCAATTACCCTTGAAAATAATTCACCCCTGTTTTAATGAGTCCATTGACTATTAATCCATCCCCGTGTCCGGTCAAATGAACAATTATTGGTATTTATAAATATCCCGCCCACCGTATCCAGTCAAGCGTATGTGGTTATATATAAATACATCAAATTATAAATCTCTATATTAAATCAACGAGATATCATTTAATTAATATAAAGCCCATTAATAGCCCATAGTCCAATTTCTACAAGTGTCGGTCTTTTGTCCAAACCCCAATTATGGTTCAAAGCCCAATAACCCAGTCTTAATATTTAGTCCAACATCACGATTACTTCGGCTTAAATAAACATAATAATAACTTAGCTACGAGACATTAATTTAAAAAGGTTGAACATAACTTACAATGAGTATTAATAGCGTAGCGTTACACGGATAGAGTTTCGACTTACAAACCTTAAAACATTCGCTACTATAACCTTATTATTATTATTAACTTAATATTAAAATTATAATTAAAATATAAATATAAATAAAGACAGAGAGTGAGTAATGATATTGATGAAGGTGTATCATTCTCGTCGAATTCTTGTGCTATTTATAGACATGGCCTGACTTTTCACTCCATGCGATCGCATGGAGTTTGTTCCTCCAGGCCATGTGATCGCATGGCCGCCATATACTGGTCACAATGCATTATAAACGTGGGCTGCTCGGATTTATATGATATATAATATAATATATATAATTTTATATAATTATATATATATATATATATATATATATATATATATATATATATATATATATATATATATATATATATATATATATATATTATATTCTTGTGCATAGTTGACTTGTAATTTTAGGTCCGTTACGTCGCGCGTTGATAGTTGATTCATGTCTCGGTTCCGAATTTTCGAACGTCCTTTCGTACGCTTAGATATTTTGTACTTTGCGTTCCGCGGCTTGTACTCTTGTAATTTTTAGACGTTATTCATCAATAATTTGAACCACTTGGATTGTATATTGTACATTTGAGCTTTTTGGTCATTTGCGTCTTCAAATCGTCGAATCTGTCTTTTGTCTTCACCTTTTATTATTTAAACGAATATCACTTGTAAATAGAACAATTGCAACTAAAAGCTTGTCTTTCTTGAAGGATAATGCTATGAAATATGTGTTCGTTTTTAGCATTATCAGTCACTATCTACGTGAAATATTTGATGTGCTTGGTGGTGTACTGGAGCTTGACTTGAGACGACCCAAATCCGTTTATTAAAAACTGACACCTTTTTTTTACACGGGCATATGGTGCGGCGCTCCGGGTTTCAGGTGCGGTGCACCTCATCACAGGTGGTGCAGCACACTCAGTGCCCATTGCGGCGCACCTTAACCTTGATTTTTAACAATTCGAAGTCAGTAACCAAACCCTTGTTAAGGTGCGGCACACCACATAGCTGAAACTTCAGTTCAGCCTCAAAAATCCCTTTATGACTCATTTTCAAATACACATTCAATCATCGATGCACATTTTGATTTAACAACTGCTTTGACAACAATAATACATCAAAATACCATGTCGTTAATGTAACCATGAAGTTGGGCATTACACGACCCATTACAAATCAAAGTGACAAGTTTGACCCATTTGATTTTTAGTACAAAATTAGAGTTTAAACATGGTGTTTGGGATTGCACAACCCAAACCGAAGTCAAATTCCTAAAGCATTCTTCTACAAACATCACATGGTAGTCCACTACTCCCCAAGCTTACTATTGCATTTATCCGCGCCTAAATCTATATAAAGTAAATATCAACGAGGGTAAACAACGCTTGGTGAATGTAAAGATATTACATACATGCACATACATAAAATGACTACCACATACAAATACCGTATATAATCAACAAGCTACAAGTAATACAAATACCAAGTATCACCTTAGCAATTTCGCAAGCACAATCTACATTAATACATGGCAATAAACGACACTACTCATATGGTTAACCATACTCAACGGGGCAAGCCAAACGCATGAGCCTTAGTGTATCCGAACGAACGCGATAGTCAATAATACCCCGAGGTGGTCATCAAACGCACGAATACAAAGTGATCCGACATTCGATCACACCCACCACCCCATCCTTGCCGACAAACTGTTATTATGGAGAAACCGAACGAACGACTGATTCGCCATAATATCGTGTGGTCCCGACGAACGACGTTACATAAATCCGAACAAACGAATGACTCACATCACCACACCCGCACACGCATTATGTGAATCCGAACGAACGAGTGATTCACATAATCATGCCCACACCCATCCTATTTACATCCATATATATAATACATTTACACCCACCTTAACTGCCTTGATGGATGAAACACTTAACCGCAATGTACCTATTACATTTATCAACAAAATCAATCACACAATCAAGTTGGGCTTCTAACCAACTCAATTCAACCCCCTAATGCAAACTTAACTCATTTGCACTTTTTAGCACAACATACCCCAATAGTTAGAGATTAGGTCTCAAATTTCACCAGTTAACACCATTCTAAGTACTTAAGTACTTGTCTACCCCAAACAAATCACAAATATCCAACTTTTGACACCAATCAAGGTTATCATCAAGCCTTGACTTAACCAAAACAACTTTATATAACCCAAACACAAGTTTACTAGTAAGGATCTTCAATTTTACTAGCAACACTTATCCAAATTCGTCATCGAAACCCTAACCCACTACATATGGGTTTTCGTACACAAATCATACCCGAAAACCCCCATATTTCAAAGGAAACGAGGTTTGTGCACAATACCAACCCAAATTCCTAGTCCTAAATCAAAATCAAATAATAAAATTCGAAATAGAGAGCCAAAATCAAGCTAGATGACTGCAACACAAGGTTTGGGTTCCAATTTGGATAGTTTGTCCCCCTTCTACACAAAATGAGCTTCCTCTCTCTAGATTGCTTTTCACCCAAGAACTTGTGTGTTCAAAGATGAAATGAAGATGGAAAAATGGTGTTTCCAAATCTGCATAAACTCACTAAACTCGTCCATGTAAAATTGCAACTAAATCCCTTAATTTACAACATTTACAAAACAGCCCTAACAAAATTCTGACGCAGGTGCGACACACCTTCGCCCAAGTGGCTGCTGAACATTCTTATTATTTACATGACTCGTGACCAAATATGTGGTCTAAGACTTTTCCGTTTGAGATACTTTGCAAACTGGTCCCACTTTCAACGATATACTTGGTCAATACTTTGAAACTTCGCTGAAATTATAAGTATATATAATATATAATATTTATATTTATTTAGTACAATTCCAATTTACAACTTAAAATACAAATAAACATAAGTGTTTATATGTATTAAAATAGAATTAGAATCTTAAGTTTTGGGGAACTGATCATAGAAACGCAAATTAACATGGAGGAAGGTGGAAGAATTAGTATGAGTCAAAGTATCGGAAGAAGTATTAGTAAAAGTTTGAGTCGAGCTGCCGGAAGTTTGCATATAGAAGATGTGTTTTCTTCCGGCGTTGGAGCAAGTCGCGATGGCGGGCGGGTTAGTCGTCATTCAATGGAAGATGAAGAAGCGTTACGATGGGCGGCGTTAGAGCAATTACCAACTTATAATAGGTTACGAACAACAATTTTTACATCTTATATTCCTGCCGATCAACAGGTGCCTAATAAACAGATGCTGTTAGATGTTCGTGAACTTGATCCACATGCTCGTCAGACTTTTATTGATAAGATTTTTAAAGTTGCTGCAGAAGATAATGAAATTTTTCTCAAGAAGTTTAGAAATCGTGTTGATAAGTAAGTTTTCTTCTTAATTTTTTCACACTAATATATTTTTATACAATAATGTTACTAGCGTTTCATTATGAGCAATTTGAATTGGGTGATGATATATCCAAATTCAATTTTAATATATCCACATATATTTGATGCTTTCTTCCCAAAATACCCTTAGAAAAATTCTAACATCAAAATCGGTGTAGTTATTATTTAAGGGTATTTAAGTACTTTTAGTTGGATTTATCAAAAATGCAATTGGATATATCACTACCCCATATGATATAATTATAATATAAACATCAAACTTTTTTAGCATTTATATGTTATGTTACCAAATAAAGTTTATCAAAGTATTGAACAAACATAGTATAGTAGCTTTGTTTCTCAGATTGCATAAGCGTAAGAAAATGGAAGAAAAAAAAAAGTATTATGTTAGTTATATGAATATCATTTAAAGTTCATAAAAATAAAAAGATAAAAGATATTATTCGGTAGGTAGTGATAGAGATCTGAGTGGGGTCAAATTTTGAATTAGATGAGTGGCTGTCAAATATTTTACTTTTAGGATGGCACGAATAGATTAGAAATATTAATTTAAATGGTCCGTAAAATTAGGGAGTTTATTAAATAATCTAATTTTAAACATATTATTATGGAGAATACTTACTAAATCATTGGAAAAAAATAATCAAATTATTGAAGTTTATAAAATACATATAGCAAATAATTACAACAAAAGTGTATCACAAATATTTTGGCCGGAACATATTCATCTGAAATAATCAAAGATAAACTACAGACACATTGATATATTTAATTTGGACATAATAAATTAATTACCTTTCTTCTCAAACCACTCCCTTTCAATTTTCATCACAATTACTATTTTCTTTTTCATAAAAATCTACATTAGAACCTTTTATTAAGAAAAAGAACTTGTTACTGAAGAACAGTAATAATAATTAAGTTTGTTTAAGAATTAAATATTTATATTTTTAATAATAATTGTTAGTAATAACAAATATCACTTGAAATGTTTTAAATTAAAATATATAATTATTATATGAAGGTTGTACAATAAGCTTTAAATAGCTCGATCACAATTCTCGCGTCTTAAATCATTGGATCGCGTTTGGTTACTGACCCTCGCTAAACGTGAGGGTCTCCCTTGCACTTGTTCCTTCGACCTTTTTTTTTCATAACACCTTCATCTTAACGATCGCACTGAAGATTTTGAACAAAAAACGCAGCTTCTACCCATACTTTCGATCATATCTCCCAGAACAACATTTTACCGCTGATTACGACTCCTTTTGATATCACCAGATAAGTCACCCGAAACACGTCGCACTTTCACATTACTATCCTACTAGGTAAAGAAGTCGCCCGACTTCAAAATATACCGCTTAGCAATCATGTGATCTATACTACTCGCTTGGGATCAAGAATAACTCTTTGGATACAACACCTATTTCTTTTGTTTAGAAGATAACGAGTCGGAACCCGACTCTAGTGACCCTATTAGCCAAGTAATTAATCCGTACACAAAACGATCTACCCGAATCATCTTTCTAACAAAGAATAAATCCGCTGACAAAACAAACACATAGACTTTACCGATCAAGATATTGTACGAGAATAAGATCGCACACTTATTGTCCAAGGTTTATCATTGTCGGTAACTAAATTACCTCGGTCGCGTTTGGTGACCCACCCTCACGATCCACAAGGGCCTTGATCTTCCGGACTTCAAACAACTCGATCACAATTCTCTCGTCTTAAATCATTGAATCGCATTTGGTGACTGACCCTCGCCAAACGCGAGGGTCCCCGTGCACTTGTTCCTTCGACCTTTTTTGTTAACATCTTCATCTCAACAATAAAAGCGTAGTATTCACATCATAAATATGCAATTACAGTACAAACTGAAGATTTACAATTTCAGATGCAGAGTACCAAATGCTTTTCTATACTTGTATATGCATTTTTAGAGATGGATATATGATTTATATAGCATATATGAACATGATGCGTGTGTTACTGTTATTATTTTTTATTTATGAGTTCTTATTGTTATGGTAATTGTTCTACATGACTGTTTAGATTAAGTTTACTGACATATTAGAGTGAACTTTGAGATGGTAGTATAAAGTAATTACTGTTTAAGTTGAAATTAAGAACATATTAGAGTCAACTTTAAGGTTATCTAATTCAACCCATTTTTACCGATGGATTTATACATGTGTAGAGTAAGTTTTGAGATTGTATTGCATATACAGAGAGTTGGTTAGTTAGTTAGTTAGTTAGTTAGTTAGTTAGTTAGTTAGTTAGTTAGTTAGTTACTAATTGTGTTCATTTACAGGGTTGGAATCACGCTTCCAACAGTGGAAGTTCGTTTCAAGAATTTGTCAATTGAAGCTGATTGTCATGTAGGAAACAGGGCACTTCCAACGTTGATTAATACGGCAAGAAATATTGTTGAATCACTTTTATCTTCAATCGGTATTAGTTTCTCTGAGAAAGCAAAACTTCGCATTCTTAAAGATGCTTCTGGGGTTATTAAGCCAGGAAGGTAAGTTTGTTTGTTAACTTTAAACAACCTATATATGTGACATGTATAGTTACATATTACAGTAGTAAGAAATGATATGTTAATACTTACTTTTGTAACTTAATTTACGTCTTCATAAAACTACAGGATGACACTGCTTTTGGGCCCACCGTCTTCGGGTAAGACGACACTACTGTTGGCTTTGGCTGGAAGGCTGGATCCAAGCTTAAAGGTGGATGGAGAGATAACTTACAACGGTCATAAGTTAAATGAATTTGAGCCTAGAAGGACATCGGCCTACATCAGTCAGAACGATATCCATGTAGGACAAATGACTGTTAAGGAAACTCTGGATTTCGCAGCCAGATGCCTAGGAGTTGGCACTCGTTTAGGTAACTTAATAATAATAATAAGTATTTAAATAAGAATATATAATTTATTTATTTTATGAGTATGTAATTGGAATGCAGAAATGCTTACGGAGCTTGCACGAAGAGAAAAGGATGCAGGGATCTTTCCAGAAGCTGAAGTAGATCTTTTCATGAAGGCAACTGCTATTGAAGGAGATGAAAGCAGCCTGATTACATACTACACTCTCAGAGTAAGTTGTCCTACCGTTTTTTTAAATATATAAAATACAATTTAGAGTCGGCTAATTTTGATATGTTTCTGTTGAATGAATGAAAACAGATATTGGGGCTTGATGTCTGTCGTGACACAATTGTCGGAGATCAAATGAGACGAGGTATCTCTGGAGGGCAAAAGAAGCGTGTCACTACAGGAGAGATGCTTGTTGGACCAGCAAAATGTTTTTTTATGGATGAAATATCAACAGGTCTTGATAGTTCTACTACGTTTCAGATCGTAAAGTGTATGCAGCAAATTTCACACCTCAATGAGTCAACTGTGTTCATGTCCCTGTTACAACCTGCTCCGGAGACGTTTGATCTTTTTGATGACATCGTGCTACTATCCGAGGGCCAGATTGTGTATCAAGGACCAAGAGAACACATTGTTGAGTTTTTTGAGACTTGCGGATTCAAGTGCCCTGAGAGAAAAGGAACTGCTGATTTCTTGCAAGAGGTATATATATACATATAGCTAAAAGTTCATTAGAGAACTTTTTTAAAAGTGCACAATTGTGCACAGGTATAATTTTGTGCACAAATAGAAATTTTTTAATGTGCATAGGTGCACATTAGTTAGTTCTGTAGATTTTTGGTTCTGTAATGAACCTTCCCCTATATATGTGTATATATATGTGTGTATATATATATACACACACACACACACACACACACACATATATATATATATATATATGGTGAAGATCCAGGGAGAACTTTGCATGGGAGAGAACCAGAGAACTTATTGTATTCTACAGACCTCGTATAGACTGAGCTCAGTATGCTCATACTGAGGTCAGTCTATATGTGGTTCTTTGAGTTCTCTTCTATTTATAGTTCTCTATGGATCCTTTCACCACACACACACATATATATAACACTGTTAAATTTGATTACAAAATAAAAAAGTTTTGTTTCATGATAATAGGTTACATCTAAAAAGGACCAAGAGCAATATTGGGTAGACAGAAGCAGGGCATACAGATATATCCCAGTGAGCGAATTTTGTCAGCGGTTTAAGAGTTTTCATGTTGGTGAAAAGATGCAAGACGAGTTGTCAGTCCCGTACGACAAGAGACAAAGCCACCAAGCTGCTTTAGTGTTTAAGAGATTCTTAGTACCGAAAATGGAGCTTCTTAAGGCCTCATGGGATAAAGAAATACTACTAATGAAGAGAAACGCTTTCATATACATTTTCAAGACTATTCAAATTTCCTTTTTGTCGTTTATTTGCACAACTTTGTATCTGAGGACCCATATGCATGTGAGGAACGAGACGGACGGGGCTTTGTATGTTGGAGTTCTTTTGAACAGTATGCTTATTAACACGTATAACGGGATTGCTGATCTTTCCGTCACTGTCACGAGGCTTCCCGTTATTTACAAGCAACGAGACCTCATGTTTCACCCTGCGTGGGCTTACACACTTCCCGCCTTTTTGCTTCGTATTCCGATATCCGTAATCGATAGTACCATATGGACAGTCATTCTATATTTTGGTGTTGACCTGGCCCCTGATGCTAGCAGGTAAATTACAAAATTATTATATTTTATTTTAATTATTATACGTTATTAAGTTTCTAACACTATATGCTGCTAATGAAAATTTGTACGTTTCACAGATTCTTCAAGCATCTTCTTTTGGTGTTTCTAATGCAAAATGTGGCAGCAGGATTGTTTAGATTGATTGCTGGAGTATGTAAGACGATGAGCATCGCAAACACGGGTGGATCTGTTGTACTTCTCCTTGTCTTCTTGTTGGCTGGTTTTATTCTTCCAAAAACCCGAATTCCCAATTGGTGGGAATGGGCTACTTGGGTATCTCCCCTGTCGTATATCTTTAAAGCAATTACCATCAACGAGTTCCTCGACAGTAGATGGACCAGCAAAAGAGTAAGGGCCTGTTTACTTTCATGATATGTTTATGTAAAGCTCTTAATTCATTAAGTAAAATTGTTGTTTCTTTGTCACGTTCTCTGAAATTTGGCATGTCTTTAAGAGACATAGAATCAGACACCCCTTCCCAAACAGAGGCAAATGAAAACAGAACTTAATACACATAAAACTATTGGAAGGATTGAGTAGATTGTGAAGAAGACTATTTGACTTGATCCCCTTACTTTGCTTTTTTTTTAATTTATTTATTTATCAAAATTGGGGTGATTATATTATGTTGATATGGTCAGATTGAAATGTCATAAAATGCATTTAAATTATATTGCAGAGTTCGGATAATTCAACCAACTTGGGATTCGCAGTTCTTAAGAACTTGGACATCCCAACTTCAGAAAGCTCGTACTGGATTGGTGCTGCTGCTCTTCTCGGTTTTGCACTTCTCTTCAACGTCCTGTTCACATTTGCTCTCATGTATTTAGCAGGTAAGTTTTGGCGACAAAATTTCATATACTTGTTTAAATAGCTGTAATTAACCTTTTTCTTTCAAAAAAAAATAAAAAATAATAATTAGCCCCTGGAAAACCACAAGCGATTATCTCGAAAGAAGAAGCTGCAGCCGCGGAAGGTAATGGTGATGAAGAAATGAAGCAGATAATCCATAAGCCTGATGTGAATGGTGTATCTAAGAAAGGAATGGTCCTTCCATTTACTCCACTTGCCATGTCTTTTGATGACATGAACTATTACGTCGATATGCCTAGTGTAAGTTCCATAACATTTTTTACATTAAATATTAACATGGTGATTTTTGAATTAAGTGATAATTTGTTTATTGTTATTATTAAACAGGAAATGAGAGAACAAGGTGTGACGGAAAATAGGTTGCAATTACTTCGTGATATAACCGGCGCTTTTAGGCCGGGTATCCTAACTGCGTTGATGGGAGTTAGTGGAGCGGGGAAAACTACTTTGATGGACGTTTTAGCAGGAAGAAAGACAGGTGGTTATATCGAAGGGGATATCAGAATATCGGGGTTCCCAAAGAAACAAGAAACTTTTGCAAGAGTTTCAGGATACTGTGAACAAACCGATATTCACTCTCCCACAATTACTATCCACGAATCTTTGATCTACTCTGCTTTCCTTCGTCTCGCGAAAGAAGTCAGCAGGGAAGAGAAGATGGTAAAATAATGAATATTCTTAAAATTTACACAAAATATCATGGTTGGCCCCCTGTGGTTTGTATTAAAAATCATCGGTGGTCCATGTACTTTTTTTCCCCGTCATGGATGGTCCATGTGGTTTGGTACCTGTGGTGCATATCCATAGAGACCACCTTGACGGAAAAATGCAAACCACATGGACCACCACTGATTCAAATACCAATCACAGGACCATCCTTGACGGAAAAAAAAAGTATAAGGATCAGTCATGATTTCTGATACAAACCACATGGACCATTCGTGATATTTTGTCTAAATTGTACATTATTATTAGTTTATTACATTAAAAAATATCTAATGTTACTGTTGTATGTATGTTTTCAGACTTTTGTAAATGAAGTGATGGAACTAGTTGAACTAGACAACATCAAGGATGCAATAGTGGGACTTCCAGGAGTTACTGGTTTATCAACCGAACAAAGAAAAAGGCTAACAATCGCTGTCGAGCTTGTTGCTAATCCTTCAATTATTTTCATGGATGAACCAACTTCGGGGCTTGATGCAAGAGCAGCTGCTATTGTTATGAGGGCTGTGAGAAACACGGTTGACACAGGAAGAACAGTTGTTTGCACCATTCATCAACCTAGTATTGATATCTTCGAATCTTTTGACGAGTTGCTTTTATTAAAAAGAGGAGGACAAGTTACTTATTCAGGACCTCTAGGCAGAAATTCTCAATCAATCATCGACTACTTCCAGGCAGTTGATGGCGTTCCAAAGATACCCGAAAAGTACAATCCTGCTACATGGATGCTTGAAGTTAGTTCTGGAGCTATGGAGATGCAGTTGGGTGTTGATTTTGCTGAGGTTTTCAGTTCGTCAACTATGCATCAGTAAGTCCCCTGACCCGTACATTCAGTGGCTATTCCATGATCAGAATTCAATGGGGTCCTGAACTTTTTTTCCCGTATTAACTATATTTGTATACTATTTTAGTGGGTTTTTTCCTTTAAAAAACTACAAATTCGAAAATATTTAGGGTCCGCGTACTTAATTTTAGTGGTATCCTATACAACTTAAAAGAAAAACTATTAATTCGAAAAATATATGGGGTCCTATAGTTAAATTTAGTGGTGTCCTATACAAAATTAAAGGATATTTTCTACTAAAGAAATATCCAAACGAGTGGTATCCCGTGACCCCACGGGCTATAACCTACACTCGCCAATGCGTACATTAGCTATAAAATAATGTTCATTTGAATAACAGAAGGAACAAGGCTTTGGTGAAGGAGTTAAGCGTACCACCTGCGGGGGCCAAAGATCTTCATTTTGATACACAATATGCTCAATCGACGTGGGGTCAGTTCAAATCTTGCTTGTGGAAGATGTGGTGGAGTTACTGGAGGAATCCTGATTATAACCTTGTGCGGTTCTGCTTCACCTTGTTATGTGCAGTTGTGGTTGGGACCATATTTTGGAAGATTGGTAACAAAAAGTGAGTCTGTGCACTTTTATTGTTTACAAACTAACTATTAATTATTAATTATTATTATTATTATTATTATTATTATAAAGTTAGTTTCCTAATGTTTTTGTTTGATTTAATAATAATCTCAGGTCTAGCAAAAATGATCTGAGCACAGTCATCGGGGCCATGTACGCTGCTGTATTTTTCGTTGGTATTAACAACGCCCAAACAATACAGCCTGTTGTCGCAACAGAGCGAACAGTCTTCTATCGTGAAAGAGCAGCCGGGATGTACTCCTCACTACCATACGCCATGGCGCAGGTCACACTTTTGTACCATCACCAAATCTACTTATTTATGCCTTTACAAATATACCTGTCACAAGTCACCAAATAAATACTTTGGACAATGTACGTTTAATACATTTTATTATCAATGAATTTGACAGTTTTCATTATTTCAGGTTTTTGTAGAGATTCCATATGTGTTCGTTCAGTGTTCGTATTACACTGGCATTGTGTATACCTTGGTTTCATTCGAATGGACCGCAGCTAAATTCTTCTGGGCTCTTTTTGTCAACTTTTTTTCATTCCTTTATTTCACATACTTTGGCATGTTGACTGTCTCGATCACACCAAATGAACAAATAGCAGCCATTTTCGCATCCGGGTTCTACATACTCTTCAACACCTTCTCAGGATTTTTTATCCCACGACCCGTAAGTAGTCTTTTCCCTTTTCTTTTAATATAACTTATTATATTATTATTATCATTCTTATCAACAAAAATAATCTCACTTATCCTTGTAACATATTGTTAAATTTTAAAATATCAGAAAATTCCCGGATGGTGGATTTGGTACTACTGGATCTGCCCAATGGCATGGACCGTGTACGGTCTCATTGTATCTCAATATCATGATGCGGACCACCCAATCTCGGTGCCTGGGATGTCACCCAGCCCGACCATGACAGCGTATATCAAGGACTACTATGGTTTTGAACTGGATTTCATGGGTCCAGTTGCTGGCGTTCTAGTTGGTTTTTGTGTGTTCTTTGCCGTCCTATACGCATTTTTCTTAAGGACTTTGAACTTCCAAACGAGATAAGAGAAAGCATATACTCAAAGTGTGTAATGTTGTATGTAAAATTCGTTATGTTCAAGTATAAGTTTTTGTTTTTGTATCACTTTTTTGAATTTCACACTATTAGATCCGTATTGTATTTATACATTTATGTTCAAGTATTAAAAATTTTATTCTTTTTTGTTCTAAATCTGATACTTTGTTTTTGGTTACAGTTGATCTTATTATATTATTTCAGTTTTATAGATATTGAGAAGATATATAGGACTACATATATAAATAATGAATAAATTAGGCACAATAAAAGATTTGTAACTCGCGGGTTTTGGTTAACATTTGTACATTTGTAGCATACATTCAAAAGGATAGCACTACGTAGCAACTAGCAATACATCATTCAAAAGGATGCTACATTGTGGTGCCTACAGGTTTATAAGTCAATACATCATTCAAAAGGATGCTACATTGTGGTGCCTACTTCCAATGGTGACACTCCTTTCTTCCAGGGCTTCTTCCGGGGCTAACTGACACATCAGCGGCGCATCAGCACTTCCTTCCAAGGACTAAACTCTGGGCTAAACACTCCCGACAGTGACATATTTCTTCCATTTTTTATTACTTTTTATTAATTTATAAAATCAGATAATTATAATTATTTATATTAAAAAATAGTTATTTAACTAAAACTTAACTTTTATTAGAAATTAAAAACATTACAATAACTCGAGCGCTTGATTATTAGTAGTATTTGTGATCGTTAATATCACATTTAGATAGGGATCGGGATCGGGATCGGAATTTGGATTATTGGGATTCATATTAATTTGGAAAAGATTGATAAATTGAAATAGTATTTGAATATGAGAAGACGGATGAATGTGTGAATTAAAATGAATGAAATGTGAATGTGTTTATAGAGAGTATAAAAGAAAAAAAATGAAAATAGACGTTAAAAGAGCTTTTGGACATTTTTTTTATTTTTTATTTAAACGGTCGACCAGTTTTATCCGTCCACAAATATGTTACAAAAGAATGAAACGGAGGACGAAATGTTGGACGATGTGTTGGGCGGAACCCTGGGCGGTCCGCTGCCATCGACGCCCAGCTGGACGCAATGCTGGGCGACCCCAGGGTGGAACCGTTGGAACTAGCCTTATATTGTACAGTACATACAATAATATCCCCCATAATAATGACATATGTACGAAATGAGCAACGGGTGCTGCAAAGGTTAGAGACAAAAAGGGTAATAAATTTGTTAGACACACTTTCAGATAAATTGCGAGAACAGAGCCCACTCTGTCGACATACACGTCAGCACGAAACTGATATGACTAACACCAATAGCCTCAACGGACAAATATTCATAATTGCAACTTTTCTTTTGCCATCTTTTAGTTGGAATTTGGTTCTTTAATGGAGTAGTAATGTATAGTTACCAAGTAGGAATTAGATTTTAAAACAAAACAAATAAGCTAAAAATACCCTCCGCAAATGCATACATCATTTAATTATCCATAATCAGTAACAATATAACTGGAAGAAGGGAAAAACATGAAAAACACAATAAGTGATAACAAATTCAGTAATAAATTCTTAGATTATCTTCAATTAGAAAGAAGCTCAAACACAACTTAGACTTCTGGCGAGAATCTGCAAACAACATCAATGAAATTAAATCAACATCGGCAACTAAATATATACTAAAGTAAATCCAATGTTACAAGAAATATAATTAAATCCTTTAAAGGAAAACAAAATTGCGAAACATATATACTAAATTAATAGAAGAAACAGATCATAAATTGCAATGGCTGCCTGCTTTTAATACCAAATGCAATTGTTAACCATAACGAAAGTTAATAAGTTTTAACAAAATTCAATAATGTTTGAAGTGAAAATATGATGAGTAAATAGAGTAATACTACTATAAATATCATTGCTGACCAAGTCCACTTTGCAACTAAAACTATTATCCTTAATTACCAGTGGCGACTCTATATGTATATCCGTGGAGTCACGGGACACCGCTAGTTTGAAAATTTTTAATAGAAAATACACTTTTAATTGTATAGGACACCACTAAATTTAACCGCAGGACCCATATATTTTTCAAATTTATAGTTTTTCATTAAAATTGTTTAGGACACCACTAAATTTAACTACTCGGACACCATATATTTTTTGAGTTTGTAGTTTTTTCAAAGTAAACTACCACTAAAATATTACTCAAATACAATTAGTAGTGAAAAAAAATTTCGGAACCCCATTACATTTTAATCCTGGAATCGCCACTGTTAATTACCTTGCCCTTTTGGGACCCTAAGCTATCAAGACCACTTGTTATTTCTATCTTTATTCCAAAAAATCACCACCAAATGATTTTGATAGAGTAAACTACATTAACACATATACTACTCTTAAGATATTAAGTTAAAAGCTATGATAGTGGCACTTTTTACAACAAAGAATAATAAGTAGAACAACTACTAACCAACATTGATAACAAAACTCATAGATGTTTACTATCATGCATGAGAGTATGAACCATTGTAACACACGATATCGACACATATGTTGAAGTTAAAACCTGCAAATGACATCTAAAATAGCATATCTAAAATAGCATACCTTAAAGATTAAGAGGGTTTGAAGTTGTACTTGTTGAGTCGCCAACATCGACTAAACTCGGAATCAAATACTCACCTGACTTAACACATTAAACAGTTATGGCAATTAAAGATAAGTAGTTGTAAAACGAAAAATATTACAGTCGATTAACATCAAGCTAGATAAGTAGTCTGGAGCCAAATCATTCACGGTTCTTTTTGGATTATTTGGCCTACCAAGCATGGATAACAGTTTTCTTAATTAAATATAAACCCAATCTTCAAAATTTTAATACTGAAACAACTCTAATTCCCAAGAAAGAAAGAAAGAAAAGAAAATCACCTTTGTATATCTAACCCTAAACAAAATATTACAAAACATAAAATAAATAAATCCTTTTTAATATACCTTGAGATTGAGATAGATAACAGATGATGATTAACAGTTTCATTGGTAAACTCGTTAGAACGTTTACAGACTCTGTACCACTTCAGCGTCGCCGATGGAATTCTTTGAACGCCGGCCGCCGTTGTTAACCTAAGTGCTCCATGAAATAGATTACCCTAAGGTCAGAAATATACAGAGAGTAATAAACATCTTGTTGAACATACACAATTGCCAGAAAGTAAATGAGGAAAACGGAGAGTGGAATGAACGGAATCTTTTGCGACGGCGATAGAGGATTAGAACGTTGGAAACGATTGCCGGAAAATATTTGATCGTTTGGGCAGTAGTGGGGTTTAGAAATTAGAGTGTGATTATTGACAAAATTGCCCATTTCGTCCCCTATTTTTCACTTTTTGCGTATTTCATCCCAATGTTTTATGTTCAGCATTTTTCATCTTTAAAAGCTTTTTAAAGGACAAAATTGCTGAAATGGTCCTTGTTGTTTGTACCAAAATGCTGGTTTCGTCCCTATGCTTTTTTTTATGGATTCGGTCCCAGTGGTTTGTCAATGTTGCTGATTTAGTCCTTATTCCTGACGGCCGTCAAAAAATACCGTTAACTTCAATCATGTGCCAGACATGTGAGGGTATTTTCGTCTATTTCTTTCCTTTATTTACAATATTGCTGAAATGGTCCCTGTGATTTGTAACAAAATTGCTTTAATCATCCCTGTAGTTTGTAACAAAATTGCTGGAATCTTTATCCCAGAAATATTTTCTTCCTCACCTTCATATTTATCCTCAAAAAGTATGAACAAATCCTAAATTTTTCATTTTCTTCAAACACTTTAATTAACATGGTAAAATCAAACCCATCAAAATTAAAATTAAATCTACTATGCTTAAGAAGTAAACGCAGCCTTTTGATTTGATTAAAACCATATATGGATTAAATAAATATAAATCTAACCACACAAAATAAAAACCTCCCTCCTTTCTTTCTTTTTTGTTCGCTGCTAGTGTACTCTCTCATAAACACACATCTAACCACCATTAAATTAACTTCCATTCTTTTAATTAATTAATTTTCTTTTTAATTAATTAACTTCTATTCTTTCATGGCTACTGTATCCATTAGCTTTAATGAATTAATTAACTTCCATTGAATTAATTTATGTCCGTCCTTCGTACAATTCGAATTTCAGGTTGTCGGAGCAGTGGTGGCGTCGGAAGGAGGTGAACCACCACCGTTCAGATCTTATTTCAGGTCCGTTCAGATTTTAAACCGGATTTCGTTCACGTTCCTTCAGATCTGTTGTCAGATTTTAAACGCCATGGATACCAGATCTGTTGCGAACTAATTCCGATTTGCAGAAGTGTGATTTGCAAAATGAATCGAGTCCAGCGCTGTTGCAATGATTTACGATGGTGATGGTACCATTAATTTATTTGAGATGTATTGAATTTGTTTTGATTTTAGTTTGAGTTAAAAAAACAAATTGAGATATATTGAACACGAGATGTATTTGAACTGCGATGGTATTGAATCTAAGTTTAGTTATGTGAATTTGGGTTAAATTTGTGATGAATTTGGGTGGAGATCTTCAGGGTTGAGTTGACTGAAATTACGTTGAAGAAAGAGTTAATTGAAAAGAGATGAAATTGAGATATTTAATTGGATTTTAATTTTAATTTTATATTTATAATTTATAATCTATTTATAATCTATTTATTTATTTATATATATATATATATATATATATATATATATATATATATATATATATATATATATATATATATATATATATATATATAGTTGAGAAGTGTGCAGATGGGTTACTGGCAGCCCGTGAGGGTTAAAAAGACATATTTACCCATCACATGATTCGCACATGAGAAGTTTAATGGTGTTTTTTAACGTCCGTCAAAAATAGGGATGAAATCAGCAACGTTTTCAAATCATGAGGACTAAATCCATCAAAAAAAACCCAGGATTAACTCAGCATTTTGGTACAAATCACAGGGACTATTTCAGCAATTTTGTCTTTTTAAAGTCTCAATTTCATCCTTCACCCTAACGAAGGTTAACTGAGTCTGTTAAAACTATTCACGGAGATTATCCACTTAATCTTCAACTAAAGTTGTCTAAAGTGTATATTTTAACACATAAAATCAAATAAATGGTGAAATTTGTATTTTTTTTTAGACAAAATTGCCCACTTAGTCCCTGTATTTTTTACTTTTTTCTCGTTTCATCCCTATATTTTATTTTCTGCATTTTTCATCCTTAAAAGCATTTTAAAGTCTAAATTTTATCTCTCACCTTAACAAAAGTTAACCAAGTCCGTTAAAACTATTCACATAGATTATTCACGTAATCTTTAAATAATTAAATTACAAAAATCAATTCCTTCTTCCTCTCATTTAAGCATGTCTATCAAAACTGTAACATATGTATTAATACGTACGGAGTATGTTGGATAAAACAATATGGAGTTTTCTAAGCTACCTTATCCCATGGCCATCCATCAATTTTAATTTGATAAAGAATTATGACAAAAAAGGATATTAGCAAGCTAAGCTGCTACCTTATCCCATGGCCATCCATCAATTTTAGTTATAAAAATGCAGCCTGCGTAAACATTATTTTTTTTTTTTTTTTTTGCTTTTTGGTAGATGGTTACATGTCAAATGGTGGATCTCATTCTGATGGAGATTCTAATAATACTACGGTCAGTACTGTATTATAGTGACTTGTTTTTGAAAACAGCATTTTTTTTTTTACACGTGACGATGAAATACGTGGCAACACGTTCCTCCACCACCGTTCAACGTTTGACTGCCATGAAGTTACCTCTATTTTCTCTCTCCACCGCTACAACCACCGCCTCACCGCCGGCGAACTCAATTTCAGCCGCTAAACATAAGAGCTTCTTCTTCATCGACGTCATTTTCGAATCATCGTTGTTACCAGAGAACGTGGTAAAAATGGCAAACTCATCAAAGCTCTTGTAAATTCCTTTCTCATGCTGGTTCTGCTTTTGTTCTATTACTGGATTCTATTGCGTTTTAATAGTTGTTGAAGGTTTTGAAATGCCACACATCATGAAAGAAAGAATAAATTAATTTTTGTAGTTTTATTAGTTAAACATTACGTAGATAGTCCTTGTGAATAGTTTTAACGGACTCAGTTATGATGGAAAACCGTGTGTACTTTCAAATCAAATTAACGCAGCGGACAGTTAAAATAAACTTATTTTACATTACAAAACATGCACACGATTAACGGTTCCACCAAGATCCAATTACACCACTAATAATTGTCAAAATATATAAATTCACAAAATGAGTAACGTTATACCTTTCTTGAAGAAATGAATTGATGGAGAGAAACTCACGATCAAAAGTATGACCGTCTCTTAGGATAGTCCACACTACACTTCAAACGATCGTCAATGAATGCTAGTCCAAACCCGAGTAATGTATTATAATAATCAAATTATTATAATGAAACAATAAATATATAACACTCCGTATATGTTTGAAAAGAATCAAAAACAAAGAAATGAGATTATTTATTTCTTTATTTTCCAATAATATTATCACTCCAACTTCTTATGGTGTTTTTCTTTCTCGTACATACACAAGCCAATATGTCAGTATTTATATTATGGAGCAAGTGTTTTCCAACTATTAAGTAAAAAATGTGTATGAATTATTTAGCTTTATCTCTAGCTTTTGCTTTTTGTTTGTTAATACAAAAGAATGGAGACAATGGAGTAGATATATATGGAATGTGTAATCATCATTCCATTGTAACTAATATTAGCTGGTACCAAATCATAAAGTTTATGTTATATATTAATTTATTAATCAACCAACTATTATTCAATATATAATATTTATCATATATTCAAACTTAAGTAGTTTAACTAATTCATTAGCCATTTAGTCTTGTTTCATTACTCGAACAATATACATATATAATGTATATATATATATTATAAATTTGACATCTAGGTGTATAAGTGTGTGACCACGAAGGCTCAAATGAATTTAGCCATATAGTTGTATGTTGTACCTTGCACATAAATCCTACAGACTCCCACTTGTGCACGGTACAACACCAAGTAACTATACAAACAATGGATAGCGTCTAGCAACACGCCATTGTCCCTAATTTTATTTGAGGGTAGTTTCTTAGAACTGTACATAGTAAGTGTTAAATGTCATTCGTCTCTTTGTTTCAGATACTTTAGCTAAAATTGAGATATGGATCATCGGTCATTCTCGTTTGTTTAACAATTTTATTTCTCGATCTTAGAACTGAATTAGATCACCAAATTAATTAAGTATCATCTTAATTACATCTGGGTGTGGCCACACAAATATCTTATTCATTCGTCGAGGAGCTCAAAAGTATCTAACTCCAAACATTTCGGAGGAACAAATCCTATATTGCATACACGTGTCTCTTACGAGCTTTACATTATACCTAATTATGGCTTTAATTACAGCCTTATTCAGGACAACATTTAACCATATCAAAGTACAATATTCCACACATTTAAACCGGCGTGCATCTCAAGTCTAAGGACATAAAGACATAATCACTAAAAGATTCACTACTGACAACGATCCATGTAGTGATATCTCGGTTGGGTCATTCCAATATCCATCATCAATGAATACATATGAATTTGGTCTCTACAAGTTAACTATTTATCATCAATAAATATAACCAACATTCATATTAATCTTAATTCATGTTATTCCCATAACATGATTGATTATGGAGATTTTGAATAATCAACAATTACTCATGGATTAAACATACTAATATAGAACACAGTGATATAAATGAAAATGATCATACCATCAATATATCAATTCATTATGATAATATTGTTTAATGCTCCAAAAATATCCAAATACTAAATTACAAATTAAAAAGATCAGCAGCATAACGAAGTCCAATACTACTAGCATGATCATCATGCTTGTTGTGTGCCATGGGCTTTGTGAACGGGTCAGCCACATTATCATCCGTATGAACCTTAAGAATACTAATATCATTCCTTTCAACGACTTCTTGAATGTAGTCAAACTTTCGAAGAATGTGTCTGCTACCTTTACGTACACGTGATTCTTTCGCAAGTATAATACCACTTGAATTATCACAGTACATTTCCATAGGGAATTCAATGTTGGGAACTACTCCGAGTTCAGCAATAAACTTCTTAATCCAGACAGCTTCTTGAGCAGCTTCTGAGGCAGCAATGTATTCTGCTTCCATTGTAGACTGTGCAACAGTGCTCTGCTTTGAGCTTCTCCAATCAACTGCCCCGCCATTCATGACAAAGACATACCCTGATTGGGATCGAGAATCATCTCGATCAGTTTGGAAACTAGCATCTGTATAACATCTAATACTCAACTCTTCTTCCAAACCACCGTAAACCAGGAACATATCTTTAGTTCTCCGCAAATACTTAAGAATGCCTTTAACAGCAATCCAATGTTCTTCACCTGGATTCTGTTGATAACGACTCATCAAACTCAAAGCTAACGAGACATCAGGTCTAGTACATAACATAGCATACATAATGGATCCTATAGCCGAAGCATAAGGAACACATTTCATTCGTCTTATCTCATCAGGTGTGATAGGACTTTGAGACTTGCTCAAGGTTATGCCCTTTTGCATGGGCAATGCTCCGCGCTTGGAGTTTTGCATGTTAAATCTTCGTAAGATTTTGTCAATGTATGTACTTTGACTCAAACCAATAAGCCTTTTGGATCTATTTCTATAGATCCTGATTCCTAAAATATACTTAGCTTCTCCAAGATCTTTCATGGCAAAACATTTTCCAAGCCAAGATTTGACATCTTGCAAAATTGGAATGTCATTTCCAATAAGTAGTATGTCATCAACATACAAGATCAAGAAGACAACTTTGCTCCCACTAGCTCTAATGTAAACACAGGGCTCATCTTGGTTTTGAGAAAAACCAAACTCTTTGATTTTCTGATCAAACTTAAGATTCCAGCTCCCAGATGCTTGCTTTAATCCATAAATGAATTTTAGAAGCTTGCATACTTTATTAGGATGCTTTGGATTTACAAACCCTTTCTGCTGAACCATATATACGTCCTCACTTAGGTCGCCATTTAGTAAAGCGGTTTTCACATCCATTTGCCATATTTTATAATCATGAAAAGCAGCTATGGCAATAAGTATCCTAATTGACTTAATGCTCGCGACTGGTGAATAAGTTTCCTCATAATCAATTCCTTGAGTTTGAGTATAACCTTTTGCCACCAATCGAGCCTTAAAAGTGTTTACATTACCGTTCATGTCAGCCTTCTTCTTGAAGACCCATTTACACTCAACTGTTTTACAATTGGGTGGAAGATCAATCAAGTCCCATACTTGATTTTCTTTCATGGACTGCATCTATGTATCCATAGCATCTCGCCATTTTTCAGATTCTAAACCTGATATGGCCTCACGGTAGCTAGAGGGTTCATCGTAATCTCCTAGATGAGATTCATCTGAATTAATCAGAAGATTTAACCTCTCAGGTTGATGAGGAATTCTACTAGATCTACGAATTACATGTGCAACACGTTCTGGCTCACCAACAGTGTGTTCAGCTTCAACGTGCGGTTGGCTAGTGCCTTCAGAAGGTATGTTACTTTGTGATTCTTGAATTTCTTCAAGATCTACTTTACTCCCACTGACTTCTTGTAAGAGAAGATCTCTTTCAAAGAATTCAGCAAAATGAGCAGTAAACACTTTGTTTTCAGCTTGGTAGTAAAAGTAGTAACCCATTGTTTCTTTTGGGTATCCCACAAAGTGACATTTGATACCTCTGGGTTCTAATTTGTTTGAAGTGTCACGTTTCACATACGCTTCACAACCCCAGACTTTCAAATAAGACAACTTAGGACTCTTTTCAAGCCATAACTCATATGGTGTCTTTTCTACCTTCTTGGTTGGAACCATATTGAGTATGCGTGCAGCAGACTCTAATGCGTAACCCCAAAAAGACATTGGTAGAGTAGTTAGACTCATCATAGATCGAACCATATCAAGTAAAGTTCGATTCCTCTGTTCCGACACACCATTGTGCTGTGGTGTGTAAGGTGGAGTGAACTGTGAGATAATCCCACGATTCTTCAGGTGGTTCAAAAACTCTTGACTCATATATTCCCCTCCCCGATCAAAGCGAAGGGCTTTAATGGTCTTTCCAAATTGATTCTCTATTTCATTTTGAAAGATTTTGAACGTTTCAAAAACTTCATGTTTATGTTTCAGCAAGTAAACATAACCATATCTACTATAATCATCAGTAAATGTAACGAAGTATGATTCACCATTTCTAGACATAGTTCTAAAAGGGCCACATACATCAATATGTATTAGTCCTAAAAGATCTTTAGCTCTTTCACCTAAACCGGAGAAAGGAGCCTTTGTCATCTTTCCACATAAACATGACTCGCATAAATCAAATGACTCAGAGCCAGTTTATTCCAAAAGCCCATCCGATTGGAGTTTTGAAATGCGTTGTTTATTTATATGACCAAGACGACAATGCCATAAATAGGTATTATTCAAGTCTTGCTTGACTCGTTTGGCAGTACAGGTATATACAGAATTATTATTTGAAATCACACCATGCATATCAATTTCAAAAATACCATCACGTGGACTAGCATTAAAATAAAATACATTATTCTTAGAAACTGAAATACCAAGGTGCGTAAATGTAAGTTCAAAACCAACATCTTTCATAAGAGAAACTGAAATTACATTGCTCGTAATACTATGAGCATAATGACATTGTTCCAACAAAACAATAAGACCACTAGGTAGAGTAAGCTCATAGGTGCCAATAGCTTCGACTGCAGCTCGAGCCCCATTGCCCACTCTTAAGTCTAGCGTGTTGTTCTCCAGTCTCTTACTTCTTCTCATTCCCTGCATATTGTTACAGATGTGAGTACCACAACCAGTCTCAAAAATCTAGGAATCACTAGAAAAAGTATATAACTGTATGAAATATACCTGATTTGCTGGTCTGGCCAGCTTTGCCTTTTCTCAACTCAGATAGGTAAGAAGGACAGTTCCTCCTCCAGTGACCAACTTTTCCACAGTGGAAACATTCGGCGTCTTTCGCTGGGTTTTCTTTCTTGGGAGGTGGTGAAATCTTTTTCTTAGCAATTGACTTGCCTTTTCCTTTTCCCCAAGTTTTCGGCTTATTCTTTCTCACCTTACCATCCCTAATCATCAGGACACCTGGATTAGAAACCTTATATGGAATATCCTGTTCAGCAGTTTTGAGCATCGAGTGCACCTCTGCCAGAGATTTCTCCCAACCTTGCATATTGTAATTCATCACAAATTGGTGATACGATTTTAGTAGTGAAACCAAAACCGTGTTCACAGCCAAGTTAGGCGGCAAGGTAATTTCAAGTTTTTCCAATCGGTCAATATAGCTTTTCATTTTTAAGACATGAGAGCTCACTGATTGACCCTCCTCCATTTTGCATGTTTGAAGAAGCTTATAAGTTTCATATAACTCTTGACTAGCCTATTTCTGAAACATATTTTTCAGCTCAGTCATCATATCATATGCTGTATGATCTTCCATTTCCTTTTGGAGGTCAGAAGTCATACTTCCAAGCATGATTAAAGCTATCTTCTCTTGCTCATCAAACAACTTCTGATAAGCATTCTTTTGAGCATCAGTAGCTGTCTCAGGAGGAGCTCGGGTAAGGGTTCTTCAATTTTGTTCAACTTCCCTTCATATTTGAGAACAATTCTCAGGTTGCGGTACCAATCGCGGAAGTTTGAACCATTGAGTTTCTCCTTCTCCAACAAAGAACGGAGAGTGTTTTGGTGTTTTGATTGTTTGACATCTACAAAAAAAAACAAGATTAAATTTTAGTATTTTCGATATTGTACTTTAATAAATTAACTACCCAGGTTTTAATATATTTGAAAACAATTAACTTACGAAAGCCTAAGATCCACATAGAGGTTCCACAACTACATCTGTTGATCAGCTAGCAGTTATAGAGTCTATTGGTAGGTAGCGGTTACCAATTGCATCACAAGTGCAACTCTTAGATCTTTATGGGACTCAATAGTATGTGTAGTTCAACAAACCACTATTATCTACTAGCATGTTTGTCCCATCTTTGCCTCGAACTCAGGTCTCACCGTGAATACGATTAAGTCGTCCAATTTGAAAACTATGGAAATTTAGCCTAGTCTCACTCGTAACTGAAAATCCACCTCGTGGCTATAATTCGATTAGGTCTCACCGTAACCAAAAAATAACGAGGAGTGTTTGCAAGCTCATTGGATGGCATGACTTAAATTTGACGGGTATTTTAAAAATATTTGTGTTAACGAATAATGCATGCACACAAGATTCGCTACACTATTTGTTAAAAATCATTTTAACCAATTTTAAATATATTTCGATCGTGTTTATGCGTCTAGTTTGTTATTTTATTTTATATATAAAAGTAACAAATACACAAACGTGTATCGTTTTAAAACAATTTTAAAAGATTTCGATCATATATATTTTGTGTTTCAAAAAATCATTTAACTTTAAACTCGTTAGAGTTTAACTTTTTAAAATCATCAATTTTAATCATTGAAACTGTTACCGGTTTTATTTGATGTTTTCATCAAAAACATTTAGCATATATTTTAATCAACAATTATGTATAATGCAAAAATAAAACACAACCATATCATGCATCACACACACACATAGCCTAGCCCAAAAATCCTATGCTCGATCCCATGAGCCGACATGGGATCAAGAGGTCAAACTAAGGGTAATATCGTAGTTCTCACTTGATTCAAGAATCAAGTGAAAATTTGACAAACGCCATCGTTGTCAACTTGACATGTTCGCCATCTTCTAAACCAAAAGCATGTTGTATTTTATCTTCAATCTTCATCTTGTTACATTTATTTAAATTTGAAAATACAACTAAACTAATACTTTTACAAATTGAAATAAATTTAAATACAATATTATGAAAATGAGAAATAAATATAATACAACTTTGGCTTCAAAATGGCCTTAATAATACAAATAATCAACATGACATAATATTGCCGTAATCAACAATCACAACAATCATATATAGGTCGGGGCATTATGGGCTATGTGTGCAATCACAATTCTAATAACTACATTATTAAAAACTACATATGACTTGTCCATGGTTACAATGCATGTGTACAACCATGGAATGAAATAAACAACAATTACTCAAGCCATAATAAATAAATTCAAAATTTATAACAGTGATATTTTTCAGATCTTATTTGTGCGTCATGAGATTTAATTTAAAACAAACATGTTGAAATTATAAAAAAAAAAGTTTTTACTTTTTACCATCTCACAAAACTAGATCTGAGAAAATCACGTGACAATTAAAATAGTTTAAAAAGCGGCTCTGATACCACTGATGGAAAACCGTGTGTACTTTCAAATTAAATTAATGCAGCGGACAGTTAAAATAAACTTATTTTACATTGCAAAACATGCACACGATTAACGGTTCCACCAAGATCCAATTACACCACTAATAATTGTCAAAATATATAAATTCACAAAATGAGTAAACGTTATACCTTTCTTGAAGAAATGAATTGAAGGAGAGAAACTCACGATCAAAAGTATGACCGTCTCTTAGGATAGTCCACACTACACTTCAAACGATCGTCAATGGATGCTAGTCCAAACCCGAGTAATGTATTATAATAATCAAATTATTATAATGAAACAATAAATATATAACACTCCGTATATGTTTGAAAAGAATCAAAAACAAAGAAATGAGATGATTTATTTCTTTGTTTTCCAATAATATTATCACTCCAACTTCTTATGGTGTTTTTCTCTCTCGTACATACACAAGCCAATATATCAGTATTTATATTATGGAGCAAGTGTTTTCCAACTTTTAAGTAAAAAATGTGTATGAATTATTTAGCTTTATCTCTAGCTTTTGCTTTTTGTTTGTTAATACAAAAGAATGGAGACAATGGAGTAGATATATATGGAATGTGCAATCATCATTTCATTGTACTACCTCCGTCTCATTCCAATAGGCTAGTATTCTATTTTGGGTTGTCCCATTCTGATAGTCCACTTCCATAAATAGAAAGGAAAGATGATATTTCATTGGTGGATTTGGAGAGAGAAGATATTTCATTGGTGGAGAAATGAAGTTAGTGGAATTTCCTAAAACTGCGTGTTTTTTGTCTGTGGACTATTGGAATGAGACGGAGGTAGTAACTAATATTAGCTGGCACCAAATCATAAAGTTTATGTTATATATTAATTTATTAATCAACCAACTATTATTCAATATATAATATTTATCATATATTCAAACATAAGTAGTTTAACTAATTCATTAGCCATTTAGTCTTGTTTCATTACTCGAACAATATACATATATAATGTATATATATATATTATTAATTTGACATCTAGGTGTATAAGTGTGTGACCCCGAAGGCTCAAATGAATTTAGCTATATAGTTGTATGTTGTACCTTGCACATAAATCCTAAAGTTAACCTTCGTTGGGGTGAGGGATGAAATTGGGACTTTAAATGCTTTTAACGTTAAAAATGCAGAAAATAAAATACAGGGATGAAACGGGCAAAAAGTGAAAAATACAGGGATGAAATGGGCAATTTTGTCTTTTTTATATCATGTACATTATGAGATGCTAATCTATATAAAGGGAGATGATACGTACACCACTTACTTTTTGTCATACACCACCAAAATTTAATTTTGGACCATTTTACCCTTTCTCATAATTAATTTAGGGAAAAGGGCCTTGAGTTAAAAAGGGTAAAATAGTCAAAGATTGTAGTTTAGTGGTGTATGGCAAAAAACAAGTGGTGTACGGATCAACTCCCCTATATAAAGCTCTAAAATGATGATGTTATCATTAAGCTAATTACTCTTTAATTTTTGTAATGATGATGTCATAATTATATATTAATTTAATTGAAAAATAAAAGGAAAACTTTTATAAAATGAAATATTAATCTCTCCTAAATTATAATTTTAATTTTCTAAAAAAATTTAAAAGACATTTATTATTACTACTAATAATTATTATTATTAAAAAATATAAATACTCAACTTTGAACGAAGTTTATTATTATTATTATTTACTTTTAATATAACAATTATAATTATAATTATTAAATTATTAATATTCAAATATGGAATCTTTTTACGAAATTAATTACGTTACATATGTATGCGAAAATACATGTCTCTATATATTTGTAAAAACAACGACAAGTTTCTTAGTCAAACGGGTCATTAAAATAAAGATTTCAGCATTTACATTCACTTAATACCTGAAACATGTCATTAAATTGTTTCGTTTAAACAAAACCCGTGATTTCACGGGTCATTTTACTAGTTATGTATAAAACATTTAACTTTTGACATTACACCATTATAGTTCCACCCGACATGTACTAAAATTTCCTGTTTCAATCCATTACACAATGATTTAAGCTTGTAAGTTCTAATAAAACGAACTGATTTGGATAACGAACTAATTTGCATAATGAATTGTACGTAATTTGTTTAAAAGACTATATATTGCAATACTGAATCTCTTTGCAAAATAATAAAAACACCTTGGTTTTTTACACATCACTTTTGTCTTTTGTAAAATAAAAAGAAGGCACACTTGTACAGAAAAGAATAAAGTCACACTTGCACTCTCAGAGGAAACAAATAAGGCTGCAATGTGAGGGCTAATAACCAAAAACTTCTATTTATCCATTGAATAACATATATATTTTACAGTACACACCAAAAAATTAAGTATTGTCATTGTTGCAAACTAATGTTTTAACATGATTTTTCCAGGCATTAGTAAACCGTATGTTCGAGATTAAACGCTTGCTGTTCGAGTGACATGATTTTAACATGACTTTAACTAATTAACTAATTTTTGTAATTTAATTAGTTAAAGATTACATGGATAGTTCATGTGAATAGTTTTAACGGACTCAGTTAACCTTTGTTAGGGTGAGGGATGAATTTGGGACTTTAAAATGCTTTTAAGGATGAAAAATGAAAAAAATAAAATACAGGGATGAAACGGGCAAAAAGTGAAAAACATAGGGACGAAATGAGCAATTTTGTCGTGATTATTTAATTTGTAAAGATGGGGTTTGTGAATTCTGATGGTATCTATAATCTATAATTTCTATTAAAATTGTAAAATGATAATGTTATTATTAGGTTAATTCCTTTGTTAAGAAAAAATAAAAAATAAAAAGAAAAAATTATAGGTCACCTAGATGATGTAATTAATTCTAAGTATTTTATAATTAAAAAATTATTATACTTATAGAAACTAACTTAAATAAATATATTAAAAATAAATTATTTTAAATTATTGTATTTTAAATTATTGTATTTCAAATTATTGTCTTTCATATAATAATTGTATTTTAATTTTATTTAAAAAAAATTAAATTAACGAGACATTTGTTATTACTAATAATTATTCTTAAAAATATAAATATTCAATTTTAGAGTAAACTTTATTTTTATTTTTTTTGAACGACGAATTTGTATCGGCGGATCATTTGTTTCAACGACCCTCATCATTTGCACCCACACATGCTAGAAGGAAACTCTTACCGGGGTTGCTTGGCAACTAATCGCGTGACCTGGGTTGCTTGGCAACTAATCGCAGGAAATCGGAGAGAAAACCTTCCGCCCCCAGTAATTGAACCCGGGTTGCTTGGCAACTAATCGCGGGCCCTTCCACAATGAGGCTTGATACCGTTGAAGCAAAGTTCTTTGGTAACTTTATTATTATTTTATTATTATTATTTAAATATGAGTTCTCTTTACGGTATTAATTACGTTACATATGTATACGAAATACATGTCTCAATCAAATATTGTAATGTAGGCTTTTATGACAAAGAAAATAGTAATTGTGATGAAATTTGGAAAAATGTCATGGAAGAATAAATGTGGTTCATTTATTCTGACCAAGTTAAATATATCAATATATTTATAAAAACAACAATAAGTTTCTAAGTCAAAATCCGTGGTTCCTAGGGTCATTAAGCTAAATGAATTTAGTATCTAAGTTCACTAAATATCTAAAACTTATCGTTAAACTGTTTCATTAAAACAAACCCGTGATGCCACATGTCATTTCACTAGTTTATATTATTAGGTTTACAATAAGGATGATAGATATAGATATATAGATATGTACACAATCTATTTATGTTATGTATACAATGCTTCACAAACAATGTTGTACAGTACAACACTGTAAAGTATGATGATTGTGTACATAATAAAAATGAGTTATGTACACTATATACAACACGGAGTATTAGCTTTACAAGTAAGCTATTGGAGTATTATTATTTTATTTTATTTATTTAATACGAATTATTTATTATCACCGTTATAATTACGGAGTATATAAATCCATCTATTATTTTAGTTTATATTTATTTAGTATTTATTAATATTTATACTAATAAGTTTATGACTCTTAATAATTAACAATTAATTTATTAATAATTATCAAATAATCATAATCAATATTTAATAATGGGTGATGATATTTGCACTTAGAATTTTTGATAAATTCACTTTTAACAAACTTCGGTGTATGTATAGTACAAGTACCTTATGCGAAAAAGTAAGTGAATTTATCAAAATAAAAAGTGAAAATATCATTGCCCATGGGTGATGATTGTTATATAATTACTAATTAGTTATGATGTAGATACATCACTAATTTGAACGAACGTCATGGTGTTGATAAATTGGGGGTAACCTGACTTTCTATAAGGATGTCAGGGATTCGACCTCCGTAACTTGCAAAAAATTCCTTGAGGTTACCCGCACATTTCATTGGCCTCGTAGGTCTCTGACGTCCTGCATTCGAGAATCACCTAAGGGAATTTTATCACATGCGATGTCTGTATGAATTTGTCGTGTGGGTTTCCTCCTAAGGGGTGGTAGGACTATAATATTCGTCCCAGAAAATAACATAGTGTGGGTTTTGACATCACTTTCGGACCCCGTCAATGACTTCTAAATGCCGTTGAAAAAAAGTTATTTTAAGTGAGACAAAAAACCAATTGGTTGAAATTCAATTCAATAACTGACTTCCAAATTAATGATTTAAAAATACGAGATAGACAATTATGATATCATCATTCAAATAAATGATGATATTATACTTAAAATAATGATCTAATTGTTGAAATTGATACGCTTAGCTAATTACGACTTTCTTTATATTTATATTTTAGATTTAGATTTAGATATAAATTAGATTATATTTTATAGTTATATATAATAAAAAGAAATTATCAACACTGATTAATCATTTATGAAAATAATTTATCACATTAAAATTTAAATTTGAAGGAATGAGGTTGGTGAAATGTACATTTGAAGAGAAGCATTATAGGGTGAGGATCTCCTCATAAGTAGTTATATGAGAGAACTCATACAACTGCCCGAAATCCCTTGCATGGGTATAATAAGCACAATGTTTGTTCGAACCAATTAATGTTGAATTCAGCCTTTTTGGTTCGAACTTAAGTTCGAACATTTAGTAATGCTTTGTCCGAACACTTACCGTTCGAATTCAGCTTTACTAGTTCACATCTTCATTTTGCAGATGCGGCATCTTATTGAGTTCGAACATTCTGCATCAACTTCGAATAGATTTGTGTTCGAACTCAAGTTCGAACAGGTATTAATGAGTGTTCGAATATTCTTTGGATCGAACTCAAAAGTGTAGAATGCAAAATGTAGAATTAAAAGTTTTAGAATTAAAAATGTAGAAACAAAATTGCAGAATCAATTTTATAGAATCAATTTAGTAGAATGAATTTGGTTCGAACTCGATTCAATATTTTTCGTACTCGTTCAATTTGTAAAATCAAATTGAATGCGGGAAAATTGAAGGTGCAAAGTTTAATTAGATGGATACCAACATTAATTGGATAGGAGTTGCAGTAGTAGCAGGCCAATTGTGAAATGCATTTATTGACATTAGACCAGTTGTTTAATCCATGAAATCATGCTTCACGATCTATGCAGCATTGCTGATGATTTGATTAAATCACCTTGTAACGAGTCAAGCATATCATAGTAGGTATCGCACACCCTCTGTGGATCCCTTGCACATAATTAGGTTCTTCGAAATTGGAGGTGGAATGAAAATGGATTTCGATTCCCAAGACAGGCCGATACAGAGTTGAAGTTAAAGGTACCCTAATTGAGAAAATTATGGATTTGATAAAAAAGAACTGTCCGAATTATTTTAGGTGCCTGCGCCTTTTTCTTATTATTATTGATCCTCAGAGCTCTCACCACTGGTTCTTTTAGTCACTTTGTTTGATTTAAATACAAGCGAACACTACGAATTGATTCTACGAATATCTCTGTGATCAGTAAGCAAATATAATCAATACTTCAACTAAAAAACATTTTAAGCTAACAAGGTTGCAACATATGATTCAAGAATTGCCAATTTCATGCAACGCATTTATACATGAGTTTATAAGTATGCAGAGAGAAAACCTTGCATACCAAACACAAGTATAATTATAATTATCAGCAATACAGGGAAGTCGGAATAATAACATCTTAGGTGAAAGGATTAATGGCCACTCCAAAACATGCACAAAGTACAAGTCAGTATATCAGTCACATTGCTCTAATTACAGTCCGTGGACCATTTAGAGTTTAATGTTGAACTCGTTCCTATACTGAAATACCAGTTCTAAGCAAAAGGCCCGTCCCTCAATCAAACCTCTTTTGTATCATGTCAAAAGATAGAATTACCCTGCATTGAGGGACATAAAAATAAAATATATCCATATCATGTTCAACAAAAGAGACTTTTGAGGTCAGACAAACCAAATTTTGTACCTACAAATTTATGCAACACGTTCCATTAGCAATTATCATAGACAAATGTAGAAAGCCCTATATTATCAATAGAAATCGCCTAAGATTATAAAATTTTTGCCACTGATATAGTAAAGAACCTTAATGTAGCCTTCATGTCCGGATTTGTTCTATTGATTAAGTTTTCTTAAGAAGATAATTAGAAAAATGAAGTGCGTGCTTTTTTTAAAACGCACTTCTAATGCTTCTAGTACACTTTTATGTAGTGCTTGTTTGTTGTGTCTTTTGACATTTCAAAAGGATAGCTAGAACATTAAATTTGTAGTTTGTAGCAAGTATTATAAACCTTAAACACGGTGCAGACCTGGTGTTTTCCAAAATTATAATGACAGCAACTGGGATTTGTGATCAATGCCATTGAAGATAAAAGTTCCTGTCATAGGCACGAATTGCCTCGTGATAAGCTGCAGTAAAAAAGGAGAAACTTTAGTTAAATCACATTTGAAAACAATAATAATAATAATAATAAAGGCAAACTATCACAACTACTGATAAATGAGCCAAGCTTATCACGAGCTACTCAAGCTCGGCTCATTAAGAGCTCAATTCTCACTATTTATAAAAATAATTATATAACATAATTATTGCTGTGTTAGTTAATTTACAGCTTATATAAGAGAATTATAATAAATTTTATTATTATCCCATTTCACTTCTCATCTCATCTCATCTCACTATATATTAAAAGTAAGTGGTAATTATGTCATCATTCTCGAAAAGATTAAATCTTAATCATTTAAATAGTTCACAACTACAAATTTCAACCACTGATTTGGTTATGACCGCATATCAACCTTTGATTTGTTTATTTGGATCTCAACCATTGATTTTTAACAAAACAGCGTGTGAAAACGAATTAACCTTGATGACTTCCTGTGACGCAACTCCACCAATATACGCAGCAACTGCGTGTAGCTCAGCAGCACCATAACGACACATCTCGTTAATAAGATCTTCTGTCAACGTCGAACCGTTGCACCCCAAGTCACTAAGCAAGCTTACTGCTGTCGTTTTCAATCTCGATATATCCTCATCCATTGCACTGCATAACACTAACAAATTTAAACAAAACAAAAATAAAATTCAAAATTTATTTCGTTTATAGTGACATTATAGCGTTACCCATCGAACTGCCCAGGGAAAGTATTATAATTTGCTGAAAATCGATCGACAGCTCGAAGCAAGATATAAAATCCCACAGCAACACTGCATTTATCAAGAACAAATTATATGTTACAAGTTTTTGATACCTCAGGTAACTAATTTGTTTAACTAAATGACTTCAGCTATCTAAGAGAACATCATCTGCCTTTCAAAAAAAAAAATATTAAATAATAATAATAATATATATATATATATATATATATATATATATATATATATATATATATATATATATATATATATATATATATATATATATATAGTGATAAGATCAAGGGGGAAGTAACCAATCGGGGGAAGCAATTTTTTTTGTTTTTCGTTTTTTGAAAAAACTTTGTTCACGAACATTATAGATTGGATGAAAATATGAACATTTAATAAAGACACTTTGTGATAAATGTTTTTATTTTGGCGGAAAAACGCTCGAAGAATTAATATATAATAATTATCGTGTTTTTCGAGCGTATGTTGAGGTTTTAGATATTAGGGTTTAGATATTAGGGTTTATAAGTTTAGATATTAGGGTTTAGAAATTTAGGGTTTAGGGTTTAGATTTAGGATTTAGATTGAGTTTTTAACACGAACGGTTTAGAGTTTAGGGTTTTGGGTTTTGAGTTTACGGACTAAACCCAAAACACTAAACCCTAAACTCTAAATCGGGCTAAATTTTACTTCACAAAACATGAAGAAAAAAAACGTCAACATTCTTCACGATCAATATTATCTTGAATGTTATTTTTGTCGATCGTTTTCCCGCCTTAATAATAACATTCATCACGAAATGTCTTTTTTAAATGTTCATATTTTCGTGTGATCTTGATGCCCGGAAAAAAAAAAAACCAAAAAAACGAAGAAATTTTTTTTTTGCTTCCCCCTATTGGTTACTTCCCCATTGATCCTGCCCCTATATATATATATATATATATATATATATATATATATATATATATATATATATATATAATTTAACAGCATCTCCTTCAGCAAAGCTGTTTATTCTTTTTTCGGGCTATTAATTAAATGCTTAATAGATAGAATTAAACAAACCAAATTTTTATAAATGTATGTACCTGTACTCCTCATCAGTCAGATATTTTTGCATCTCAGGCAAAAGGGGAGAGTTAAGCTCTTCCTCAATGAACTTAAATCTACATACCTACAAATGAGGTGTCAATCAACATAATAAACCGCATAAAAAAGATAGAAAAAATGGTATAAAAGCTTTATTAGATCATAAAAAGAAGATATTAACTTACTGTCAGCTTTCTTGCATTCTTACAAAAGCTTTTTATGGCTGCTTTAGGGATGCTAAATGAATCTCTACCGACTTTTTTCAAAATATCTCTAACACGTTTTTCAACCACGAGAAAATCAGCCTCGGCCTTAGCCTGATAGAGTTTCTGAAGGTTTACATACAACCTGGAATACAATTAGCCAGATACATTCTTGTTAGATTACTCAGTTAATTTAAAACATAACACCATGTAACAAATAAATTAAAACACACTATTATAAGTTAATAACCTAATAAATTTTATAAATTATTAGATATAAGGGCGTTTTATTCATTATATTACATAACTTGTACAAATATAAAAGTAAACCCAATTGGCATATTCATGAATAAACGGGGCAAACTTCCAAGTCTAGTTTACATGATGATAGAGGGTAAAAAAGACATTTTGTCACTCACTCAGTAGAAGACGTCATATCTGGTATGGATCCCTCAAGAGGGGTCTCCCCACCACCTTCATTAGCAATAAACTCCTGAAATTAACCAAAATAATAAACATTTAATTTGTTGACCCAAAGGTAAAATAATACTAATTATAATATCAAATTACCTTTAATGCTGCCACCATCACCCAAAAATCTGATGAACCAGATTCAACTTCACTACAGGGATCATCAAGAATACGTTTCAAGTTTGAACCTGAGGTTTAAGAAAACGTTTAATGTTAAAATTATAATCACTGGTCCAGTAATGTAAATAACAAATGCTGTAACAACTCTGCCCAACTTTAATGTTCCTTACTTTATTATATTGTTCGGACGTTCTCATATTAGTGGGATTGGGTATTGTTGTTGTGATCAAATGATAAGAGTATATCTTGAAGAGTTTTTGGTCATTTAAATTAAACTGTAGTTTCACAGTGCGTCTAGTTTCATGTATCAATAAATCAATCAATAAATCTATGAAATAAGACAAGTAATTTGAAATGATAATATCCACCGTATACGCTAAATTGTTGCCACAATAAATTCATGTACTCACTAATTCCTCGTGGAGCAAAAACTTTGAATGAGGCCTCAATAGCTTCTTTATAATTGTCTTCATCTGGTGCAATCGTTTTTGCTTTTAATAGTTCCTAATAGCTCCAAAATAACTCCCTTAGTATATATTGAAACATTTATCATAAATAAAACTAGAGGGCAATTAAGAATAAACCTTGAATTCTCGTTTTTCATCCCTGGTTGAAGGCAACCTTCCATTATGAGCTTTAGCCCAATCCTCTGCCATCTTTACAAGAATTAAAATATATGGAATATGTTTATGGGCAACAGGATCAGACGTATCAAAGTCGATGTTCTCAGTGAACCTAAAAGTGATAGTAACAATCAATCAACTGCTGATATACAGAGTATAATATAATATAAATGCTAGTAAATATATATTCATGTATAAACGCTAACCTTTTAAGTTCAGGCCACGGATTATTCAACCGGAGATCATCAAGAAAATGATCAGGCTTTGACTCTATTACTGTATGCTCCTGTGCAATATGAATATGGTTAAGTTTTAATATGCATTAGAAAAGAATTATGATCTTCACGAAGTTTGTCTTGAGAATAATTATATGATGGCCTAAATGATAAGTGAATTATTTAAATAAATAAAAAAAATTACACCTACCTTCACGCTTGTTCGGACAAACCCACTGAGGCCATATGAGCGTGCAAATATCAACATAACATTTGCATTACGGCAAATGCAGTCTAGTTTCACCATGGAATCTTCAACCAGCTGAGTTTAAAAGGCACGGTTAGAAAAACTTACAATTTGTTAGGAGGGTTCACTAATTAAAAACACTTAGAAACTCAACTGAGCTCCAAACAAGTGAATAACGACATCATATTTACATTTATATATGTGTGTGTGTGTGCGCGCGCGCGCGCGTGCGTGTGTGTGTGTATTATATTAGTTAATGAGTCCATTCACGAACCAATCATTGAGCAAAGCATTCTAGTAACTGATGACATGGATCTCGACGGTAACTTTTATTGTTCGAAGATAGTTATTTAATGTAACTTTAATGATGAAAACACAAATGTAAATTTGGCATCATAATCTATACATCATTATCATTATACAATGAATCTGATCATGCAAAGTAGACATACTAATAGCAAACCATCAGAGTTCATATGTTGTCTTGTAGACCCATCTAACGGTTATGTATTCATCAACTGTAAATTTAACTGACATAAGAATGATTTACCTGTGTGGCCACAACCAAGGTAAACTGAGAAAAAAATGAAGGGTTGGTCTCGATTAAAGTCACTGGATGCTCTTCAATAAATTTTGCTTTCACAGCATCATTTAGTTCTTGAAGATAAGCACAGACACATTTTGCCTTTGGCTGCCCAAGACTTGACTCGCTAACTGTGAATACGGCACATTGAGATTAAAATCATTCAACAATAAAAGCTAAAATAAATGCCATAAGTTGCACTAACAAAGTTGCTTAGAAAAATAAACAAAACATACCCATAAAATTATTTCCAACGTCTCCGTTTTCAACTTTAGAACCATCAACAACAGTAATACTTCCAATACCACCAAGAACAAGGTTTTTGAGAGTTTCAGAACCAGTAGGGCCACAATTAAGCAAGCATATACTAGCTTTCTCAAGTGCAGCCTGCCCTTGCTCACCCCATATCCTGTATTGAAGTCTTTGGTTAAACCCTAACTATAATTAAAGTCGACTTTGTTTTTATTAGTATTTGGTTAAAACCCTAATTATATCTTCAACAGTAGCAATTAGACTCCAAAAATATAAACATTAGAACTCGTAACACTTCAGGTAAGCAGTTTTGAGTAGGAATCGATTGTTACGGCAACAAATTAAGTTGAATTGCAGTAATAATATAGCAGCTAGGGTTTATGAGATTTACGTATGAGTGAGAGAGAGAAATAAAAAAGGGTACAGAAACAACTGTGAAAAAGGATATGAGAATTAAATAAAGAATAACAAAACCTGAGTTGACGATCGTATTTGGTCTTTGGTTCCGCCATTGTTACGATCGATCGTTGCAGCACTTCAGTAATTTAACGAATCAGGGTGAATTAGCAAGTTTTGTGAACTTTGGACGAAAAGAGAAAAATAAACAACCTAACTTTACAAATGTCACCCTTGAAAATCTCTCATTTCGAGAAATTACCCTTGCAAGTTCTCTCTACTTGAAAACTGACATTATGAATTCCTCATGTTTGAAAATAGGGATGGCACTGGCCACCCGATCCAGAGTATATCCATCTGATCCACTCGCTTCGTGATTGATATGGATGAACCTAAATGGTATGGATGAACCTAAATGAATATGGATATGTATATGGATATGGATATGGACATGAATGAAAAGTTTCATCTATGGATATATCCATTAACACTCGAAATACACATACAAATACATAAATAAATATATGCTTACATATTCACTGTTACAAATGCTTTTACCGTTAAATTTATATTTTTTGGTTTTAATTTTGTAATGAAATAATTATGATATATTACAATAAAACATGTATATTTAACAAAATAAACAGACGAATCACATCTTTAATTTTTCATAATCTAAGTTTAATAGTAAATTCAACAAATGTGTACAATCTTCGACAACGATTATACGTTCTTGTGGATATATTTTAATTATGTCATGTTATATATATTTTTTCTATACTACGTTTTTGTTTTCGTCGCATATTAGGAAATATTATAACATTTTTCTTATATCCAATGAATATCCATTAACCCGCTTCATCCACTGGATATGGATATGGATGGATGAACAATAATTAAATGAATTTGGGTGATCAAAAATTAAATGGATATGGATACGGCATCACCCAATCCATATCCGATCCATTGTCATTCCTATTTGAAACAGTGGCGGAAGCAGGAATATTTTTCACCGGGGGGGGGGGGGGGGGGGGGGGGGATTTAAAGCGTAGTAAATTTTTTGGGCAAAATATAGAAGTTTTTTGGCAAAATTTGGAAGTTATTCCCTAAAAGTTGGAGATTTTAGGGCAAAATATGGAGACTTTGAGGGCAAAATATGGGGAGTTATGGGAAGAAGAAAAAATCCACTAGAGCAAAAATAGAAAAATTCAAAATTTTTACATTAAAAATTGCAAATTCACTGGGGCGGATGTCCCCCTCTGCCCCTTAATATTAATGCCCCTAGTTTGAAATATGTCTAAGTAGTTCACGTCTATATGGCTCTATTAATCGAGTCAACAGCAAGTGTCGATTTATTGGCGTCTTGACTGTCGCTTAAAGCCTAAATTGAACTTCAGACGGGTTTAAAACTCGTGAAAATTTGATTCTACAATTTTCATGGCGTCTCACACTTTTTTTAACCTACTTATTGGTCGGAGTTCCATTCGAAAGCAATCTTTATACATAGAACATTGAAGTGAAAGACATTCTATACTCATGTGGTGTTTCACTCATGATCTCTCTCTATCCTAAGATATGAGAATATTGTCTACATCTTACCTCTCTCATACCCCAGTTATATGAGATTGGGTTTTATTGTTGTTATTGTTGTTGTAGTTCACGTCTCCACGATTTGCTGAAAAATATAATGTACCAGGATTTGTAAACTGATTTGCAAAAACTACTCTTTTATTATTTTTAGAAGTAAAATGTAGCGACCCGACAAAATCGTCATTGACGGCGCCGTCTACTTAGGTCCCGTTACGTGGTCATAAGTCTTTAAAACAACGTTTGACCAAAAGTATGTCGCATTTATTTCAAAAGTAAGGATGTTTCAAGGTTTACAAAGTAGTTCGACAACTAGTTACATAACAAAGTTTAAAGTACAATTGAAACATATGCGACACAATTTAAAAGTAGCCAAAAGACGCTCCACGTATACATGTATACTCGATATCCAAGCAAGCATCAAAAGTAATGAGCGGAAGCATGTATCACAAAACGTTCAAGGACCTGAGAAAAACATAGAAATCTGTCAATGAAAACGTTGGTGAAATCATAGGTTTAAGTAAGTAAGTACAAATGAACCACAAGATTTGTAACATTGATGTCACACCCCCAAATTAGGGCCTAGGGTATTTGTGACTAATTATATCAAATCACAGTTGTATAAACGAGAACGACTCTATATGAGACGTTTTGAATAAAACATTTATTAATAAAACAGCGGAAGCATTAAAAGTTTTACATCAAATTTAAACTAAAATAATAATAATAGTCTTAATGCAAAGTAAATGTAATGAAATGAAGACTCCATGTAGCAGCATTCAATTCATCAGGTAGCAATCATGGCAATCATCTTATTCGTCACCTGAGACAAAACATGCTTAAAGTGTCAACCAAAAAGGTTGGTGAGTTCATTAGTTTATCAAAATCAATCATTTCCGTTATAATAATAGGCCACAAGATTTCAGTTTCATAAATATCCGTACACTAGCAAGTGTATAAAATCATTCTATAAGTTGTAGGCACCCGGTAACAAGCCTTAACGTTCATGTTTTACCCTCTGAAGTACACCAGATCAGGTGTGTTTAAAATAACCTCGAAGTACTAAAGCATCCCATAGTCAGGATGGGGTTTGTCAGACCCAATAGATCTATCTTTAGGATTCGCGCCTACCGTACATAGACAAGTAGTTTAATGTTACCAAGCTAAGGGTATATTTCTGGTTTAAACCCACATAGAATTAGTTTTAGTACTTGTGCCTATTTCGTAAAACATTTATAAATCAGCGCATGTATTCTCAGCCCAAAAATATATATAAAAAGGGAGCAAATGAAACTCACCTTAAATAGCAGTTGAAGTATTCCACGCAAGAAAGGAAAGTAAAGCAAGTAAGTGACCGAGATATCAACTAGAAGTAGTTCTTTAAGAGAGAAATAAGAGATTAAGGTGTAAGTTTGAAATGAGAAATGTATGTGGTATTTATAGTTGAAAATGTTAGGTAAAAAAAAATTAAAATAAAATAAGTAAATCTTAAAAGTTAAAATAAGAAAAATTATTTTGTATTTTTATTAAAAGTAAATCTTAAAAGTTAAAATAAGAAAAAGTAGTTTGTATTTTTATTAAAAGTAAATCTTAAAAGTTAAAATAATAAAAAGTAGTTTGTATTTTTATTAAAAGTAAATCTTAAAAGTTAAAATAAGAAAAAGTAGTTTGTATTTTTATTAAAAGTAAATCTTAAAATAAAAGTAGTTTGTATTTTTATTAAAAGTAAATCTTAAAAGAAAAAGTAGTTTGTATTTTTGTATTTATTTATTAAAAGTAGATATAGTTTTGATTTTTTTTTTTATAAAATTCTAAAAAAAAATTTGTTTAATATATTTCTAAGAACATTTAACATTCTATTTCTATATTTGTTTAATTATTAAATACGAATTTTATATAAAAATTATTATTATATTTAGTTTTTATAAAAATTAAAATTTATGATTATTAATTTATAGTTTTTATTAGTTTTATAAATGTTATAATATTATGTATTATTTAGTTAATTATATATTCTATTAACTAAATAACAAAAGTAATATAAATATTATATATATATATTCATTGATGTAATTATGTTATATTATATATCATAATCTTATTTATAATATTTATAATTATATTATTTATTTTAAGCGTACGTTTATTCGGTCAACGTTAAATTTATTCGTATATAACAACTCTAGGTATTTTAGTAAAATCGGAAGTCGAAAAGTGAGGGTTGTTATAGTACCTACCCGTTAAAAGAAATTTCGTCCCGAAATTTAGTTTTTGCCATCAATCAGCGTTGTTCGTACCTAAACGAGGATATTTACGTTTTATCTGGTCTTCACGTTCCCAGGTAGGTTCGGGGCCTTTCGTGAATTCCAACGGATAGAATATTGTTCTGTTTCATGCATTTAAATAATACGAACCCTAATTTCTTACAGGTTCTTCTATAAAGTGCATTTTATCATTAATGCGGAGGTTATCTAAAGGATTAATAAGAGTGTCATTTGACTAGGTTATCCTCAAAAGGGATGATGGTGTTATACGAGCATTTTAGTAAACTGAACACATGAAATGTGTTATGAATAGTATTGAGCTTATTTAAAACTTTGAGTGTTTATGTCACAATATTAGGGTAGACAAAACAGAGAGTAGTTCATGAAAATTATAGTCATGAAGTTTGATAGAGATCATCATTGTTTACAACAAGAATATTGTAATGATGAATATAAGTTGAAAAAAATAAAGTTTTATCACTACTGAATAATATGGATAAAACGATTTGATTATAGGAAGCGTATAAACGAAGCTATTGTAAAAGAGTGAATGAGAAATTAAATGTTCGCCTTAACTTTTGACGTAGTCACGATTGATTTTTGGAATTCAAGGGATTAAAGGAAATCTTCGTAATCCATAAGATTTGATTCTCCGGTAATTAAGGAATTTGAAATTTTCTTTGATTAAATGAGGTGAATTGCTTCAATTGCTGTGTTTGGAATTTTGCTATAAATTAGCTTCTTCAGTTTCATTATCTTCACCACTTCTATACTTTCTTCCTCAATTCATACTTCCAAAGATTGTGAGAATGCTCCATCCAGTTCTTATCCTGGATATTTTTCTGACTATCATTTCAGTCATTCTTCTTTTTCATTTACCACTAGAGGAATTTGTTTTCTTCTGCTATTACCTTGGGGTTATAGTGTTTTTAATTCTCCCATGTCTTTACGTTGCAATACGTATTGATATACACGGTTTGTAATTTCGGTATCGTTATCGGGCTACATATTTTCCCTTATATGTCGGAGCTCTTTGCCTTTTTATTCTCCTCTCGACTCTAAGTAAAGCGAGTAATGGTCCAGAATTTGTAGGTATGAAGTTTCGAATGGACCTACTGTTCTAAGCGTAATATCACGATTTGATTTGGTAAATTACCAGAATTACTGAGGATAGAACTATCAAGAATATATTTGCTTGATATGTTCAGAGATTAAGTAGAATGTAAGAGTCGTGTAACATGGCAAATGATGATTATAAAGTCTATGAATCATCATCTTCCATTAAAATTTAGCATGACTTACTGTAATATAATCATGTTGGCCTGACGTCATTATATTATACTAACTCATGCTTCAATTCTCAACACTACTTCAAATCATTCAAAATTTGAATTTAAATTTTACGGAATATAGAAACTTAAACAGTTTTCCTTTATGATGTCATAAAGATATTGCAAAGAGATAATTAATTGCGGACAAGAATTGTTATGAAGATATCTTTAGAAATATCGAGGATATTTATAACGAAAGATATGATGATATTTTAGAATTTCTAAAATCGATGGATAATGAAGAAATTCTTCTGTAAGGATTTAGAATGCGTAAAAAGATCTTCCGTGATTTCCTTCAGAAATCGAATCATCTAGATTCTTTGGTTATAGGTTTAGTCCTTGGGATTTGTCCTTGGTCTCCTTCATGTTTTGCTCAATCCGTCTTTCAATACCAGATATTCTTTTGAGCTTTTCCAACACACAATTCTTTATTATCAAGCTTCTGGTCATTAAGGCCATCTACAGCTTTTGCTGCTTCATCAGCATTCTCAAGGTTAACTGATCTGAATCATTGATTATCAATCTGATATGTTTTCAAGGATTTTGAAGAATGTACAATGTAATATATTAATGTGAATGTTAGATATTTCTTGGGTATTACCTACCCGTTAAAATATTTTCACAATTAACAGTTTGTACAAAAGAATTTTTAAATACAATCTTTATGAAAATATACATACATATATATTTTCTTCAGATGTAATTATGGATTTAATAAGTTAATATAATATTAAACTCATTTGATTTACGGTTGAAACGATAATAAATAATCTCCAAAACTTTAGAGATTACATAATCGCCGCGGAATATTTCTTTAATGAAGTTATGAATCAATACTTCATCGTTCATTGTTATTAATATACCTCAGTAAATGATGTTGATTCTCGTGGATTTCTTGTGAAATTCATAAGGCACAAATGATGTTTTCGAGAAATTTTCGAGTACATCGAAAAATAGGAGTGTAAAATCACACATGCATTTGAATAATACACTTAGTTTATTATGAAATGGAGTTTATTGTACTGAAGCAGTGATTAATGATTGTTAAGTCATTAACGAAGGATGTACATCATAGCGTATTAGTGATATGAATTAACCAAGTAGTACATACTAGTTAAGATTCACACGTAATAGTTTAGTACGAAAAGATTTATTATTGTTCCAAACCATATATATATAAAGTATACATATATAATTCTTCAGGAAGAATGAGTCAATACATCTTAACTCATTATTACTAATATTCCTTAGTATCTATGGGCGTATGATGTCGATGTTTGAGGTACCGATTATGATGTTGAGACGTGGGATGCTGATGTTGTTGTTGGTGAAGCTGATGCTGTTGGTGGTGATGCTGATAGTACTGGTGGTGCTGGTGCTGGTGCTGGTGCTGCTGTTGGTGCTGCTTGTGGTACTTGGTTAGTAAGTGTGAGCCTAGCTACCAAATTGCGCACTATTTCCTCTAGGGTTTCTACTTTACGCTCGAGTCTATGGATTTGTTCTACCCATTCCTCTGTAAGGTTTGTCAATTCTTAATATTTAGTTCGAAGTCTTCTAACTTCTTCTAATAACCCTTTCTGGTTAGAATTCGGGAGTAGAGGACGAATATTGTCGTTAGTTACATCGAGTCGACCTTCGAGGCGGAAAATCCTTGCGAAAAGAGTGAAAACGGTATTGCGAACAGGTTCGCCGGTAAGCGGATCGAGTACTCCGATGTTTGGTGGTAAGTTTGGCTCGTGATAAGGAGTACCTTCTTCATTTCTCCATAGGGTGAGTATTTCGCGAACCCATCCCCATTTTCTAAAGAAATCACGGTAATTGATCGGTGGGTGTGCTCCTGTCACGCTATCTTTGGAGCTAGAAGAACTTGAGGAATTAGGTGAGAAATCCATATTATGTGTTTGGAATAGGGTTTGATATGAAATGGGTGTTGAATATTGAATGATATATTCGTCTCCTTGAATACGTATATATAGCAGAAAGATTTCCGTAATTTACGGAGGTAATTTAGGAAAAGTGTTAGACAAGGTCTATTGGGAATAGATATGCTAAGATATGATTTGTCTATACTCCAATAATGGCAGTATGACGTGTCGAGATTATAAAATGATAAGTATGTAATCTAATAATCTTTCGATTAAAGACTTTCAATTCGTATACTTTGATAACCCAATGACATTTCCCGGTTCGCAAATCGATGCATAAAGGCATAAGGCATATAGGTTCGTGATATAACAGGGAGTTATATACATTTGAGTATGAATTATAGGAGTTTCAAAAATCTTGGATAATATTTCATGTAATACATATGTAATACACAAAACCAGGATAGATGACTAGGTGAGTTGTTCTTAATAAGTTCACCACTTATTAAGTGCGTAAGTGACTAAGTGTTGTATGATCACTATAGTCAGGTTTGATATTGTGCACCATACCCAAACATCTATGCCACCGCCGAGTCACTTGAATGATCAATTGTTACCGGTTGGCCCAGGAATTCTCGACCAAAATCTAAGTTTGGCATTCGAAATCCACAAGCGTCCCATAGTGGTACCAAGGATCACCCTAGGCCTTAAGTAGCGTTGACGTTCGAGTAATTTCACATTATCGTGTATGTTATAATCTTAAGATTTAAGTATAGTTTCTAAGGTATAGTGTAGCATTTATCAATTAAAGGCAACAATTAAAGGCACTATGGTCAAGGAAAGTTGTAGTCCTACATTGCTAGGGTACCTAATTGTATAAGGCACACATAAAATGCAATCCTGGTTCTCTACAATAACCTGCTCTGATACCAATCTGTCACACCCCCAAATTAGGGCCTAGGGTATTTGTGACTAATTATATCAAATCACAGTTGTATAAACGAGAACGACTCTATATGAGACGTTTTGAATAAAACATTTATTAATAAAACAGCGGAAGCATTAAAAGTTTTACATCAAATTTAAACTAAAATAATAATAATAGTCTTAATGCAAAGTAAATGTAATGAAATGAAGACTCCATGTAGCAGCATTCAATTCATCAGGTAGCAATCATGGCAATCATCTTATTCGTCACCTGAGACAAAACATGCTTAAAGTGTCAACCAAAAAGGTTGGTGAGTTCATTAGTTTATCAAAATCAATCATTTCCGTTATAATAATAGGCCACAAGATTTCAGTTTCATAAATATCCGTACACTAGCAAGTGTATAAAATCATTCTATAAGTTGTAGGCACCCGGTAACAAGCCTTAACGTTCATGTTTTACCCTCTGAAGTACACCAGATCAGATGTGTTTAAAATAACCTCGAAGTACTAAAGCATCCCATAGTCAGGATGGGGTTTGTCAGACCCAATAGATCTATCTTTAGGATTCGCGCCTACCGTACATAGACAAGTAGTTTAATGTTACCAAGCTAAGGGTATATTTCTGGTTTAAACCCACATAGAATTAGTTTTAGTACTTGTGCCTATTTCGTAAAACATTTATAAATCAGCGCATGTATTCTCAGCCCAAAAATATATATAAAAAGGGAGCAAATGAAACTCACCTTAAATAGCAGTTGAAGTATTCAACGCAAGAAAGGAAAGTAAAGCAAGTAAGTGACCGAGATATCAACTAGAAGTAGTTCTTTAAGAGAGAAATAAGAGATTAAGGTGTAAGTTTGAAATGAGAAATGTATGTGGTATTTATAGTTGAAAATGTTAGGTAAAAAAAAATTAAAATAAAATAAGTAAATCTTAAAAGTTAAAATAAGAAAAATTATTTTGTATTTTTATTAAAAGTAAATCTTAAAAGTTAAAATAAGAAAAAGTAGTTTGTATTTTTATTAAAAGTAAATCTTAAAAGTTAAAATAATAAAAAGTAGTTTGTATTTTTATTAAAAGTAAATCTTAAAAGTTAAAATAAGAAAAAGTAGTTTGTATTTTTATTAAAAGTAAATCTTAAAATAAAAGTAGTTTGTATTTTTATTAAAAGTAAATCTTAAAAGAAAAAGTAGATTGTATTTTTGTATTTATTTATTAAAAGTAGATATAGTTTTGATTTTTTTTTTTATAAAATTCTAAAAAAAAATTTGTTTAATATATTTCTAAGAACATTTAACATTCTATTTCTATATTTGTTTAATTATTAAATACGAATTTTATATAAAAATTATTATTATATTTAGTTTTTATAAAAATTAAAATTTATGATTATTAATTTATAGTTTTTATTAGTTTTATAAATGTTATAATATTATGTATTATTTAGTTAATTATATATTCTATTAACTAAATAACAAAAGTAATATAAATATTATATATATATATTCATTGATGTAATTATGTTATATTATATATCATAATCTTATTTATAATATTTATAATTATATTATTTATTTTAAGCGTACGTTTATTCGGTCAACGTTAAATTTATTCGTATATAACAACTCTAGGTATTTTAGTAAAATCGGAAGTCGAAAAGTGAGGGTTGTTATAATTGATATAATAGTAATACATTCCAAAAGTTTGTTTCACGAGCACCCAATTATCAATGCTTAACTTTCCTTCCATAGAACCCCATCACAATAGTGTTAGAACATACACTGTTTCACGAAAATATATTTCATTCGTAAACGGTAGCGAACCGTTTGAATGAGGGTTTGTCAAACCCATATGGATCCATACAACATAAGTTCTCGCTTACACCCGGCAAGTGTAACTAATGATAATCGAATTGAGGATTTTGTTCTAAACTCGTATGTAGAATATTTGTTTTCCTGCACTTGTGTTCACTTAGTAAAAGAAATGTTTATGTTTTCTCATCCCAAATGTAAGTTCAAAAAGAGTAAAAGTGGGACTATGATCTCACCTTGTGTGCACGAGTAATAAGTACTTCAACAAGTAATGTGTGCAAAGAACAATGCTAGTCTTGACCTAAACAAATAGGTTTATATCAATATCGGTAAACATGATAGGTCAAAGTGTTCAATTAGTCCTATGGCTCGTTAAGACTCGATCATAATAGCATGTGAATCAAATTGTCATGTTTCATGCAAGGTACAAGTATAAAAGCATGTTAGAATGATTGCACAAACATTTGGTTAAGTTTGATTAAAAGTCAACTTAGGTCGGGTCAAAGTCAACGAAAAAGTTAACACGTTCGGGTCGGGTCCCGAACTATTTTTCTGAGGTTTTTAATCATATATGAGCATGTTAGAACAAGTTACATGTGAATCGGAGGTCCATAGCATAGCAAACATTTTCCGTAAAATGACCAACGAAGACAGAAGCCTGCCAGTGTATCTGGACGGCGTCCAGATTGTCTGGATGGCGTCCAGCTTTGAAGGCTGGGACGGCGTCCAAATATCTGGATGGCGTCCAGCTTTGAAATCTGGGACGGCGTCCAAGGATCTGGACGGCGTCCAGATTGGTATTCAAGTCTGATGCAGAAAACTTCTAAGTGCACGAACCAAAAACCAAACTAACACATTTTATGATCCGCAAACAACCAAAACATGTATCTCATATCATCGGAAAGGTATTTTGACGAGGAAAACATCTAAACACATTTCATCAATCACATTTACCTTTACAACAACCAAAATCACATTGAATGCTCAATCATTTAATGCATTCAAGTTCATAAATGCAAATCAATGATTCGGCAACCAATTTACATGAATGATATGCCGTCTCGAAGGTAATCAAGCATACAATACAACCTAATACTTACTAATAACATTTCATGTCATTCCAAGCATCACAAGTCCATTTCACGTTCATCAAACCCTAACCCAATTTCACCAAAATCACTAATCAAGTTCATGAAGTTTTCTAAAGCAACCTACACATCAAATTGAAGCTAGTGATACTAGAAACACATTTAATACTTGCACTTTATCATAACAACAACATTAAATCATCCAAAACTCAAAATCAAACACACACTATTCATGTTCATGCTAGTTACACTAAAACAACGAGATCGAGCATATAAATCATATATTCATGTTAGACTTGAGCCATAGACACTAACTAACAACTTTATAAGTTAAAAACATCAAGAACACAAAATCTAGTGATTTTAGAAAGTTACCCAAATGTAATGAAATTTGTATGGAATCGAAGAGGAAGTTGCAAGGATTCCAAAAATGTAATTTGTTTTGCAAAACACCCGCTAGCTCGGATTTGGATGATGATTCTTGTTGGTGTTCTTTGAGAGAAAAAAAGGAAGTAGTAAAAGATGAGGATGAAAATGAATGGATGAAAGGGGTTTGACCCTTTGACCTAGTCAAGGGTTTGATCCCTTGTCAAGTTTAGTCCCTCAACTTTCGTTCGGGTGCGTGAATTACCTAAACGAGATACTTTAAAACGCGTATCAACGGGAGATGTTTTAAACATATAACGGACTTTAAAATGAACAAACGGAAAGTAAACGGAAAAAGGCGGGATGTTACATTACCTACTCCTTAAAAGAAATTTCGTCCCGAAATTTAAGTAGGCGTAGCAGTCGTTGTTTCTTCCTCTGGACCTTGCATTTCCGAGTTTGCGAATAGATGAGGATATTTCCTTTGCATTTGATCTTGTCTTTCCCAAGTAAACTCGGGTCCCCTTTTGGCGTTCCAACGGACTTTGACAATTGGAATTCGGCTTTGTTTTAACGTTTTGACGGAGGTGTCCACAATTTCAACCGGTTCCTCCACGAAATGAAGTTTATCATCAATGGTAAGCTCCTCGAGAGGAATGACGATATCGGGTTCGGCAAGGCACTTTTTCAAGTTGGATACATGGAAAGTAGGATGAACGGAGCTCAATTGAGGGGAAAGATCTAAACGATAAGCAACGGTTCCAACACGCTCCAAGATTTCGAAAGGACCGATATACCGCGGATTTAGCTTCCCGCGTTTTCCGAAACGGATTACACCTTTCCAAGGTGCAACTTTTCAATGTTACGCGATTACTGACTTTGAACTTGAGAGATTTTCATCTAACCTCGGTATAACTCCTCTGATGATTACGGGTCGTCTTGAGCCCTGCTCGGGCTTGAATTATCTCAATGGTTATTTCTTAAATGATTTCGAATCTGATGATTTGCTTGTCACCTACTTCGGTCCAACGAAATAGGAGAACAACACTTGTGGTGATGTAAGGTTTCGAAAGGTGCGGCGTTAATACACGAGTGGTAACTATTGTGTGAGAGGAGACAACTAAAGGCAACAATACAAGTTTGTAACATGTCTTTCCAAGATTTGAATCGTACGTTTGTTTGGTCTGCTGGTTTGTGGATGATACGTGGTACTCATGTTTGGACGGGTCCCCGAGGTTCCTTGTAAGGCATCCCGAATTTAGAAGTGAGACGAGTATCCTGATCTGAAATTTTAATGGAGATGGCACGCCGTGCCGAACTAGAATTTTTTTTTTTTTAAAACGCGTTTGAACAGGTTTCGTCTCTCAAGAGGTCCGCGTCGCGGAAGATCTATCGGTTTCCGAAAATGTTCGTTAGGACTATTCACCCTCGTGGCGAATACTAATATAATGTGAAGAGTTTCTCTCTCCATTGAGAAATTTTATAAAAAGTTTCCTTATACGGAAGTGCGAGCGAGAAGTGAAATGAGAACTTAGAATAGGATGAGTTCACACCTTGAGGTAACCATGTCGCGCATCTAGTAGTCAAATGTTGAGACTTGATGGGAAAATGAGATAGTACACGTAGTTGTATAGTTCGGAGTTGAGTAGTAGTTGGCCATCTCAGAAGCATAAGAGCGATAAGTCAAAGAAGAAGGAGGTATCCTTGGATTGTGTGTCATCTTGGGTCCCAGTAATATCAGACGGTCATAGTGAAATAGCAGAGTTATATATCGTGGTACGTGATGACAAGAAGATTGATCGGATCCATAAATAAGTATGCAAATTCTTCGTGCAAAATAACGAATTTTAGTTTCCTTGATTTCGAGTCGATAGAGTATACCTTTCAGGCGTTCAAGTAGAAATATTTCCATATTTGAATTCCATTGTGCTACACGAATTTAGCTAGTAAGGTTGGTGTGAATAATCGCGTTCAAATTTCTTACACGGAGAGGTTTAATTCTTTCCTCGGTGAGTTAACGGGGTTAAAGGACGAGCAACACGAGAAAAGTCGAAAATGAATCTACGGTAATAACCGGCGAGATCTAAGATTTTACGAATACAAGTCAGAGTCGTGAGGGTTTCCCGATTACGCGGGGTTTCGATTGCGAGATTTATTGTAATACCTTGACCACTAACAACATGGTCTAGGATTTGAACTTCGTTTAACCAAAATTCTCACTTGGAGAATTCGGTATAGAGTTACTCCTTTCTCGATAGTTCGAGCATAAGACGGAGACGTTGTTCGTTTTCTTGTTTACCTGAATAGGTTTAGACATCATTTGTAAATACGATAATGGATTTATCTAGATAAGTTTGCATACACTGTTCAGGAGGTCTATGAATATGGACGGAGCCTTAGTTAAAACGATATTAAAAGAAAATTATAACTATCGTAGCGAGTTCGAAAAGCGGTTTAGGAGGCATTGTCTCCCTTAACCCTCAATTGATGATAACCAACATGAAGGTCGAATTTGGAATACACGCGAGATCCTTGTAACGGTTCAAGAGGTTGTTGATACGGGGAAGAGGATATCGGTTCTCAACTGGAAATTATTTAGTTCACGATAATCCATACTCATGTAAGGAATCATTTTCTTCTTAACGAATAGGTTTTGAGCTCCCTAGTTCTATAGGTATCAAGTCAAAATTCAAGTTATCCACCCAATAAGTTTAACGTACTCCCTCCGATAAAATTTATCGATACGCAATGGTTTTCCGTTGGTCACTTGAATGGCGTAAGTAATATCTAGGGGGAGGGGTGGAGTGCAAAGAGTAGGCTCCAAAGCCTTGGATACAAAACGTTTATCGATACCCGAATCGGATAAACATGAAACATAAGAGTCGTTGAGAAGAAACGTACCCGTAACTAATTATCATTCCGGGCATCCTAGGTGTTAAGGTTGAAAGCTCATTCGCGTACATTAGGGTGGGCATTCTTCTTGGGACATGCATTCTTAAAATGACCCAGTTGTCCACATTCGAAACAAGCACCCCTTCTGCGTGCACTGGGCACCTTTTTAGCGACGGGGGCGGCACCCTTACAATCATGGGCCACATGGCCACTTCTTTGACACTTGATATAAAATGGTTCGCCACATTTTCCATAATGATGTTTGTGGCACATGTTGCAAAAAGGTCGTGTTCCAGCATAATTTTTCCTGCCGCCGGGGGTGAAACGCTTCTTGGTGGAGTTGCTGTGGTTGTTGTTGCTTGATGGAGAGGCTTCCTGTTTTCTTTTGTTGTTAACCGGTTGTGCCTCGGCCGTTGGTGCCGGCGCTTCAATTTCATCCACCGTTTTTATAAATCGGCGGGCTATCATCACAGCCTCTTGTAGGTCGGCGGGTCTTAATGGCATTACCCCATGTGGAATGCTCTTAGGGAGGCCATCCATGTAAAACTCAACTCCTTGGGGCCCGGGAGCCCGGAGGTTTTGACAAATTGAGGTTAATTCGGCAAACCGTTGATTATAAGCTTCGAGGTCATCTCGGGCTATTTTTAAATTTCTTGACCCCTGTTCGAGACTTCGAGTCTCTTTGTGCGGGAAGTATTCGGTGATCATTCTTTCTCTTAATTCGGTCCAAGAGAGTGTAAGGGCTTCATCGATACCCACCGATTGTACATACGTGTTCCACCATGAGAGAGCAATACCGGTGAGAGTGAGGGTGGAAAACTTGACCTTATCTTGGTCCCGACAACCGATTATGCTAAAAACGGCTTTTGTTTATTCGAACCATCGGGTGAGAGCAACCGGTCCTTCGGTTCCATTGAAAGTGGGAGGATTATATTTCATGAAGTTTTTGTAGGAGCACCCCCCGTTTGAATTACCGACCCCATGATTGTTGTTGTTGTTGGAGAAGTGACCGGCCACGGCCTCTCCCACAGCGGTGGCTATCATTCATTGAAGAGCTTGTTCGAGAGTTTCGGGAGGGGTATTGTGTTGACCTTGGTGAGCCATCGTTCCTTCACGACACAAGAATACCGTCAATTAGTATTATCAATAATACTAACCGTGATATGGAACCAAGATAAAGAGAAAATTTTTCCTTGACTCGCCTTAAATTCTTTATGTCATAATGTCGGAACGTTCATATGAGTCACCGTAATATAATACCGGAAATTATATTACCCTGATTCATATGTGCATTCGACATCATTTCATATAGTCAAGGTGGCGTGTCAATCAAATCAACCACGTGAGATTAAGGTAGAACAAGAGTTAGATGTGAATAAAAGAGTTCGAGTATAAATGCACAAGTAGTCAAGTAATTCCTACTTCAAGTCTATATGCCAGTTGTAGTCTAGATTCACTAATGTACCCTATGACTCGAGGTCGACACTAATGAACTCTAAATCCCTACAACCAACGCTCTGATACCATCTGTAGTGACCCGACAAAATCGTCATTGACGGCGCCGTCTACTTAGGTCCCGTTACGTGGTCATAAGTCTTTAAAACAACGTTTGACCAAAAGTATGTCGCATTTATTTCAAAAGTAAGGATGTTTCAAGGTTTACAAAGTAGTTCGGCAACTAGTTACATAACAAAGTTTAAAGTACAATTGAAACATATGCGATACAATTTAAAAGTAGCCAAAAGACGCTCCACGTATGCATGTATACTCGATATCCAAGCAAGCATCAAAAGTAATGAGCGGAAGCATGTATCACAAAACGTTCAAGGACCTGAGAAAAACATAGAAATCTGTCAACGAAAACGTTGGTGAAATCATAGGTTTAAGTAAGTAAGTACAAATGAACCACAAGATTTGTAACATTGATATAATAGTAATACATTCCAAAAGTTTGTTTCACGAGCACCCAATTATCAATGCTTAACTTTCCTTCGATAGAACCCCATCACAATAGTGTTAGAACATACACTGTTTCACGAAAATATATTTCATTCGTAAACGGTAGCGAACCGTTTGAATGAGGGTTTGTCAAACCCATATGGATCCATACAACATAAGTTCTCGCTTACACCCGGTAAGTGTAACTAATGATAATCGAATTGAGGATTTTGTTCTAAACTCGTATGTAGAATGTTTGTTTTCCTGTACTTGTGTTCACTTAGTAAAAGAAATGTTTATGTTTTCTCATCCCAAATGTAAGTTCAAAAAGAGTAAAAGTGGGACTATGATCTCACCTTGTGTGCACGAGTAATAAGTACTTCAACAAGTAATGTGTGCAAATAACAATGCTAGTCTTGACCTAAACAAATAGGTTTATATCAATATCGGTAAACACGATAGGTCAAAGTGTTCAATTAGTCCTATGGCTCGTTAAGACTCGATCATAATAGCATGTGAATCAAATTGTCATGTTTCATGCAAGGTACAAGTATAAAAGCATGTTAGAATGATTGCACAAACATTTGGTTAAGTTTGATTAAAAGTCAACTTAGGTCGGGTCAAAGTCAACGAAAAAGTCAACACGTTCGGGTCGGGTCCCGAACTATTTTTCTGAGATTTTTAATCATATATGAGCATGTTAGAACAAGTTACATGTGAATCGGAGGTCCATAGCATAGCAAACATTTTCCGTAAAATGACCAACGAAGACAGAAGCCTGCCAGTGTATCTGGACGGCGTCCAGATTGTCTGGACGGAGTCCAAATATCTGGACGGCGTCCAGCTTTGAAATCTGGGACGGCGTCCAAGGATCTGGACGGCGTCCAGATTGGTATTCAAGTCTGATGCAGAAAACTTCTAAGTGCACGAACTAAAAACCAAACTAACACATTTTATGATCCGCAAATAACCAAAACATGTATCTCATATCATCGGAAAGGTATTTTGACGAGGAAAACATCTAAACACATTTCATCAATCACATTTACCTTTACAACAACCAAAATCACATTGAATGCTCAATCATTTAATGCATTCAAGTTCATAAATGCAAATCAATGATTCGGCAACCAATTTACATGAATGATATGCCATCTCGAAGGTAATCAAGCATACAATACAACCTAATACTTACTAATAACATTTCATGTCATTCCAAGCATCACAAGTCCATTTCACGTTCATCAAACCCTAACCCAATTTCACCAAAATCACTAATCAAGTTCATGAAGTTTTCTAAAGCAACCTACACATCAAATTGAAGCTAGTGATACTAGGAACACATTTAATACTTGCACTTTATCATAACAACAACATTAAATCATCCAAAATTCAAAATCAAACACACACTATTCATGTTCATGCTAGTTACACTAAAACAACGAGATCGAGCATATAAATCATATATTCATGTTAGACTTGAGCCATAGACACTAACTAACAACTTTATAAGTTAAAAACATCAAGAACACAAAATCTAGTGATTTTAGAAAGTTACCCAAATGTAATGAAATTGGTATGGAATCGAAGAGGAAGTTGCAAGGATTCCAAAAATGTAATTAGTTTTGCAAAACACCCGCTAGCTCGGATTTGGATGCTGATTCTTGTTAGTGTTCTTTGAGAGAAAAAAAAGGAAGTAGTAAAAGATGAGGATGAAAATGAATGGATGAAAGGGGTTTGACCCTTTGACCTAGTCAAGGGTTTGATCCCTTGTCAAGTTTAGTCCCTCAACTTTCGTTCGGGTGCGTGAATTACCTAAACGAGATAATTTAAAACGCGTATCAACGGGAGATGTTTTAAACATATAACGGACTTTAAAATGAACAAACGGAAAGTAAACGAAAAAAGGCGGGATGTTACATAAAATTCTCAATCAATTCTTTATAATCACCCTTTTCTGATATATTTTTTTCAGTAACTATCATTGTCAATCTATTAAGTCTTTCTTTTGAAATGATACACTCAAATGAGACTTCAAAAACTTCAGTTTTGAAAAACTTTTTTCTAGTAGATGTCACGTTTATTAAAATATTCAACAGCACTCGATAATTATAATTATATATTAATATATATTAATAATAGCAACAATAATAATTATTTTTGATTAATAATAATAATATAATAATAATAATAGTAATAATAATAACAGTGATATTAATAATCACAACAATAATAATTATAGTTGATATTTAATAAGTAGTTATGTGGTTGATTTGTAATATGTTAGAAAGTAACTATTTACCAATTTTTTGATTTAGTTTCTTTTTTGTCAAGAGAAAATACCCAAATGCACCATCAATATAGTGAGACGTACATCAACGATTGGTACAAATCTTATAATAAAATAGAAAAAACTATATATGTAATATATATATATATATATATATATATATATATATATATATATATATATATATATATATATATATATATATATATATATATATATATATATATATATATATATATATATATATATATATATATAGGTGCAGGATCAATGGGGAAGTAACCAATCAGGGGGAAGCAAAAAATTTCTTTTTTCATTTTTTTTGAATTTTTTTTTCCAGCATCAAGATCACACGAAAATATGAACATTTAGAAGAGACACTTCGTGATGAATGTTATTAGTTAGGCGGGAAAACGATCGACAAAAATAACATTCAAGATAATATTGTTCGTGAAGAATAGAGATAATATTGTTCGTGATGAATGTTGTACTCTTTTTTCTTTCTTTCCTTCCTACTTTCTGGCCGGAGGTCCCTGGAAGCAATCTTTTTATCCGTTGAATAGAGAGAGAAAGGACTTTCAATACTCTTTGGAGTGTTTCACTCGGGGTGGAGAAATGATTTCTCTGTATTCTAGGATAGAGGAAGGATTGTCTACGATCAACCTCCCCCATACCCCATATAGGTGGGATTGGGTATTGTTGTTGTTTGTAGAGACCCGTCCTAATCTATCCGGACGAAGTCCATATCGATTATAAACGATTCACAACAGTTGATTACATCGCGAGGTACTTGACCTCTATATGATACATTTTACAAACATTGCATTCGTTTTTGAAAAGATAAACTTTCATTACATCGAAAGTTGATAGCATGCATACCATTTCATAATATATCTAACTATAATTGACTTAATAATAATCTTGATGAACTCAACGACTCGAATGCAACGTCTTTTGAAATATGCCATGAATGACTCCAAGTAATATCTTTAAAATGAGCAAATGCACAGCGGAAGATTTCTTTCATACCTGAGAATAAACATGCTTTAAAGTGTCAACCAAAAGGTTGGTGAGTTCATTAGTTTAACATAAATAATCATTTCCATCATTTTAATAGACCACAAGATTTTCATTTCTCATAAATATACGTCACATGCATAGAGACAAAATAATCATTCATATGGATTGAACACCTGGTAACCGACGTTAACTTTAATGTATAGAATATCCCCACAGACATCTTGTCTGTATAATAATAATCTCGAAGTATGAAACAACCCAACCCGTAATCCTTACGATAATTTTTTTTTATTAATACACATTTACGCGCCAATTAAATATGCAGACCATTCCACAAGCGCCATTTAAAACGTACCACAATTTAAATGTTTACAAGGCACGAAGGCCATTAATTTAGTTCAATACAAGTTCGACCCACTAAAAATGATAGTTTATAATCCAAACGACACTTCGAGCATGGTTTGGGACTAAACTATCCAAAATGTTAGGCCAACTTCCAAAAGCTCCAACGAAACATCATCAAAGGACACCTAGTGCCCAACAACCCCTTTTCCCATATCCGCACCTGCATCTAAAAGGATGAACAACGAGAGGGTAAGATAAAGCTTAGTGAATGCAATAATTATACACATACATATATAATATACCTACTTGCAAACACTCAAATACACATACCGAAATACATGTTAGCAACACAATTAGCTTATCATCAATACGAGACTACCAACCTCCAATACCACAAGCTAACATAACAATCGCATAATTATATATAACTCGAACAATATAATAAGCCTTCGCTTACAACACAAATAACCATGGTTAACCAATCGTACAAGGGAATGACGCCCGCGAAAGGCCATCGGAGTTCACAACATCCATTAGTGTACTTAGCACCTCGTATCACTAACCTCAGGGTGGCATCTTAACACCTCGATACTTCACCCTCGGGTGGCGTCTTAACACCTCGACACTTCACCCTTTATTATGGAGTGGCGTCTTAACACCTCGACACCTCACTCCTAGGTGGCATCTTAACACCTCGATGCTTCACCTCGAGTGGCATCTTAACACCTCGATGCTTCACTCGTCACGTGAAACATGGTGTCTTAGCACCTCGACACTTCACATCTCACGCTACAATAAATAGATACATTATATACCTACACATATAATTATTCCACTCACCTTAACGATTCAGTGACGGTTTTATAATTCCGCAAGCTTCAAAGCAAAGTACCTAATATAATAGGTACTTCAATCAACACAATATCTAATTGGACTAAGATACTAACAATTCAGTTATGTGCATTTAATGACTTAATGCATTAAATGTCCCATTTTCACCAAAACCGCCCTTAAGGGTCAAGACTCAACTTCAATCACTAAAGCTAGTGAATTAAAGTCTACTAACACAAACTTGAGTATTTCATACCCACTTCACCTAATTAGGTCAACTAGTACTCATTTGACCCATTTTAAATACTTAGACTCACAATCGGGTCAAGCTTACTCATTAACACTTCTTTCATCAATTTAAAGGTGTATTAATGATCAACAACACCATTTAACACTTACAACCCCAAATCATAAGACCAAACCCTAGATTATGGCTATTTAGGGTTTCCTTTTATCACCTAACCCAAATCCACCCATATTACCCCCAAATGGATCTTACAAGTTCCCAATGAACCAAACCCTAGCATAAACTAATTAAAACTCAAAACATGGAGTTAGGACTTACCAACACTATCCTCTTGTAGCTATGAACAAGGAGAACAACTTTAATTCTTGCTCCAAGGTTTGATTCACAAATCTCCACTCTCAAATCTCACTTGAAATCAAATGGGTTTTTAAGTTTTGAGAGTAAATGGAGAAAGAAAAGGGAAATGAAAATGAATAAAATGGATGAGTTGTGGATAATTAGTGCTCCAATCAGATCTAGACATAAAATGATGATTTTGCCCTTGAACCACTTATTTTAAAAACAAAATCCGGGACCAGTTCACCCAGTGGGTCGCGGCGCGGCCCCAATTGTCGCGGCGTGGCGTTTAACGTATTTTACAAGTTTTCTTAAATCATTCCTGACTCAGATTCTAGTTATTTGTCGCGGCGCGACCCTCTTCTCTGCGGCGCGACATATAAAAGGAAACTCGACCCTTCTTAACATGCCTCCTGACTCTGGTTTGAGTTCAATGTCGCGGCGCGACAAAGGCTTCCGCGGCGCGGCAATGGCCTTCAACTGAGCCATTCGACAACTTTACACAACTTAACGATTTATCCAACTTGTACACTTCGTTCACGCCTCCTATACACGTCTAAACCTCATCTTTAGTCTCACAAGCCTTAACATGAACAAAGACTCATGCATATAACTATACATGCATATATTCTAAACACACACACACACATATATATATATATATATATATATATATATATATATATATATATATATATATATATATATATATATATATATATATATATATATATATATAATTATACAATTTCTAACACTTAAGTCTTTTAATCATATAACAAGTTATAAGCGTACTAAAAATTAAGTTTGTACCTTTAAATGTGTACGGGAAAAACGGGATGTTACAAAGTACTAAAGCATTCGTACCCCGAATGGGACTTGTCAAGGTCCATAGATCTATCTTTAGAATTCGCGTCAATCAGGGGCCATTTCCCTAAATTCTTAGGTTACCAGACTTGAAGGGCGATATTCGGTTAATAATCCAACCATAGAATGTAATTTTTAAGTACTTGTGTCTATTTCGTAAAATATTTATAAAAGCAACGCATGTATTCTCAGTCCCAAAAATATATATTGCAAAAGCATTTAAAAAGGGAGCAAATAAAACTCACCTATTGTATTTTGTAGTAAAAATACATATGACGACATTGAACAAGTATAGGATTGGCCTCGGATTCACGAACCTATATCCATTATATATTTATTAACACATATAATTTAAATCGAACAAATTTATGTATTATTCTTAGTGATATAATTACTTTATTTAATAATTTATATGTTTCATTAATAGCTTAATTATCTATTTTTATTTTATATACTCTAGGTAAATAATTAGTATTTATTATAAAAATATCACTATAATTATGTTATATGTAATAAATATATTTTTTCTTATATATATATTATTCATTTAGTAAATTAATAATAATAATCTTAGTAGTGATAATGAAAATAATAACTTTGATACTAATATGATAATGTAAATAAAATTATATAGAAATCATGTTAATGAAAGTAATAATAATGAAAGTAATAATTTTAATTATAATGTTAATTTTTAATATTAATGATAATAACAATAATAATAATAATAATATAATAATAATAATAATAATAACAATAATAATAATAAAAAAATAATAATAATAATAATAATAATAATAATAATAATAATAATAATAATAATAATAATAATGAAATAATAATAATAAGAGTATCAGTAATAACTACCTCAAAGGAGTAGCCCTTAAAAAATATGCCCAAGTTCAAAGTTTGAACCCGCGACCTCCCGCTAACCAAATAATATCCTTAACCACTCCCCGATCACTCCATATCTGTTTTGATTGTAGCATTTAACTCTTTTAATCTGTATTATTTATGTTTTCTTCATCTCCTAATACTTAAATTAATTCTCTTAACTTAACTATCGGTATTCTTCTTTCTTCTTTACTCTAATCGACTGAAACATCTTTATCTAACCCTAGCACCATTATTATCTTCTTATTTGTTCATCATCATATAATCATATCAACTAACTCGACATCATCATCTACCTCATACACATGAAATCACAATATCACTTATATATTAACAACCTAACATCATCTTAAACTATTCCATTATCATCGATAATTTATCATCATCGTCTTCATGTATCACCTTTTCTGTTTCCACATCAAACGCGTATCATAAACTTCACACTCACCATCAAAATTCGTCATCATGGAATATTATCAATCGTGTAAAAATAGAATAGTAGTTATGGTCATAGTATTAACGGCCCACCAGTATGTTAAATGGATCCAAAGTTCACGGCTCTAATAATATGTAGTCCGACAGAAAATATGGTGGCCCAACATCATTCTTATACACAATTGGTTTCCTTTTACATAAATAAACAAGTGGGTTTACCTATGTGGTAAATACCGACCATAAAGCAAGGAAGTTGAATTAGCTGTAACTTAAAATTGTTATTGTTTATCATGTATTACACCACGTCAATATTCCATTACCTATCATAATTAACTTCTTCCTAGCTCCTCAAATCATAATCTTAATCATTAACTAAACATAATCCTAATCACCCTTTTACTAAGTGGCTCGACCACTTCCATGTAGCTAGTCCCCACTCTAATTATCTTCATTGACTTTTGTCCATAAACAACCATTATCAAAATTTGATAACATGATACAAAGTATAAACGTGCGTCCCTTCTCCTTGTTCCAATATGTCAGCCCTTTTCATAAAGCAAGATAGTGTACTAGTAGATGTTTGAATGAGTTTGGGCCCTACTACAACTTAATATAACATAATCCTAACAACAACACTCAACCATCTAACAAAAGGGTTTGTGTGTGACGAGTTAAAAAAAAATACATGGGCAGCTGTAGCAATCAGAAGGGTGGAATGATGGTGTTGTTTGAGATTCGATTAGAACAGAAGAAAGAAAAAGGAAGACGTAGCATCTTCAAAAGAGATTGCAGTTGGCGGTAAATGAGATGATTTTTGTATGTCAATTGAACTAGAAACTCGATCAAACAGAAGCAGTAGTAATTATGATGATGGTGGCAAGTTGTGGTGAGGTGATTTAAGGTGTCAACGGGTGTAATGACCGATGGTGGTGATTAAATGGGTTGAAGAATAAAGTGACGATGGTTGTTGTAGAGGTTCATTATGATGATGATCACGATGGAAGTTGACGGGTTTTAAACAAGTAAGAGAGAAGAGATATGGGGTGATGGCGGTTTTGATAAAAATGGTGAGAGTTTGATGATGGCATGATGAAAATGATGATGATTATCAAAGGTGGTGAGTTGATGCAATCGATCAAGATATAAGTGAGTTACTCTTTGGTTTGCAGCTGGGAAACAAGTGATTCTCGGTTTGGATTGTTAATCGAACCCAGAAATAGTGATTGAATTGAAGGTAAGGTGGTTGTTTGGAAAGGATAGTTCAAGGTGATGTTACTTGGAAAGTTTTAATTTTATGTTTCTATTTTTCCATTGTTTTGTATTAGCAGAAATTTATATGGATACTAAGATATGATTACAGCTAATGTAGTTAAATTAACGTCTGTTTGATAGCTTGATTTACTCGACACTTTCTTAATCTTGTCAGAAGAAAATTCATATAATTACAATCGATTGAAACTGAATTTGTCTGATATCATGACTAATTGATAAAGATTCGTACGATATGATGTAAGATGTAACAAACTTAAGTCAGGATTCAATCAGTAGCAGAGAATGAAGGAAAAACCAAAACAGACAAGGACACAAACAGATTGTAGAAATTTATTGATTTTTAATTATCTTTAATTAATATTAATAATTAATTTATAATAATAATATTGATATTATTATTATTAATAATAAATATACTAATAATAATAATGATAATAATAATAATATCAAAATAAATTCAATAATAATAAGTTTAATGATAAAAGTAATAATGATAATAATAAAATTTATAATTTTTAGTCATAATAATATTATAACAATTTAAATGTATAAACTTTCATATTTATATATTATATGTAGTAATACTGATAATATTGATATTAATATTATTATTAATAATCATAAAGTAATAATAACATTAGTATAACAAATATATTTATTATTAAATTTAAATTGAATATATCAATATTACATATTATTAATTATGTAATATAATATATATTAAATAATAGTAATTATTTAATATTTAATATTTAATATTTTTATATTTTTATATATATTATAATATACATACAATTAATAATTATGTATATTAATCATATATATATATATATATATATATATATACATATATATTTCACTACTTCATATATAATCATATTTTAAATATCAATTTAAGTTTTCTATCTAAATCACATACTAGTTTATTAATATATTTAATTTATAATATATAACTATTTACATATATATTTATTTATACTTACATTTCTGTGTACAATTATAGGTTCGTGAATCGTCGAAACTAGTCAAAAGGTCAATTGAGTATATGAACATAGTTCCAAAGTTTTTGAGATTTCAACATTATAGACTTTGCCTACCGTGTCGGAAACATATAAAGATTAAGTTTAAATTTAGTCAGAAATTCCCGGGTCATCACAGTACCTACCCGTTAAAGAAATTTCGTCCCGAAATTTGAGTGAGATGGTCATGGCTAACAATAAAAATGTTTTCATGACGAATATGAGTCGATAAATAGAGTTTTATCATCATTGAGTAATATGGAATAAACAATTCGATTATTCGAAGCGTACGAACGAAGCTATCATAAAAGAGTGAAATGAGTAAATGAATGTTTGACTTAAACGGTGACGTAGTCACGATTGATTTCCGGAATTCAAGGGATTTAAAGAAAATCTTCGAAATCTAAAAGATTTGATTCTTCAGCGAGTAAGGAAATTAAGATCTCTATATTTAAATACGGTGATCTGCCTCGATTACTCTGTTTGGTATTTCCACTATAAATGAACTTCTTCCGTTCCATTATTTTCATCATTCCTATACTTTCATTCTTAATTCCTACCTTTAAAAGATTGTGAAAATGCTTCATCCAGTTCTAATCCTTGATATTTTTCTAATTATCATTTCTGTCATCCCTCTTTTCAATCTTTCCACCAGAAAAATCTGTTTACTTCTATTATTACCTTGGGGTGATACTATTCTTAATTCTACCGTGTCCTTATGTTGCTATTCATATTAATATCCATGGTTTGTAACCTCTGTGTTGTTATTGGGCTTTATATTTTCTCTTATATTTTGGATTTCTTTGCCTTTTTATTATCCTCTCGACCTCTAGTAAAGCGAGCAACGGTCCAGAATTTGTAAGTATAGAGTTTCGAATGAACTTAATGCTCTAAACAAAAAGGAACGTATTAGCACGATTTGATTTGTCAAATTACCAAAATCACTGAGAATAGAACTATCAAGAATATGTTTTCTTGATATGTTCAGAAGTTAAGCAGAATGAAAGAGTTATGTAACATGGCACATGATGACGTTATGATTTGTGAATCATCACATTTCATTAGAAACTCAGCATGACTTACTGTAATATAATCACGTTGATCAAGTGTCATTATATTATACTAACTCATGCATCAGTTCCCAACATTACTTCAATAACATTCATATTTTAAGCTCGAAAGTTTACAGAATATAGAAACTAACAGTTTCTATATGATGTAACACTGATATCACGAAGAGATTAATGATTTCAGATAAGAATAGGTATAAAAATATCTTCAGAAATATGAAGGATATTTATAATGAAAGATACGATGATATCTTGGAATTTCTAATACCGAAGGATGGTGAAGAAAATTTTCCGCAAGATTTTAACATGACTTCGGAGCAAGATATTCTCTAAAGATTTCAACGGATCCAGAATTACCTGGATTCTTTGAATATAGGGTATGGTTCTTGTATTTGTCCTTGGTCTCCTTCGTGGTTAGCTCAATCCATTTTCCAGTTCCAACCTTTCTGAGCTTTTCCAACATACTATTCTTTATCATCAACTTCTGATGATTAAGGTCATCTACGGTTGTCTACGATTTCTGCTACTTCATTTAGCTTTTTCAACATTCAGAGTATTGATTTGTAGACTGAGTGCTTTTCAGAATTTCAGAATGAAAGATCATAATTCTTAGAGATAAAAGTTATACATATAATTGTTGATGTAGATATGCTGTGAGTTTTCAAAGTATTGATTTCTGATTCCCAGTAATTGGTATGGCAGTTCTCGTTACAAGATGCGGATGAGTATATGATAGGGTTTCAATGAATAAATATAATGATTTATCAGAGAGATTTAATCCAAGAAGCAACGAGGTTGCTGGTACGTCTGCTGGTAATATGGTGGAATATAAAAGGTTCCCTGGTAACATAAAAGAGCACGTATATATATCAAGGTTATAATAAGGTTGTTTTGAACGAAAAGTCGATGTTGACTTGCTGGAGCTGTGACAATATTTGCTACTTTGAAAAATGAATAGCAAAGTTATTTTCGGTAATAACAACGCCAAAGGAGCTAGCACAGATACGTGTTAAACATTTACTCCGGTTCTGAAGGTTTTCAGATGCATAACTATATGCATAAGTTCTTCCTTTCGTAGATGAAGTGCGGTTGGTTCATCCTATCGATTGAGGTGGTTTCAAGAATCATGAAAGGTTTGAACGCAGATTGTAATCGTCAAGATACAAATGAGGTTTAGGATGATATCAAGTGGCAAACTTGAAGAATTGTTTAGTTTCATAGGTTATAATCAATATTTTAATTCATTTTAATTGTCCAATCTTATTAGTCCACAGTCGATAGTCTACAGTTAGTAATTCAATAATTCATATATAATTATATATATAATATTCGAATTAATACATATCGTGACCCGTGTACATGTCTCAGACTCGATCACAACTCAAAGTATATATATTATTGTAGAATCAACCTCAACCCTGTATAGAGAACTCGATCATTACTGCATATAGAGTGTCTATGGTTATTCTAAATAATATATATATATATATATATATATATATATATATATATATATATATATATATATGCGTCGATATGATATGTCAAAACCTTGTATACGTGTCCCGATATTTAAAGTGCATAAAATAAATACAGAAATTTAATGACGATAAATTTAATGCGTAAAGTAAATAACAGAAATTAAATGACGATAAATAAAATTGCGATAATTAAATTGCGATAAATAAACTGCGATAAATAAAATGTAATCAGTTAGCTAGGAACAGTTAGCTAGGAACAGTTAGCGTAGATTCTTAACAAAATTCCTCATAGTTAATTTGTTTGTTTCTAACAAATTTTATTTTGTCAAATGTTTTCTTCATTATGCCACTTGTTGGATTCTGATAAATCAAAATCCAAATATGAAATTGAATGGTTATTCTGTGGTAAACGGATACGTATATCTGTGGATGTAAGTAGGATAGTAAATGACCGTTGAATCAGATTCGAAGAATGTACAGTGTAACTTATTAATGTGAAATCTAAATATTCCTCGGGTATTACCTACCCGTTAAAATATTTTCACTATTAACAGTTTGTACCAAAAGAATTTTTAATTACAATCTTTATGAAAATATACATACATATATATTTTCCTCAGATGTAATCATTGATTTAATGAGTTAATATGATATTAATCTTATTTTCTTTACCGTTAGAACAAGAATATATAATCTCTAAAACATCACAGATTACATAATCGCCATGAAGAACGAAGATAATTGATGTAGAACGATACGTAAAACGATGATTATTCTCGAGGTACAGATTGTGATGTTGAGACGTATGTTGTTGAAGGTACTGGTACTGATGTTGATGGTACTGTTGGTGCTGTTGATGTTGCTGAAGCTGGTACGTTTTGCACCATATTTTTCAAGGCTACAATTCGGGCGCGTAGTTCGTTGACTTATTACTCAGGGATGATTGTCGGTAAGAACAGGCAAATGAATAAGGTTTAGAATCTGAGTTATGATATAGTCTTGGCTAGATATTTGGGAAAATAATGTGAGAATGGTGTTTTGAATAGGTTCGCCGGTAAGTGCTTCAGGTTCTTTTGCCAATAGGTGGTTTCGGTTGATGGAAAGGATCACATTCTTCTTGTCTCCATTGATTAAGTCGACTACGAACCCATCAGATGAATTGGGGATGGCTGATTGATTGATTCATTATGGTGACACCGCTTTCGGAGCTTAGGTGAATATCCATATCGGAATAGCTGTCGGAATAACTATCGGAATGGCTATCGGAATATGAGGAATCGAACTGGTTGAGGGATTCATCTCGTACGATCAGAGGAAGGATTTTCGATAAGAAATAGATTATAGGATGTAGATCAGTACCCTGCAATACATAATTTACATATGCATATATAATACTAAAATCTCATAAGTTACGGAGGAATCTACGGAATATGTCAGGCAAAGTTACAGTAACAGATACGTTAAGATATGAAGTAGCAGATACGCTAAGATATGAATTTTGTCTATACACTATTCATGCAATCATTGCAGTAAGATGTGTCTAGACTAAGAATGATAAGCAGGTAATTTCCTAAGGATGATAAACAGATGATTTCCGACAAAAATGATAAGCAAAACTTTTGACATGCAGACACGGTCGAAGTCCAGACTTACTAATGCATCCTAACGACTATCAGTTAGACACAGTAATGCAAGACCTGGTTCACTAAGACCTCCACTCTGATACCAACTGTAGAGACCCGTCCTAATCCATCCGGACGAAATCCATATCGATTATAAACGATTCACAACAGTTGATTACATCACGAGGTACTTGACCTCTATATGATACATTTTACAAACATTGCATTCGTTTTTGAAAAGACAAACTTTCATTACATCGAAAGTTGATAGCATGCATACCATTTCATAATATATCTAACTATAATTGACTTAATAATAATCTTGATGAACTCAATGACTTGAATGCAACGTCTTTTGAAATATGCCATGAATGACTCAAAGTAATATATTTAAAATGAGCAAATCCACAGCGGAAGATTTCTTTCATACCTGAGAATAAACATGCTTTAAAGTGTCAACCAAAAGGTGGGTGAGTTCATTAGTTTAACATAAATAATCATTTCCATCATTTTAATAGACCACGAGATTTTCATTTCTCATAAATATTCGTCCCATGCATAGAGACAAAAATATTCATATGGATTGAACACCTGATAACCGATGTTAACTTTAATGCATAGAAAATCCCCACAGACATCTTGTCTGTATAATAATAATCTCGAAGTACTAAAGCATTTGTACCCCGAATGGGACTTGTCAAGGTCCATAGATCTATCTTTAGGATTCGCGTCAATCAGGGGCCATTTCCCTAAATTCTTAGGTTACCAGACTTGAAGTGCGATATTCGGTTAATAATCCAACCATAGAATGTAATTTTTAAGTACTTGTGTCTATTTCGTAAAACATTTATAAAAGCAACGCATGTATTCTCAGTCCCAAAAATATATATTGTAAAAGCGTTTAAAAAGGGAGCAAATGAAACTCACCTATTGTATTTTGTAGTAAAAATACATATGACGACATTGAACAAGTATAGGGTTGGTCTCGGATTCACGAACCTATATCCATTATATATTTATTAACACATATAATTTAAATCGAACAAATTTATGTAGTATTCTTAGTGATATAATTACTATATTTAATAATTTATATGTTTCATTAATAGCTTAATTATCTATTTTATTTTATATACTCTAGGTAAATAATTAATATTTATTATAAAAATATCACTATAATTATGTTATATGTAATAAATATATTTTTTCTTATATATATATATATTATTCATTTAGTAAATTAATAATAATAATCTTAATAGTGATAATGAAAATAATAACTTTGATACTAATATGATAATGTAAATAAAATTATATAGAAATCATGTTAATGAAAGTAATAATAATGATATTAATAATTTTAATTATAATGTTAATTTTTAATATTAATGATAATAACAATAATAATAATAATAATAATAATAATAATAATAATAATAATAATAATAATAATAATAATAATAATAATAATGAAATAATAATAATAAGAGTATTAGTAATAACTACCTCAAAGGAGTAGCCCTTAAAAAAATATGCCCAAGTTCCGAGTTTGAACCCGCGACCTCCCGCTAACCAAATAATATCCTTAACCACTCCCCCGATCACTCCATATCTGTTTTGATTATAGCATTTAACTGTTTTAACACGTATTATTTATGTTTTCTTCATCTCCTAATACTTAAATTAATTCTCTTAACTTAACTATCGGTATTCTTCTTTCTTCTTTACTCTAATCGACTGAAACATCTTTATCTAACCCTAGCACCATTATTATCTTCTTATTTGTTCATCATCATATAATCATATCATCTAACTCGACATCATCATCTACCTCATACACATGAAATCACAATATCACTTATATATTAACAACCTAACATCATCTTAAACTATTCCATTATCATCGATAATTTATCATCATCGTCTTCATGTATCACCTTTTCTGTTTCCACATCAAACACGTATCATAAACTTCACACTCACCATCAAAATTCATCATCATGGAATATTATCAATCGTGTAAAAATAGAATAGCAGTTATGGTCATAGTATTAACAGCCCACCAGTATGTTAAATGGATCCAAAGTTCACGGCTCTAATAATATGTAGTCCGACAGAAAATATGGTGGACCAACATCATTCTTATACAAAATTGGTTTCCTTTTACATAAATAAACAAGTGGGTTTACCTATGTGGTAAATGCCGACCATAAAGCAAGGAAGTTGAATTAGCTGTAACTTAAAATTGTTATTGTTTATCATGTATTACACCACGTCAATATTCCATTACCTATCATAATTAACTTCTTCCTAGCTCCTCAAATCATAATCTTAATCATTAACTAAACATAATCCTAATCACCCTTTTACTAAGTGGCTCGGCCACTTCCATGTAGCTAGTCCCCACTCTAATTATCTTCATTGACTTTTGTCCATAAACAACCATTATCAAAATTTGATAACATGATACAAAGTATAAACGTACGTCCCTTCTCCTTGTTCCAATATTTCGGCCCTTTTCATAAAGCAAGATAGTGTACTAGTGGATGTTTGAATGAGTTTGGGCCCTACTACAACTTAATATAACATAATCCTAACAACAACACTCAACCATCTAACAAAAGGGTTTGTGTGTGACGAGTTAAAAAATAATAATACATGGGCAGCTGTAGCAATTAGAAGGGTGGAATGATGGTGTTGTTTGAGATTCGATTAGAACAAAAGAAAGAAAAAGGAAGACGTAGCATCTTTAAAAGAGATTGCAGTTGGCGGTAAATGAGATGATTTTCGTATGTCAATTGAACCAGAAACTCGATCAAACAGAAGCAGTAGTAATTATGATGATGGTGGCGAGTTGTGGTGAGGTGATTCAAGGTGTCAACGGGTGTAATGACCGATGGTGGTGATTAAATGGGTTGAAGAATAAAGTGACGATGGTTGTTGTAGAGGTTCATTATGATGATGATCACGATGGAAGTTGACGGGATTTAAAAAAGTAAGAGAGAAGAGATATGGGGTGATGGCGGTTGTGATAAAAATGGTGAGAGTTTGATGATGGCATGATGAAAATGATGATGATTATCAAAGGTGGTGAGTTGATGCAATCGATCAAGATATAAGTGAGTTACTCTTTGGTTTGTAGCTGGGAAATAAGTGATTCTCGATTTGGATTGTTAATCGAACCCAGAAATAGTGATTGAATTGAAGGTAAGGTGGTTGTTTGGAAAGGATAGTTTAAGGTGATGTTACTTGGAAAGTTTTAATTTTATGTTTCTGTTTTTCCATTGTTTTGTATTAGTAGAAATTTATATGGATACTAATATATGATTACAGCTAATGTAGTTAAATTAATGTCTGTTTGATAGCTTGATTTACTCGACACTTTCTTTATCTTGTCAGAAGAAAATTCATATAATTACAATCGATTGAAACTGAATTTGTCTGATATCATGACTAATTGATAAAGATTCGTACGATATGATGTAAGATGTAAAAAACTTGAGTCAGGATTCAATCAGTAGCAGGGAATGAAGGAAAAACCAAAACAGACAAGGACACAAACAGATTGTAGAAATTTATTGATTTTTAATTATCTTTAATTAATATTAATAATTAATTTATAATAATAATATTGATATTATTATTAATAATAATAAATATACTAATAATAATGATAATAATAATAATATCAAAATAAATTCAATAATAATAAGTTTAACTAGTTAAAGACCCGCGAACTCGCGGGTTTCTTTAATGGATTTCTATTATAGTGAAGTATCAACAATTTTGTATAAGATATGCCGAGTTTGACGCTATGATGAACAAGATGGTCGGGGAGGATGTTGAAGGAAATTCAGTTAATTCCAACGATCCTTCTCCTATCAAGCCAGTTAAGATGAAGAAACTTGGGAAGGCGAGTGATGTTTCGCGAGGTGTATATAAAATAGCTTATATTTTTACAGGAAATACTATTAGATACGATACAATTTTACACAAGATATTTATTTATTTAGAGAATGGATATACTTAAACCTTGCTACAACACTTATAGGCAGTGTACCTAATCGTACAGTAGTGTAGTTTTTAGTAAGTCCGGTTCGTTTCACAGGGAAATATTTAAACAAAGCTTAACGCTATATTAGTTTACTTTTATAAAAATACAAATATATATATGAGTAATATTATTATTATAAAGGGGGGTTTTTACCGTTTAATGACCGGTTTGTCGATTTTAAAACTTTAGTCGCAGTTAAAACCAAATGTAAAATAATAAATAAATACAAGACTTAAATTAAAGCGTAAAGTAAATAACGATAATGAAATTGCGAATAATAAAAGTGCGATAAAATAAACTTGCGATAATTAAAAAGTACGATAATTAAAAGTGCAATTAAATACAATAACAATAAAAATGCGATAATTAGAAGTGCAATTAAATATAAAATAAAGGAAATTAAATATGAAATAAAAGAATTATGCTTATTTAAACTTCCGTAATCATGATGTTTGACGTGTTGATTTTAGTTTTATGCCCATGGGTTAATTGTCCTTTGTCCTGGATTATTTAATATGTCCGTCTGGTTTTTGTCCATAATAGTCCATCAGTCATAAATATAAAGTGCGAGTGTCCTCGTCAAATTATCCTTATACCCGAAGTTAAATATTCCAACTAATTGGGGACTTAAACTGTAACAAGATTTTAATACTTTGTTTAATAATTACACCAGGATGTCGAATGAGTGTAATCCAAGGTTTTAATATTTGTTATCAATTATACCAAGTGTCCTTGTACATAATTTCACCACTGTTTTAATTACTCTAGTGGCTATTAATCCATTCCCGTGTCCGGTTAAATGAACGATTATTCGTACATATAAATACCCCACCCATCGTGTCCGATCGAATGTATATGGTAATTTATAGGAACGCCCAATTGTAAATCTTTATATTAACATTAACAAACTATCATTTAGTTAAACAAATATAAAGCTCATTAATAGCCCATAGTCTAATTTCCACAAGTGTCGTTCTTTTGTCCAAACCCCAATTATGGTACAAAGCCCAATTACCCAATTTTAGTGATTAGCCCAACATCATGATTACTTCGTTTTAAATAAGCATAATAATAACTTAGCTACGAGACATTAATGTAAAAAGGTTGAACATAACTTACAATGATTAAAAATAGCGTAGCGTTACACGGACAGAATTTCGACTTACACCCTTACAATATTCGCTAACATACCCTTATTATTAGAATTATAATTAAAATTAAAATTAAAATATAAATTATAAATATAAATATTACGTATGAATGGAGAGAAGAGAAAGATAGATTGTTTTGTGGTGCACCAAAGCTCGATTTTTATAGGCATGTGGGCTGGAACTGGGGCTCATGCGATCGCATGGATTTATGCCTTCCAGGCCATACGATCGCATGGCCAGCTGGGGAGGCTCATATTTGGTTGTTTTCTTCTGCCGATGGTTTTATAAATAAATATAATATATTAAATAATTATAAGAATTATTTAAATATTATATTATATTTATGTGCATAGTTGACTTGTAATTTTTAGTCCGTTGCGTCGAGCGTTGAGAGTTGACTCTGGTCCCGGTTCCGGATTTTCGAACGTCCTTGCGTACAATTTAATATCTTGTACTTTGTGTTTTGAATCTTGTACTCTTGTAATTTCGAGACGTTTCTTATCAATAATTGGAACCTCTTGGATTGTATTTTGTACTTTTGAGCTTTTTGGTCGTTTGCGTCTTCAATTTGTCGAATCTGTCTTTTGTCTTCACCTTTTATTATTTAAACGAATATCACTTGTAAATAGAACAATTGCAACTAAAAGCTTGTCTTTCTTGAGGAATAATGCTATGAAATATATGTTCGTTTTTAGCATTATCAAATATTCCCACACTTGAGCGTTGCTTGTCCTCAAGCAATATCGTCTTGAAATACTAGAATCACTTCTTTATTCTTCACACTTTGTACATCAGTGATTTCTATACGGCGGTATAAACAATGATAGTAACGATAGAACCATGGTTAAAGGTGGGTGTGTCATCCACAGTTGCCTCGGGTTTAGGTCAACGACACTTGCAATCAAATAGCCGATTTACTTTCGGTTTCCAAAGCAAAGTGCACATTTGAAAGGTGGTTTACAGTCCCACATGACTATGAAAATGTAGATCCTTAAAGAAATTGGATCTTTATGAAAACATTTGATCTTTTGAAAATTCATTCTAGCTTTTACCCTAGATAAATTTTCCGGAATAACACTTCACCGGTGTTTGCAAAATATTTTTGTGGGTTTTGTGGGTTTCAGATTTTAAAATTCTAGCTCAAAACTTACGGTTTTGTGTCACCCACTTGCTAACCTTGTATTAGGAAAGCAACACGTCTAGTATACTTGCTCCGTATATTACCTTTCGGCAAACTACCGTCCGGTTGTAAAGGAAAGCGTTGAACAAGCAACTGTTAAGGCAATGTCTAATGACATGCATTTGTTCATGGTCTAAAACGTGTCGGATGTAATTACTATCCTTTGTAGGAGCAATAGTAAAGATCATCCTATGATTTTTCGGTCTGACACAAGGTCCTGTCTCCGACCATGCTATTCAACCACCGTTCTTACGGTTGATACCCGATTTGGTTCAGGTGACCTAATGAATTCCATGTGAATTCCTAGGATTTTACGTTCAATGGTAATGAACGCATTGAAAATGGGTTTTCAGAAAACAAATCGGTTTTAAATTGATCAAAATATTTTCTCGTTCAAGCTCGAGTTTAGATATCATCGAATTCCATGAGTTTGTAATTCTCAATCTTTAAAGTCAATCTCAAGGATTGAGTAATATCAGTCTTAAAAGCTGATTTTTAATCTTTAAGGAGATTATCCTTTCTGGGGGTCTGATTCATTAGTCTTATCAAGCTAATTTGCACGGTGCCCTCCTCATTTTACGAGATAGATCCTCTCATGGTTAGGATAAGTCTGACCACTTGGCGACCCTGTTTGATGCTGAGGTCCGTGGATTTTCTGCTGATTTTAGAGATGACTTTTCTAGATTTTTCGTCAACCTACAGCTGGTCTGGACGACAACTTCTTGACCTAAATCAAGAAGCGCGTGTCTTTTTCGGAAGACTTTACTTCCTTTTAATGATGGAATTGATTCATCGTGTAGATCCATCTCTTCTTTTCTTTCATCGGGTAAAATGGTTTAGTTTAGTCCAAAGCAAAAGTATTTTCAGTTATTTGTTACAGATATATGTGACATATGTTTAAGATAACTTGGTAAATTTTCCCACACTTGGCTTTTATTTTCCTTTTTATCGTCCTCTATTCCATTTTAAATGAATTTCAACATTTTGGTTTGTTTCTCAATTTATGTCCTTTCCGAGGTTACAATAATTTCGGTGTTAACACCTAGTTTTATCGTTCATAAATATGTATAAACATGATTTTGAGTTCATTTAATTGAAAATTTTGAAAATTTTTACTAGAATTGGGTAGTCAGTATATAAGACTAGGGCTGTTCTTTATTATCAGAGAGCACTAGATTCTAATACAACTACTACGTTACTAGTATTTTTAATAGTAACCAAGTGTATAAAGATAAAAAATTTAAAAATCCGAAAGAATTTAACCCCTTCCCACACTTAAGATCTTGCAATGCCCTCATTTGCAAGAAATCAGTACAATTTAAATTATTGAGGGTGATTAGCGTAGAAATGATTAAATTTTACCAAAGTTTCCAAACATATTGGCGTTTGTTTGCTGAATGATAAATGGTGCATATCATTTGTTCATTTCGTCTGTTGTTACATCACATTTATTTGTCATCTTGCCGTCAAAATTAGTAGCTTTTGCTGAACTTAATGCCAGTCTTTGAAAATGCGCTGTTTTACCCTGTTTTGTACAATCGACAATATACATACATACAAATATAATTATGCATGGAAATTTGAAATGGGACTTAATATCCCACTTTCAAATTCTAAATATGAAATATTAGTACACAATAATAATAAAATAATAAAAATTACACAAATATATCCAATAACATAAGTTTAAACATGAAAAAGTCAAAAGATAAAAACATAAAAATCATAAAAATAACCAAATGGAACTAAATCAGTCTGGATAGGGGTTCCAGTTCGTCTCATCGGGTGGGTTCCATTGTTGGTTATAGGTGTTCTGATAGGCTTGGTTATAGTCATACCGGTTAAAGGGAGGTCGGATATCGGGGCTATGTGGCGGAAAATGAGCAGGTCGAGTAGGTACATAGTTATTTGGTACCTGATATGATAGCTGGCTCATGATTTGGTGCTGATGAACTAACCAGCTATCGTGTTGGCGTCGCCTATAATCCTCGTATACTTGCTCGGAGTTCCACTGCTCATACATACTATGTCTTGCCGCGTTCGTCATTGCTTCCTCATCTATACGAACGTGGACGTCAAGAATAGCATCTCGAAAGACATCCCTAATGTCTTCCGCCTCCTCCATTTCCTCGTCTGAGCCTCTCTCTACCTGAGGATGAGATCCCTCATAGGGTACTGCCTGGTTACGTCTACTTTTCAATACCTTAGCACCCACATAAACTTTCAATCCTAAGGGCTTAACCTGTTCTCTACAAATCTGTAATGGACCCCCTTGATTCCTATCAACACCTAAATACTCTCCAATGAGAGTAACAAAAATACCTCCTCCTATTATACTCCCGTCCTGCATTCCCTCTACCATTTTAGATAAATAAAAAGCAACACAGTAAGGGATATTGACAAAGCTTCTAGGATCCCGAATACACTTTAGGTAGAATAAATCATATAAGGTAATTTTTTCTTTATTATGACCTCTTTGTGTAATCGAGTTAGCCAAAAATCTATGAATAATACGAAGCTCGGCTCTGTCAATATGTGTATAGGAGTGTACTCCTGCTCGTGTAAAAACATCAAAATGTGACATACGCCTCCAAATGGCGTCAGCGTCAAAGTTACTATCTACCCGTTCACCATAATGAATCAAGTTTGTACAATCGGGTAATAGCAACTCACCAGGAGTATATATCTGTAAGGCCCTGGCCATGTCCAGCATGGACATTCTGTACATCCTACCGCCAAGGATAAACCTAAGAAATCTTCTATCATCTATTCTAACTATATTTGTATCAAGTGATACAGTACTCATCAACTCAACACACCATTCCTTATATACAGGTCTACGAATGGTGAAAAGACGTTCCCAATCTGTAAAAGAAGAACTGCCATACCTTTGAACTAAAAGCTGTCTAACACGGTCAGCTAGATGGACCGTTTCCAAAGGGGCCCAATCGATTACCCTTGGCACCTCTACATTTTTTATTACCAATTTGAATTTGTTCCTTTGATATGTCTCGTAATCTCTCCATCTTCTATCAAATCTCAGATTAGGATGTAGAGTGTGCTCAGGAATCGTTGGGAATTCTACTGGCGGCCTCATTGGGAATACTATGAATTCATCAACAAACTGTACCGGATCATAATAAGGTATGTGCTGATCAGGCTGTTGTCGTTCCTGTTGTGGTTCTTGTTCGTGTTGCATTTCTGGTTCTGGTTCTGGTACTGGTGCTGGTCGTCTAGATGATGATGCTCCTGAACCTCCAGTATCGGCTCTCTGTAAAACACATTAAACACAAAATTTGTGCATCCAAATATGCATTAGTGTTAGCAAAATAACAACTTAAAACAATCACTATAACATGTTAAATCAAAATTAAACTTATACACATTTTCACAATTTTTCACAATTATACACTTTTCAAATAAGCACATATGAAAATGTATACAAAATTCATAAGCATTTAACTCAAATAACATGTCAAAATATTCATTACTAATAATTAAACAAGTCTCAAATGGCAAATATATCAAATTAATCAAGTTCATGAATTTTGGACTTAAAAAGTCCACTTTAATCTCCAAAAATCATGTTTAGGATCATTGTTTGGATCATTTAACTATCTAAACATGTTACACTACTCAATTTAGCAATAATTCATGATAAAAATCGGCCATAACCTGTTTATATCAAAAAGCCCCAAATTGCTCAAGAACACAAACCCTAGATTTCTAAAAATTTTGAAGTTTTTGACTTCAAATCATGTTAATTAGCATCAATCTAGGTTATACATGCATAAAATACTAACAATTTAACACTAATTACATTAGAAATTAACAAAATTGCATTAGGTAAAAAATTGGTAATTATCACAAAAACTAGGAATTTATAGAGTTTAGGGGTGTAATTTTTACCAATTTGCTGAAGAATGAGAATCTAGGCATGATTAGAGCAAGAAAAATGACGAATTACGGTGAATTTTGGCGAAATTTGGTGAAGATTTGAGAGTTTTTTCGGGTGTATGTGTGTGTTTTGTGTGAAGAACAGACTCGCTGCTGTATTTGTTTCTGACCTGCATTTGGTCCCCATGCGATCGCATGGGTTCCAAGTGCAAACCCCATGCGATCGCATGGGGTGCCGGCTACAGTGATTTCTGACTTTTTTTTTTTTTTTTTTTTTTATATAAAATCTTATACTTTATAAAACTTATAATTAATTAAATTTTAAAAATTTGGTTTCCTTTAGGAGCGAGGGCGTTTCGGATCGTTGTCCTAGTCTGTCCCTCGACAAAATTTTAAAATTTTTCAAATCAAAGCGCGGTTTTTTAAAAGTAAAGTTTTTTGGGTTTTTTAAATGTTTTTGGCATACTTTAATTCAATAAGATTAAAAATAATGATAATAAAAGTTCTCGTCCCTCCCTCGGGTAAAGCAATTTCGGTTTAAAGACCTAGTCTTCAACTTACGACGAATTTTAAAAATCATATTTTTAACTTAATGAGATAAAGTAAATTTTTGTTTTTAAATTCACACAACTTAAATATAAAATTCAAAATTAATATTAAAAATTCACACCAAACTTAAAATTTGAAATGCATAAAATTAAAAATTCATATTTTAAAAATTAAAAATTCACACCAAACTTAATTTAAAAATTCATATTATAAATTCTCATCAAACTCATATTAATTTTTCAAGTATTTACAATTTTAAATATATTGTTTTTACAAAGTTTACAATATTAATTTAAGATTTAAATATTAATTTTAAAAACATGGTAAAAATAAAATTAAAAATCTTTTTGGCTTTTTATCCCACTTTAATCAATCAAATATTATCAAAAATATACGCCCCTCTTTTCGGTAAAGTAATTTCGGTTCCAAGACCTAATTTAACTCATGACGAATTTTTGAAATATTTTGGGTTGATTGATTAAAGATATTTATACCTTAAGAATAAACGTTAAATTTCGCAGTGATGTAATAAATTTTTGAATGATATCAATAATTTCGGTCGCCAAACCTAATTTTATTCAATACCAATTTAATACTTTATAGCGAACAAATTAGCGTTTATTATCAAAAGGTTAAAAATAAAAAAATAAAAACTGTACAAACATACCTGTGAAATAGATTTCTTAGTTATATGATCTATCCCATTCATAAGATAGTCGGTTTAATTGGTTTTCCATAGCTACATAGGCGTAACCTCGAGCATTCAGTGTCTTTTCTTCTAAACATATGAACGGTCCGTCTCTGCATAAAGTAACAAATTCGGTGTTTGAATAGGTTTGATTATTTGAACATTTACCTCCATGTGACCATTTTCCGCATTTGTGACATCTTTCTAGGTGTCGTGCTCTTCTTTTCGCTGCGGATTTTGATTTTCCTTTACCAAATTGTAACTTATTATCTTCGCATCTGGATTCTTTTCTAACTCCGTCCATTCTTTCTCTGATTACTGATACTATTTCACTCGGTAGTATGTCATTATTACGTTTAGTGATCAAAGCGTGTAGCATTAGACCATGGTTTAGTTCACAGGCAGTCTTCATTTTGTAAAAACCTAAAAAAAATAAAAATTCAGAATGGGGGGAGAAGACTAGTTCTTTAGGGTCTGCTAGGGAAAGACCATTTGGATTCCATTTTCGAGAACTACACGAAAATAGACAATCTAACTCTAACAGATTTACATATTATCCTTTAAAGACTTGATTCTCCCCACACTTAGTTAGCTGTGGTGTCGAAATTGTGATTAACTTCGTTGTCAACTTCCATTGGACCATGTATATAGTGTTTAACTCTGTGACCATTAACTTTAAATTCAATCCCATTTGAATTTATCAATTCTACTGTTCCGTATGGGAAAACTCTTTTGACTATGAATGGTCCAGACCATCTTGATTTCAATTTTTCAGGAAATAGCTTGAATCGTGAATTGAAAAGAAGAACTCTGTCTCCTTCTTTAAATTCTTTTGAACTTCTGATTCTTTTATCATGCCATTTCTTCGTTCTTTCTTTATAGATTAACGAATTTTCGTATGCTTCATGCCTTAATTCTTCTAATTCGTTTAGTTGACTTAATCGTAGACGTCCGGCTTCATGTAAATCAAGATTACATGTTTTCAAAGCCCAAAATGCTTTGTGTTCAATTTCTACTGGAAGATAACATGCTTTTCCATAAACAAGTCTAAAAGGTGTGGTTCCAATTGGAGTTTTGTAGGCTGTTCTAAAAGCCCAGAGTGCATCCTCCAATTTAATGGACCATTCCTTCGGATTTGATCCTACGGTTTTCTCTAGAATACGTTTTAAAGCTCGGTTGGTATTTTCAACTTGTCCACTTGTTTGTGGATGATATGCGGTGGAGATTTTATGAGTTACTCCATATCTTTTAAGAACTTTCTCAAGTTGATTATTATAGAAATGAGTACCCCGATCACTTATTAAAGCTTTCGGTGTTCCAAACCTTGCAAAAAGACGTTTTAAAAAGTTGACTACAACTCGTGCATCGTTAATTGGGAGAGCTTGTGCTTCCGCCCATTTAGATACATAATCAATGGCTACGAGTATATATAGATTATTATGAGATTTTGGAAATGGACCCATAAAGTCAATACCCCAAATGTCAAATACTTCACATACTTGGATGACATTTTGTGGCATTTCATCACGTTGACTTATTTTTCCGGCCCTTTGACAAGCATCACAGGATTTGCAAAGAAGGTGTGCGTCTTTGTAAATTGTAGGCCAATAGAATCCAACATCATAAACTTTTCTTGCTGTTAGTTGAGGCCCATAATGCCCTCCTGTTGGTCCTGTGTGACAATGGTTTAATATTTTACTGGCTTCATTTCCAAATACACATCGGCGTATTATTCCATCGGGACAACTTTTAAACAGATGTGGATCTTCCCAGAAATAGTGTTTTATATCACTGAAGAATTTCTTTCGTCTTTGGTACGATAATCCTTTTTCAAGGAATCTACATACTAAATAGTTTGCATAGTCTGCAAACCATGGAATTTCTTTATAATCTATCTTCAATAGATATTCATCAGGAAAGTTGTCTTGTATGGCCGATTCATTTAGAACTTCTAATTCGGGATTTTTAAGACGAGAAAGATGATCAGCGGTGAGATTTTCTGCTCCTTTTTTATCTCGGATTTCAATATCAAACTCTTGTAAGAGTAAGATCCAACGGATTAATCTTGATTTAGCATCTTGTTTTGAAAATAGGTATCTAAGAGCAGAATGGTCGGTATAGACCACCGTTTTTGCTAGAACGAGATATGATCGAAATTTGTCAAAAGCAAAGACAATAGCAAGGAGTTCTTTTTCAGTAGTTGTATAGTTCGTTTGTGCTCCTTGTAACGTCTTACTAGCATAATATATAGGTTGAAATTGTTTTTCAATCCTTTGTCCTAAAACGGCTCCCATTGCAAAATCACTTGCATCGCACATTAGTTCAAATGGTAGATTCCAATTTGGTGTTATCATGATCGGTGCATTAGTGAGTTTCTCTTTAAGAATATTAAAAGATTTGATACACTCATCTGAAAAGATGAATGGAGCATCCTTTTCTAGGAGTTTATTTATAGGAGTGGCAATTTTAGAAAAATCTTTTATGAAACGTCGGTAAAAACCGACATGCCCTAGAAAACTCCTAACTCCTCTAACATTGGTGGGATGTGAAAGTTTAGCAATTACATCTACTTTAGCTCTATCCACTTCAATTCCTTCTTTTGAAATTTTATGTCCAAGAACGATGCCTTCTTTAACCATGAAATGGCATTTCTCCCAATTAAGTACTAGATTTGATTGTTCGCATCTAATAAGCATTCGTTCCAGATTAACTAGACATGATTCAAATGTATCACCGAAGACTGAAAATTCATCCATGAAAACTTCCATGCATTCTTCTATCATGTCGTGAAAAATCGCCATCATACACCTTTGAAAGGTTGCAGGGGCGTTGCAAAGTCCAAATGGCATGCGTTTGTAAGCAAAAGTACCATAAGGGCACGTGAATGTGGTTTTCTCTTGATCTTCGGGTGCTATTGGAATTTGAAAATATCCGGAAAATCCATCTAGAAAACAATAGTAACTATTTCCGGCTAATCTTTCCAACATTTGATCTATGAAGGGTAAGGGAAAGTGATCTTTTCTGGTGGCGTCATTTAATTTTCTATAATCAATACATACACGCCATCCTATTACAGTCCTAGTAGGAATAAGCTCATTTTTTCATTTGTAATGACAGTCATGCCACCTTTCTTAGGCACGCATTGAACTGGGCTTACCCATGGACTATCAGAGATTGGATAAATTAGACCTGCATCTAGCAATTTAATAATCTCTTTCTTAACTACATCTTGCATATTAGGATTTAGTCTTCGTTGGCGTTGCACATACGTTTTATGACCTTCTTCCATAAGGATTTTATGTGTGCAATACGAAGGACTTATTCCTTTAATATCATGAATCTTCCATGCAATGGCTGGTTTATGAGCTTTTAACACAGAAATGAGTTGTGATTTCTCATTTTCAGTAAGAGAAGACGATATTATTACAGGTAATTCAGATTCACCATGTAAATAAGCGTATTCCAAATGGTTTGGAAGTGGCTTTAACTCTAATTTCGGAGGTTCTTCTATCGATGATTTATATCGATATCTGTCTTCTTCTTTTAACATTTGAATTTCTTCTGTTGTTGGTTCATATCCATTAGCTATAAGTGTAGCTAATATTTCAGCTTCATCAATTGGTTCATTACCTTCTCCTAAAGAACATTCTCCTGTTCCTTGTAATTCTGGAAATTCTTCTAATAATTCTGCATGTGCTTCTATAGTTTGAATATAATAACATGTATCATCTGCAGATTGTGGTTGTTGCATTGCTCTATCAACTGAAAAGGTAACACTTTCGTCCTCTATACTTAGGGTCAGTTTCTTACCGAACACGTCTATCATTGCTTTAGCCGTATTTAAGAATGGTCTTCCTAATATGAGAGGAACTTGAGAATCTTCTTCCATGTCCAAAACAACAAAATCTACTGGAAATACTAAAGTACCAACTTTAACTAGCATGTTCTCCATTATCCCTCTAGGATATTTTATTGATCTATCGGCTAGTTGTATGCTTATTCTGGTTGGTTTCAATTCTCCAAGGTCTAGTTTAGCGTATAGTGAATATGGCATTAGATTTATACTAGCACCTAAGTCTGCCAATGCTTCTATTGAACTAAGACTACCCAGAAAACATGGAATTGTGAAACTTCCTGGATCAGATAATTTTTCTGGTATCTTATTCAACAGCACTGCTGAACAATTAGCATTCATAGTAACAGCCGAGAGTTCTTCCATTTTCTTTCTATTTGAGATTAGATCTTTCAAGAATTTAGCATATCTAGGCATTCCTGAAATCACATCAATGAAAGGAAGATTTACATTTATCTGTTTAAACATATCCAAGAATTTGGATTGCTCGGCTTCAAGTTTCTCTTTCTTCATTTTACTCGGGTAAGGAAGTGGTGGTTGGTATGGTTTAACATAAGGTTTAGCCTTAACTGTGTTATCTTCATTAACCTTTTCAACTACCGGTTCTTTTTCCTTATCTTGATCAGGTTGTGGTTCTTGTGGAGTAGGAATAGCTTCATCAGAAGTTACAGGTATTTCAGGTGGTTTAAGTGTTGTACCACTTCTTGTGGTAATGGCTTTAGCTGTTTCATTCCGGGGGTTAGCATTTGTATCACTAGGTAGACTTCTCGGTTTTCTTTCACCTATTAACCTTGCTAGGTTACTTACTTCTTGTTCCAGATTTTGAATAGAAGCTTGTTGATTTCTAAATGCTTGAGCATTTTGTTCACTGGTTTGTTTTTGAGATGTGAAAAACTGCGTTTGAGTTTCAACTAGCTTCGTCATCATATCTTCTAAATTCGGCTTTTTATCATCGGTTTGTTGTGGTGGTTTATTTTGAAAATTAGGTCTTTGCTGGTTGTAAGTATTATTGGATACTTGTTGATTGCTAGGACCTTGTTGGTTGTTGTATGGAATATTTCGGTTATAATTCTGGTTTTGATTGTAAATCAGTCTTGGCGGTTAATAATTATTCTGATAATTATTTCCAGGCCTTTGGTTTATGTATGAAATATTCTCTCTTTGTTCCATTGTTAATTCAATACTGAGACAATCTTTTGTCAAATGTGGTCCTCCACACTGCTCACAACTAATTCGTATTGAGTGAATATCTTTAGTCATCTTTTCCATTCGTGTCTCCACAGCATCTATCTTTGCGGAAATGGAATCTAAGTCATGGCTAGAATCGGCTCTAGCTGCTTTAGATGATCTAACGATATCTTTTTCTTGGTGCCACTCGTGTGAGTGGGAAGCAGTGTTATCAATAATTTTTTAAGCATCAGTTTCGGTTTTCTTCATAATAGAACCACCAGCTGCTATATCTATGTCTTTCCTTGTAGTGATGTCGCATCCTTGGTAGAATATTTGTACTATTTGACAGGTGTCTAAACCATGTTGCGGACATCCTCTTAATAAATTTCCATATCTTGTCCATGCCTCATATAGAGTTTCATTTGGTTTCTGTGTAAACGTAACAATTTCTGCTTGAAGTCTTACGGCTTTAGATGCAGGAAAGAATTGTTTAAGAAATTTTTCAACTAAAACGTCCCATGTATCAATCGCCCCTTCAGGTAATGATTCCAACCAATCTTTGGCTTCTCCCTTTAAAGTCCAGGGAAATAACATGAGATATATCTGTTCATCCTCCACTTCTCGGATTTTAAATAGTGTGCAAATCCTATTAAAGGTACGTAGATGTTCATTTGGATCTTCCTTCGACGCACCACTAAATTGACATTGATTAGTCACCATATGTAGAATTTGTCCTTTGATTTCATAATCTGGCGCATTAATGTCTGGATGAGTAATTGCGTGACCTTGGCCAGTGCGTTTAGCTCTCATTCGGTCTTCCATACTTAAAGGTTCCAGATTCTCCATAATTGAATTTGTTGAATCGGAATCACTAGAGGATTCTGATTTAATGGTTCGTTCCTGTGATGACCCGGAAATTTCTGACCAAATTTAAACTTAATCTTTGTACGATTAATATTTCTGACATGATAAGCAAAGTCTGTAAAACTGAATCTCAAAATTTTTGAACTACTTTCATATATTCAAATACCTTTCGGTTGTTCTTGACGATTCGCGAACAATTATATGTATATAGATACATATATATATATATATATTCTATAACTTGAAAACGTAACAATGTATTAATTGTTTGATACCGTACATTAAACTTATTGGTTTAAATATTTATTTGAATATATATGAAAAGTTGGAATATTAATTGTATGAATAACTTGCGACGTATATTTAAAACGTGTTTATGAATGTTGAAAATATATATTAACTTGGTCATAAAACGATTTGTTATTATATATATATTAACAAATAGCGAGACAATGATTTATAGAAGTAAATGACCAAAACACTCGAAAGTTTAAGATACACTTAGAATGATATAGTTTATTGATAATTTAAGACTATATTTTAACAAAGGTACGAGTCACAAAACGTAAATTGCGAGTTTTCTAAGCGTACGAAAATGCGTTCGAGAAACCGAAACTGGGACATAAGTCGAGTGACAACGTACGAGTCATCGGAACGAAAATTACAAGTCAACTATGCACATGAATTTAATATAATATATAATTAATTATTTAAATTATATATTTTATATATATTATATTTAATTATGTCGACAAACAAGAAAACAAAAAATATGTGAGCTGGATCTGACGGCCATGCGATCGCATAAGAAATAGGCATAAAACCCATGCGATCGCATGGGCATCAGATTTCAAAAAGTTGCCTATAAAAGTCCAGTTTCTGCTCGAATTCTTTTACACATATACTCTGTAAGTATTTAATTATAATAATAATAATAATAATTATTATTATTATTATTATTATTATTATTATTATATTATTATTATTATTAAGATTATTATTATTATTATTAATCTTAATATTTTTAGTAATATTATACATAAAATATTACGACGAGGTCATGAGCGTGTCACTTTCAAAACAAGCTTCAAACGAGATAGAACTAAGGAAATTATGGGTTATAGCTATGGAGGTTATGGGTAATGTTCATGGGTATTGTTCGCAAGTCAAACCTAGTATTTATCATCTCTGTTGCGTCTACGTACTTTCCTGCAATATTGAATCTCAATATTGATACGTGAGCATTCATATCTTATCTTTTATATATTAATAGTGTATACATGTCTAGTGCTCGAGTATATATTTATACATGCTTGTATGCTAAATTTTGTCGTTAAACAGTTTATAATGAATCACGAATTAAATACATATATTACTGGTAAAAGGTATATGATATACATGTTTTCGGAAAACTGGTGAAAAATCAATAACTTTTCATTTAGAAATCGCGTAATTTCGATGAACGAATCAAAAGATATGGTCAACTGAATTATAATTGACGTTAATTGGAATTGCTTTTAAATCTGCAATTAATATTTAAACAACCTTTTTATGAGATTGATAAAATACTACTAGCCAAGTAAATGAATCCTTATATAAGGCACGTCTCGTTTTGTTGAACAATTGTCAAAATTGACTTTTTGAAATGACCTTTGATAACTTTTGTATGTCGATCTCGAGCATTAGGATTGTGATACACTATAACCCAACCTAGTTTATTAGACATGTATTGACCAGCATATGTTCTCTAGGTTGAGATCTACGGTTAATCTTGCATTCCGAGTTACGGTCACTTTTTGATGAATGACCTTATGTGCTGCTAAGGTGAGTTTCATTTGCTCCCTTTTTAATTGCTTTTGCAATCTATATTTTTGAGCTGAGAATACATGCACTTTATTTTAAACGCAATGGATACAAGTACATACTAAATTCTACACTGAGTTTGAACCGAAAATCCCTTAGCTTTGGTAACTAGTAACTGCCAGTTATAAGAACTGGTGGGCGCGAGTAGTAGCATATGGATCCATAGGGTTTGATATCCCCGTCCGAGCTAGAGCACTAGCCTTTTAACGGACGTATGCTATTTGAGAAGCGTACACGTTGGTTTGCGTGTATTATTAAGATGATTATACAAAGGGTACAAATTATATATACGTTAAGTATAGTTACCAGGGTGCTCAATTTCGTAGAATATTTTGATAAACGTTTCTGGATGAAACAACTGAAATCTTGTGATCCACCTTTATATACAGATTATGCGCAACATTAAAACTATGAACTCACCAACCTTTGTGTTGACACTTGTTAGCATGTTTATTCTCAGGTTCCCTAGAAGTCTTCCGCTGTTTGCTTATATGATAGACAAGCTATGTGCATGGAGTCTTACATGGCATATTTTTCAAGAAAACGTTGCATTCACCAAATCATCACCATGTATCTTATTTTGACTGCATTGTCAACGGAAGTACTGTTGTAAACTATTATTTACGGTGATTGTCTATATGTAGAAATCACCAGATGTCGAAAACCTTTGATTTAAATATTCATATATGGTTTGCCTTTTCAAAAGAATGCAATGTTTATAAAATGTATCATATAGAGGTCAAATACCTCGCAATGAAATTGATGAATGACGTATTCGTCCATATGGATTTGGAGCGATCGTCATAGTTGGTATCAGAGCATTGGTCCTAGTGAACCAGGTCTTGCATAAGTGTGTCTAACTGATAGTTGTTAGGATGCATTAGTAAGTCTGGACTTCGACTGTGTCTGCATGTCAAAAGTTTTGCTTATCATTTCTTGTCATAAATTACCTGTCTATCATCTTAAGTCTAAACGCGTCTTATTGCATTGATTGCATAGATAGTGTATAGACAAAATTCATATCTTGGCATATCTATTACAGTAAACTTTAACTGCCATCTTCAGAAAATTTCTCCGTAATTTACGGGATTTTGGTATTATATATACATATGTAAATTATGTATTGAAGAGTACCAATCTAAATTCTATAATCTATTTCATATCAAAAATCATCTCTCTAATTATACAAGATGGATCCAGTATCTAGTTCAAATTCCTTAAATTCTGACAGCTATTCCGATATGGATATTCACCTGAACTCTGAAGAAAGTGTAACCGGAATGGATCAACTAATCAGCCATCACCTATTTTGGATGAATTAGGGATGAGTTCGTAGCCTACTTAATCATTGGAGACAAGAAGAAGGTGATCCCTTCCATCCACCACATTCACCTCTTGGCGAAGAACCTGAAGCACTTACCGGCGAACCTATTCGTAATACTATTTTCTCTCTCATTTCCAGAGTATCTCATCATGATTATATACTATCCCATATTATAAATCTTATTTATCCGATCGTCCGAACCACCGATCATCCCGGTATAATAGAAGAAGTCAACGAGCTTCGTGCTCGGGTAGTGGCTTTGGAGAATATGGTGCAAGGGTTACGAACACCAGCAGCAGCACCCGCAGCATAACCGGTACCACCATCATCCACACCAACAGGATCATTACCACCACCAACAACCACATCCGCATCACACGCCTCAACATCACAATCTGTACCTCGAATATCAACATCATACGCACCATAGGTACCAAGAAGTACCAGCAACGACAAACGATGAAGTATGGATTTATAACTTCATCGGAGAAACATTCTACGGCGATTATGTAATTTCTAAAGTTTAGAGATTATCTATTCTAGCCTTAACCCTAAATCAGATAGAGTAGAAACCCTTATCCGAATGCTGTAAGATACAAGCTAGACTTGTTTTACCAACAACATCAACAGTACCCTTAGCCTCACCAGCACAGTCAGTGCTGTCAACATCGTCAGAATCAGCAGCACCTCTAACATCACAAGCTCCGTCAGTTCAAGAAAGCACCGTGGACATCATTACGAGTCAACAACGAGTATATTGTATCAATGAGTTATGAAGTAATAACACAATTCATCTAAAGAATTTATATGTATATCTTATATATATAAATTTTAAAACCATCATGAATCTTTTCGTACTAAGCTATTACGTGTGAATTTTAAGGGGTAGATACTACTTGGTTAATTCATATTACTAATATGCTATGATGTACATCCTTCGTTAACAACTTAACCATCGTTAACTACAAATATCCGTTTCAACTCAATAAATTCCATTTCATAATGAACTTAGTGTATTAATTAGTTACATGTTTGATTTTACACTTTTATCTTCGATGTACTCGAAACTTTCTAGAAAACATCATTTATATCTTATGAAGTTCATAAGAATTCCACGAGCATCAACATCCTTCACCGAGGAATAAGAATAAATAATGAAGTATTGATTTTATTAGTGAAATACTCCGCGAAGATTATGTAATCCTTAATGTTTTAGAGATTATTCATTCAATTCAAAAATCAAATGAGCTTAATATGATATTAACTCATCAAATCTGTATTACATCTGAAGAAAATATACATACATATATTTTCATAAACACGGTAATAAAAAAAAAAATTTTGTACAAAGTATTAATTGTGAAATCTTTAACGGGTAGGTAATACTCGGGAAATATATAAGTTCACAATTAATATATTATACTGTACATTCTTCAACTTTGATTCAAAAATTATTAACTATGCTCACAGCGATATACAATCGTTTCCATACAAATTCAATTACATATTCTGATTTTGAAAAATCAGAATCCAAGCCAAGATTTAACAGAAAACATCACTCTTAGATTCTTACATCTTTCAAATGCTATACTTTGACTTCAAAACTGTGCTAGAACATCACTTCTATTCATAAACCCAGAAAAAAAAATTGTATCGTTCAAAATTCTAGAACATCATATGTATCTTGACAATTACAATCTTCATGCAAACCCTTCAAACTTTTGAAAACACCTCGGACTGATAACCAACGATTCGGTTATGATAACTTTGAATGCTGATGAAGCAGCAAAAACTGTAAACGACCTTAACAGCCAAAAGTTTGATGATAAAGAATAGTGTGTTGGCAAAGCTCAGAAAAAGAGAAGGTTTGGAACTGGAAAACGGATTGAGCAAAGTATGAAGGAGGCTGTGGATAAATCACAAAGACTAAACCTGCCTTCAAAGAATCCAAATTATTCAGTATCTGCTGAAGCCATTAACGAATACCTTGCTTCCGAATCTAAACCCTTGCGGACAATATTCTTCATCATCCTCTGATATTAGAAATTCTAAGATATCATCGTATCTTTCATTATAAATATCCTCCATATTTCTGGAGATAATTCCATAATCATTCTTATCAAAAATCAATTTTCTCCTTGCGATATCTGTGTAACATCATAAAAAAAAACTATTTTAGTTTCTAAATTCTGAAACCTTCGAGTTTAAAATATGAATATTTTTGAAGAGGTGTTGGGAACTGAAGCATGAGTTAGTATAATATAATGACACTTGATCAACGTGATTATATTACAGTAAGTCATGCTGAGTTTCTAATAGAACGTGATAAAGGTTCACAGATCATACCCTCATTATAAACCATGTTACATAACTCTTTCATTCTATTTAACCTCTAAACTATCAAGAAAATATTTTCTATCTTTTTTGAGGTATTCTGGTAATTTGACAAGTCAGATTGTGCTATTACCGTTTCTTTTTAGAACATTAACTATGTTCATTCCGAAATTCATACCTACGAATTCTGGACCATTATTCGCTTGATTTAAAGTCGGGAAGATAAAACAAAAGCATGAAGCTTCAAAATATCAATGGGAGTATATATAAATCACAGTAAATTGGAGAGAGTATTAACTGTGGATGTCAATGATTATGGAAAGACAGAAGCAGAGACATCGAAATATAAGGGAAGATATAAAACCCAACAACCACCCAGAAATTACAAACCGTGTATATCAATGCGTATAGCAATATAAAGACACGGGAGAATAAAAAACATTATAACTCCAAGGTAATGGTAGAAGAAAATAACTTCCTCCGGTGGTAGATGAAAAAGAAGAATGACAGATATGAAAGTTAGGAGTATATCAAGAATCAGAACTGGATGAAGCATTTTTCACAATCTTTTGAAAATAGAAAATGAGGAAGAAGATGTAAGAGTGATGAAAATAATGAAACGGAAGAGGTCAATTTATAACGAAATATTAAACATAGCAATCAAGGCAAATTACGCATTTAATCAAAAGAAATCTTAATTTCCTTAAATTCCGAAGAATCAAATCTTATTTAGATTATGAAGATTTTCTATTCCTTAAATTACGGAAATCAATCGTTAATATGTCAAGAGTTAAGACGAATCTCTATTCTTCATTTCACTCTTTTACGATAACTTCTCTCATACGCTTCGAATAATCGGATTGTTTTATCCATATTATTCAACGGTGATAAAACTCTATTTATCAACACATATACGTCATGAAAACATTTTTATTGTTAGTCATGATGACCTCACTCAAATTTCGGGACGAAATTTCTTTAACGGGTAGGTACTGTGATGACCCGGAAATTTCTGACCAAATTTAAACTTAATCTTTGTACGATTAATATTTCTGACATGATAAGCAAAGTCTGTAAAACTGAATCTCAAAATTTTTGAACTACTTTCATATATTCAAATACCTTTCGGTTGTTCTTGACGATTCGCGAACAATTATATGTATATAGATACATATATATATATATATATATATATATATATATATATATATATATATATATATATATATATATATATATTCTATAACTTGAAAACGTAACAATGTATTAATTGTTTGATACCGTACATTAAACTTATTGGTTTAAATATTTATTTGAATATATATGAAAAGTTGGAATATTAATTGTATGAATAACTTGCGACGTATATTTAAAACGTGTTTATGAATGTTGAAAATATATATTAACTTGGTCATAAAACGATTTGTTATTATATATATATTAACAAATAGCGAGACAATGATTTATAGAAGTAAATGACCAAAACACTCGAAAGTTTAAGATACACTTAGAATGATATAGTTTATTGATAATTTAAGACTATATTTTAACAAAGGTACGAGTCACAAAACGTAAATTGCGAGTTTTCTAAGCGTACGAAAATGCGTTCGAGAAACCGGAACCGGGACATAAGTCGAGTGACAACGTACGAGTCATCGGAACGAAAATTACAAGTCAACTATGCACATGAATTTAATATAATATATAATTAATTATTTAAATTATATATATTATATATATTATATTTAATTATGTCGACAAATAAGAAAACAAAAAATATGTGAGCTGGATCTGACGGCCATGCGATCGCATGAGAAATAGGCATAAAACCCATGCGATCGCATGGGCATCAGATTTCAAAAAGTTGCATATAAAAGTCCAGTTTCTACTCGAATTCTTTTACACATATACTCTGTAAGTATTTAATTATAATAATAATAATAATAATAATTATTATTATTATTATTATTATTATTATTATATTATTATTATTATTATTATTATTAAGATTATTATTATTATTATTAATCTTAATATTTTTAGTAATATTATACATAAAATATTACGACGAGGTCATGAGCGTGTCACTTTCAAAAAAAGCTTCAAACGAGATAGAACTAAGGAAATTATGGGTTATAGCTATGGAGGTTATGGGTAATGTTCATGGGTATTGTTCGCAAGTCAAACCTAGTATTTATCATCTCTGTTGCGTCTACGTACTTTCCTGCAATATTGAATCTCAATATTGATACGTGAGCATTCATATCTTATCTTTTATATATTAATAGTGTATACATGTCTAGTGCTCGAGTATATATTTATACATGCTTGTATGCTAAATTTTGTCGTTAAACAGTTTATAATGAATCACGAATTAAATACATATATTACTGGTAAAAGGTATATGATATACATGTTTTCGGAAAACTGGTGAAAAATCAATAACTTTTCATTTAGAAATCGCGTAATTTCGATGAACGAATCAAAAGATATGGTCAACTGAATTATAATTGACGTTAATTGGAATTGCTTTTAAATCTGCAATTAATATTTAAACAACCTATTTATGAGATTGATAAAATACTACTAGCCAAGTAAATGAATCCTTATATAAGGCACGTCTCGTTTTGTTGAACAATTGTCAAAATTGACTTTTTGAAATGACTTTTGATAACTTTTGTATGTCGATCTCGAGCATTAGGATTGTGATACACTATAACCCAACCTAGTTTATTAGACATGTATTGACCAGCATATGTTCTCTAGGTTGAGATCTACGGTTAATCTTGCATTCCGAGTTACGGTCACTTTTTGATGAATGACCTTATGTGCTGCTAAGGTGAGTTTCATTTGCTCCCTTTTTAATTGCTTTTGCAATCTATATTTTTGAGCTGAGAATACATGCACTTTATTTTAAACGCAATGGATACAAGTACATACTAAATTCTACACTGAGTTTGAACCGAAAATCCCTTAGCTTTGGTAACTAGTAACTGCCAGTTATAAGAACTGGTGGGCGCGAGTAGTAGTATATGGATCCATAGGGTTTGATATCCCCGTCCGAGCTAGAGCACTAGCCTTTTAACGGACGTATGCTATTTGAGAAGCGTACACGTTGGTTTGCGTGTATTATTAAGATGATTATACAAAGGGTACAAATTATATATACGTTAAGTATAGTTACCAGGGTGCTCAATTTCGTAGAATATTTTGATAAACGTTTCTGGATGAAACAACTGAAATCTTGTGATCCACCTTTATATACAGATTATGCGCAACATTAAAACTATGAACTCACCAACCTTTGTGTTGACACTTGTTAGCATGTTTATTCTCAGGTTCCCTAGAAGTCTTCCGCTGTTTGCTTATATAATAGACAAGCTATGTGCATGGAGTCTTACATGGCATATTTTTCAAGAAAACGTTGCATTCACCAAATCATCACAATGTATCTTATTTTGACTGCATTGTCAACGGAAGTACTGTTGTAAACTATTATTTACGGTGATTGTCTATATGTAGAAATCACCAGATGTCGAAAACCTTTGATTTAAATATTCATATATGGTTTGCCTTTTCAAAAGAATGCAATGTTTATAAAACGTATCATATAGAGGTCAAATACCTCGCAATGAAATTGATGAATGACGTATTCGTCCATATGGATTTGGAGCGATCGTCACAGTTCCTCAACAATCTCTGTTGGAATGATTGGTGGTTCCGAAGGAAAGTTTAGTGGTTCAGGATCTACGAATCGTTCCTGAATATTCTCCGGATTCTCAATTGTGAGGTCGGGTTCAAAAAATGGATTATCGGAAATTTGAACTGGAGTACTTGGTCGACTGGATGACGATTCTAAAGAAAAATCAACGGCAGTAATATTTGCTAAATGTCTTGATCTAGTTACAGGTGGTGAACGTACAAAAGGTGGTGAACGTCTTGCTCGGTGCATTCACTGAATATCCTATTAGTTTTTAAAAGGAAAGAAAAATTATAATAAGTTATCCAATCAATAGACTTTTCTGATTTTGCCCACGTTTCGAATAGCCAAAAGATGCAGCAGAGGGGCAGGATTCGTTTGGTCTCAATATAATTGAGGACTGTTTGGCTCCAATAACCCGGTCCACATACAAATCCAACTATTACTACGAACCAGAAAATTTTGATGTCTATTAATTTAATCACTTAAAATAAATTTTCGTAATTTTAAGAAATTTAGATAAGAAGTAGAATAAAAATCTATGTCCTAAAACTAGAATAGCGAGAAATAAGAAAGAAAAATAGTTCGTCGGAAAAAGGTCGAAAAAGAAAAATGGTTGAAAAATAAAAGGTGACGGAAAAATAAAAGAAACTTATAAAACTTAAAACACTTGACTAACCTAACCTTATTACTACAACTAACTTAAAATTATAATCGCAAATTGAGATTACTAATTGGAATGATAATTGATACATAGGAAAAAGTCGTCTAAAAATATTAAAGCTTACAGGAAAAACTAAATCCCAAATGGAAATAACTTAAAAAGGTACTGAAATCTAAAAAACTGTGTCGCAAAATTCTAAAGCACTTAAATCTTAGTCTAAAGAAAAAGCACTTAAGGAATTCTACGGCAAAGCCTAAAATTCTCGAAGTAAAAATAACTATGGCAAAGACTATGAATTAAAACTAAATATGAGCGAAAAATACAAAAGTTACGCTAAAACGATTAAAAAGGGAAAAAATATAAAAATATATAAAAAGTTGTAAAAAGTACAATTTTTATAAAAATATTATTTTTATATTATTTATTTTATAAAACTATTAATTTTACAATTTAAATAAACTAATTAAACTAAAAATACAAATTAATTAATATCTAAAATTAATTAATATAATAACTAAACCTAATTAGGGTTTAATATTAATAATAATTAATAATAATCCGTAATTAATGCTGTCGGCAGGTTCAGTAGGGCGTGTCAGATGGGCTCATGCAATCGCATGAGTCCTCAGTTGCCCAGCCATGCGATCGCATGGGCTAGGGTTTCGGGCCACAGAGTGGGCTGCTACAGTACAGGCCGAATTAAATTTTTTTTTCTTTCAGTTTTTGCTGTAAAATATAAAATATATTTATTAATTAAATAAAACTTATATTTTTACAAAATAAAAAAATAGAAATAAAGAAACTTTATAAAACTTAAATATTTACCAAACTCTAAAAAAAAAATATTTATATTTATATTTTTCTTTTTTTATATTTTCGAATATTTAAAACGTATTTTTATAAAAACGAATTTTAATAAAAGTAAAAAAAAATCTTTTTTTTTTTATATTAGCGTTGCGCTTCCGGCGTTTAAAAGTTCCCCGGCAGCGGCGCCAAAAATATACTTGATGTTTCGCGAGGTGTATATAAAATAGCTTATATTTTTACAGGAAATACTATTAGATACGATACAATTTTACACAAGATATTTATTTATTTAGAGAATGGATATACTTAAACCTTGCTACAACACTTATAGGCAGTGTACCTAATCGTACAGTAGTGTAGTTTTTAGTAAGTCCGGTTCGTTCCACAGGGAAATCTTTAAACAAAGCTTAACGCTATATTAGTTTACTTTTATAAAAATACAAATATATATATGAGTAATATTATTATTATAAAGGGGGGTTTTTACCGTTTAATGACCGGTTTGTCGATTTTAAAACTTTAGTCGCAGTTAAAACCAAATGTAAAATAATAAATAAATACAAGACTTAAATTAAAGCGTAAAGTAAATAACGATAATGAAATTGCGAATAATAAAAGTGCGATAAAATAAACTTGCGATAATTAAAAAGTACGATAATTAAAAGTGCAATTAAATACAATAACAATAAAAATGCGATAATTAGAAGTGCAATTAAATATAAAATAAAGGAAATTAAATATGAAATAAAAGAATTATGCTTATTTAAACTTCCGTAATCATGATGTTTGACGTGTTGATTTTAGTTTTATGCCCATGGGTTAATTGTCCTTTGTCCTGGATTATTTAATATGTCCGTCTGGTTTTTGTCCATAATAGTCCATCAGTCATAAATATAAAGTGCGAGTGTCCTCGTCAAATTATCCTTATACCCGAAGTTAAATATTCCAACTAATTGGGGACTTAAACTGTAACAAGATTTTAATACTTTGTTTAATAATTACACCAGGATGTCGACTGAGTGTAATCCAAGGTTTTAATATTTTGTTATCAATTATACCAAGTGTCCTTGTACATAATTTCACCACTGTTTTAATTATTCTAGTGGCTATTAATCCATTCCCGTGTCCGGTTAAATGAACGATTATTCGTACATATAAATACCCCGCCCATCGTGTCCGATCGAATGTATATGGTAATTTATAGGAACGCCCAATTGTAAATCTTTATATTAACATTAACAAACTATCATTTAGTTAAACAAATATAAAGCTCATTAATAGCCCATAGTCTAATTTCCACAAGTGTCGTTCTTTTGTCCAAACCCCAATTATGGTACAAAGCCCAATTACCCAATTTTAGTGATTAGCCCAACATCATGATTACTTCGTTTTAAATAAGCATAATAATAACTTAGCTACGAGACATTAATGTAAAAAGGTTGAACATAACTTACAATGATTAAAAATAGCGTAGCGTTACACGGACAGAATTTCGACTTACACCCTTACAATATTCGCTAACATACCCTTATTATTAGAATTATAATTAAAATTAAAATTAAAATATAAATTATAAATATAAATATTACGTATGAATGGAGAGAAGAGAAAGATAGATTGTTTTGTGGTGCACCAAAGCTCGATTTTTATAGGCATGTGGGCTGGAACTGGGGCTCATGCGATCGCATGGATTTATGCCTTCCAGGCCATGCGATCGCATGGCCAGCTGGGGAGGCTCATATTTGGTTGTTTTCTTCTGCCGACGGTTTTATAAATAAATATAATATATTAAATAATTATAAGAATTATTTAAATATTATATTATATTTATGTGCATAGTTGACTTGTAATTTTTAGTCCGTTGCGTCGAGCGTTGAGAGTTGACTCTGGTCCCGGTTCCGGATTTTCGAACGTCCTTGCGTACAATTTAATATCTTGTACTTTGTGTTTTGAATCTTGTACTCTTGTAATTTCGAGACGTTTCTTATCAATAATTGGAACCTCTTGGATTGTATTTTGTACTTTTGAGCTTTTTGGTCGTTTGCGTCTTCAATTTGTCGAATCTGTCTTTTGTCTTCACCTTTTATTATTTAAACGAATATCACTTGTAAATAGAACAATTGCAACTAAAAGCTTGTCTTTCTTGAGGAATAATGCTATGAAATATATGTTCGTTTTTAGCATTATCAGCGAGGCCAGTTCAGGGAGCCAAAAAGAAAAAGTTTTCCGTTTTCATCAAGGATGTTTGAGCCAATGTTCTTCTTGCAGACCTTTCGATTTTTGTTTTTTTCATTATGGCTTTTAATGTTTTCGTGGCCACCCTTTTGGTTTGTTTTGTCTCTTGTATTTTGGTCGGTTTTAGTTGTGAGCTCTAAGTAGGTTTTGTTTAGTCGAGCTCGTAAGTTTTTATTGTACGTTTTAGAGTTATTCATCTACTTGATGAATCTCTCTTATTGTTATATAAGTTTCTTGTTTTTCGCCACAAAAAAAAAATTGTATATGATGTTTGATTATTGTACATTAAATGAATATATGAATAGTGATATGTTGAACTTTAAAGAACATGAAATTATAATCAAATCAAAATTTAACATTGTAGGAAAACAAAAATTTAATTTATAATAAAATATCTGCTAAAGAAAATAATAGAAACGTTATACAGTTATAGCTTTTCATAATGGTTCAAACGACTTCAATTTTTTTATTTTGGTAATTGTGAAGTGTGACTAATGTCGTCGATGTTTGTCTTATCGTCAGTATATCTTGGTATTTTTCAAAGTAAAAATACATAATTCAATGGTCAGTAAAAAAGGTGAAATTAAATAATCTAACAAGGAGTATTGAACAATTTGATTATAATGTATTGAAAATGTATTAATGGTTTGTTACATGATCTCAAAAATTGCTTGATAACATTTAATTTTCCAATATTTTCTGACATGTGATTCATAGTAGAATAGTCTCTTCTATCAACAAAGGATTTGCCTGAAAAAGAATAAGTTAGATTAGTGTTCATTTTTTCTTCTAAAGCAATTAATGGCAACGTTTTCATCTTCTCGGATTGATGTTCACTCATTATTGAGCAGAAATTGAACGTACATGTTAGCTTGGACAACTTTCACATTTCTTGCAACATCAGCTTGAACTGAATGGTCGATCACAAGTTCTACGGGCACCTGGGATACACCAATTTTCTTAAATATGAATATGCTATAACGAACTCAAAGTGAAAGCCAACACGAAAATGTTTGCACTTCTATAGCTTAGCGGCCTTAATCTGCTATAATCTTCATGACCATAAAAATAAATTATTTCAGTCAGAAATTAAGAAAGTAAACACAAACACTTATAAAGCACCATGAATAACTTTAAAATTTGAGTTACAAAATACCAGTAGTATTTAGGTTGTCTCAAAATCTTATTCCTTCCATCAACAACTAACATCTCTGAATAATACCATTAGGGATGGCAATGGGCAGGAAAATCCCGCAACCTGCGGGTATCCGTACCCGTGATGGGCGGGTAAATTCAAAAATGTTTACCCACGAGTACGGGTCGGGTAGAAAATTTCACCCTTGACGGGTTGCGGGCAGGTCATGGATATATAATACTCGCGACGCGTAAAATTCGACCCGTGAATCCGTCATACCCCTTTGTAAAACCCGCGAGTATACTCGTTAACGCACATACATATATAACATATAATATCCAAAGCATCTCTGAATATAACATATATATCCAAAAAGAATACCAACTAAATAAAAGTAAAGTATATTAATATTTAGTAATTTACAATAACAATGGAGATATTGGAAATAATGGAGAGGATACATCTGAAAATCATATAACCAAGCTTATGTAAATATGTAGGCCATAATTCTCCACTTACACTTTTAGTTGTAGTCAATTTAGAATCAAAAACCTGAGATCCTTGGGATTTGTAAAAAGCAACTTCATCATGAGGAACAAAACCAGCCCTAATTCGAATTGGGTTTGCATAGAGTACCATCAGGTCTTCGGGTCGGGTCAAGGCTTCTTTCCCCTTTATTATGGTTTTGCTAATCTCAGTTACCTGGCTGAGTTTGGTTCCCCTTACCAGCGTTATTCAAGAAGATGTCACAATCAGTCAGCATATATAATCACATAAAGTGTACATGGAATTAGATAAAGAAGTTACCTAAAGTCACTGGGACAAAGTTGAGCCAATTTTAAGTCATATTGACTGTACAAAATTAGAGAAACAATATCTTGAGGCTGAAAACTTTGGAGTTGGAGATGTTGAAATACTGATAAACAACAATGCCAAATGAACTGATTTAAATAATAAATAACGATTAAGAAGAAAACTTGGGTTTACTGGCGTCTTTAACAGTTTGAAGAGCAGAACCTTTTGAGTTTCCAAGTTGTGTTATTATGAGTGTTAGTGATCATTATTGAACAATTCAATGTAGTGTTTCATACTATCACATTTGTGAACTGCTTCATATTCTCAGTTGTACTACCTTATAAACTTCAAAAATTTGTAAGTAAATTTAGTACAAAATATCTATAATCTAAACTTGTGAATTGTCACATTAGCTTCATTGATCAATAATGATCATTAACACTCATAAACATAAATCAGCAAAAACCTAACACAAAGTATGCTAAAAATGTATTCAAAATATCAATAGTTTTTCCTTAGACCCTAGAACGAATATTCAAACAATATAAACAATCATCATTACATATCAATAAAAAATTCAAACAGACGCATATTCATAGATGAACATATAAAAAAAATACAAAATTGATGGATAAAGATGAGAAAACATTACCAAATAAAAACTGGTGCATGAAGAAAAATAATACGACGATAATAGATGAGTAATAATGAAAATACCGATTGCAATTTTTCATATATTTGGCGATGATATTGCATCATCGGAATAGTAGTCAGAATCCTAAAGTAAATATCAACAAACCCTAATTAATTTTCGGATTACAAAATAAATTGATATGATAAATCGGGAGAATAGGTATGAACAAAAACCCACCTCAAAGTATAAACAACCAACAACAATGGAGGATGAAAAGGGTTTATTAACCCTAAAACAAAATTAGAACCCTAATTTCACATACAGCCATTCATCTATGAGAATTAGAACCCTAATTTCACATACATTCAATTTCTTTATATACCGATGTTTGTATGATGAAGAATCTGATAATACTCCGTAATCTGACACAAATTATGATTGAACCCTCAAGATTATGATTGTGAGAGCCGCTGGCTGTCGCGTTCAAGATGACGATTGTTACATCGATTCGTTATAGATGATGATGATGAAACTAAGAGCATGGTGTTATACGATTGATATTTTATTTAGAATCTATTTACGATTGGAGGCATCCATGAAACCATTGTTTAACCCTAGAAAAAAAAGACCCCCTAAAAATCCCTCAATGTCCCGTGCGTGGTTCACTTAGATGGGTATTTTAGGTAGTTTAACGTAATTTTATGATTTATTAGCTAATATTGACAAAGAATTGATATGAGCCATTGGATGAAGGGTATGTAAAAGTAATTTTTTGATCTAAGGGTTATAAAGGTGTTTTTGAAAATATTTATTACCTAATAAAAACTCTATTTTAAGGTATAGAGTAGATGATAAAAGTAATAATGATAATAATAAAATTTATAATTTTTAGTAATAATAATATTATAACAATTTAAATGTATAAACTTTCATATTTATATATTATATGTAGTAATACTGATAATATTGATATTAATATTATTATTAATAATCATAAAGTAATAATAACATTAGTATAACAAATATATTTATTATTAAATTTAAATTGAATATATCAATATTACATATTATTAATTATGTAATATAATATATATTAAATAATAGTAATTATTTAATATTTAATATTTTTATATTTTTATATATATTATAATATACATACAATTAATAATTATGTATATTAATCATATATATATATATATATACATATATATTTCACTACTTCATATATAATCATATTTTAAATATCAATTTAAGTTTTCTATCTAAATCACATACTAGTTTATTAATATATTTAATTTATAATATATAACTATTTACATATATATTTATTTATACTTACATTTCTGTTTACAATTATAGGTTCGTGAATCGTCGAAACTAGTCAAAAGGTCAATTGAGTATATGAACATAGTTCCAAAGTTTTTGAGATTTCAACATTACAGACTTTGCCTACCGTGTTAGAAACATATAAAGATTAAGTTTAAATTTAGTCAGAAATTCCCGGGTCATCACATTGTTGTTGTTGTTGTATTGTTCGTGAAGAATATGAACGTTTTTTTTCATGTTTTGTGAAGTAAAATTTAGCCCGATTTAGAGTTTAGGATTTAGGGTTTTTGGGTTTATTCCATAAACCCAAAACACCAAACCCTAAACCCTAAACCCTAAACTCTAAACCGTTCGTGTTAAAAACTCAATCTAAATCCTAAATCTAAACCCTAAATCTAAACCCTAAACCCTAAATTTCTAAACACTAATATCTAAACCCTATAAACCCTAATATCTAAACCCTAATATCTAAACTCCAATAGCTAAAACCTCAACATACGCTCGAAAAACACGATAATTGTTATATATTACTTCTTCGAGCGTTTTCCCGCCAAAATAAAAACATTTATCACAAAGTGTCTCTACTAAATGTTCATATTTTCACCCATCTATAATGTTCGTGAACAAAGCTTTTTCAAAAAACGAAGAAAAATTTTTTTTTGCTTCCCCCCGCTTCCCCCCCGATTGGTTACTTCCCTCTTGATCCTAGTTATCTTAGTATTTTTAAGAGTTATCTTAGTATTTTTAAGTCATTTTGATGCCAAAACACACTAAAATAGGTAAAAATGGGAAAAAGGGTATTTCTAATGATTATGTCCAAGTTATGTATTAAACAGGATCAAAAATGAAGAAAATTGCAAATCGGCTAAATGAAGCCGCCGGCATGGTTCTAAGGAAGCCGCCGGCTTTGAGGTTGAAAAGTACCAGAATGTTCCAGAATCGATAGAAATTGAAAGAACTTGTTGATCAAGAAAAAGGCAAAGGAAGCCGCCGGCTTCCAAATGAAGCCGCCAGCCTGGTTGACACGTTTTCTCAACTTATTGATCAAGTTCAAGTAAAAATGGAAACAAAATCAAGATAAAATCAGAAAGATCCGGCGAATCAAGTGAAGCCGCCGGCATGGCAATGAAGCCGCCGGCTTCAGTATGACGGTTACAAGAATGGCTTGCTGATTAAGTTTAATGTAACGACCCAACCCGTATTAAAACCGGCCCATAAATTTTTTTCCTATTAATACGCGTTAAATAATACTTTAGGTCCCAATTGTTTTTCCATAAACATCTTTAATTACAATAGAAGGTTTAATAACCTTAAAACATTTAATACATTAGTTAATTGTCCAAACGGACATACACGACCCGACTAGTTTAGTTTCCAACAAAACCGAGCATGGTGATTTGGGACTACGCTACCCAAATCCTAATCGAGTACAAAAGCAAGATCTTCTAAGCAACCTAGCCAAGATCTCTAATCCCCAAGCTTACCCGAGCCGCCAAGCCTGCAAACATATAAAAATAGCAACAACGAGAGGGTAAGCTAACGCTTAGTGAATGATAATATACTACATACATATATATGTATAAAATGGACACGCCACACAAATATCAAATACCGCATACCGAAGCATCCATGTATAAGGCAACTACACTAAGCATACCGTAAGATCACTAAGCAACGAGCTAAAGATACATCAACAAAATATAAGTTCACCAACAACGATGTGAACAATGCCAATAAGCTACACCCGGAGGGTTAGCTACATCACGACAATACAACATTATATGTAAACAATATATATATATATATATATATATATATATATATATATATATATATATATATATATATATATATATATATATATATATATATATATATAATTTGCTTACGCTTACTACACAATAACCATGGTTAACCAAGTACAAGGGAATGGTACTTCGAATTTCCCATCGGTGTTCCCAACAACCGTTAGTGTACAACGAAATATAACACTAACCCCTAGGTGGTATCGATCGCCCGAACTTAAAACCCACCCGTCACGTGTAATGTGGTATCGAACGCCCGAACTTTAACCCACACTACACGCCCACACACACACCTATATGACATGGTATCGAACGCCCGAACTTTAAACCCATATCATATATTGACCCGATGTGGTATCGATCGCCCGAACTTAAACCCACATCGAACCTCGTACAAGTAAATACATTATATACACACATGTATAATCATTCCACTCACTATATTAACCCTTCGTCATTGGGGTTACATAAGTCCACATCGCACGCCCATGTGATAACGTACACACAAAGTGTGCACCTCGCCAAAGTGGTCAACCAAAACGCACAACCGTGCCAATTAGACCTATACACAAGTCCAACAATTCCACCTATACGAGAAGCGAGCTCTACAAGCGAGAACCCCTTCACCCGACCCGCACCCATCCTACACATACATATGCATATAGGATATTAACACTCACCTTGTCGCCTTGAAGAAATGCTTCCAAGTAATCCGCAACTCGTCAATGGAAAGTACCTAATCCGTTATCACAAATTCAACAACACACTTAGATTGGATCTACAAACCAACCCAATTCGACACTTAGTGCAATTCCGACCCAAATGCACTTCCAAGGACAAACCGCGCCCAAACTAACCAATAATCACTAACACAAGTGATAATGGTCCTAATATGCCAATTTAAACCCGATCACAAGTGTTAACACTTATCGTTTCCAAAATCGCCCATAAACCCTAATTTTGACCCATAAGGTCAAAATCTCACCATTTACAAGTTTTGACACCAAAACATGTTTAACTCGGTTTTATACTTCAACTTAATCCATTTTAAGTTTACAAACCTCAACGAATCGACATTCGGGTCATAATCCTCAACAAACCTTAATTTTGACTCTAGTCAAAATTAGTCACCCACGAAAACCCTAAAAGTCTCCAAAACACCAATAATCACTAATGCTAGTGATTGTACACCATTTACAAGTCTTAAACATGGTTAAATCATTAACCAACCCAAAACCCGCCTTTAACAACAATAAACCCGAATATTGGTGTTAATCTCCAATTAACAACTAAATGGGTTTCACCAATGAATCATACAATCAAAAGACCCAAATTTGAATGATGAACACGAAAATGAGATTCGGAGTTAGAGCTTACCACTAGTATCACCGTGTAGCTAAGAACGAGGAGAACAAACTAGTCAACTACGCCAAAGATCAAATCCCGCTTCTTCCTTTCCAAAAATCCCTTTGAAATCAAATGGGTGTTTGAGTTTTTGAGAGGAAAATGAAATGAAAAGGAAAATGAAATTAGGAAATGAAATGAATGGATGAGGTTAAAGCCTCAAATCTGGCTCAAACATGAAATGACCAAATTGCCCTTGAACTTCATTTAAAATTACAAGAATCTGGTGCCAGTTTACCCGTATCGCCGCGCCGCTGCCTTAAATGTCGCGCCGCGACATTTGCCTAGTTCTGGGATCATTTTTTGTCAAGCTTCTGATCTGGTTTCCAGTTAAATGCCGCGCCACGGCCTCCTTTGTCGCGCTGCGACGTTCAACGTGGTCTGACTCATTTCCTTACATACAAGACCTTAACACCCGAACATATCCCCAACCCTTCATACGCCTATCGTACATACACAATACACTTATAAATCATGTGCGGAGAAAAACGGGGTGTTACAACTCTCTCCCACTTAGATTCGATCACGTCCTCGTGATCCTCGTCACTTAACCAAACGGACCACACTTCACGGTCCTCAAACATAAGTCCCAACCGACATTCCTAAGCAATTCTTCCCACTGAATTACCTTTAACAACTAAATCGTCACCCGCGATTTATCAAATCCACAATCCGAGCACTAAAACCATGCTCATTCCCTAACATCGGAAAACTCAACCAATCTCGTACCGAGATACCAATTCCTTAGCATACCCTTACCGAGTACGACGCTAAAAACAACCAAGTCTCAAACTAAGGTCAACAACCCGAAGCGATGAAGACCGAACCAAACAAATCCTGACGGATAACACCAATCACTATACATCCCTTGTAGTGCGCAATACGACCAATACGTAACTACCGTAACATTATAATCCAACGGCTAGAACCGATAGCGCCCAAAACGACTATGGAAACGCGAATCTCAAGGTGTACAAAATCGACTATTGTCACACCCGTAACAACACGTGAGCGAAGCACGGCTATCGCCTCACTAATCATACAACATGGTCCTCACGACCCTGCCATCGGCGTATAAAACAACCGATAGTTCCCACAACATGGTCCTTACGACCCCACCATTGGTGTATCAAACAACCAATAGATCACACAACACGAAGGCTGGCCGAAAACACACGCGCCTTAGTGAATCCGAACTACACGCGACTCACTACCTTCACCACAACAACAATCGGGATTGGCCGAACTACACGCGCCTTAATGATTCCGAACTACACGAGAGTCACTATCCCGAAGGAATGACCGAACTACACGAGTCATTTGTGAATCCGAACTACACGAGACTCACTCCTCAATACAATGACCGAAACCACACGAGTCATTTGTGAATCTGAAACCACACGCGATCCACTACCATGATGAAGTCAGCGGACCCGAAGATCATGCTTCACCAATCTCAACACCGGATAAAGTCAGCGGACCCCGTCAACGGTCATGCTTCACCGATCGCATACTCCCATGATGAAGTCAGCGGACCCCGAAGGTCATGCTTCATCAATCACATACGCATTTTTGGCCTCAAACAACGAGTAGTGCAACATCGCGTTCTGCTACACTATAGTGAACCCTAACGGATACCACTAACCATCCACACAATCGAGCAAGAACCACCTATATCGAACATAGGCACAAAACAATAATTCTCTATAAGAGAATCCACCACGCATATCCCTTAACCGAGGGATTCCACCTTGCTCGCCATACCCGTCCATTATCTCTCAACGAGATTTACGACATTAACACCTCGGTGATAATTCAAATCCAAACCATAAGTACAATTTATCCGAAATTGTAATCTACCACAAATCGACCAAAACCAGGTCTCGACAACATTTTCCGGATCTACCAAAAGCATCATCCAAAATCTCACACTAAAACTTCCTCGTGCGGGAGTGTAACTCCCCCACTTGGAACTACGTTCCATATTCACAACTCGTACAACCGTACAATGCTACCAAAGGTAGACTTTACAAACGATTGGGCTCACACGACCCATCACCATATCTTGCTCCAGCCTTGAGCACACGAAGGATTTCAATCAATCCTTAAACACTTCGAACAAAAAGTGTACCACGATTACACAAACCACACCCTCGCAATCATCCAATTGCTCTAGTTTGTCAATTCCCACCTAGTCACTCATGTACCTAAGGGTTTCACTCCGGTACCCTAAGTACAATGTAACCACAACACAATCGGAGTCGAACACCACGCTAGTAGGTATAAAAGAGGCACCTAATGTCGCATCTTATATACTCCATGACCAACATACATCGAGATTCAAAACACTCGATCTCAAGGTTTTCAGCCACTCGTCGAACCTCACGGTTCATCGACCTCCACACAAAAGCGAACACGCGCTTAACAACCGAACACCAAAAACCCATTTCCATGGCTTGGTATAATTATTTCCCAAATACTAAGGAATGCTTGGTTGCACCAAGTCTTACGCCCTTCGCCCATCGATCAAAATGTCACCATAGGGTACTTCCATTAGGAACGTTACCCATAACAACAATATGCACAACACAAGGCATTTAACAACTCAAACTCAAACGACACTTAATAAATAATCAAAGGGCATATCTATTAAAACGAAACGTACCTTAACGTCTCCTTGCCGCAGTCGTCCCCGCTAACTTGGGACATTCCGACTTACGATGTCCTTCTTCTTGGCAATTGAAACACGCCATACCATCACCCTTTGGTACCGAACATTCCCAAGACTTGTGACCCCTCATGCCACAATTGTAACATCTAGATGCACTAGAATCCGGTATACCCGTCCGCGTACCACCCGTGCTTACACTCGGACCCTTAGTCCTCTTACTCGGAGCACCATACGAAACAACCCTTCTCTCACTTGAAGGTTCACCACTGACAAGATCAATCTTACTATCCAACCAATCCTTTGCCCTACCCCGTAACAAACTAGTAGCGAGTCTCGTCTTCTTCTCCGGAGGGCATTCAATAGTACGAAAACACCCTTCGACATCCAAGATCCAAGTTGTGCTTACAAAAGGATCCGGTTTCCCGTCATACATCGGGGGTTTAGTCCTCATGAAGCTCTTAAGACAACGCTCCATTTCACTACTACCCCGAAATTCGGAATACTTTCTATCCATTTCTTCTCGAAACGCACTCATTTGCTCCGCAACGGCGGCCGCAACTCTAGAGTTAAACTCCTCGTCATTCGTCTCGATCTCGTTTCGCGTCGTCATTCTAAAGAATGCAAAGCGATTAGTCCACGAACGTATAAAACAACACGCATAACACCGCCCCATATTGCTCAACACTCGTCGCACATCACTTGTTAGACATGATTTGCACCCGTAATAAGGTTTGCAAGTCCTTATTACGCACACACGCCATATCAACTCGTTAGTACAACGACCGCCTCGCTCGATGATATAAACAAACACAAACAAAATTCTACGCGATATACACATACGCGAGAATTATTATCACAACACAATTAATATATTAATAATATCCGCATTACCAATATCGACGTTAGTCCACCTACAACAAGGCACTAACTATAACCTATTCCGACCCGTAATCCTACAAGTTCCTCAACAAATAAGCACACACAAAAGTCTAAGTCTAGGCACCTATCTCAAGTCGCCTAAATCCCTTAGATAATGCTCTGATACCACTTGTAACGACCCAACCCGTATTAAAACCGGTCCATAAAATTTTTTCCTTTTAATACGCGTTAAATAATACTTTAGGTCCCAATTGTTTTTCCATAAACATCTTTAATTACAATAGAAGGTTTAATAACCTTAAAACATTTAATACATTAGTTAATTGTCCAAACGGACATACACGACCCGACTAGTTTAGTTTCCAACAAAACCGAGCATGGTGATTTGGGACTACGCTACCCAAATCCTAATCGAGTACAAAAGGAAGATCTTCTAAGCAACCTAGCCAAGATCTCTAATCCCCAAGCTTACCCGAGCTGCCAAGCCTGCGAACCTATAAAAATAGCAACAACGAGAGGGTAAGCTAATGCTTAGTGAATGATAATATACTACATACATATATATGTATAAAATGGACACGCCACATAAATATCAAATACCGCACACCGAAGCATCCATGTATAAGGCAACTACACTAAGCATACCGTAAGATCACTAAGCAACGAGCTAAAGATACATCAACAAAATATAAGTTCACCAACAACGATGTGAACAATGCCAATAAGCTACACCCGGAGGGTTAGCTACATCACGACAATACAACATTATATGTATACAATATATATATATATATATATATATATATATATATATATATATATATATATATATATATATATATATATCTCGAATAATATAATTTGCTTACGCTTACTACACAATAACCATGGTTAACCAAGTACAAGGGAATGGTACTTCGAATTTCCCATCGGTGTTCCCAACAACCGTTAGTGTACAACGAAATATATCACTAACCCCTGGGTGGTATCGATCGCCCGAACTTAAAACCCACCCGTCAAGTGTAATGTGGTATCGAACGCCCGAACTTTAACCCACACTACACGCCCACACACACCCCTATATGACATAGTATTGAAAGCCCGAACTTTAAACCCGTATCATATATTGACCCGATGTGGTATCGATCGCCCGAACTTAAACCCACATCGAACCTCGTACAAGTAAATACATTATATACACACATGTATAATCATTCCACTCACTATATTAACCCTTCGTCATTGGGGTTACATATGTCCACATCGTACTCCCATGTGATAACGTACACACAAAGTGTGCACCTCGCCAAAGTGGTCAACCAAAATGCCCAACTGTGCTAATTGGACCTATACACAAGTCCAACAATTCCACCTATACGAGAAGCGAGCTCTACAAGCGAGAACTCCTTCACCCGACCCGCACCCATCCTACACATACATATGCATATAGGATATTAACACTCACCTTGTCGCCTTGAAGAAATGCTTCCAAGTAATCCGCAACTCGTCAATGGAAAGTACCTAATCCGTTATCACAAATTCAACAACACACTTAGATTGGATCTACAAACCAACCCAATTCGACACTTAGTGCAATTCCGACCCAAATGCACTTCCAAGGACAAACCGCGCCCAAACTAACCAATAATCACTAACACAAGTGATAATGGTCCTAATATGCCAATTTAAACCCGATCACAAGTGTTAACACTTATCGTTCCCAAAATCGCCCATAAACCCTAATTTTGACCCATAAGGTCAAAATCTCACCATTTAAAAGTTTTGACACCAAAACATATTTAACTCGATTTTATACTTCAACTTAATCCATTTTAAGTTTACAAACCTCAACGAATCGACATTCGGGTCATAATCCTCAACAAACCCTAATTCTGACTCTAGTCAAAATTAGTCACCCACGAAAACCCTAAAAGTCTCCAAAACACCAATAATCACTAATGCTAGTGATTGTACACCATGTACAAGTCTTACACATGGTTAAATCATTAACCAACCCAAAACCCGCCTTTAACAACAATAAACCCGAATATTGGTGTTAATCTCTAATTAACAACTAAATGGGTTTCACCTATGAATCATACAATCAAAAGCCTCAAATTTGAATAATGAACACGAAAATGAGATTCGGAGTTAGAGCTTACCACTAGTATCACCGTGTAGCCAAGAACGAGGAGAAAAAACTAGTCAACTACGCCAAAGATCAAATCCCGCTTCTTCTTTTCCAAAAATCCCTTTGAAATCAAATGGGTGTTTGATTTTTTGAGAGGAAAATGAAATGAAAAGGAAAATGAAATTAGGAAATGAAATGAATGGATGAGGTTAAAGCCTCAAATCTGGCTCAAACGTGAAATGACCAAATTGCCCTTGAACTTCATTTAAAATTACAAGAATCCGGTGCCAGTTTGCCCGTATCGCCGCGCCGTGACATTTGCCTAGTTCTGGGATCATTTTTTGTCAAGCTTCTGATCCGGATTCCAGTTAAATGCCGCGCCGCGGCCTCCTTTGTCGCGCCGCGATGTTCAACGTGGGCTGACTCATTTCCTTGCATACAAGACCTTAACACTCAAACATGTCCCCAACCCTTCATACGCCTATCGTACATACACAATACACTTATAAATCATGTACGGAGAAAAACGGGGTGTTACATTTAATTTGCATGAGAAGTCACCGACTCAAGGCAAGCCGCAGGCTTCCCAATGAAGCCGCCGGCTTGGCCACCGCCCAAGAATCCTATAAATTGAAGTCCCTGGTCTCAGTTTTCATATGTTAAAAAGTTTAGAAGTAGATAGGTCATTTTTTAGGGGTTTTCTCTAAACCCTTAGGTTGGATTTACTCTTTTGTAATCAAGATTCAAGATTTTATTCAAGTAATTTTACTTCTACCTTCTTTTCAAGGTATGATTCTATCTTTAATTTATTGTTTTGTCTATTTTATTTTTTGTATTCGTTTCTGTTCATCTTTTACTATAAACTAAACGTTCATAGTGATTACGTGGACAAAAGTTAGACTTCATCTGAGATTCAGATGAAGCCACCGGCTTCACACCCAAGCCGCCGGCTTGGTGTGAAGGAAGCCGCGCCGGCTTTGTGCTTCATTCTGTGCAGTTTCTGGTTCTTTTCCAGATCTGTATGGTTGAGTTTCTGTAATGATATTTAAACTGTTTCGAATCTGTTTTGCTTGATTACATTTGTTTTCCATGCTTAATGATTAAATAACATGATTTTAAGGTTGATTAGTCATTGATCTGATAAATCTATTATTTGATTCATGCTACTTGTTTAGATCTAGTCCATCAAACTTGTTAAATTGAATTGCATGCAACTAAGTTAAAGTGTTTAATAGTGATAAACTTATTTGATTTGAATTACGCTTATATAATAGAAGTTGATATTGTTAGGTTTAATCGAAGATCCTTCGTTTGGATTTGTTTAATTAATGATTGCATGAAAACTTAGTAGTAATTGACTTTCAGCTAGTAACTTGAGTTGATCTACTTGGTGTTTAATAGCTTATATAATTTGTCAGTCTATTTGCATATTGATCCTCATCACAAGATTGGTATGTATCATGTAATTGAATTGAACATGAAGAATTAAGATGTTAGTTATGCACATCACATATTTAGCATATGCTTTAAATCCTACTTATTGATTACTGTGCAACACTTAGTTTAACCTATTAAGGGATAATAATTGGTCTATGATTGTTATTCTACTTTGTGTTAATATAAGTTATGAAACTTATCTAATATGAATTCCGTATGAATTGATTGTCCATGTAATCACTTGTATCTTTACTTGTATCTTTATTTGTATCTTATTTTGAATCTTCAATTCCTTATTTTATTTATCTTTAAAAGCAAACTCTTTCCTAAGAGAAATCAATACCATAAAAGACGTAAAAATATATCTTTAATTCTTTAATAAGAATTAAATAATAAAGCAACTCTTATCGTTACCACACTTCTCTTAGGACGATAACCTTACATACTACCTCTGATCGGGTTTTGTTGCTCGTTAGGGTGTTAAAGTATATTAAATAAAGGTTTTATAAATTTAAAAGTTGAAGAATAAGCTAAGCACTACTGCACACACTTTCAACACATCAGAGTATATATATATGTGTGTCAATTTGTAATAATTGTAAATTATAGTGTCAGTTTGTAAAAGATGGAAACTATATTATTCATCAACTTTAGATTTATTTGTAGTATGTGAAAAGTTTATGGTTGATTTGTAGTTAACGATAAATTTTGTGATTGATTTGTAAGAAATAAAAATGTTTGTAATAATTTGTAAGAATTACTATATTAACTATTAGACAAAAATGATGAATAGTAGCGAGGGTATTTTGGACTTTCACCTTTTTTTCCCTTTTAACCAATTTTTATTTCACCACAAACACCCCCAAACTTTGCTCAAAAATTAAAATCGACCCCCAAAACAGGGGGTAAAGTGTCAAAACAACATATTCATAAAAAAATCTTAAATAAACTCCACTCAAATATTCAACGGGTCATATCTTCTCGCTCGCAACGAGTTAAATTTTTCCGACACCATCGTTAAACTCGAAATAAATTTACGAACACAATGTCACTAATTATACGCAAAACGGCCACTTTTTAAAAAACGCTAAATATTTGGGGTACTTTTCATCCACGTTGATTTTTCACTCACAGAGTCCATAACTATTTTCATCTATTAATAACAAACACATATGGGTCTTATTATTATTATTTATTTATTTAGTGATTTTTTAGATATATCTCAGTAAATCTTCTACTCTTAAATCATACGAAGTGTTAATATAAGATAACGACTTGATTGCGTTATATTTTATGAAGTCAACAATTCCATAGTAAAACGCGGAGATGCACATATATTGTTATTTTAAAATAACATTTAAATCTTTGACGGGTTATAACTTTTAGTTCGACTCGAGTTGCGCTTCAACGACATGATCGTTAGCCTCGAAATAATTTTACAAACTAAACACAATAAAATACATTGAAAATCGAACCCCAGCACGAAGCGAGGGTTCGATGACTAGTGGAAAATATGGTGTAAATTTGTAAAATTTTAGAAGGGGTATTTGTTAATTTGTAAGAAATGAGAATTATGGTGTCAATTTGTAGAAGATGAAAACCATACTGTTCATCAATTTAAGTTTTATAAAATGACTAATATATTGAAATCGACAAAAAATTAAATGATGGAGAAATTATCTATGAGACCCTTTCTCTCATACCAATATCATAATGTCAAACTAATATAATCTTTAATAGTAAGATTTGGTTTTGTTTTTCCTGTTGTTTGGTGATCTCGAGTTAGTGGGAGTTTTTCTTATTGATCGCTTGTGACCACCTACTTTGTGGTTTGTTGGTTGGTTTGTTGTTGTGGTGGTGTGGATCGTGTTTGGTGTCGGAGCTTTTCACGCTAACCTGTAAGGTTTCACTGTATCTTTTTATTTTTCGACTAGTATTCGATCGTGCTATGTAAATTCGGTCATCCTGCACCGCAGTCTAAGTTCCTCTCCTTCCCTTCGAGATGTTTTGAGGTGAATTTGTCGCACCAAACTGTTGATTACTTTGAATTCGGGTTCTTGATTTTCGGTTGTCGGTTGTACAACCAGTTATCTTCACATCATTAAGTGTGACTTTTGGTGGTTGGGATGTTGTGCCACATCTTTGTGTTTCTCTCAGTCGCACATATTTGTTTTTGTTCATAAAAATTAGGGATTATGCGTATCTGTGGCGGTTTGGGGTGATTTCGCCAGGTTTCTTTTATGTGGCTCTTGGATGTTACGGTAGATGGGTGTTCCATGGCTAAAATGCTTTTGGGGTTTTTGGTTTTGTAGTTGCTGGTTGTGTCAGGTGTTTTGGGTGGGATTGGAGTTTCAACTGGTTGTGGTTTGGTGTTTAGGTATGTTTGTTTTTGTTTCCTTTGACGATCATGTAGAGACCCCGACAGATCGTCAAGTGACGGCGTCGTCTACGTATGGTCCCATTACATGGTCATAAGCATTTATAACAAAGTTTGACCGAAAATATGTCGCATTCATTTCATAAAAGGATGTTTCAACATTTACAAAAGTAATTCCCAAGACAAGTACATATCAAAAGTTATAGTTCATATGAAACACGTGCGACATAGTTTAAAGTAGCCAAAAAGACGCTCCACGTATGCAAGTATACACGACATCCAATGCAAGTATCAAAGGTATGTGCGGAAGCATGTATCACCTAAGTTCAAGGACCTGAGAAAAACATAGAGAATCTGTCAACGAAAACGTTGGTGAAATCATAGGTTTAGTAAGTAAGTGAGTAAGTAAGTTGAACCACAAGTGTTGTCACGTTGAAATAATAATAAACCATTCTAAAAGTTGATATCACGAGCACCCAATTATCAAGGCTTAACTATCACGAAACCCCATTAATATAGTGTCAGAACATACACTTATCCCCGAAAATATATTTCATCCGATTAACGGTAGCGAACCGTCCGAATGAGGGTTTGTCAAACCCGTATGGCCACACAACATAAGTTCTCGCTTACACCCTGCAAGTGTAACTAATGATAATTGAATTGAGGCTTTTTGTTCTAACTCGTACGTAGAATGTTTGTTTTCGTACTTGTGTTCACTTTGTAAAATGAAACGTTTATGTTTTCTCATCCCAAATATAAGTATAAAAGTGTAAAAGTGGGACTATGATCTCACCTTTGATTGCAAGAGTAAATAAGTACTTCAACAAGTAATGTGCGCAAAGGACAACGCTAGCCTCGACCTAAACAAATAGGTTGTATCAATAACGATAGTCACGAAGGGTCAAAGTTGCTCAATTAGTCCTATGGCTCAACACGAATCGATTATGAAGCATGTGAAGCAAATAGTCAAGTTTCATGCAAGATACATGTATAGAAACAAGTTAGAAAGATTGCATAATCAATTGGTTAAGTTTGACAAAAAGTCAAACTTTGGTCGGTCAAAGTCAACGAAAAAGTCAACATGTTCGGGTCGGGTCCCGAACAAATTTTCTATGCTAATTATTCATATATAAGTATATTAAAACAAGTTTCATGTGAATCGGAGGTCGGTAGCTAGTCAAACATTTCACGTGAAATGGGACACGGAGGTCAGAATCTGTCCAGGTTGTTCTGCGCGCCGCGCGGGGTGAGGTGCGCGCCGCGTGTAGTGACCCGAACTTTTCCATGTTTATATATATTAATTGAGATTGATATTTACATGATTAAATGTTTCCAACATGTTAAGCAATCAAACTTGTTAAGACTTGATTAATTGAAATAGGTTTCATATAGACAATTGACCACCCAAGTTGACCGGTGATTCACGAACGTTAAAACTTGTAAAAACTATATGATGACATATATATGGTTATATATATAGTTAACATGATATTATGATAAGTAAACATATCATTAATTATATTAACAATGAACTACATATGTAAAAACAAGACTACTAACTTAATGATTTTGAAACGAGACATATATGTAACGATTATCGTTGTAACGACATTTAATGTATATATATCATATTAAGAGATATTCGTACATCATAATATCATGATAATATAATAATTTAAAATCTCTTTTGATATTATAAACATTGGGTTAACAACATTTAACAAGATCGTTAACCTAAAGGTTTCAAAACAACATTTACATGTAACGACTAACGATGACTTAACGACTCAGTTAAAATGTATATACATGTAGTGTTTTAATATGTATTCATACACTTTTGAAAGACTTCAAGACACTTATCAAAATACTTCTACTTAACAAAAATGCTTACAATTACATCCTCGTTCAGTTTCATCAACAATTCTACTCGTATGCACCCGTATTCGTACTCGTACAATACACAGCTTTTAGATGTATGTACTATTGGTATATACACTCCAATGATCAGCTCTTAGCAGCCCATGTGAGTCACCTAACACATGTGGGAACCATCATTTGGCAACTAGCATGAAATATCTCATAAAATTACAAAAATATGAGTAATCATTCATGACTTATTTACATGAAAACAAAATAACATATCCTTTATATCTAATCCATACACCAACGACCAAAAACACCTACAAACACTTTCATTCTTCAATTTTATTCATCTAATTGATCTCTCTCAAGTTCTATCTTCAAGTTCTAAGTGTTCTTCATAAATTCCAAAAGTTCTAGTTTCATAAAATCAAGAATACTTTCAAGTTTGCTAGCTCACTTCCAATCTTGTAAGGTGATCATCCAACCTCAAGAAATCTTTGTTTCTTACAGTAGGTTATCATTCTAATACAAGGTAATAATCATATTCAAAATTTGGTTCAATTTCTATAACTATAACAATCTTATTTCAAGTGATGATCTTACTTGAACTTGTTTTCGTGTCATGATTCTGCTTCAAGAACTTCGAGCCATCCAAGGATCCATTGAGGCTAGATCCATTTTTCTCTTTTCCAGTAGGTTTATCCAAGGAACTTAAGGTAGTAATGATGTTCATAACATCATTCGATTCATACATATAAAGCTATCTTATTCGAAGGTTTAAACTTGTAATCACTAGAACATAGTTTAGTTAATTCTAAACTTGTTCGCAAACAAAAGTTAATCCTTCTAACTTGACTTTTAAAATAAACTAAACACATGTTCTATATCTATATGATATGCTAACTTAATGATTTAAAACCTGGAAACACGAAAAACACCGTAAAACCGGATTTACGCCGTCGTAGTAACACCGCGGGCTGTTTTGGGTTAGTTAATTAACAACTATGATAAACTTTGATTTAAAAGTTGTTATTCTGAGAAAATGATTTTTATTATGAACATGAAACTATATCCAAAAATTATGGTTAAACTCAAAGTGGAAGTATGTTTTCTAAAATGGTCATCTAGACGTCGTTCTTTCGACTGAAATGACTACCTTTACAAAAACGACTTGTAACTTATTTTTCCTTCTATAAACCTATACTTTTTCTACTTAGATTCATAAAATAGAGTTCAATATGAAACCATAGCAATTTGATTCACTCAAAACGGATTTAAAATGAAGAAGTTATGGGTAAAACAAGATTGGATAATTTTTCTCATTTTAGCTACGTGAAAATTGGTAACAAATCTATTCCAACCATAACTTAATCAACTTGTATTGTTTATTATGTAATCTTGAGATACCATAGACACGTATACAATGTTTCGACCTATCATGTCGACACATCTATATATATTTCGGAACAACCATAGACACTCTATATGTGAATGTTGGAGTTAGCTATACAGGGTTGAGGTTGATTCCAAAATATATATAGTTTGAGTTGTGATCAATACTGAGATACGTATACACTGGGTCGTGGATTGATTCAAGATAATATTTATCGATTTATTTCTGTACATCTAACTGTGGACAACTAGTTGTAGGTTACTAACGAGGACAGCTGACTTAATAAACTTAAAACATCAAAATATATTAAAAGTGTTGTAAATATATTTTGAACATACTTTGATATATATGTATATATTGTTATAGGTTCGTGAATCAACCAGTGGCCAAGTCTTACTTCCCGACGAAGTAAAAATCTGTGAAAGTGAGTTATAGTCCCACTTTTAAAATCTAATATTTTTGGGATGAGAATACATGCAGGTTTTATAAATGATTTACAAAATAGACACAAGTACGTGAAACTACATTCTATGGTTGAATTATCGAAATCGAATATGCCCCTTTTTATTAAGTCTGGTAATCTAAGAATTAGGGAACAGACACCCTAATTGACGCGAATCCTAAAGATAGATCTATCGGGCCCAACAAGCCCCATCCAAAGTACCGGATGCTTTAGTACTTCGAAATTTATATCATATCCGAAGGGTGTCCCGGAATGATGGGGATATTCTTATATATGCATCTTGTTAATGTCGGTTACCAGGTGTTCACCATATGAATGATTTTTATCGCTATGTATGGGATGTGTATTGAAATATGAAATCTTGTGGTCTATTATTATGATTTGATATATATAGGTTAAACCTATAACTCACCAACATTTTTGTTGACGTTTTAAGCATGTTAATTCTCAGGTGATTATTAAGAGCTTCCGCTGTCGCATACTTAAATAAGAACGAGATTTGGAGTCCATGCTTGTATGATATTGTGTAAAAACTGCATTCAAGAAACTTATTTTGTTGTAACATATTTGTATTGTAAACCATTATGTAATGGTCGTGTGTAAACAGGATATTTTAGATTATCATTATTTGATAATCTACGTAAAGCTTTTTAAACCTTTATTGATGAAATAAAGGTTATGGTTTGTTTTAAAATGAATGCAGTCTTTGAAAAATGTCTCATATAGAGGTCAAAACCTCGCAACGAAATCAATTAATATGGAACGTTTTTAATCAATAAGAACAGGACATTTCACCGCGCCACCTGCTGTTCAGCTATTTTCCTGTTTTTCAAAGATATGCACGAACCAAAACCAATTCTAACACAACACTTGACCCGCAAATACATATAATGCTTATCATACATCGTTGGAAAGGTGTTTTGACGAGGAATGCAACTAAACACATATCATCAATCAAACTTCCACTTATAACAACCAAAAATCGCAATTAATGTTCCTCATTCAATGCATACAAGTCATAAATGCCATTTAATGATTCGGTAACCAAATTACATGAACAATATGCCGTTTCGAAGGTAATTAAGCATACAACACAACCTAACACTTACAATTAGCATTTCGTGTCATTTAAAGCATCAAAAGTCCATTTCTAGTTCATGAAACCCTAACTCAAATTCACCAAATTTCATAATCAAGTTTAGAAGGTTTCTTTAACCAAACCATACATCATAACGAAGCTAGTAACACTAGAAATAAGATTAAAACATGAACTCTTAGCATCAAACAACATATGAACACTCAAAACTCAAGATTAAGCATGTGAACTTTCAATATGAACTAGTTACATCAAAATAGCAAGAACAAACATACAAATCACATAACCATACTAGACTTGAGCCATAGACACTAATTAACAACCTTTTAACTCAAAAATCTCAAGAACACATAAAATTAGTGATTTTAGAAAGTTACCCAAATGCAATGAGATTGGTATGGAATCAAAGAGGAGATCACGAGGAGTTCAAATATGTAATTTGTTTGGCCCGAAGCTTGATCGATTGAATATGGATGAAGATTTGCTTTTTGATGAATTTAAAGAAAATATGAAAGTAGAGAATAAAAAGAGAAAAGAAAATGAAAAATAGAGGTGGAAGATGGTTGACTAGTCAAGTGCTAGTCACCATTTTGGGGTTTTGGCAAAACAAGTCCCTCAAGTCGTAGTCGGGTGCGTTAAATTACCTAAACGAGATAATTTGAAACGCGTATTAACGGGAGATGTTATAAACATATAACGGAGTTTAAAATAGTTAAACGGAAAAGTAAACGGAAAAAGGCGGGATGTTACATTACCTACTCCTTAAAAGAAATTTCGTCCCGAAATTAAGCATGCGTAGTAATCGTTGTCTCTTCCTCTGAATCCGACGGTTCCGGAATCGGAAATAGATGAGGGTATTTCTTTCGCATTTGATCTTCCCTTTCCCAAGTAAACTCGGGTCCTCTTTTGGCGTTCCATCGGACCTTAACAATCGGGATCCGGCTCTGTTTTAATTCCTTCTCGACGTAGTCCACAACTTCAACCGGTTCCTCCACAAAATGAAGTTTGTCATTAATAGTAAGTTCCTCGAGAGGGACGACAATATCGGGCTCGGCAAGACATTTCTTCAAGTTAGATACATGAAAAGTAGGATGGACGGAGCTTAGTTGAGGCGGAAGATCCAAACGATACGCAACGGTTCCAACACGCTCTAAGATTTCGAAAGGACCAACATACCGCGGATTTAGTTTCCCACGTTTCCCAAAATGGATGGCACCTTTCCAAGGTGCGACTTTTAACATGACGCGGTCACCGACTTGAAATTCGAGGTCTTTGCGTCTTTTGTCGGTATAGCATTTTTGATGACTCCGGGCCGTCCGAAGCCTATCTCGGATTTGAAGGATCTTCTCGGTGGTTTCATGAATGAGTTCGGGCCCGGAAATTTGCACGTCACCCACTTCGGCCCAACAAAGAGGAGAGCGACATTTTCGGCCATATAATGCTTCAAAAGGTGCGGCCTTAATACTCGCGTGATAACTATTGTTATAAGAGAACTCGGCGAGAGGTAAGTGCTTGTCCCAAGCTTTTCTAAAATCAACAACACAAGCTCGTAGCATATCTTCCAAGGTTTGTATTGTACGTTCACTTTGCCCATCGGTTTGAGGATGATATGCGGTGCTCATGTCCAAACGCGTTCCCAACGCTTCTTGTAAAGTACGCCAAAATCTAGAAACGAAACGACCATCTCGGTCGGAGATAATCGATAAAGGTACACCGTGTCGGGCTACAATATCCTTAATGTAAAGTCGTGCAAGTTTCTCCATTTTGTCGGTCTCTTTCATGGCGAGAAAGTGCGCGGATTTGGTGAGGTGATCGACAATGACCCAAATAGTATCATAACCGCCCGACGTTTTTGGTAGTTTGGTGATAAAATCCATCGTGATCCTTTCCCACTTCCATTGCGGGATCTCGGGTTGTTGAAGTAACCCGGACGGTCTTTGGTGTTCGGCTTTGACTTTTGCGCAAGTCAAACATTTGGCAACGTATCTAGCAACTTCCTTTTTGATGTTCGGCCACCAATATTGTTCTTTAAGGTCATGGTACATCTTATTGGCGCCGGGATGAATCGAGTATCGTGATTTGTGGGCTTCGTCTAAGATGAGGTTTCGTAAATCGCCATATCTAGGCACCTAAATTCTTCCGGCGTAATATCGAAGTCCGTTCTCCTTAACTTCGAATCGAGAGACGAGGATGTTTAAAAGTTCACGTCCGATGTGGTTGTCCTTAAGAGCCTCCTCTTGAGCTACACGAATTTGGCTATTAAGGTAGGAGTGGATGATGATGTTTAATGCTCGGACGCGAAGAGGTACCGTTCTTTCCTTTCGACTTAAGGCATCGGCCACTACATTTGCCTTTCCGGGGTGGTAACGAAGCTCACAATTGTAATCGTTCAAGGTTTCAATCCACCATCGTTGTCTCATGTTTAGTTGCTTTTGATCGAAGATATGTTGGAGACTTTTGTGATCGGTAAAGATAGTACTCTTGGTACCAAGAAGATGATGTCTCCATAACTTAAGTGCAAAGATGACGGCTCCGAGTTCAAGATCATGTGTCGTGTAGTTTCGTTCGTGAACCTTGAGTTGTCGAGATGCATAAGCAATGACTTTCTTTCGTTGCATTAATACGCACCCATAACCGTTTTTCGAGGCATCGCAATATACGACAAAATCATCATTGCCTTCGGGAAGCGACAAGATAGGAGCGGTGGTTAGCTTAGTTTTCAAGATTTGGAAAGGTGTTTCTTGTTCGGATGACCAAATGAACTTTCGTTCCTTGTGAGTTAACGCGGTTAGAGGGCGAGCGATTAAGGAGAAATCCTTGATGAATTTATGATAGTATCCGGCGAGACCTAAGAATTGACGAATTTGAGTAGGAGTAGTAGGAGTCTCCCATTTACTAATGGCTTCGATTTTTGCGGGATCGACTTTAATGCCTTGATCACTTACAACGTGACCGAGGAATTGAACTTCCTTCAACCAAAATTCACACTTGGAGAACTTGGCATAGAGTTGTTCTTTTCTCAAGAGTTCAAGCACGAGTCGGAGATGTTCTTTGTGTTCCTCTTCGCTTTTAGAATAGACCAAAATATCGTCGATGAACACGATAACGAATTTGTCGAGGTAAGGTTTGCACACGCGGTTCATGAGATCCATAAACACCGCCGGTGCGTTAGTGAGATCGAAAGGCATGACAAGGAATTCATAACTACCATAACGAGTCCGGAAGGCGGTTTTGGAGACATCTTCCCCCTTAACCCTTAGTTAATGATAACCCGAACGGAGATCGATTTTTGAATATACACGAGAACCTTGTAGTTGATCAAAGAGGTCATCAATGCGCGGAAGAGGATATCGGTTTTTAATCGTTAATTTGTTCAATTCACGATAATCGATGCACATTCGTAGGGATCCGTCTTTCTTCTTGACGAACAAAATCGGAGCGCCCCATGGTGAATGGCTAGGTTGAATGAAACCACGGTCAAGTAACTCTTGGATTTGACTTTGCAATTCGTGCATTTCGGATGGAGCGAGTCTATATGGTGCACGCACTACGGGTGCGGCTCCCGGTATAAGATCGATTTGATATTCAACCGGTCGATGAGGTGGAAGACCCGGTAATTCGTCGGGAAATACATCGGAAAAGTCACTAACAATTGGCACATCATCGATGCGCTTTTTGTCGGCCTCGAATTTCTTAACGTGAGAAAGAATCGCAAAACAACCCTTGCGAAGTAGCTTTCGAACTTTAAGGCACGAAACGAGATTGAGTCCGGTGCAATTCTTGTCGCCATAGACAATCAATGGTTCACCATTCTCGATAGGAATTCGGATTGCGTGAAGATCGCAAAGAATGTGAGATTTATTTTTGACCATCCAATTCATACCGATTATTACATCAAAACTCCCTAGTTCCATGGGTATCAAGTCAATTTTAAATTCATTACCCAAAATATTTAAAGTACACCCCCGGTAATATGTGTCGGCACTTAAGAGTTTTCCATCGGCCACCTCGATGGAGTAAGTAGTATCTAAAGGGTGTGGTGGAGCGGAAAGAGTAGGAGCCAAAGTCTTAGACACAAAACATTTATCGGCACCCGAATCAAATAAGCAAGTAACATAAGTGTTGTTGAGAAGAAACGTACCCGTGACTAGTTCATTGTCATCTCGGGCTTCCTAGGTGTTGATGTTAAAGGCTCGGCCTCGGTTGTTGGGGTTGGCTTTCTTTTTCGGGCATTCGTTCTTATAATGGCCCGTTTGGCCACATTCATAACAAGTGACCGTCCTTGGAGGATTGGGCCCCTTTCGAGCGACGGGGGCGGCACTTCTACAATCATTGGCCACATGACCATTCTTTTGGCACCGGTGACAAAATAAATTGCCACATTCCCCGTAATGATGTTTGTGACATTTGTTGCAAAAGGGTTTATTTCCACCATAAATTTTCTTGCCGTCATTGTTGAAAGGCTTTTTGGTGAAGGTGTTGTTGTTGTAATTGGTTGATGGAGTGGCTTCCCATTTCCTTTTGTTGCCACCTGACTTGTCCTCGGCCTTAAGAGCCGTCACTACAATTTCGTCAACCGTCTCAATTAATTGGCAGGCCATGTTCATAGCGGCTTGATGAGTAGTGGGTTTGGATGACATCACCCCTTGTTTGATGCTTTTTGGAAGACCGTGCATGTAGAGCTCAATCCTTTGAGATTCGGGGCTAACGAGATTGGGACACATCAAAGATAGTTCGGCGAAGCGTAGATTGTAAGCCTTGAGGTCGTTTCCGACCGCCTTCAAAGCTCTTAACTCTTGCTCAAGCTTGCGGGTTTCTTCGCGCGGAAAATATTCAACAATCATCTTTTCCTTCAAATCGGCCCAAGAAAGGGCATGAGCTTCATCGGTTCCCACCGATTGAACATAGGTGTTCCACCACGTGAGAGCAACACCGGAGAAAGTGTGGGTGAAGTATTTGACCTTATCTTGGTCCCGACAACCGCTTATGCTAAAGACGGCCTCGGTTTGTTCAAACCAACGAGTAAGCATAACCGGTTCCCCGGTTCCATCATAAGTGTGAGGTTTGCACCCCGTGAAAGCTTTGTAGGAGCACCCTTCGCTAGAGTTACCGGCTCCTTGGTTATTGTTGTTGTTATTTTTGTTATTGTTGTTGTTGGACGAGTGACCGGCCATGGCCGCATCCACGGTGGTGGCTATCATGCGTTGCAAAGCTTGTTCGGAGTTTCATTGCGTCGTACACGGCGAGGAGGCATTGTTCCTTCAAAACAAAAGAATACCGTTGGTTAGTATTCTAAATAATACTAACCGTGATATGGAATAAAGATAAAGAGAAAATTATCCTTGACTCGCCTTAAATTCTTTATGTCATAATGTCGGTATGTTCATATGAGTCACCGTAATATAATCCCGGAAATTATATTACCCTAATTCATATGTGCATTCGACATTACTACATATAGTCAAGGTGGCGTGTCAATTAAATTATACAACTCAAGAGTAAGATAGAATAAGAGTAGATATGAGTAAGAGAGTTCGAGTATAATACACAAGTAGTCAAGTAATTCCTATGTCAAGTCTATATGCCGGTTGTAGTCTAGACTCATCAATGTACCCTATGACTCGGGGTCGACACCAATGAACTCTAAATTCCTACAACCAAGGCTCTGATACCACTTGTAGAGACCCCGACAAATCGTCAAGTGACGGCGTCGTCTACGTATGGTCCCATTACATGGTCATAAGCATTTATAACAAAGTTTGACCGAAAATATGTCGCATTCATTTCATAAAAGGATGTTTCAACGTTTACAAAAGTAATTCCCAATACAAGTACATATCAAAAGTTATAGTTCATATGAAACACGTGCGACATAGTTTAAAGTAGCCAAAAAGACGCTCCACGTATGCAAGTATACACGACATCCAATGCAAGTATCAAAGGAATGTGCGGAAGCATGTATCACCTTAGTTCAAGGACCTGAGAAAAACATAGAGAATCTGTCAACGAAAACGTTGGTGAAATCATAGGTTTAGTAAGTAAGTAAGTGAGTAAGTAAGTTGAACCACAAGTGTTGTCACGTTGAAATAATAATAAACCATTCTAAAAGTTGATATCACGAGCACCCAATTATCAAGGCTTAACTGAAATGTCCCGTTCTTATTGATTAAAAACGTTCCATATTAATTGATTTCGTTGCGAGGTTTTGACCTCTATATGAGACGTTTTTCAAAGACTGCATTCATTTTTAAAACAAACCATAACCTTTATTTCATAGATAAAGGTTTTAAAAAGCTTTACGTAGATTATCAAATAATGATAATCTAAAATATCCTGTTTACACACGACCATTACATAATGGTTTACAATACAAATATGTTACAACAAAATAAGTTTCTTGAATGCAGTTTTTGCACAATATCATACAAGCATGGACTCCAAATCTCGTCCTTATTTAAGTATGCCACAGCGGAAGCTTTTAATAATCACCTGAGAATAAACATGCTTAAAATGTCAACAAAAATGTTGGTGAGTTATAGGTGTAACCTATATATATATCAAATCATAATAATAGACCACAAGATTTCATATTTCAATACACATCCCATACATAGAGATAAAAATCATTCATATGGTGAACACCTGGTAACCGACATTAACAAGATGCATATATAAGAATATCCCCATCATTCCGGGACACCCTTCGGATATGATATAAATTTCGAAGTACTAAAGCATCCGGTACTTTGGATGGGGTTTGTTAGGCCCAATAGATCTATCTTTAGGATTCACATCAATTAGGGTGTCTGTTCCCTAATTCTTAGATTACCAGACTTAATAAAAAGGGGCATATTCGATTTCGATAATTCAACCATAGAATGTAGTTTCACGTACTTGTGTCTATTTTGTAAATCATTTATAAAACCTGCATGTATTCTCATCCCAAAAATATTAGATTTTAAAAGTGGGACTATAACTCACTTTAACAGATTTTTACTTCGTCGGGAAGTAAGACTTGGCCACTGGTTGATTCACGAACCTATAACAATATATACATATATATCAAAGTATGTTCAAAATATATTTACAACACTTTTAATATATTTTGATGTTTTAAGTTTATTAAGTCAGCTGTCCTCGTTAGTAACCTACAACTAGTTGTCCACAGTTAGATGTACAGAAATAAATCGATAAATATTATCTTGAATCAATCCACGACCCAGTGTATACGTATCTCAGTATTGATCACAACTCAAACTGTATATATTTTGGAATCAACCTCAACCCTGTATAGCTAACTCCAACATTCACATATAGAGTGTCTATAGTTGTTCCGAAATATATATAGATGTGTCGACATGATAGGTCGAAATATTGTATACGTGTCTATGGTATCTCAAGATTACATAATATAAAATACAAGTTGATTAAGTTATGGTTGGAATAGATTTGTTACCAATTTTCACGTAGCTAAAATGAGAAAAATTATCCAATCTTGTTTTACCCATAACTTCTTCATTTTAAATCCGTTTTGAGTGAATCAAATTGCTATGGTTTCATATTGAACTCTATTTTATGAATTTAAACAGAAAAAGTATAGGTTTATAGTCGGAAAAATAAGTTACAAGTCGTTTTTGTAAAGGTAGTCATTTCTGTCGAAAGAACGACGTCTAGATGACCATTTTAGAAAACATACTTCCACTTTGAGTTTAACCATAATTTTTGGATATAGTTTCATGTTCATAATAAAAATCATTTTCTCAGAATAACAACTTTTAAATCAAAGTTTATCATAGTTTTTAATTAACTAACCCAAAACAGTCCGCGGTGTTACTACGACGGCGTAAATCCGGTTTTACGGTGTTTTTCGTGTTTCCAGGTTTTAAATCGTTAAGTTAGCATATCATATAGATATAGAACATGTGTTTAGTTGATTTTAAAATTCAAGTTAGAAGGATTAACTTTTGTTTGCGAACAAGTTTAGAATTAACTAAACTATGTTCTAGTGATTACAAGTTTAAACCTTCGAATAAGATAGCTTTATATGTATGAATCGAATGATGTTATGAACATCATTACTACCTTAAGTTCCTTGGATAAACCTACTGGAAAAGAGAAAAATGGATCTAGCTTCAAAGGATCCTTGGATGGCTCGAAGTTCTTGAAGCAGAATCATGACACGAAAACAAGTTCAAGTAAGATCATCACTTGAAATAAGATTGTTATAGTTATAGAAATTGAACCAAAGTTTGAATATGATTATTACCTTGTATTAGAATGATAACCTACTATAAGAAACAAAGATTTCTTGAGGTTGGATGATCACCTTACAAGATTGGAAGTGAGCTAGCAAACTTGAAAGTATTCTTGATTTTATGTAACTAGAACTTGTAAAATATATGAAGAACACTTAGAACTTGAAGATAGAACTTGAGAGAGATCAATTAGATGAAGAAAATTGAAGAATGAAAGTGTTTGTAGGTGTTTTTGGTCGTTGGTGTATGGATTAGATATAAAGGATATGTAATTTTGTTTTCATGTAAATAAGTCATGAATGATTACTCATATTTTTGTAATTTTATGAGATATTTCATGCTAGTTGCCAAATGATGGTTCCCACATGTGTTAGGTGACTCACATGGGCTTCTAAGAGCTGATCATTGGAGTGTATATACCAATAGTACATACATCTAAAAGCTGTGTATTGTACGAGTACGAATACGGGTGCATACGAGTAGAATTGTTGATGAAACTGAACGAGGATGTAATTGTAAGCATTTTTGTTAAGTAGAAGTATTTTGATAAGTGTCTTGAAGTCTTTCAAAAGTGTATGAATACATATTAAAACACTACATGTATATACATTTTAACTGAGTCGTTAAGTCATCGTTAGTCGTTACATGTAAATGTTGTTTTGAAACCTTTATGTTAACGATCTTGTTGAATGTTGTTAACCCATTGTTTATTATAACAAATGAGATGTTAAATTATTATATTATCATGATATTATGATATATAATATATCTTAGTATGATGTATATACAGTTAAATTTCGTTACAACGATAATCGTTACATATATGTCTCGTTTCGAAATCATTAAGTTAGTAGTCTTATTTTTACATATGTATTTCATTGTTAATACACTTAATAATATATTTACTTATCATTTAACATAATTAACCAAGTGTATCAATATCTTAATATGATTCATATGTACCTAGTAAGACGTTGTTATAACGATAATCGTTATATATATCGTTTTCGAGTTTCTTAAATTAATAGTCTCATTTTTATGTATATAACTCATTGTTAAAATACCTAATGAGATACATAGTTATAATAAAAACATGTTAACTAAATATATAACCCTATATATGTCATCGTATAGTTTTTACAAGTTTTAACGTTCGTGAATCACCGGTCAACTTGGGTGGTCAATTGTCTATATGAAACATATTTCAATTAATCAAGTCTTAACAAGTTTGATTGCTTAACATGTTGGAAACATTTAATCATGTAAATATCAATCTCAATTAATATATATAAACATGGAAAAGTTCGGGTCACTACAGTACCTACCCGTTAAATAAATTTCGTCCCGAAATTTTAAGCTGTTGAAGGTGTTGACGAATCTTCTGGAAATAGATGCGGGTATTTCTTCTTCATCTGATCTTCACGCTCCCAGGTGAACTCGGGTCCTCTACGAGCATTCCATCGAACCTTAACAATTGGTATCTTGTTTTGCTTAAGTCTTTTAACCTCACGATCCATTATTTCGACGGGTTCTTCGATGAATTGAAGTTTTTCGTTGATTTGGATTTCATCTAACGGAATAGTGAGATCTTCTTTAGCAAAACATTTCTTCAAATTCGAAACGTGGAAAGTGTTATGTACAGCCGCGAGTTGTTGAGGTAACTCAAGTCGGTAAGCTACTGGTCCGACACGATCAATAATCTTGAATGGTCCAATATATCTTGGATTTAATTTCCCTCGTTTACCAAATCGAACAACGCCTTTCCAAGGTGCAACTTTAAGCATGACCATCTCTCCAATTTCAAATTCTATATCTTTTCTTTTAATGTCAGCGTAGCTCTTTTGTCGACTTTGGGCGGTTTTCAACCGTTGTTGAATTTGGATGATCTTCTCTGTAGTTTCTTGTATAATCTCCGGACCCGTAATCTGTCTATCCCCCACTTCACTCCAACAAATCGGAGACCTGCACTTTCTACCATAAAGTGCTTCAAACGGCGCCATCTCAATGCTTGAATGGTAGCTGTTGTTGTAACATCCCGTGTTTTTCCGTTAAATTTAATTTTAACACCGTTTTTTTTTTTTTTAAACAAAATCTTTCGTATTTAAATTAATAGTTTCCGTGAGTAACGTTCATTATATTCCCGCTATTTAATTTTGACATCACCCGTTTACTCGAGCGTTTTAAAAATATTCGTTTGGTTAATTCCCGCACCCGCTTTGAAACTTGAGGGACTAAACTTGCCAAGAGGGCAAAGAGATGACTAGGTCAACTAGTCAACCTTCACCCTCCTCCATTCAATCACCTCCACCTCTCTCTCTTTCTCTCTATCAAGAACACACACACAAACACCCAATTCAATCATTCATCATCTAAATTCAATCTTGGAAGCTCACAACAAATCCGATTACATTTTCGTGATCCTCTCTTCATCCTCTACATTTTGATACAAACTTCATCTCGTTTGGGTAACATTTCTAAAACTCTAGATTTCTTTAAATTCGTGTTTTTGACTTGAAATTGTGTTAGTTAGTGTCTATGTCGTCCTTAACCATAAGAACGCGTTAGATAACGTATGATTTCATTGCGAGGTATTGACCTCTATATGAGACATTTTTGAAAGAAAACTGCATATATTATACATTACAAACCATAACCATTATTTTTGTTACAAACTTAAGATAATAAAAAGAAGATTAACGTTTAGCGATAATCTTCGACTTACAAACTTTACAAATGATGACAACAACACGGTTTCTAGCATATTTTACAGTACAACATCTTGGATATGCAGTTTTATTTTTGACACAAACATGCGTACGCAAGATCCTGGTTAGATCCAACATGATGCAGCGGAAGCTTTAGAAATCACCTGAGAATAGACATGTTTTAAAAGGTCAACATAAAGTTGGTGAGATATAGGTTTAGTGCCGGCAGCAATATATATATAGACCACAAGATTTCGTATATAAACAGTTTCATAAAAGTATTCTAAGTGGTTGAGCACTCGGTAACCATACTTAACATTTTCACGTCGCATATTCCCTTTAATATGAAATCTTACTACACCGTACCAAGTGTAGTCACAAAACGAAGTACTGTGCAACCGTTGAATACTGGTCGTCCAGTCCGGTTGGGGTTGTCAGGCCCGATAGATCTATCAACAGGATTCGCGTTTACAATACCGCTGTAAATATTAGTTACCAAGCTACAGGGAAGTATGCCAGTGGTACAACTCAACGTAGAACATATTTTTCAGTTACTTGTGTCCATATCGTAAAACATAAAATACATGTATTCTCATCCCGAAATATTTAGAGTTTAAAAGTGGGACTATATACTCACTTTTGTCTTGATGATATAAATAATTTGACTCGGTCTTCCGGTTGATATCACGAACCTATCCATATATAATATATCAATATGTTTTCATTTTAAACAAACGTTATATATATATACTTGTTATACTTTTAATACTTTGAATATTTCCTTAGTCCGAAGTTAGCAGTCCGAGGTTAGCAATTCAATTTTTAATGGTTCATTTTTAGATGTTTAATATACCCGCAATGAATAAATACAACCCCCAACGAAATAAATAAAACTCCCGTAAAACCCCATCATAAATGTATTGGTCGAGATTAATCTTGACCCATGGTACCGGTGTTGTCAAATGACGTGTTGCGTACAATCATGGGATCTTATGATTAATCTTCTCGTGTTGCTTACGGGTGATCCTGAACCATATGAAATTGAATTATGAGTACATATATATAAAATATCATGTTATCTTAGAAGTATGTGATTTTATGTAAATTTTTCCAATGAATCCCGAAGTCATTTAAGCCTTGGATAACCAATTTTGTTTCGGTCATAGTTTCTTCGTTACAAGTCCGTTTTCGTTGATTCAACTTGCCATCTCCTTGGATCGAGTCCCTCTTTAAGACTATGAACTGTAAATACCTTAGTTTGTATTCAAAATCACACGGCATAGGTCAAACTTTAGTGAAACTTATGAAGTTAATCATTTTCGTTACAACAAAATCATTTAATGACCATTTTTCTAAAAATACTTATACTTTGAAAAACCAAGTTTTACCTTGTTAAATTAGCATATACATAAGTTATATTACAGGTCTTGAAGTATTTTAAAAGTTAAGTTAGAAGGATCTATTTAGTTTGCAAACAAGTTTGAAAACATTCAAACTATGTTCTTGTTGTTAAACTTGTATACCACAAAATATGATAGCTATATATATATGAATCGAATAAGGTTATGAACATATATTCTACCTCAAGTTCCTTGGATGAAGTTGCTGTAAAAGAGAAGTAAGAAGCTAGAATCAAAAGGGTGATAGAAGTGGATGAAAGATTGGAAGTAAGTTGGTGTTCTTGGAGGGTTTTCTTGAAGTGTTTTTGTATGGTTTTCTTATGGTGTTTTAGTAGTGTTTTTGAAGCTAGATCTTCATGGATGTGAGCTGAGATGATTAAGGGGTTTAAGGGTTATGGAAGAGTGTGTGTTTTGCTAGAAAAATGGAAGAGAAAGTTGAATCAAAGTGATGATACATGAGGCTCCTTAAAAACGTGTTCTTAAGGTAGACATGGACAAAATTTAGTTTGTTATCTTATGTAATTAGTCAATAAGCTTCCAAAAGTAATTACCTAGCCCTCATGGCATGAATAATGGCTGGTTAGGTGGTGATTTTGATGTGTATTTACTATTAGTAAATACGTATAGGAGCTTGGTATGATACGAGTACAAATACTCTAGGTATACGTATAGAAATTTTGTGAAAAATGGAATGAGGATTCAAATATAGCTATCTTTTGTGAATACACTTATATGGTTTTATGTATTTAAGTCTTTAAAAGTGATTAAATACATTACTTATACAATATATGTATAAACATTATATGTCTTAAGTATTTATGTCAAATAACGTTACGTATAGTTATCGTTTTGAAAACTTAAGTTAGTAGTTTCAAAATACACATATAACTTGTTGTTATTAATACAAAATGAGATATTAAAACATTTATTAATCATGTTAAATATGTATATATACATATATATACACAAACGTATAATTATTATATATTGTATAGTTCGTGATATCATTGGTCAAACTAGACGGTCAAACGTTGCGTAAAACTCTTTTCGGAAATATAAATCTCGACAATTTGGATTGCTTATCATGTTGGCAAGGTTTAATTTATGTAAATATTAATCTTATAAGTATAGTATGATCGAAAAAATGCGGGTCGTTACATTACCTCCCCGTTAAATAAATTTCGTCCCGAAATTTTAAAATTGTACCTATTTTGCGTCATCAAGAAACAAGTGTGGATACTTTTGCTTCATCTGATCCTCTCGTTCCCAAGTAAACTCGGGACCTCTTCTAGCATTCCAACGAACCTTAACAATCGGTATATTGCTCTGTTTGAGCTGTTTAACTTCACGGTCCATGATTTCGATTGGTTCTTCGACGAATTGTAGTTTCTCGTCGACATGGATTTCTTCGAGAGGAATGGTAAGGTCTTCCTTTGCAAGACACTTCTTAAGGTTTGAGACGTGAAAGGTATTATGTACTCCAGCGAGTTGTTGCGGTAACTCGAGTCGATAAGCTACCGGTCCAATGCGTTCGATGATCTTAAACGGGCCTACATACCTTGGGTTCAGTTTACCCCTTTTGCCGAAACGTATTACACCTTTCCAAGGTGACACCTTTAGCATAACCATGTCCCCGACCTGAAACTCTAATGGTTTCCTTCGGACATCGGCGTAGCTCTTTTGGCGACTACGGGCTGTTTTCAATCTCTCCTTGATTTGTACTATCTTCTCGGTCGTTTCGTGTATGATCTCGGGACCAGTTAAATGCCGATCTCCTACTTCAGTCCAACAGATAGGAGATCTACACTTCCTTCCATACAATGCTTCGAATGGTGCAGCTCCAATGCTCGCATGATAACTATTATTATACGAGAATTCTGCTAACGGTAGATACTTATCCCATCCGTTTCCAAAATCGATCACACATGCCCTGAGCATATCTTCAAGAGTCTGAATTGTTCTTTCACTCTGCCCGTCGGTCTGCGGATGATATGCGGTACTCATATCCAAACGAGTTCCTAGTGCCTCCTGTAGTGATTGCCAAAACTTTGAGGTAAATCTACTATCACGATCGGATATAATGGAAATAGGTATTCCATGCCTTGAAACAACTTCCTTTATATACAATCGTAATAGTTTCTCCATTCTATCCGTTTCCTTTATAGGCAAGAAATGTGCAGACTTGGTGAGACGATCAACAATCACCCAAATGGTGTCGTATCCCCAGGCAGTCTTTGGTAACTTCGTGATGAAATCCATGGTAATACCATCCCATTTCCATTCTGGGATTTCTGGTTGTTGAAGTAACCCTGACGGCTTTTGGTGTTCTGCTTTAACCTTGGAACAAGTTAAACATTCCCCAACATATGTTGCAACGTCTGTCTTCAAATTAGGCCACCAATAATGCGTCTTAAGATCTTGGTACATCTTTCCAACTCCAGGATGTATCGAATATCTTGTCTTATGTGCCTCGTTCAATATCAACTTCCTTAATCCACCCAACTTCGGTACCCAAATACGATTTGCAAAATATCGAATTCCATCTTCCCGCATAATGAGTTGCTTCTCATACTTCTTCATTATTTCATTTCCTTTGTTTTCTTTAGTAAGTGCTTCTCGTTGAACTTCTTTGATTTGTGAGTTGAGATTCATGCGAATTTTTATATTCATTGCTCGAACTCGAATTGGTTCTCGTTCCTTTCTGCTTAAAGCATCGGCCACCACGTTCGCCTTTCCGGGATGATAACGAATTTCACAATCATAGTCGTTTATTAACTCGACCCACCTACGTTGCCTCATGTTCAATTGTTTCTGATCAAAAATATGTTGAAGGCTTTTATGATCAGTAAACACAGTGAATTTAACCCCATACAAGTAGTGTCTCCACATCTTCAATGCAAACACGACTGCTCCCAATTCTAGATCATGCGTCGTATAATTCCGCTCGTGAATCTTCAATTGTCGGGATGCAAATGCAATTACTTTCTTTCGTTGCATAAGAACACAACCAAAACCTTGTCGCGAAGCGTCACAATATATTTCAAAATCATCGTTCCCTTCTGGTAACGATAATATAGGCGCCGTAGTTAACTTCTTCTTCAGTATTTGAAATGCGTTCTCCTGCTCCGAGGTCCATTCATATTTCTTCCCTTTTTGCGTTAACGCTGTCAACGGTTTAGCTATTCGGGAAAAATCTTGAATAAACCTTCTATAGTAACCGGCTAAACCCAAAAATTGACGTATCTGCGTTGGTGTCTTAGGAGTTTCCCATTTTTCAATAGCTTCAATTTTTGCTGGATCAACCTGAATTCCTTCGCTATTAACAACGTGACCAAGAAATTGCACTTCTTTCAACCAGAAAGCACACTTAGAAAATTTAGCATAAAGTTGTTCTTTTCTCAACAACTCTAGTATCAACCTTAAATGTTCTTCATGCTCTTGCTCACTCTTGGAATAGATAAGAATATCATCAATGAAAACGATAACAAACTTATCTAAATACGGACTACAAACTCGATTCATGAGGTCCATGAATACAGCTGGCGCATTCGTCAATCCAAACGGCATAACCAAAAATTCGTAATGACCATAACGTGTCCGAAAAGCAGTTTTCGGAATGTCCTCTTCTTTGACGCGTAGTTGATGATAGCCCGATCTTAAGTCGATTTTCGAATACACACATGATCCTTGCAATTGATCAAATAAGTCATCAATTCTCGGTAGTGGATACCGATTCTTGATAGTTAACTTATTTAATTCACGATAGTCTATACATATCCTAAAAGATCCATCTTTCTTCTTAACAAACAAAATTGGAGCTCCCCACGGTGAAGTACTCGGTCGTATGAATCCACGGTCCAGTAATTCTTTTAACTGACTTTGAAGTTCTTTTAACTCGGACGGTGCAAGTCTATATGGAGCACGAGCCACTGGTGCAGCTCCTGGTACTAAATCTATTTGAAATTCTACCGATCTAAATGGAGGTAATCCTGGCAACTCTTCCGGAAAAACTTCAGGAAAATCTCTTGCCACAGGCACGTCGTTGATGCCCTTTTCTTTCTTTTCGACTTTATTAACATGTGCTAAAATAGCGTAACATCCCTTTTCTAAACACTTCTTGGCTTTCAAACAACTAATGATTTTTAGCTTTGAATTACCCTTCTCTCCATAAATCATCACTGGCATTTTATCCTTACCAGGAATACGAATTGCCTTCTTAGCACAAACAACTTCCGCTCCTATTTTGGACATCCAGTCCATGCCGACTATTACATCAAAACCTCCTAATTCTACGGGTATTAAGTCGATTTTAAACGTTTCTCCGGCTAGATTTATTTCACAATCACGACAAATTTTATCGGCTTTAATTAGCTTACCATTAGCTAACTCAATCAAGTACTTAGCATCTAGAGGTAATGATGAACAATTCAATTTAGTGTAAAAATTTATACACACGTAACTTCTATCGGCGCCAGTATCAAATAAAATAGATGCTGATAAGTTATTAATGGTAAACGTACCCGTAACAAGTTCCGGGTCTTCTCGTGCCTCTCTAGCATTAATAACAAACGCTCTTCCACGTGCAGGTCCGCCATTCTGATTCGGGCACTGGCTCTTATAATGACCTTGTTTTCCACACCCAAAACAAGTAATGTTAGCCAAAGCAGTTCTATTTGCGTTGGTGGCAGGAGTCTTGTTACCATTTGCATTTGTAACGAGAGCCTTACAATCTTCAGTAAGATGTCCCTGTCTATTGCATTTGGTGCACAACACACTGCAGTAACCAAAATGATGTTTGTGACAACGGTTGCATAAAGGACTTTGTCCTTTGTAACCAAAACCTGAACCGCTACCCGCACCTTTCGTGGTTTCTTGTTTCTTATAAGGTTGTTGTTGGTTACCTCGATCATAACCTCCATTCCACTTTTTCTTGTTCCCCAATACCTTCACCTCAGTATTGAATGCTTTCTTGTCCAAAATGACCTGATCCATTAACTCGTTCGCCATGGTTATAGCTTCATGAATTGTCTTAGGTTTCGACGCCGTAACGTTTGCCTTGACCTTTTTGGGCAAACCACCTTTGTACATTTCAATCTTCCGTGCTTCGGTTGGGACCAATTCAGGACATAGTAAAACCAATTCCATGAATCGCTGATTGTAGTTGGTGATTTCAGTACCAATCACCTTCAAACTTCGTAACTCATCTTCTAACTTAATAATCTCATTCCTTGGACAATACTCGGTGATTATCATTGATTTGAATTCTTCCCATGGAGTATCATAAGCTACATCTCCTCCTACCGCCTTCACATAATTCTTCCACCATGTGAGTGCACTATCTTGTAAAGTGCACGATGCATACTTGGTCATGTCTTTTCCATCACAACCGCTGATTTTGAACACCGTCTCCATCTTTTCTATCCATCGGGTTAAACCGATAGGTCCTTCCGTTCCACTGAATGATGAAGGTTTGCAAGCTTGAAACGTCTTGTAGGAGCATCCTACACGAGGATTTGGATTAACTGCAGTAGCTCTTGCAGCTTCGACCCATAGCATTCTATCGTTGACTCGCTGGTTGATGAAGTTCTCGACTTCTTGTTCCGTCATTCGGTTCAATCGCGCCATTTCCTAATGAAAGAAAATAATTATTCACATGGATTATTATAGATGTAGTATGTATTTATAGTACATTTATAGCTTGTTAATAATATGAACCAGGTATTATTATAAAAGCCTTTTCTTCTTATTAGCGTTTTATAATTATATCTTGGGTAGTACCTACCCGTTAATGTTCATACTTAATAGCTTAGTACAGAATCAATTACTACAATCTAAATAATACTTAACCATGGAAAATTATTGCATTTCATACTTCGCTATTTTACATATGCTTATCTTACATCAAACTTTAAGCAAACCACACTAATAATATTATACAAAACATTATATGATTCCATGGCTTAATACGGCAGTGCATCGTTTGGTCTATTTTCTAGGGCGTTTAGTTCCAATGAATGGCCTAACGCTTATCCTAGCTGTCTGCCTACGTTTTGGCTGAGGAGCCGAAGAACTAGATGCGGGGATAGCACTAATAGGAATAGCGGGAATAGGGGTGGTAGTGTTGAGTGGAATTGGTGCTACGTCATTCTCACTAAGTTCGGGATTTGAATTTTCTAATTCATTCGCTTTTCGTTTCTTTCCTTGATCGAATTTTTCTTTCGTAATTTCTAGTATTTCTTCCTCGGGTTCACTTTCTTCTTCGGGTTCACTTTCCTCTTCGGGTTCACTTTCCTCCTCGGGTTCACTTTCCGATATTTCTATAGTTGGTTCATCTGGAAATTGTGAGTCTTCCCCAAAAATACCATTTTCGTCATCGGATATGTTAATGACTGAAACACAATCTGAAGATTCTGATTCGGAGTCGCTGAATGTGATAATAAGTTTCGAGCCCGACATCTATCACACAACAACTAACCCATTAGTACTTACATAATATTTACATATGAATTTTTAACCAACAGTGATAAGCAATGGTTTTTTTTTTTTTAAAATCAAACCCGGTCAAAGTCCAGACTTACTAATGTATCCTAACGACTTATCGGTTTAGACACACTAATGCAAACCTGGTTCGCTAAGACCACCGCTCTGATACCACATGTCATAACCCGTCCTTAACCATAAGAACGCGTTAGATAACGTATGATTTCATTGCGAGGTATTGACCTCTATATGAGACATTTTTGAAAGAAAACTGCATATATTATACATTACAAACCATAACCATTATTTTTGTTACAAACTTAAGACAATAAAAAGAAGATTAACGTTTAGCGATAATCTTCGACTTACAAACTTTACAAATGATGACAACAACACGGTTTCTAGCATATTTTACAGTACAACATCTTGGATATGCAGTTTTATTTTTGACACAAACATGCGTACGCAAGATCCTGGTTAGATCCAACATGATGCAGCGGAAGCTTTAGAAATCACCTGAGAATAGACATGTTTTAAAAGGTCAACATAAAGTTGGTGAGATATAGGTTTAGTGCCGGCAGCAATATATATATAGACCACAAGATTTCGTATATAAACAGTTTCATAAAAGTATTCTAAGTGGTTGAGCACTCGGTAACCATACTTAACATTTTCACGTCGCATATTCCCTTTAATATGAAATCTTACTACACCGTACCAAGTGTAGTCACAAAACGAAGTACTGTGCAACCGTTGAATACTGGTCGTCCAGTCCGGTTGGGGTTGTCAGGCCCGATAGATCTATCAACAGGATTCGCGTTTACAATACCGCTGTAAATATTAGTTACCAAGCTACAGGGAAGTATGCCAGTGGTACAACTCAACGTAGAACATATTTTTCAGTTACTTGTGTCCATATCGTAAAACATAAAATACATGTATTCTCATCCCGAAATATTTAGAGTTTAAAAGTGGGACTATATACTCACTTTTGTCTTGATGATATAAATAATTTGACTCGGTCTTCCGGTTGATATCACGAACCTATCCATATATAATATATCAATATGTTTTCATTTTAAACAAACGTTATATATATATACTTGTTATACTTTTAATACTTTGAATATTTCCTTAGTCCGAAGTTAGCAGTCCGAGGTTAGCAATTCAATTTTTAATGGTTCATTTTTAGATGTTTAATATACCCGCAATGAATAAATACAACCCCCAACGAAATAAATAAAACTCCCGTAAAACCCCATCATAAATGTATTGGTCGAGATTAATCTTGACCCATGGTACCGGTGTTGTCAAATGACGTGTTGCGTACAATCATGGGATCTTATGATTAATCTTCTCGTGTTGCTTACGGGTGATCCTGAACCATATGAAATTGAATTATGAGTACATATATATAAAATATCATGTTATCTTAGAAGTATGTGATTTTATGTAAATTTTTCCAATGAATCCCGAAGTCATTTAAGCCTTGGATAACCAATTTTGTTTCGGTCATAGTTTCTTCGTTACAAGTCCGTTTTCGTTGATTCAACTTGCCATCTCCTTGGATCGAGTCCCTCTTTAAGACTATGAACTGTAAATACCTTAGTTTGTATTCAAAATCACACGGCATAGGTCAAACTTTAGTGAAACTTATGAAGTTAATCATTTTCGTTACAACAAAATCATTTAATGACCATTTTTCTAAAAATACTTATACTTTGAAAAACCAAGTTTTACCTTGTTAAATTAGCATATACATAAGTTATATTACAGGTCTTGAAGTATTTTAAAAGTTAAGTTAGAAGGATCTATTTAGTTTGCAAACAAGTTTGAAAACATTCAAACTATGTTCTTGTTGTTAAACTTGTATACCACAAAATATGATAGCTATATATATATGAATCGAATAAGGTTATGAACATATATTCTACCTCAAGTTCCTTGGATGAAGTTGCTGTAAAAGAGAAGTAAGAAGCTAGAATCAAAAGGGTGATAGAAGTGGATGAAAGATTGGAAGTAAGTTGGTGTTCTTGGAGGGTTTTCTTGAAGTGTTTTTGTATGGTTTTCTTATGGTGTTTTAGTAGTGTTTTTGAAGCTAGATCTTCATGGATGTGAGCTGAGATGATTAAGGGGTTTAAGGGTTATGGAAGAGTGTGTGTTTTGCTAGAAAAATGGAAGAGAAAGTTGAATCAAAGTGATGATACATGAGGCTCCTTAAAAACGTGTTCTTAAGGTAGACATGGACAAAATTTAGTTTGTTATCTTATGTAATTAGTCAATAAGCTTCCAAAAGTAATTACCTAGCCCTCATGGCATGAATAATGGCTGGTTAGGTGGTGATTTTGATGTGTATTTACTATTAGTAAATACGTATAGGAGCTTGGTATGATACGAGTACAAATACTCTAGGTATACGTATAGAAATTTTGTGAAAAATGGAATGAGGATTCAAATATAGCTATCTTTTGTGAATACACTTATATGGTTTTATGTATTTAAGTCTTTAAAAGTGATTAAATACATTACTTATACAATATATGTATAAACATTATATGTCTTAAGTATTTATGTCAAATAACGTTACGTATAGTTATCGTTTTGAAAACTTAAGTTAGTAGTTTCAAAATACACATATAACTTGTTGTTATTAATACAAAATGAGATATTAAAACATTTATTAATCATGTTAAATATGTATATATACATATATATACACAAACGTATAATTATTATATATTGTATAGTTCGTGATATCATTGGTCAAACTAGACGGTCAAACGTTGCGTAAAACTCTTTTCGGAAATATAAATCTCGACAATTTGGATTGCTTATCATGTTGGCAAGGTTTAATTTATGTAAATATTAATCTTATAAGTATAGTATGATCGAAAAAATGCGGGTCGTTACACTATGGCTCGTGTATAACATGAATATATGTTTTGTTTGCTCGATTCGTTGTTTTGAGTAACTAGTTTGAACATTTGAAATGGGTTAGCTTAATCCTTGATTTTGGATGAGTTAATGTTGTTAGATTGTTAAAGTGCATGTTTTAATTGTGTTACTAGTATCACTAGCTTCGTTTTGATGCGTAGGTTGATTAAGGAAACTTCAAAAACATGAATATTGATTTTTGCGGATTTTGGTTAGGGTTTGATAGACTTAAAACGAGCTTTTGATGTTTCGAATGCCATGAAATGTTATTAGTAAGTGTTTAGTTGTAATGTATGCTTCATTACCTTCAAAACGGCATATCGTATGTGTAAATTGGATTCCCGAATCATAAAATACGTTTTACGAACTTGAAACTTTGAAAATAAACCTTTCTTGATCAATTGACGAGTTTTCGATTATTGTAAATGATGTTTTTGATTAATGATATGTGGTTAGTTGTATTCCTTGTCGAAATAGCTTTCCGATGATATAAAATACATGTTCTAATTGTTTGCGGATCATAAAATGTGAATGTTTGTGTTTTGGTTCGTGCATACTTTGAAAACTGACCAGAATTCTCTGGCCAGGTAGTGGCGCGGCGCGCCACATCCCCGCGCGGCGCGCAGAATCGCCTGGCCAGATTCTGCTCACTTTGGCGCATTTCACGCGAAATGTTTGACTAGCTATCGACCTCCGATTCACATGAAACTTGTTCTAATATGCTTATATATGAATAAAAACCTCAGAAAAATAGTTCGGGACCGAACCCGAACGTGTTGACTTTTTCGTTGACTTTGACCAAGTTTGACTTTTAGTCAAACTTAACCAAACTTTTATACAATCATTCTAACATGCTTTTATACTTGTTTCTTGTATGAAACTTGACAACGTGATTCACATGCTATACTTAATCGAGTCGTAACGAGCCATAGGACTAATTGAACACATTTCACCCGACCTTGTGTCGTAACCGGTTAATTGATATAACTTACTTGTTTAGGTCAAGGCTAAGCAACTTTCATGCACACGTTTACTTGTTGAAGTACTTTTATACTCGTGCACTCGAGGTGAGATCATAGTCCCACCTTTTCAACAACTTTTTATACTTTAAATTGTGGGCTGAGAAACATATACTTTGTTACATTTGGTGCTACTTACTTTTATACTTTGAACACAAGTACAAGGAAAACAAACATTCCACAGCGAGTTAGAACAAAAATCCTCAATTCGATTATCATTAGTTACACTTGCAGGGTGTAAGCGAGAACTTATATTGTGTGGCCATACGGGTTTGACAAACCCTCACTACGGACGGTTCGCTACCGTCTACGGGTGAAATATATTTTTGAGAAACAGTGTATGTTCTAACACTATAGTGATGGGGTTCAATGGAAGGAAACGTTAAGTCTTGATAATTGGGTGCTCGCGAACAATACTTTTGGAATGCAAACGATTTTATTAATCAACTATGGGAATACTAAATCTTGTGGTTCAAATACAACGTTTACTAAAACACCTATGATTTCACCAACGTTTTTCGTTGACAGTTTTCTATATGTTTCTCAGGTTCACACTTGGCTATTTGATACACGCTTCCGCATACACTCATACTTGCTTGGAGTCAAGCATGCATACATACATACGCTAGTGATAGCACCTTTGGATTCAAACATATCGTTTACATACTTACGCTATTTATAGCAACCGTGATTTAAACTAATTATGTCGCAAGTTATCTCATTCATAATTTATACTTTTGCAAACTTAAAATTGTTGTCGAACGGTTTTGTAAACTAAACTTTGCAAGCATGATACGTTTCAAAAGAACGCGACATAATTTTGGTCAAACGAGTCTCATATAGGGACTACGACCACGTAACGGGACCTAAGTTAGCGGCGCCGTCAATGACGATTTGGTCGGGTCGCTACAGATGGTATCAGAGCGTTGGTTGTAGGGAACTAGGACGTGCATTAGTGTGTCTAACAGAGTCGTTAGGACGCATTAGTGAGTCTAGACTACAACCGGATAGTTAGCATTTGCATTCTGACATACATTTGCTATAGATAGCACTTACTTGACTACTTGTGCATTATACTTGAATCATTCTTAGGCAAACTTTTTAATGGTACCCAACCTTCATCCTACGAACTCGTATTCCGCCACTTTTTGGTAACACACGTAAATTCATGATTCATACACGTATGGATGACGACGACTTCATTAGTCACACTTGTTCGGGAACTCTGTCTCCCGGATTGTTATTTGCCACCGTTTCAACTTACTATCGGTTTCCCACTGGTGTTTCTTACTATCTACTTTTTGGGTGTTACTACCATCACTACTCTAGGTGAGTATCGTCATCAACATTTATCACTACGGTTGCGTGCTACTCGTTATCATGACTAGTTACTCTTTTCATACCTGAATACGTTTTTGTCTGACTCGAACCGCATTGACGTGAACAATCATTTATACACTTCCCTCGGGGAACGCTTCCTTAGAGTTGCAGAAATTCTTTCGATTTAATATGAGTCACGTTTGAGACGTCGTTACATTTTGTTCATTTTAGGTCTTCACGATGACACGAACTTGAATCTATAGAGTGATGTGGGAATGGAGGTATGAGTTAGCGTAATATAACGACACTCGATCAACGTGGTTATATTACGGTAAGACATACCAAAGTTCTAGTGACGCGTGATGGTGGTTAGACTCGATCAACCTAAACACCACCATGTGCCATGTACATGACTTCATCCTTTCATGTTTGGACATCCGAAAACTCCGAGAATATTGATAACAACCATACCGGGGACACCCCTTCGACTTTTGTCGAACTATACTTATGCTTCCGAATGAATTACCGATTCCTCTCGACTTCAACCGTATGTTACACGTGTATACTATCTCGTCCTCGCACAGTCTTATTGACTAATTACGATTTACTCGTTATGCTCGCACCGAGGCGGAAACTTCTTTTGCATCACCCTCGTACTTCCGGTTCAGGAGGTCCTTATTCTAAATTCCCAATGGAGAGAGACTCTCCACGTTATACTAGTATTCACCTCGAGGGTGAATAGTTCCGACGAACGTTTTTCTTTCAGAAACCGATGAGGACTTGCCCCGACGAACGTTTTTGGAAACTGATAAATCTTTCGCTACGCGAATTTTCTTGAGAAACTTGTCCTAACAAACTTGTCTAAATATACCTTACGGAATGTACTCCGTAGACTTTGGAGTGCCTCACAAAAAGCCTCGGGACCACGTTTAGACATGGGTACCGCGTACCATCCACAACCCGACGGACCGAACAAACATACGATTTAAGTCTTGAAAACCATAATACGAATTTGTATTACCAACTTCAAATTTACTTGAGAAAAGTATTTTCCTTAACCGAATCCTCATACTACAATGATTTTCATTCGAGTTTTAACGTCACTCCTTTTGAAACCACATGTGACCGGAAACGTCATTCTCCTTTGTCGAACCAAGTAAACGATGACCAATTCACCGGGGCCGAGGTTATTCATGAGCAACCGAGAAAATTTATTCATATTCAGGCAAAACCCTACGCGACTCGTAATCACCAAGAGCTACGCCGATGTTAGACGTAAACATTTCAAATTCCGCGTGGGAAACCGCGTCACGTTAAGAGTCGCACCTTGGAAAGGTACAATCCATTTCGGGAAACGTAGGAAGCTAAATCCGCGATACTTTGATCCTTTAAATTCTTGGGGTGTTTTGGACCCGTCGCTAACCGTTTAGACTTTTCCGACTCATTTTGGGTCTCCGTTTATCCTACATTCGATGTATCAACTCAAAGACGTGTTTTGCGAAACGAGAACTTGTTATCTCCTTTGATGAACTCACTATCGACGATAACCCTCACTTCCTAGGAGGACCGGTTGAAACCATAAATCGTGAAGCCAAACCTTAAGACAACACATGATCCCGACCGTCAAAATTCGTTGAAATACCTTAGAACGTACTTCTCCCTCATTCGTAGAATTGGCAACACAAGATCTCGAGGAAGATTCAACGACTACTACTTCCAACTAAATTTCGGGACGAAATTTCTTTTGAGGTGTGGATAATGTAACATCCCGTGTTTTTCCGTTAAATTTAATTTTAACACCGTTTTTTTTTTTTTTTTTAAACAAAATCTTTCGTATTTAAATTAATAGTTTCCGTGAGTAACGTTCATTATATTCCCGCTATTTAATTTTGACATCACCCGTTTACTCGAGCGTTTTAAAAATATTCGTTTGGTTAATTCCCGCACCCGCTTTGAAACTTGAGGGACTAAACTTGCCAAGAGGGCAAAGAGATGACTAGGTCAACTAGTCAACCTTCACCCTCCTCCATTCAATCACCTCCACCTCTCTCTCTTTCTCTCTATCAAGAACACACACACAAACACCCAATTCAATCATTCATCATCTAAATTCAATCTTGGAAGCTCACAACAAATCCGATTACATTTTCGTGATCCTCTCTTCATCCTCTACATTTTGATACAAACTTCATCTCGTTTGGGTAACATTTCTAAAACTCTAGATTTCTTTAAATTCGTGTTTTTGACTTGAAATTGTGTTAGTTAGTGTCTATGGCTCGTGTATAACATGAATATATGTTTTGTTTGCTCGATTCGTTGTTTTGAGTAACTAGTTTGAACATTTGAAATGGGTTAGCTTAATCCTTGATTTTGGATGAGTTAATGTTGTTAGATTGTTAAAGTGCATGTTTTAATTGTGTTACTAGTATCACTAGCTTCGTTTTGATGCGTAGGTTGATTAAGGAAACTTCAAAAACATGAATATTGATTTTTGCGGATTTTGGTTAGGGTTTGATAGACTTAAAACGAGCTTTTGATGTTTCGAATGCCATGAAATGTTATTAGTAAGTGTTTAGTTGTAATGTATGCTTCATTACCTTCAAAACGGCATATCGTATGTGTAAATTGGATTCCCGAATCATAAAATACGTTTTACGAACTTGAAACTTTGAAAATAAACCTTTCTTGATCAATTGACGAGTTTTCGATTATTGTAAATGATGTTTTTGATTAATGATATGTGGTTAGTTGTATTCCTTGTCGAAATAGCTTTCCGATGATATAAAATACATGTTCTAATTGTTTGCGGATCATAAAATGTGAATGTTTGTGTTTTGGTTCGTGCATAGTTTGAAAACTGACCAGAATTCTCTGGCCAGGTAGTGGCGCGGCGCGCCACATCCCCGCGCGGCGCGCAGAATCGCCTGGCCAGATTCTGCTCACTTTGGCGCATTTCACGCGAAATGTTTGACTAGCTATCGACCTCCGATTCACATGAAACTTGTTCTAATATGCTTATATATGAATAAAAACCTCAGAAAAATAGTTCGGGACCGAACCCGAACGTGTTGACTTTTTCGTTGACTTTGACCAAGTTTGACTTTTAGTCAAACTTAACCAAACTTTTATACAATCATTCTAACATGCTTTTATACTTGTTTCTTGTATGAAACTTGACAACGTGATTCACATGCTATACTTAATCGAGTCGTAACGAGCCATAGGACTAATTGAACACATTTCACCCGACCTTGTGTCGTAACCGGTTAATTGATATAACTTACTTGTTTAGGTCAAGGCTAAGCAACTTTCATGCACACGTTTACTTGTTGAAGTACTTTTATACTCGTGCACTCGAGGTGAGATCATAGTCCCACCTTTTCAACAACTTTTTATACTTTAAATTGTGGGCTGAGAAACATATACTTTGTTACATTTGGTGCTACTTACTTTTATACTTTGAACACAAGTACAAGGAAAACAAACATTCCACAGCGAGTTAGAACAAAAATCCTCAATTCGATTATCATTAGTTACACTTGCAGGGTGTAAGCGAGAACTTATATTGTGTGGCCATACGGGTTTGACAAACCCTCACTACGGACGGTTCGCTACCGTCTACGGGTGAAATATATTTTTGAGAAACAGTGTATGTTCTAACACTATAGTGATGGGGTTCAATGGAAGGAAACGTTAAGTCTTGATAATTGGGTGCTCGCGAACAATACTTTTGGAATGCAAACGATTTTGATAATCAACTATGGGAATACTAAATCTTGTGGTTCAAATACAACGTTTACTAAAACACCTATGATTTCACCAACGTTTTTCGTTGACAGTTTTCTATATGTTTCTCAGGTTCACACTTGGCTATTTGATACACGCTTCCGCATACACTCATACTTGCTTGGAGTCAAGCATGCATACATACATACGCTAGTGATAGCACCTTTGGATTCAAACATATCGTTTACATACTTACGCTATTTATAGCAACCGTGATTTAAACTAATTATGTCGCAAGTTATCTCATTCATAATTTATACTTTTGCAAACTTAAAATTGTTGTCGAACGGTTTTGTAAACTAAACTTTGCAAGCATGATACGTTTCAAAAGAACGCGACATAATTTTGGTCAAACGAGTCTCATATAGGGACTACGACCACGTAACGGGACCTAAGTTAGCGGCGCCGTCAATGACGATTTGGTCGGGTCGCTACAGTTGTTGTAGGAAAATTCTGCTAACGGTAGATGTCGATCCCAACTGTTTCCGAAATCAATAACACATGCCCGTAGCATGTCTTCAAGCGTTTGTATCGTCCTTTCGCTCTGCCCATCAGTTTGTGGATGATAGGCAGTACTCATGTCTAGACGAGTTCCTAATGCTTGCTGTAATGTCTGCCAGAATCTTGAAATAAATCTGCCATCCCTATCAGAGATAATAGAGATTGGTATTCTATGTCTGGAGATGACTTCCTTCAAATACAGTTGTGCTAACTTCTCCATCTTGTCATCTTCTCTTATTGGCAGGAAGTGTGCTGATTTGGTGAGACGATCAACTATTACCCAAATAGTATCAAAACCACTTGCAGTCCTTGGCAAATTAGTGATAAAATCCATGGTAATGTTTTCCCATTTCCATTCCGGGATTTCGGGTTGTTGAAGTAGACCTGATGGTTTCTAATGCTCAGCTTTGACCTTAGAACACGTCAAACATTCTCCTACGTATTTAGCAACATCGGCTTTCATACCCGGCCACCAAAAATGTTTCTTGAGATCCTTATACATCTTCCCCGTTCCAGGATGTATTGAGTATCTAGTTTTATGAGCTTCTCTAAATACCATTTCTCTCATATCTCCAAATTTTGGTACCCAAATCCTTTCAGCCCTATACTGGGTTCCGTCTTCCCGAATATTAAGATGCTTCTCCGATCCTTTGGGTATTTCATCCTTTAAATTTCCCTCTTTTAAAACTCCTTGTTGCGCCTCCTTTATTTGAGTAGTAAGGTTATTATGAATCATTATATTCATAGATTTTACTCGAATGGGTTCTCTGTCCTTCCTGCTTAAGGCATCGGCTACCACATTTGCCTTCCCCGGGTGGTAACGAATCTCAAAGTCGTAATCATTCAACAATTCAATCCACCTACGCTGCCTCATATTCAGTTGTTTCTGATTAAATATGTGTTGAAGACTTTTGTGGTCGGTATATATAATACTTTTGACCCCATATAAGTAGTGCCTCCAAGTCTTTAATGCAAAAACAACCGCGCCTAATTCCAAATCATGCGTCGTATAATTTTTCTCGTGAATCTTCAATTGTCTAGAGGCATAAGCAATCACCTTCGTTCGTTGCATTAATACATAACCGAGACCTTGCTTTGATGCGTCACAATAAATCACAAAATCATCATTCCCTTCAGGCAATGACAATATAGGTGCCGTAGTTAGCTTTTTCTTCAATAACTGAAACGCTTTCTCTTGTTCATCCTTCCATTCAAATTTCTTCCCTTTATGCGTTAATGCAGTCAAGGGTTTTGCTATTCTGGAAAAGTCTTGGATGAACCTTCTGTAGTAACCAGCTAGTCCTAAAAATTGGCATATGTGTTTCGTAGTTTTTGGGGTTTCCCACTTTTTAACAGTTTCTATCTTTGCCGGATCCACCTTAATACCTTCTTTGTTCATTATGTGACCGAGGAATTGAACTTCTTCCAACCAAAATGCACACTTTGAAAACTTAGCGTACAATTCTTCCTTCCTTAATACTTCTAACACCTTTCTCAAATGTTCACCGTGTTCTTGGTCATTCTTTGAGTAAATAAGTATGTCATCAATGAAAACAATGACAAACTTGTCAAGGTATGGTCCACACACTCGGTTCATAAGGTCCATGAACACAGCTGGTGCATTAGTTAAACCAAACGGCATGACCATAAACTCATAATGACCGTAACGTGTTCTGAAAGCAGTCTTTGGAATATCATCTTCTTTCACCCGCATTTGATGATACCCGGAACGTAAGTCAATCTTTGAATAAACAGACGAGCCTTGTAGTTGATCAAATAAGTCGTCGATTCTCGGTAGTGGGTAGCGGTTCTTGATGGTAAGTTTGTTCAACTATCGGTAGTCGATACACAACCTGAATGTACCATCTTTCTTCTTGACAAACAAAACAGGAGCTCCCCACGGTGATGTGCTTGGTCGAATGAAACCACGCTCTAAAAGTTCTTGTAATTGGCTTTGCAGTTCTTTCATCTCACTAGGTGCGAGTCTGTAAGGAGCACGAGCTATTGGTGCAGCTCCTGGTACAAGATCTATTTGAAATTCAACGGATCGATGTGGGGGTAATCCCTGTAATTCTTTCGGAAATACATCGGGAAATTCTTTTGCAATGGGAACATCATTGATGCTCTTTTCTTCAGTTTGTACTTTCTCGACGTGTGCTAGAACAGCATAGCAACCTTTTCTTATTAGTTTTTGTGCCTTTAAATTACTAATAAGATGTAGCTTCGTGTTGCCCTTTTCTCCGTACACCATTAAGGGTTTTCCTTTTTCTCGTATAATGCGAATTGCATTTTTGTAACAGACGATCTCTGCTTTCACTTCTTTCAACCAGTCCATACCGATTATCACATCAAAACTCCCTAACTCTACTGGTATCAAATCAATCTTAAATGTTTCGCTAACCAGTTTAATTTCTCGATTCCGACATATATTATCTGCTGAAATTAATTTACCATTTGCTAATTCGAGTAAAAATTTACTATCCAAAGGCGTCAATGGACAACTTAATTTAGCACAAAAATCTCTACTCATATAGCTTCTATCCGCACCCGAATCAAATAAAACGTAAGCAGATTTATTGTCACTAAGAAACGTACCCGTAACAAGCTCCGGGTCTTCCTGTGCCTCTGCCGCATTAATATTGAAAACTCTTCCGCGGCCTTGTCCATTTGTGTTCTCCTGGTTCGGGCAATTTCTAATAATGTGGCCCGGTTTTCCACATTTATAACAAACTACATTGGCATAACTTGCTCCGACACTACTTGCTCCGCCATTACTCTTTCCGACACCATTTGTTCCTTTCGTTCTATTAACCCCTGGTCCGTAGACCTCACACTTCACCGCGCTATGACCATTTCTTTTACACTTGTTGCAAAATTTGGTGCAAAATCCCGAGTGATACTTTTCACACCTTTGGCATAGCTGCTTCTGATTGTTGTTGTTGTTGCGGTTATTATTGTTGTTAGGATGATTGTTGTAGTTGTTGTTGTTGTTGTTGTTGTTGTTGTTATTGTTGTTGTTGTTGTTGGGCTATTTGTTATAGTTGCGATTGATGTTGTGATTGTTGGGATAATTGTTGCGATTATTGTTGTAATTGCTGTTGTTGTTGTATTGGTGATTCTTATCACCGTTTTCCTCCCACTTTCTTTTGACTTGCTTCACATTGGCCTCTTCAGCAGTCTGTTCTTTAATTCTTTCTTCAATCTGGTTCACTAGTTTGTGAGCCATTCTACATGCCTATTGTATAGAGGCGGGCTCGTGTGAACTTATATCTTCTTGGATTCTTTCCGGTAATCCTTTCACAAACGCGTCGATCTTCTCTTCCTCATCTTCGAATGCTCCCGGACACAATAGGCACAATTCTGTGAATCGTCTTTCGTACGTGGTAATATCAAATCCTTGGGTTCGTAACCCTCTAAGTTCTGTCTTGAGCTTATTGACCTCGGTTCTGGGACGGTACTTCTCGTTCATCAAGTGCTTGAATGCTGACCACGGTAGTGCGTACGCATCGTCTTGTCCCACTTGCTCTAGATAGGTATTCCACCATGTTAACGCAGAACCTGTGAAGGTATGCGTAGTGTACTTCACTTTGTCCTCTTCAGTACACTTACTTATGGCAAACACCGATTCGACCTTCTCGGTCCACCGTTTCAATCCGATCGGTCCTTTGGTTCCATCAAATTCCAAAGGTTTGCAGGCAGTGAATTCTTTGTAGGTGCATCCTACATGATTTCCTGTACTGCTAGATCCAAGGTTATTGTTGGTATGTAGCGCAGCCTGTACTGCGGCTATGTTTGAAGCTAGAAAAGTACGGAATTCCTCTTCATTCATATTCACGGTGTGTCGAGTAGTAGGTGCCATTTCCTTCAAAATAGTCAAATGGAACAAGTTAATCATACAGAATATTAAGAGTAGTTAATAGTATTTCGTAGCATAATATGAACTCATTTATAAAAGCATTTTCTTCATATTAGCATTTTATAAGTTTAAATTCGGGTAGTACCTACCCGTTAAGTTCATACTTAGTAGCTAATATACAATTCAACTACTACAATTCTATATGAAAAACTGATTATAATAATATTTCGCGTTCAAACTTTTATACAATATTTTACAAACTTACAATACCGCTTATTTTACATAAAGCATGAAATATAGCACACAATAACTTTGATACAAGATAGTTGTGAAGATAATTCTAGCTAGTACACAAGTCGTTCAGCAAAGGCAATAAAGACACGTAATTCATACGTCCAGAAACAAGTCATGCATTCTGGTTTTACTAGGACTACTTCCCATCCTTGGTCTTGTGGAGCATAACCGTTATGGCCGTTGATAAGACAGTGTGTTGTAACATCGTCAAAGGGACGAGGGTTACGTAATGTCCAACAGTCCCGTAACAATCTAAAAACCTCATTTCTTACCCCAATTACCGACTCCGTCACTTGTGGAAACGTTTTGTTTAATAGTTGTAGCCCGATGTTCTTGTTCTCACTTTGGTGAGAAGCGAACATTACTAATCCGTAAGCATAACATGCTTCTTTATGTTGCATGTTAGCCGCTTTTTCTAAATCACGAAGTCCAATATTCGGATATATTGAGTCAAAACAATTTCTTAACCCGTTGCGTAAAATAGCATTTGGATTCCCCGCAATATATGCGTCAAAGTAAACACATCGTAACTTATGGGTTTCCCAATGTGATATCCCCCATCTTTCAAACGAAAGTCTCTTATAAACCAAGACATTCTTGGAACGTTCTTCGAATGTCTTACAAACTGATCTCGCCTTAAATAGTTGTGCCGAGGAATTCTGACCGACTCTAGACAAGATTTCATCAATCATGTCTCCGGGTTGGTCTCTTAAAATATTGGGTTGTCTATCCATTTTGTGTTTTTAAACTGTAAAATAGACAAGAGTTAGATTCATAAAAAAATACTTATTAATACAAGCAATTTTTACATATATCATAAAGCATAAGCACACTATATTACATATATTACACCACACGAATACAACTATCTTATTCCGACTGGCTCGTTTCTTCTTCTTCTTCGATTTTGGTTCGTTTTGCCAAGTTTCTAGGGATATATGATGTTCCCCTAATACTAACTGTCGTTTTCCACAACGGTTTAGAAAAACCTGGTGGTTTAGAGGTTCCCGGGTCATTGTTACAACTTAAGGATTTCGGGGATTGACGATACATATAAAGTTCATCGGGGTTGGAATTAGATTTCTCTATTTTTATGCCCTTTCCCTTATTATTTTCTTTTGCCTTTTTAAATTCAGTTGGGGTAATTTCTATAACATCATCGGAATTCTCGTCGGAATCCGATTCATCGGAGAATTGGTAATCCTCCCAATATTTTGCTTCCTTGGCGGAAACACCATTGACCATAATTAACCTTGGTCGGTTGGTTGAGGATTTTCTTTTACTTAACCGTTTTATTATTTCTCCCACCGGTTCTACTTCTTCATCCGGTTCCGATTCTTCTTCCGGTTTCGATTCTTCTTCCGGTTCCGACTCTTCTTCCGGTTCCTCTTCGGGAACTTGTGAATCAGTCCACGAATCATTCCAATTTACATTTGACTCTTCATTATTATTAGGTGAGTCAATGGGACTTGTTCTAGAGGTAGACATCTATCACATAATATCAAACGCGTTAAGAGATTAATATATCACATAATATTCACATGTTAAAAATATATAGTTTCCAACAAAATTTGTTAAGCAATCATTTTTCAAGTAAACACGGTCGAAGTCCAGACTCACTAATGCATCCTAACAAACTCGATAAGACACACTAATGCAAAATTCTGGTTCTCTAAGACCAACGCTCGGATACCAACTGAAATGTCCCGTTCTTATTGATTAAAAACGTTCCATATTAATTGATTTCGTTGCGAGGTTTTGACCTCTATATGAGACGTTTTTCAAAGACTGCATTCATTTTTAAAACAAACCATAACCTTTATTTCATAGATAAAGGTTTTAAAAAGCTTTACGTAGATTATCAAATAATGATAATCTAAAATATCCTGTTTACACACGACCATTACATAATGGTTTACAATACAAATATGTTACAACAAAATAAGTTTCTTGAATGCAGTTTTTGCACAATATCATACAAGCATGGACTCCAAATCTCGTCCTTATTTAAGTATGCGACAGCGGAAGCTTTTAATAATCACCTGAGAATAAACATGCTTAAAACGTCAACAAAAATGTTGGTGAGTTATAGGTGTAACCTATATATATATCAAATCATAATAATAGACCACAAGATTTCATATTTCAATACACATCCCATACATAGAGATAAAAATCATTCATATGGTGAACACCTGGTAACCGACATTAACAAGATGCATATATAAGAATATCCCCATCATTCCGGGACACCCTTCGGATATGATATAAATTTCGAAGTACTAAAGCATCCGGTACTTTGGATGGGGTTTGTTAGGCCCAATAGATCTATCTTTAGGATTCACATCAATTAGGGTGTCTGTTCCCTAATTCTTAGATTACCAGACTTAATAAAAAGGGGCATATTCGATTTCGATAATTCAACCATAGAATGTAGTTTCACGTACTTGTGTCTATTTTGTAAATCATTTATAAAACCTGCATGTATTCTCATCCCAAAAATATTAGATTTTAAAAGTGGGACTATAACTCACTTTAACAGATTTTTACTTCGTCGGGAAGTAAGACTTGGCCACTGGTTGATTCACGAACCTATAACAATATATACATATATATCAAAGTATGTTCAAAATATATTTACAACACTTTTAATATATTTTGATGTTTTAAGTTTATTAAGTCAGCTGTCCTCGTTAGTAACCTACAACTAGTTGTCCACAGTTAGATGTACAGAAATAAATCGATAAATATTATCTTGAATCAATCCACGACCCAGTGTATACGTATCTCAGTATTGATCACAACTCAAACTGTATATATTTTGGAATCAACCTCAACCCTGTATAGCTAACTCCAACATTCACATATAGAGTGTCTATAGTTGTTCCGAAATATATATAGATGTGTCGACATGATAGGTCGAAATATTGTATACGTGTCTATGGTATCTCAAGATTACATAATATAAAATACAAGTTGATTAAGTTATGGTTGGAATAGATTTGTTACCAATTTTCACGTAGCTAAAATGAGAAAAATTATCCAATCTTGTTTTACCCATAACTTCTTCATTTTAAATCCGTTTTGAGTGAATCAAATTGCTATGGTTTCATATTGAACTCTATTTTATGAATTTAAACAGAAAAAGTATAGGTTTATAGTCGGAAAAATAAGTTACAAGTCGTTTTTGTAAAGGTAGTCATTTCTGTCGAAAGAACGACGTCTAGATGACCATTTTAGAAAACATACTTCCACTTTGAGTTTAACCATAATTTTTGGATATAGTTTCATGTTCATAATAAAAATCATTTTCTCAGAATAACAACTTTTAAATCAAAGTTTATCATAGTTTTTAATTAACTAACCCAAAACAGTCCGCGGTGTTACTACGACGGCGTAAATCCGATTTTACGGTGTTTTTCGTGTTTCCAGGTTTTAAATCATTAAGTTAGCATATCATATAGATATAGAACATGTGTTTAGTTGATTTTAAAATTCAAGTTAGAAGGATTAACTTTTGTTTGCGAACAAGTTTAGAATTAACTAAACTATGTTCTAGTGATTACAAGTTTAAACCTTCGAATAAGATAGCTTTATATGTATGAATCGAATGATGTTATGAACATCATTACTACCTTAAGTTCCTTGGATAAACCTACTGGAAAAGAGAAAAATGGATCTAGCTTCAAAGGATCCTTGGATGGCTCGAAGTTCTTGAAGCAGAATCATGACACGAAAACAAGTTCAAGTAAGATCATCACTTGAAATAAGATTGTTATAGTTATAGAAATTGAACCAAAGTTTGAATATGATTATTACCTTGTATTAGAATGATAACCTACTATAAGAAACAAAGATTTCTTGAGGTTGGATGATCACCTTACAAGATTGGAAGTGAGCTAGCAAACTTGAAAGTATTCTTGATTTTATGTAACTAGAACTTGTAAAATATATGAAGAACACTTAGAACTTGAAGATAGAACTTGAGAGAGATCAATTAGATGAAGAAAATTGAAGAATGAAAGTGTTTGTAGGTGTTTTTGGTCGTTGGTGTATGGATTAGATATAAAGGATATGTAATTTTGTTTTCATGTAAATAAGTCATGAATGATTACTCATATTTTTGTAATTTTATGAGATATTTCATGCTAGTTGCCAAATGATGGTTCCCACATGTGTTAGGTGACTCACATGGGCTTCTAAGAGCTGATCATTGGAGTGTATATACCAATAGTACATACATCTAAAAGCTGTGTATTGTACGAGTACGAATACGGGTGCATACGAGTAGAATTGTTGATGAAACTGAACGAGGATGTAATTGTAAGCATTTTTGTTAAGTAGAAGTATTTTGATAAGTGTCTTGAAGTCTTTCAAAAGTGTATGAATACATATTAAAACACTACATGTATATACATTTTAACTGAGTCGTTAAGTCATCGTTAGTCGTTACATGTAAATGTTGTTTTGAAACCTTTATGTTAACGATCTTGTTGAATGTTGTTAACCCATTGTTTATTATAACAAATGAGATGTTAAATTATTATATTATCATGATATTATGATATATAATATATCTTAGTATGATGTATATACAGTTAAATTTCGTTACAACGATAATCGTTACATATATGTCTCGTTTCGAAATCATTAAGTTAGTAGTCTTATTTTTACATATGTATTTCATTGTTAATACACTTAATAATATATTTACTTATCATTTAACATAATTAACCAAGTGTATCAATATCTTAATATGATTCATATGTACCTAGTAAGACGTTGTTATAACGATAATCGTTATATATATCGTTTTCGAGTTTCTTAAATTAATAGTCTCATTTTTATGTATATAACTCATTGTTAAAATACCTAATGAGATACATAGTTATAATAAAAACATGTTAACTAAATATATAACCATATATATGTCATCGTATAGTTTTTACAAGTTTTAACGTTCGTGAATCACCGGTCAACTTGGGTGGTCAATTGTCTATATGAAACATATTTCAATTAATCAAGTCTTAACAAGTTTGATTGCTTAACATGTTGGAAACATTTAATCATGTAAATATCAATCTCAATTAATATATATAAACATGGAAAAGTTCGGGTCACTACATTAACTATCACGAAACCCTATTAATATAGTGTCAGAACATACACTTATCCCCGAAAATATATTTCATCCGATTAACGGTAGCGAACCGTCCGAATGAGGGTTTGTCAAACCCGTATGGCCACACAACATAAGTTCTCGCTTACACCCTGCAAGTGTAACTAATGATAATTGAATTGAGGCTTTTTGTTCTAACTCGTACGTAGAATGTTTGTTTTCGTACTTGTGTTCACTTTGTAAAATGAAACGTTTATGTTTTCTCATCCCAAATATAAGTATAAAAGTGTAAAAGTGGGACTATGATCTCACCTTTGATTGCAAGAGTAAATAAGTACTTCAACAAGTAATGTGCGCAAAGGACAACGCTAGCCTCGACCTAAACAAATAGGTTGTATCAATAACGATAGTCACGAAGGGTCAAAGTTGCTCAATTAGTCCTATGGCTCAACACGACTCGATTATGAAGCATGTGAAGCAAATAGTCAAGTTTCATGCAAGATACATGTATAGAAACAAGTTAGAAAGATTGCATAATCAATTGGTTAAGTTTGACAAAAAGTCAAACTTTGGTCGGTCAAAGTCAACGAAAAAGTCAACATGTTCGGGTCGGGTCCCGAACAAATTTTCTATGCTAATTATTCATATATAAGTATATTAAAACAAGTTTCATGTGAATCGGAGGTCGGTAGCTAGTCAAACATTTCACGTGAAATGGGACACGGAGGTCAGAATCTGTCCAGGTTGTTCTGCGCGCCGCGCGGGGTGAGGTGCGCGCCGCGCCACCTGCTGTTCAGCTATTTTCCTGTTTTTCAAAGATATGCACGAACCAAAACCAATTCTAACACAACACTTGACCCGCAAATACATATAACGCTTATCATACATCGTTGGAAAGGTGTTTTGACGAGGAATGCAACTAAACACATATCATCAATCAAACTTCCACTTATAACAACCAAAAATCGCAATTAATGTTCCTCATTCAATGCATACAAGTCATAAATGCCATTTAATGATTCGGTAACCAAATTACATGAACAATATGCCGTTTCGAAGGTAATTAAGCATACAACACAACCTAACACTTACAATTAGCATTTCGTGTCATTTAAAGCATCAAAAGTCCATTTCTAGTTCATGAAACCCTAACTCAAATTCACCAAATTTCATAATCAAGTTTAGAAGGTTTCTTTAACCAAACCATACATCATAACGAAGCTAGTAACACTAGAAATAAGATTAAAACATGAACTCTTAGCATCAAACAACATATGAACACTCAAAACTCAAGATTAAGCATGTGAACTTTCAATATGAACTAGTTACATCAAAATAGCAAGAACAAACATACAAATCACATAACCATACTAGACTTGAGCCATAGACACTAATTAACAACCTTTTAACTCAAAAATCTCAAGAACACATAAAATTAGTGATTTTAGAAAGTTACCCAAATGCAATGAGATTGGTATGGAATCGAAGAGGAGATTACGAGGAGTTCAAATATGTAATTTGTTTGGCCCGAAGCTTGATCGATTGAATATGGATGAAGATTTGCTTTTTGATGAATTTAAAGAAAATATGAAAGTAGAGAATAAAAAGAGAAAAGAAAATGAAAAATGGAGGTGGAAGATGGTTGACTAGTCAAGTGCTAGTCACCATTTTGGGGTTTTGGCAAAACAAGTCCCTCAAGTCGTAGTCGGGTGCGTTAAATTACCTAAACGAGATAATTTGAAACGCGTATTAACGGGAGATGTTATAAACATATAACGGAGTTTAAAATAGTTAAACGGAAAAGTAAACGGAAAAAGGCGGGATGTTACAGATCATTCAAGAGTCGTTTAGTTGATAGAGTTAGGATGAATTCAATGGTTGTAATTGTTATTTGTTGTTTTTTATATTTGTAATAATAGTTCCACTTATTAGGGCTAGGTTTAATTGTTTTTAAATAGATCCTAGAATCTGTACTTTAAAGGCATACTTTCTAGGCTTGTGATGACGTAGGATTTACTCGGATTAGAACCTACACGATTAACTTGGCACATAAGTCATCCAAACCCTAATTCTCATCTATAAATATGGGGCAAAACCTACATCAAGTTCACACACTCCCCTCACCGCAACGCCTACGGATCGCCGCTCATCGGAACTCACCACCAATACTAAGGTTTTTACTTACGGATCTCGTAGGGTTTGCTCCCTCTTGCTGTCGAACGATTCCGACCATCGATCGCTGGGCAATTCGTTAACCACCCTCACGAGCTCATTATGTCGGATGTGGAGGTTAATGGCATTAACGTCTAAATAAGCTCTCAGAGTCCTGCACTGATTGGAGTGGAATGTGAATCAAAAATAGAATTCAATTAATTCGATCATATCGTTGATCATGAGTGTATTTTTCGTCAAAAACACCTGAACAGTTATATCAATTTGTAACTAACTTGATTTTTGAATCTTTTTTATTTTAATTTATGTTTTTTGATAAAAGTAAAATTTTTTATGTTTAAAAATATCCATAGTAAACTGTATGTAACACTTCGAAATGGAATTTCATCTATAGTTTCTATTAAAATCCTATAATGATGATGTAATTATTAGGCTATTTCCTTTGTTAAAAAAAATAAAAAAACAAAAGAAATTTTTTTTAAGCATGGTGGGTGATGTTATTAATCTAAATAAATTTGAATTTGAATTAAATCTTATTAATTAATTATTATCATTAAATCTTATTAATAATTATTTTAATTATTAAAATTAAATAATTTTGAATTATTTTAAGCTAGGCAGAAGGTTATATTTTAATTTACACTTTTAAAATAAAATGACAACAATATGCATTTTGGGTGTTTGACGAAATGTTCAGCTGACGAGTTTCTTAGTCAGACTCTGTGATTCCACGGGTCATTAAACTAAACGACTTTGACATTTATGTTTGATTTAAATAAATACTTAGTTTAACTGTTCATTTCAATAGTATTTTAGTATGACATATGACATGTACTACTACTAGTTGTGAAGCAAATTTCAATCTTTACAATTAAATCTTTAGCCTATGATTTGAAACCCGGCTTACCAAAAAGTACTCCATCCATCATGTATCGCTTATCCGGCGGCATCTTCCGGTTCCGGCATGCTTTCCAGTACTCCACAATCTCTCCCGTTCATCCATCCTCCGGCGACCGTAGCTCCACCAATCTGATGGTCGACTACTTAATCCATTCCCTTCGATTCACCAAACAAGACGCCGTTTCGCTCTCTGCAAAAGGTAACCTAACTCATCTCAAATCTACCATTAATTCCGATTTAGTTCTTGATCTCCTCAAAAACTATGGATTAAACCTTACCCAGATTAAAGAGATTGTATCTTCTGTTCCCAAAATCCTTACTTGCAAAGCCAACAAAACCTTAGAACCCAAAATTAGGGTTTTTCAAGAACTCGGGTTATCCGGGTCGGATCTTGTCAGTTTAGTTAAGAGAAACCCGGAGATGTTCGGGTTTGGTTTACATACCCGGATCATGCCTGGTCTTAATCTTCTTAGAAAAATACTGGGTAGTGATGAAAATGTGATTAAAGCTATCAACAGATCAAGATGGTTGTGTTTTACTAATTATTCAATGAAAAGGTTGTCAACCAATATTTCAGCTTTACAGAATTTTGGTTTAATGAATGAGAGGATTGTTAAGTTCATGATAAGTAACCCCGAAAAGCTTATGGTGAGCCCTAAGTTACTCGAAAGTAAGATGAGTTATGTCGAAGAAAAATTGGGGATTTCGCGTGATTTACCTAGTTTCATACATGCTGTTAGTGTTACTTTATATTGTACTGATTCTGATATAGAGAAAAAGATGCAAATTTTTAAGAGTTTTGGTTGGTCTGATTCGGAGATTGCGATGTTGTTCAGGAATCAGCCCTATTGTTTGAATAAATCGGACGGTAATCTAGTTGAGAAGTTGGAGTATTACATGAATGAAATTGGGTACACGCCTTTGTATTTGATAAGTTGCAATTCGTTCTTTACGTTTAGTCTGAAGAAAAGGGTTATACCCAGGAACAAGATGTTGAGTATCTTGAAAGAGAAGGCGTTAGTGAACGAGAAGCCTAATCTTATTACGATCGTGTCTTGGTCTGAGCAAAAGTTTCTTAACTTCTTGCGGGGTTTTGAGGACGACATCCCTGGTTTGTGTGAAACGTACATTGGTATGTTTGACATAAAGAAAGTTCCTTAATTCTAGTTGGTTTTACGTATGTGCAACATCAAACACTAAATTTTGTTTCTTCACGTGTAACTTCGTCTCAATCTTTTGAAAGAACATGTTGAGAGTTTCTTAGCCTTTTGACTTTCGTATAATCGAGTTGCTACTTTTTGTTGGCGTTTTACTTAAGCTAGACGTAGTTATAGGATTATAAAGAGATGGGTTCTAAAATGTGGAAACTGTTGTAGAACACGAGTTTAAAACTTTAAGCAGTAGTTGTGAGATTATTCTAGCTTTTAAAGTTTTATTTATTTATGGGAAATGTGTGTGTGTAATGTATTATTGTTTCCATCAAGTTATGTTACACAAGAATGAAGTAAACAAAACAGTGATATACATACATTCAACTGCTATATCAAAGAAAATTGCTTCACATGAGTCATGAATGACTACAACAAATATTACCAAAGGTCGTTGACTTCTAAAGTCAAATATTAAATTGTTGAAGTCAATAAATGGAGGGTAAAAATACATGCCCAATCGTGCAACGAACAGCAGTCGTGACATGTGTATCTTTGTAGTCCATTAGTTTAGCTAAACCGAAATCTCCAACGACAGCTTCAAAATCCTCATCCAACAAAATATTAGCAGCTTTCACACTATGATCTTTGGGTCACAATGATCATGCAAATATGAAAGTCCTCTGGCTGAGTGGCTGACCCTAAAGCAATTCGCTTACGACTTGTGAGTAGGCCCATCCAACAGCGGCTTGTTTGGGGGCCGCCTTATGAACATACATACAATGCAAGGAATACATATACATAGAAATAATAATAGCTATAAGACAAATGACGATAATTCACCATGTATATTGGTGATTTTTGCTGTATTAAACAATATTATCATGACTTAATCGTATTATGACATTTTCCTTTCGAGTAAAGTCCGACCTGATATCAACCTATGTATAGATATTCAATTGAGGGTATTGAACTATTTGATTAGAATTAGGGTTATGGTTTAAAGATTGTAACTTTATTAATGTGATGGTGTTTTGGGAACGGTATGTTAGTGATGAGGTAATGTGTACATTTGTCCCAATTGTTGTGTATTGGTTGTATCTTGCCTTTTTTCAGTTACTACCACCACTTGATAGTTGATAATCATAGGCTGCATACAAGAAAGGAAGATGTTAAGAACACGGTAACATTGAGTTCGGTTACTAAGGGAGTAAGGGTGTATTGCTTCAACAGTTGGTTCAAGCAGTTGTTGCCCACATTCTGTTTTTGGTAACATTTCGTTATTTATGTCATGCTTATTTATTGTTGTTTGTTGGAAAGTTGAGACCTTTTTAATATAATGTCTGTAATTGTTTAAATTTTGCTAAGGTTGTTTGATTTACACTGTGTGTAGTTTTATCAACTGTAAGTGATTAGAAGTTGCTGTCTTCCTTGGAAACAATAAAATGTAATGGTTAAACATGCAAGTAGGAAACAGCTAATGCAGTATCAACTACTACGTATAACCTTTGAAGTTATGCTTAATAAAATCTTTATAGTGATAGTTAAGGATGTAATCGAGTTGAGCCGAGCTCGAGTTGAGGGCTTATAGCTCGATTAGCATTCACGAGCTTGCATCAAGCTCAACTCGAGAATGCTTCAGGACTGCTCGAAAAGCCCGATTTTAGTGTTTAATTCTAAAACCTATCTGACATTACTTTGAAGTAAAAGTCAACACCAACTTAATTTATATAAACTTAGAATTTATAAAATATTAATTAAGATTGTATAACATGTGAAGTACTTCGAGTGAAAGAATTTGGTGACTTCCACTTCAATTTGTTTATGTTGATATCAAACGCCCTTGAGATTTCAAATCCACCAAATTCCATATAATTATGCATAACAAATGTAATCTTAGTTCTGTTACAAGTAAAGAACAGTACAGCTTGTTACTCGTGGTAGAATTAAAATATGAATTGAATCATTGAATGTGTATATATTTACAAGTTAAATTTTATAGGGTAAAATACTTAAAATAAACTATGAGATATACAAGTTAAACACCCTTATTTGATTCAAAATTAACTGTCAACTTTACATCTATGATATCATATTATGAAAGACTGATTCTTACGTAGTTTACCGAATGATTATATATTAAAACAAACATAATAGGAACATAGCAATAGAGATGATAAAGCTCACAGGAAATCAGGATGGATATCATCTTCTACAATCTCATCATTTATATTTCTTTCAGATGCAGCATTGTTTACGTCATGAAATCTGCTTTCTAGCTGCAAACCATAATCATCGTCATTATCATCATCAATGAAGTCATTCCATTTTGATGATGGCCTCTTCAGTTTCATCATCACTGAACTGGATCCACCGTATCTGAACCGATTATCAAGATTATTGCCATCATCGCTGCAAGCATGTGACTGTGAATTTGGCCTCCTGATTTTTGTTATAATTGAACTCGATGATTGGTGCACTGAAGCATGATCAACATTCCCTTGGTTAAGTTGGTTATCACAAACACTTGTGGAAATTTCCATCACAGTTATTCCTGGCTCCTTGTCTGCAAAAGAGTAATTTAGTACTCCGTAGTACTACATAAATGCGACATTGCAATGAATGCAACCTGAAATTCATTTGAATCTTATACTTTTTGTTGCACTAAGCTTACTAATTATGTGGATGTCATAGCACTTTTCAACAATAGCACTTGAAGGTTTTACAAATTAGGTCAAATGGGTAGCATTTTGAAATTGATATGATAGATTAAACACAATTGAATGAAATTATGTCAACACATCCAATGATATCCATTACAATCCCAAAATGAATGGTCAACTGTATGGAATGTTACCAGTAATTAACAGCATGTGCAGTGACCGATTTAAGGAAAATGGAATATTGTAACCTGAATTAGTTATCCTCTTCTTGACGATTCTCTTCCCGAAAACCGGCTTAAAATTTTCACCACCGAATCTGGCAGAAGAAGAGTGATTATCCCTCAATTTTGGCTTCTTAAACAATGGTTTTGGCAACTCTGTCACAACATTTGGCTCACACAACTCCCCTGTACATTCAATTCATAATCAGCTAATTGTATCAAATTAGTATTCGATACCACCTCCATTACAATAAGCAATAGACAGACGACATTAATTGATTAAAAACAAACTGCACATTCCTGCAATTAACCAACAACTTAACTAGCAAAAAACAATAAACTAACCCTAGGTTTAAAATTCTAAAATTGAGCAAATCAAAAGGAACAATTAACCTTGATCATCACCGATTCCGGTTTCATTCATTTCAGGATCAATATACTCGCTCCAATCGGTGCGTTTATTATCCTGAATTTGTTGAAGACCTAGGGTTTCTTCAACTTCTTCTCGCAACTCCTCCTGCTGTTCGACGAATTGACGTGACATATTGAAACCTCGCACGAACTTCCTAACATCTTTGGCCATGAATCCTTGAGAAAACACCTTCCGAACCGACTGTTTCTCGTTGCAGATGACGCAGCTCCAGTTGTTGCTGCTTTTCTTCCTCTGCTTCACCTGTCAATTATGAAATCAAGTATGACGTCACTAAGAAATTTTCATACTGAAATTATGCATGTGAATATAGAAGTTGATGTGTGCCTGCATCGTGGAGCATTGAAAGCACTGAACGGCGATGAAGACTGTCGGCATTTTTTCCGATCAAATTGGCGTGTGTGTGTGAGAGAGCGGGACTTTTCAAGTTTTTTTGGATTTTGGCGCGGATTTGGTTTCTGGAATTTAATTGACTGTTACTCAGTATCAACATGGATTGGGCTTGAAAAAATGTAGTGGACTGGGCCGAATTAGATCAATAACAATTCAGGTCAAACCAATACCAAAGCTTAAAAAAGTTAAAAACATACCTAAATAAGACGTTAACTTAAGAAACGTAAAGTCAAAAATTGCACTTTTTATAAAAGAGTGAAAAATCTGATTGTAAAGTTGCAATGTCAAATTTCAATGGTGTGTTATAATGGATGTCAAAGTTAAAGAATTAGTGTGAATCCTTACCCAAATAGTAGAGGTGACCATTTTAATTCAGTTATATACTAATGGGTCGGTTTATTATTATACTTGTCGCAAAAAAGTTAAGTCGGTCAAACTTAAAGATACTACGTACATGTCAAATGAGTTAAAAGTGATCTGAAACTTTGATTATGGACCAAATTGATTGTGTGTGCTTAAATATATTTGTCCAGGAACATTTTCATTTTTAAGTTGAAGTTATAGTTGCTCGGCGAATTATTTGTCCAGTTTAATATTCCTCATTCAGCTCAAGTATATACTACAAGAACCAGGACAACGGATACGATGTTGGATTGCAGCTGCCGCCTGCCACCTTTGATGCCGATGCTACTCCTCCTTCAAGTTTTCAATATGTTCAACAATTTTGTACAAATATTAATAGAATAGTAATGTTTTATACATTATCATTAACAAATACTTCTTTACTAGTTAAGGACCCGTAAATATACGGGGTTGTTCAAGAAATTATGATGAAAAGTAATTATATTAAAATTAAAGAATAATTATAAGAAAACATAAATTATTATTTATTATTTAAAATTTAAAAGTAACATGAATTGGGTGAAGAGTTGGTTATTCATAGAAGCAAGCATGCTTATTGTTAATGACATTTAATTTTTTTCTTCCCAATGTTAATCCATGATTAAATTTTAGTTAAAAGCTTTACTTAATATGAAAATAACCAATAAAATGGTATCCTTTAATTAATTTTGAAGAACTTTCAAAGCATATGGAGAAACGAACAGACTCACCACATTTTTTGGGAAGTGGTACCAATTTTAAATTACTAAGTTGTATTTTTTCATATGGGTTATCCACTACCTTGAAACCATATCTAATTTTCGTAAACCAACTGCAACATTTCAAGTAAATAATACGCTTTTTCAAAGCAAAACAATCGGTCGTCTTATTTCAAGCATAAAAAAGGTACCTGGTAATGACATGAAACTTAAACTTTCAAACTAAGACTCGTAACAAAGATTTACAAAAATAAATACAACCTACTACAGTAAAACCACTATAATTTAATACTCGATAAATTAATAACCTCGATAAAATTAATAATTTATCCGATCCCAACTTGGGATCAGTACAAAATTGAACCTCAATCGATAAAATAATAAGATAATAATTTTTTTGAAATTCCAATGTAAATATATTGGTTCCAGCGAAACTATAAATTAATAATTACTAAAAATATTCCAAAATTTTAGCATTTTCTAGTAGAAAATGAATCTATAGTTAATTGTTTTTGTTTTTACTTTTTAACTTCAAATCTATATTGATCAATCTAGATTTATGCACTTTGAATTTGAAAAGATCAGGTTACCAAAAAAAAATTGACAAGATCATTAATGTGTAAATGTACGTACATTGGAATTTTGAAAGTCCTTGTTTATGTTTTATTCAAATAGGTAAAGTGAACTGTCATAGTAATTTCGAATGTCGATACATCAATTTGAGAGTTATTCACATATATAAGCCAATTTATTAAATTAATAATTTATTAATTTATCGATATAATAATATCTCGCTAAATTAATAAAATATCTCGGTCCTAACATTATTAATTTATAGAGGTTTTACTGTACTGATTTTGAGTCAACCTAACCCATTTTGGAACATTAATAGATACCTTTTTACCAAAGAAAGATACTGAAGGTATGTGGTTTGGAACATCATCTTCTATCACCTTAATTTTCCAGTTTTCCCAATTCATCAACTCTTCCCCACCAAGACCTTCATTCACAACTGTAAAAAACAAAATAGATCAAACTCGAGTTAAAGAAGTACATACAAAACACATTTTTGGCAATTGAAAAAATTTACATGATCATCAACAAATGTGATTACGAACACTCATGTGTATCATAAACAACACTTTATAGATAACATTACTGAAAGCTAATAAGTTGACTACATTTTAGTAATTCTTGTAATCTACTAATAAAAACATAACCATCTTTAAAATCTCACAAGCAAGTACATTTACCCAGGTTTAGTCAAAGAATAACCTTCACTATCTAACAAACCAAATGGCTATAAATATATATACATAATAATAAAGATGAAAAAAACCCTGATAATTGAGAGCATCACTACTATGTTCAAGAACATGTGTAACGGAGTTCATACCATAAAAGTATAGAATTCCTTTTCTCTAAGACATTTCATCGAACACCTTTCATACACAAATCACTATATAGCGTTAAGTATGCAACTAATATAAATTAAAAGACTATGAAATATGATCTTAGAAACGGAAAATCAACGATCTATATTTTTTTATATGCTGTCAAGCAGTAATAAAGAACAACAAATCGTAAAACATTGATAAAAATTGTAAACTATCTAACCATCATATAAATCAAAATAAAAATATCCATGTGTACATTCATGTAATAAGCAGCATAGTTACTTCCATGAAGCTTTAAAGGGCTATAAATTTTTTACTGCAATCTCCAACATATTCATACGTTTTTTCTCTTTTCACATTAAGAAGAAATTGAGATGGAAATCAAGAAAAAAAAAAAGAAACCCTTTCAAGAAAAAAAGAAAGAACCCATTCACATTAATTATATCTACGTCTTTATATTCTAGGGTTCTTGTGATAATTTTTGATTATGTGAAAGAACCCAGAAGTATAAAGAAGATGAAAGGAAAAAAAAAATTATATAAGAAAGTTTTGGGCTGTGGATAAACCAATATAAGCATGGCTAGAAAAAAAAAAGCTTGCAGAATAAAGATAATTATACATTGCTTTTTCTGAATGTTTACTCATGGGCTTTCTTTTTCATTTTTCTTTTTCAATACCGAGACTGTGTTTTTATTGCTGTATTTTTTTTAAGTTTTAAAGTTTGTTAAATTTTTTATTAAATATAAGTATTAGATTGATGACATCATCAAGGATGCCTAAGATTTTTTTTTTTTTATTTTAAATTTTTTTAAAGCTGGGTAATAGTAGTTTAATGACATCATCACATTTGTATTTTATAAGAGTATATAGATAGATATAGATAGATAGATAGATATACATAGATAGATATATAGATTGTTGGTTGTGGTTCATAAATAATAATAATTTTGATGAGTTTGAAGCCGAAAACAGGTATGGGACAAATATTGTCAAAATGGCCTAATCCAGTCTTGGCGATTTCTATGTCGCGTAAAGAAGTTGTATTTACGAATGTCAGTTTTGTGGTGTTTAAAATCCGCTATGAAGCGCGTCCGTGTCTTTTTTATTCTTATTATGTTGTTTAGTCTACAGACTACAGTTGACTATTGTTGTCTATTCGTGTGTATAAACATTTATACTCTTATGATATATAGGTGTTTCACAAGAAAATATAAACATAACCTTATGACATATCGACTCTCGCCGCAGCACCGCGCGGCCGAACCTTGCTCTTGTTTTTTATTATCTAATATGCATACTAATGTAAACACTAATTTTTTAAATTTAAATGTATAAACTTCGAATTTATGTTAGTGTGAAAACGTATTTACATAACATATTATAGCTTAAAAAATTGTGCATTAAATAAATATATGATAAATACATTTGCATCAGCTAAATAATACCAGTAAAAAAAATTGCGGGTCACAAATTAAAATACAATTGTAAATATATGACATGATTTGAAATATTAATTCTTTTAGACAAAAGTCATATTACTTTTGTTATAATAATTTGAAAAGATCAATTATTATTTGAAGCCACCACATTAAAAATTATAAACTGTAAACAATGCATGTATATGATTATTGATTAATAACCCCAATATCGCATTAAGAAACAGTGAAACATGCCACAAACCGCACTTGAAGAAATGACTCGTTCACAATATTTGCGCATTCATATGTTGTCATAATATATGTAAAAATATTCATATGTTGTCATAATATATGTAAAAAAACATAGTTTTATTTACTAGTAATACATAATGGATACAGAAATTCATAATAACTACTCCGTACTAGTTTCTCCGTATTAGAATTATATATTTTGACCTAAAGTCCAAGTTTGCTATATATGGTAAATAGAATAAAATTTGTATAGGCCGGATTATGTTTCCTAAACTAGTTTAGGGTTGGTTTGTATATATATATCGACATTATCAATCTAATGAGATCGGGGTTTTATATTTTTTTGGTATACTTTGACGTACAATAATTTGCTGATTTTCTTTTTTCCTTTTTCCTGAACAAAGTCGATCGAACACTTAACATGAAAAACTGTAAAAACGGGAGCTTTTGCTTCGCTATCTTAGTTATTTGTCCGGGTTTGTTGCTGTGTGCACTTATTTGCTTCCTAATACGAAGGTATTGTCCTGAAGGAGAAGAAGTGGTTCCTAAAAGCTCAAGCGACTCGAAAATTGATGAGGCGACATGAACAAGATTTTTGTGGTAGCGCAAAAGGGAAAAAAGTATGTACAATGGCATAATAATTTTCTTTTAAAGTTTCTTTATTCTATCATTATTTTTTTCTTTTTCAGTAGAGTTGTTGTTTTACGAGTTTATGGGATTTCTGGCTTTAGTTTGGTTTTACTATTTATTTATATAATTCTGCATCTTCCATTGTACACATAACGTATTTACGAGTTTGGTTTTTCTTTTTGCCGAATCTTATGAGAATCTTAAACATCGCTTTAGTTAATTTGTTTTTACTATCTATAACGTTTTCAATGTTTAGGCTGGATACAGTTATTATTAATGTAAAAGTAGAGTACGCCTAGGAATGTAAGATGTACAGTAACACAATAACAGTTTGATTAAATATAAAATTTAGAATAGACTTCTTGAAGGATATATATTTTTTTTTTTTTTTTTTTTTGAAAAGCAAACTTTTTATTAAAAGCCAAGAACGATACAAAGCAGCCCCAACTTCTTGAAGGATATTTAGATAAAGGAATTAAAATTTATCGTTGTAGTTTAGTTATTAGTAACAACCATTGTTTTACTTATAAAAAAAAAAACATCCATGGCTACTTCTACCGATAATTCAACAGGTCTTATTTCAACATCAGATGATTCTGATGCATAGGACGAGATGACAATCGAAATTCTTCATCAAATAATAAACAGGGATGCGGTGTTAGGAACGGAGGCCGTGACCATGGTTGGCAAAACAGTTCGTATAACTCTTCGAACCATACCCAACTTCTTCTTGGAATCGTGGCCCACGTCTTCAAACGGATTCAGGATTCGTAGTCCCTCGCAAAAGTCGATGTCTGAGAGAGATAAGAAAATTTGCTGTTTAAACTTGCGTTAAGAAGTCAAGCAATTTTTTTAGTTTAAGATCTATTTAAGCTACATATTGCATGTCCATTTTATATAGGAGTATATATTAGCCGATGAAAATTATTGTTGTGTTTAGAATTTGTATATATCGTTTATAACGGAAACCACACTGTATCTTTTTTTTTTCTCCACTTAGAGCATTTTCAATGAGGATGTGAATGTATTGCCAATCTCATGCCAATTTTATGCCAATCTCAGGTTTAGCCAATCTTTGCCAATTTTATGCTAGTCTTCCATTTAACCAATTTTAAGCATTTTCCATCACTAACACTTTGCATAAATTTGTTGTACATGTTGCATTCAAAGTTATACAATGTATTTATTAATTAGTTAAATAAGTGTGTAATGGTTGAGAGTAAAATGTGATGGGTTAGTGATGAGAAAGAAATGAGAAGTAAATGGTGATGTGTCGCTGATGTGGCAGTGTGTTAATCTGAAGAAGGGCGTCATGGTTGGGAATGCTCTAAGACCATGAATAACCCTGCATGTGACGTCACAGGCAGATTGTCCACTTTTTGACCAAAAAGTGCAATCTGCCTGTGACGTGACAGTGTCACCCTCTGACACCAAAATAACCCTGACGCCCCTCCAGTATCAAATAGGTCCCACCAGTTTTATTTTTTCTTTTTCTTTTTTATTTTATTATGCATACAAATTATATTACATATAATTAAAAACATATAAAAATTAACTATTACATAAAATTTAACCATTACATAAAATTTAACCATTACATAAATTTAACCATTCATGGTGCGGAATGCGGACGGAAGGTTCCAAATATGCTCAACTAGATCATCGTTTAGTTGGTCGTGCACCGTCCTATCTCTTATTTCTCGGATGATAACGTCTTGATCCCGTCCTCTATTCGGTATCCGTTCTGGAGGATTCTCCATATCTTCGGTAATGAACTCTTCCTCCCAATCACTTAACGCAAATCCTTGATCCTCCAAAATCATACGGAGTATTATGTAATATGATACAACAGTCCATAACTCTACGCATCTTGTTTACCGACATAGTGCGTGTTGCTAACCTTAAAATATGAAATCGACCTTGAAGAATCCCAAATGCCCTCTCTACATCCTTTCGGGCACTAGCTTGAAACCTAGTAAACTTAATCCTTAGATCAACTGTCGGACACGCAAAACTTTTGACTAGAGTAGCCCAGTCAGGATATATACCGTCAGCTAGGTAATATCCTTTTGTGTACTGATTACCGTTTACCTCAAATGGTGCTAGTGGAGATGTTCCCTTTTTAAGTTTATCAAAATCATAGGGATTCAAAACATTTATATCATTGTTGGAACCCGCCATTTCAAAAAATGCATGCCAAATCCACAAGTCATATGAAGCAACTGCTTCAAGCATAAAGGTAGGTTTCTTGTGATCACCCCTAGTGTATTGTCCCTTCAAAGCAACGGGACAATTCTTCCACTCCCAATGCATACAATCAATACTCCCGAGCATACCCTTAAAACCATGTTTCTCTTCATGTTTACTATATAATCGTTGAACATCGTATGCATTGGGAGATCTCATGTAACGTTCTTTGTATAATGTAATAATATATTTACAAAAGTTATCTAAACAAAGTATTGAGGTTTGCTCACTCATTTTTAAATATTCATCAAACATATCGGCGGCAGTTCCATACGCCAATTGGCGTAGAGCCGAAGTCATTTTTTGCAATATTGTAAAAGTCGGCCGACCGATAGCATCAAAACGTTCCCTAAAAAATCTAAAATGCTCGGGAGTATCATGAGAATCGAAATTAGAAATACCTTGCGATATTCGGAGAAATAGTTCAATCCGCATACGAAAACGCCTTTTAAATTTATATGACGGAAACACGGGTGTGTCACTAAAATAATCATTCCATAAGTTTTCTCCGACTTCTTCACGATTTCTTGGAATATAAATTCGTGATCTTGGAACACGCTCGGATTTGACTTCGTCACCATCATCTTCTAAATGTTGAAATAGTGCAATAATACGCTCGTCTTCCGAATCGAAATCGTAACTAAGTAAATACGATGCCATGAAAGAAAAATAATTGATAGTTATGAGAGAAAATTGTATGATTTAATTGATAGAAATGAAAGAAAAATAAAGGAAAATGGTGTGTTAAAAGTGTAGAATGTATGGGTTTATATAGATAAAAATATATAGAATTAAAAAAAAAATCAAAAAGACACAAAAATAGCCGTTAGCCAACGGCTTTATTTTTCAGCCAATCCGAGACTGACACGTGTACCTGACGCTGCCTCACCCTTCCGTGAAAAACTTGACTAACGCCCCTCAAGCGTCAGCGGTGACGCCCCACTAAGGGCGTCAGGGGGCCTCACCCAATGCCAGCGGGTCTGACGGGACCCCTCTGACGCCGCGTTAAAATTGGTCTAACCCCGTGTCATCATGTTATTGATTTATTAGTTTACATCAACTTAAGATAGAATAGAGAAACTTTAAAAGAAAATTATTAAGATAGACTTGACTTCTTGGTCTTGCACGTGAACTTCTTCTTTTTTTTTTTTTTTAGAATAGAATGGGTAGAAAAAAGGAAAAAGAATAATAGAATCGAATATAGCAAAAGATTTAGAAGAAATATTAAGGATTTTTATAGGATCTGTCTATTAATCTATCTATCTATTAACATGTATAAATCGTGAAGGATTATCCTACATGTCACTCAATAACTACTCCTTAATCTCATATGCTGACGTGTAAAACACACACTTAATCACAATTAAGACTAACTAATCAACCTAATTTCCACGCTGGCATCTTAAATCCACAGTAAAAAAACGCAGCAGAAATCCCCAATATATCTTCTCCTACGGCTCTCCGATCCATCTCCTACAAACCACAATACCTCAATTGATACGCCAATCATCAGATGCAATTGCGATTGATATGAAATCAATCAGATTCAACCGAACAATTCCATCATCGATTCTATTGTCAATTTTAGAGGTTTCTAGCAATTCTTAATTAGGGTTCCAATGGTTACGATATCAAGCGCCTTGTGATGCTACTACAAGGATTTATGAAACACGATAGGTTTTGCAATTTCCTTAATCAAAGGTAATACAAAATCACGATTATTCCTTACTCCTTTGATTATGGTTCCACAAAATCAAAATCAACAGGTTATACAAACTGCTTTGGTTAGGATTCCATCACTATAAAAATTATCAGCGTGATTTGTATTACACATACAATATCCTTTGATTATCACCGTGATTTGTAATACACATACAATATCCGTTGCTGAACTCATTCGATTTTGCGAATACATGCTCAATCCAGGTTTTTATTTTTTGCAAATGATTCAACCTAAATAGAATATTGTTGATTGTTGATGCACTCAATGATTTTGATGATACAGAATCAAGGTGTTTCATCATACAAAATTAAGGTATTGAGTCTATGTCTTCACTTTAGTGTTTATTTACTTGATTTTTTTTTTACAGATAGATAATAACTAATTGCTTTATTATTTGGCAGAATTGTAAAGAAAAAGTGAAAACAAAAGCAATCCCTTATTCTTTTGCAACCAGAAGGTAAGCTTAAGTAATTTCACTATTTTCAATCATTTCATATAAGATTTATCATTTGGGAGTTATATGAGTTTTTACAATCCGATTTGTGTTTGTTGTTTTCAGTTTATTCGTGGGGTTTTCAAAAAGTTCACATCTGTTGTTCGTGTGTTGTGTTCATAACAGTACTGCATTTTTATTATTGTCGTTGTTTCTGTTATTTTGTTTGCATTGTGTCTGTTGTGTTTTTTTCGATGCGTGTTTCTTATTATTTGTTGTGCTAGGCTTGCTATATTGTTGTGTGTTTTTCCTTCGTTTTAGTGTTTTATATCATTTGTTGTGGCCCGATAGTGTTATACAGTAAAATGTCAACTATGAAAAGGAATAAATGAGGTAACAATGGTGGTGATTTATGTGATCAGCAATCTGGCAGTGATGATACAGGTTTGATTTTCTTGGTTGACTCCCAACGCAACTGGCCTGAAGGTAACAATATTGTGTTTAATCTTTGTCGCCTTTTTTTAATCTTTATGTTTTTTTAGTGACTGGGTTAAAGTAATAACATCTTGATCCGTAATAATTTTGTGGTCAGAAAACTTCATAAGATAAGTAATGAATTTTAGTTGCTGTTGTTGTAATTAATTCCACATGGGTGCTTGATGGAATTTTTTGAAAACTAATATGTTATAGTGCTAATATTCTGCACGTAAGAGATGCAAATTATTATGACTTTTAGGTAAATTAGCATTCTTTAGAGTTTATAAGATTATGCTGTTTGTAGGCGCTGGTGTTATCTTATCCACATCCGTTGCTGCTACTGCTACTCACTAAATAAACAACGATCCATCAATCTTTGTAAAATATTACGTTATGATAGATTGTTACCAACATTGTGCTTTAAGGATTTAATTATCAACGACTATCTAATTAGGTATCATCGTATTAATACCTTATCATGAGCCTGTTTCTATAAAAATAAAATGCTGATTACAAATATATTATAAGAAGGTTTTGATATGACGGTCGTCGATCAAAAGGATTAGTATTTCATTCAACCTAAAAAGAATTAGTTAGTAGTAATCGTGACCCATATACTAATTATACAAGTAATAGGTCAGACATACTTTGTATAAGGTGACAAAGTATTGTGAATGTGTTTGTTTCAGATGATTTAGTTGGTGCAGAATATGTAACTTTCAGGTTTGGATAGTACTACTCGAACCCATGCCAAACCAACTTACACATTCGCATAGCATAGTGAATTATATATTTAGCTTCCTATATTTATGAAATTTAAATTTCCTAATTATTTCTTTCCGTTGTTTTATTTCGTTACCAGGATGCCAAACAATTCCTAATGGTATGATTAGAATGGGTAATAACATTCTAATTAGGGTTCCTGCTGGAAAGTTGACTGCCAAAAGTCAACGGGTTCTTCTCTTGATGGCTAAATGCTTATTTATGGTGGTGTCCGTTCCAGGTAATTTAGGTGTGGAAAGGTCATTTTTTTGGAAAGCAATTGGTGGTATATTGGAAGGGTGTAATTTTGACCTTTCATAGTCAAATGACAGATTGTTGGATCAAGGATGGTGTTTCAAAGATGGAATTCAAAGACGGGGTCATTATGATAATGGATACATGTGCTACAAGTACTAAAAGGGTTTTGAGTTGCGTACTCTAACTTTCTTTTTCGTATCAAAATGTTCAAGATTTTCATTTCTTTGAGTTTGATGACCTGTTGACTTTTAAAATTCAGTGGATTTTGGTCTTGAGGAAAGCCTGTACAGAAAGGGGTGATATGTTTTGGGAAATTGCTATTATTGGTAAGTAATACAAGGTATACAAGATTTGATGGTATAAAGATAGCTTCTGGGGATGGAAATAGAATAAAGTCTCTGTTCCGATCAATGTAGTCTGTCTAAATTAGGCATAGATTATTTTGGTACATGTATTTCTACTTTGACATTAGCCTTATAAATTATTGCATTTGGTTTTGTGCCTCCCCCCCCCCCCCCCCCCCCCACAACCCCCAAAAAAAAGATATCAACAAGTTGAAGTCAACCTACAATAAATCCATCATTAGTAAAAAAAATTTATTCTTTTTTTTGGTATATTTAATGGAATGGATGTTTACCTCATATGGGGTTCTAGGTCAATAGATGACTTGATTTATCATCAACTGCAATGTGGAACCTTAGTGTGGATGGTTAAAGATGTAGTGACCCGAACTTTTCCATGTTTATATATATTAATTGAGATTGATATTTACATGATTAAATGTTTCCAACATGTTAAGCAATCAAACTTGTTAAGACTTGATTAATTGAAATATGTTTCATATAGACAATTGATCACCCAAGTTGACCGGTGATTCACGAACGTTAAAACTTGTAAAAACTATATGATGACATATATATGGATATATATATATAGTTAACATGATACTATGATAAGTAAACATATCATTAAGTATATTAACAATGAACTACATATGTAAAAACAAGACTACTAACTTAATGATTTTTAAACGAGACATATATGTAACGATTATCGTTGTAAAGATATTTAATGGATATATATCATATTAAGAGATATTCATACATGATAATATCATGATAATATAATAATTTAAAATCTCATTTGATATTATAAACATTGGGTTAACAACATTTAACAAGATCGTTAACCTAAAGGTTTCAAAACAACACTTACATGTAACGACTAACGATGACTTAACGACTCAGTTAAAATGTATATACATGTAGTGTTTTAATACGTATTTATACACTTTTGAAAGACTTCAATACACTTATCAAAATACTTCTACTTAGCAAAAATGCTTACAATTACATCCTCGTTCAGTTTCATCAACAATTCTACTCGTATGCACCCGTATTCGTACTCGTACAATACACAGCTTTTAGATGTATGTACTATTGGTATATACACTCCAATGATCAGCTCTTAGCAGCCCATGTGAGTCACCTAACACATGTGGGAACCATCATTTGGCAACTAGCATGAAATATCTCATAAAATTACAAAAATATGAGTAATCATTCATGACTTATTTACATGAAAACAAAATTACATATCCTTTATATCTAATCCATACACCAACGACCAAAAACACCTACAAACACTTTCATTCTTCAATTTTCTTCATCTAATTGATCTCTCTCAAGTTCTATCTTCAAGTTCTAAGTGTTCTTCATATATTCTACAAGTTCTAGTTACATAAAATCAAGAATACTTTCAAGTTTGCTAGCTCACTTCCAATCTTGTAAGGTGATCATCCAACCTCAAGAAATCTTTGTTTCTTACAGTAGGTTATCATTCTAATACAAGGTAATAATCATATTCAAACTTTGGTTCAATTTCTATAACTATAACAATCTTATTTCAAGTGATGATCTTACTTGAACTTGTTTTCGTGTCATGATTCTGCTTCAAGAACTTCGAGCCATCCAAGGATCCGTTGAAGCTAGATCCATTTTTTTCTTTTCCAGTAGGTTTATCCAAGGAACTTAAGGTAGTAATGATGTTCATAACATCATTCGATTCATACATATAAAGCTATCTTATTCGAAGGTTTAAACTTGTAATCACTAGAACAAAGTTTAGTTAATTCTAAACTTGTTCGCAAACAAAAGTTAATCCTTCTAACTTGACTTTTAAAATCAAATAAACACATGTTCTATATCTATATGATATGCTAACTTAATGATTTAAAACCTGGAAACACGAAAAACACCGTAAAACCGGATTTACGCCGTCGTAGTAACACCGCGGGCTGTTTTGGGTTAGTTAATTAAAAACTATGATAAACTTTGATTTAAAAGTTGTTATTCTGAAAAAATGATTTTTATTATGAACATGAAACTATATCCAAAAATTATGGTTAAACTCAAAGTGGAACTATGTTTTCTAAAATGGTCATCTAGACGTCGTTCTTTCGACGGAAATGACTACCTTTACAAAAACGACTTGTAACTTATTTTTCCGACTATAAACCTATACTTTTTCTGTTTACATTCATAAAATAGAGTTCAATATGAAACCATAGCAATTTGATTCACTCAAAACGGATTTAAAATGAAGAAGTTATGGGTAAAACAAGATTGGATAATTTTTCTCATTTTAGCTACGTGAAAATTGGTAACAAATCTATTCCAACCATAACTTAATCAACTTGTATTGTATATTATGTAATCTTGAGATACCATAGACACGTATACAATGTTTCGACCTATCATGTCGACACATCTATATATATTTCGGAACAACCATAGACACTCTATATGTGAATGTTGGAGTTAGCTATACAGGGTTGAGGTTGATTCCAAAATATATATAGTTTGAGTTGTGATCAATACTGAGATACGTATACACTGGGTCGTGGATTGATTCAAGATAATATTTATCGATTTATTTCTGTACATCTAACTGTGGACAACTAGTTGTAGGTTACTAACGAGGACAGCTGACTTAATAAACTTAAAACATCAAAATATATTAAAAGTGTTGTAAATATATTTTGAACATACTTTGATATATATGTATATATTGTTATAGGTTCGTGAATCAACCAGTGGCCAAGTCTTACTTCCCGACGAAGTAAAAATCTGTGAAAGTGAGTTATAGTCCCACTTTTAAAATCTAATATTTTTGGGATGAGAATACATGCAGGTTTTATAAATGATTTACAAAATAGATACAAGTACGTGAAACTACATTCTATGGTTGAATTATCGAAATCGAATATGCCCCTTTTTATTAAGTCTGGTAATCTAAGAATTAGGGAACAGACACCCTAATTGATGCGAATCCTAAAGATAGATCTATTGGGCTTAACAAACCCCATCCAAAGTACCAGATGCTTTAGTACTTCGAAATTTATATCATATCCGAAGGGTGTCCCGGAATGATGGGGATATTCTTATATATGCATCTTGTTAATGTCGGTTACCAGGTGTTCACCATATGAATGATTTTTATCTCTATGTATGGGATGTGTATTGAAATATGAAATCTTGTGGTCTATTATTATGATTTGATATATATAGGTTAAACCTATAACTCACCAACATTTTTGTTGACGTTTTAAGCATGTTTATTCTCAGGTGATTATTAAGAGCTTCCGCTGTCGCATACTTAAATAAGGACGAGATTTGGAGTCCATGCTTGTATGATATTGTGTAAAAACTGCATTCAAGAAACTTATTTTGTTGTAACATATTTGTATTGTAAACCATTATGTAATGGTTGTGTGTAAACAGGATATTTTAGATTATCATTATTTGATAATCTACGTAAAGCTTTTTAAACCTTTATTGATGAAATAAAGGTTATGGTTTGTTTTAAAATGAATGCAGTCTTTGAAAAACGTCTCATATAGAGGTCAAAACCTCGCAACGAAATCAATTAATATGGAACGTTTTTAATCAATAAGAACGGGACATTTCAGTTGGTATCCGAGCGTTGGTCTTAGAGAACCAGAATTTTGCATTAGTGTGTCTTATCGAGTTTGTTAGGATGCATTAGTGAGTCTGGACTTCGATCGTGTTTACTTGAAAAATGATTGCTTAACAAATTTTGTTGGAAACTATATATTTTTAACATGTGAATATTATGTGATATATTAATCTCTTAACGCGTTTGATATTATGTGATAGATGTCTACCTCTAGAACAAGTCCCATTGACTCACCTAATAATAATGAAGAGTCAAATGTAAATTGGAATGATTCGTGGACTGATTCACAAGTTCCCGAAGAGGAACCGGAAGAAGAGTCGAAACCGGAAGAAGAATCGGAACCGGAAGAAGAATCGGAACCGGAAGAAGAATCGGAACCGGATGAAGAAATAGAACCGGTGGAGGAAATAATAAAACGGTTAAGTAAAAGAAAATCCTCAACCAACCGACCAAGGTTAATTATGGTCAATGGTGTTTCCGCCAAGGAAGCAAAATATTGGGAGGATTACCAATTCTCCGATGAATCGGATTCCGACGAGAATTCCGATGATGTTATAGAAATTACCCCAACTGAATTTAAAAAGGCAAAAGAAAATAATAAGGGAAAGGGCATAAAAATAGAGAAATCTAATTCCAACCCCGATGAACTTTATATGTATCGTCAACCCCCGAAGTCCTTAAGTTGTAACAATGACCCGGGAACCTCTAAACCACCAGGTTTTTCTAAACCAATGTGTAAAACGATGGCTCGTATTAGGGGAACATCATATATCCCTAGAAACTTGGCAAAACGAACCAAAACCGAAGAAGAAGAAGCAAGCGAGTCGGAATAAGATAGTTGTATTCGTGTGGTGTAATATATGTAATATAGCGTGCTTATGCTTTATGATATATGTAAAAATTGCTTGTATTAATAAGTATTTTTTTTATGAATCTAACTCTTGTCTATTTTACAGTATAAAAACACAAAATGGATAGACAACCCAATATTTTAAGAGACCTACCCGGAGACATGATTGATGAAATCTTGTCTAGAGTCGGTCAGAATTCTTCGGCACAACTATTTAAGGCGAGATCAGTTTGTAAGACATTCGAAGAATGTTCCAAGAATGTCTTGGTTTATAAAAGGCTTTCGTTCGAAAGATGGGGGATATCACATTGGGAAATCCATAAGTTACGATGTGTTTACTTTGACGCATATATTGCGGGGAACCCAAATGCTATTTTATGCAATGGGTTAAGAAATTATTTTGACTCAATATATCCGAATATTGGACTTCGTGATTTAGAAAAAGCGGCTAACATGCAACATAAAGAAGCATGTTATGCTTACGGATTAGTAATGTTCGCTTCTCACCAAAGTGAGAACAAGAACATCGGGCTACAACTATTAAAAAAAACGTTCCCACAAGTGACAGAGTCGGTAATTGGGGTAAGAAATGAGGTTTTTAGATTGTTACGGGACTGTTGGACATTAAGTAACCCTCGTCCCTTTGACGACGTTACAACACGCTGTCTTATCAATGGCCATAACGGTTATGTTCCACAAGACCAAGGATGGGAAGTAATCCTAGTAAAACCAGAATGCATGACTTGTTTCTGGACGTATGAATTACGTGTCTTTATTGCCTTTGCTGAACGACTTGTGTACTAGCTAGAATTATCTTCACAACCATCTTGTATCAAATTTATTGTGTGCTATATTTCATGTTATATGTAAAATAAGCGGTATTGTAAGTTTGTAAAATATTGTGTAAAAGTTTGAACGCGAAATATTATTATAATCAGTTTTTCATATAGAATTGTAGTAGTTGAATTGTATATTAGCTACTAAGTATGAACTTAACGGGTAGGTACTACCCGAATTTAAACTTATAAAACGCTAATATGAAGAAAAAGCTTTTATAAATGAGTTCATATTATGCTACGAAATACTATTAACTACTCTTAATATTCTGTATGATTAACTTGTTCCATTTGACTATTTTGAAGGAAATGGCACCGACTACTCGACACACCGTGAATATGAATGAAGAGGAATTCCGTACTTTTCTAGCTTCAAACATAGCCGCAGTACAGGCTGCGCTACATACCAACAATAACCTTGGATCTAGCAGTACAGGAAATCGTGTAGGATGCACCTACAAAGAATTCACTGCCTGCAAACCTTTGGAATTTGATGGAACCGAAGGACCGATCGGATTGAAACGGTGGACCGAGAAGGTCGAATCGGTGTTTGCCATAAGTAAGTGTACTGAAGAGGACAAAGTGAAGTACGCTACGCATACCTTCACAGGTTCTGCGTTAACATGGTGGAATACCTATCTAGAGCAAGTGGGACATGACGATGCGTACGCACTACCGTGGTCAGCATTCAAGCACTTGATGAACGAGAAGTACCGTCCCAGAACCGAGGTCAATAAGCTCAAGACAGAACTTAGAGGGTTACGACCCAAGGATTTGATATTACCACGTACGAAAGACGATTCACAGAATTGTGCCTATTGTGTCCGGGAGCATTCGAAGATGAGGAAGAGAAGATCGACGCGTTTGTGAAAGGATTACCGGAAAGAATCCAAGAAGATATAAGTTCACACGAGCCCGCCTCCATACAACCGGCATGTAGAATGGCTCACAAACTAGTGAACTAGATTGAAGAAAGAATTAAAGAACGGACTGCTGAAGAGGCCAATGTGAAGCAAGTCAAAAGAAAGTGGGAGGAAAACGGTGATAAGAATCACCAATACAACAACAATAGCAATTACAACAATAATCGCAACAATTATCCCAACAATCGCAACATCAATCGCAACTATAACAAACGGCCCAATAACAACAACAACAACAACAACAACAGCAACTACAACAATCATCCCAATAACAATAATAACCGCAACAACAACAACAATCAGAAGCAGCTATGCCAAAGGTGTGAAAAGTATCACTCGGGGTTCTGCACCAAATTTTGCAACAAGTGTAAAAGAAATGGTCATAGCGCGGCGAAGTGTGAGGTCTACGGACCAGGGGTTAATAGAACGAAAGGAACAAATGGTGTCGGAACGAGTAATGGCGGAGCAAGTAGTGTCGGAGCAAGTTATGCCAATGTAGTTTGTTATAAATGTGGAAAACCGGGCCACATTATTAGAAATTGCCCGAACCAGGAGAACACGAATGGACAAGGCCGCGGAAGAGTTTTCAATATTAATGCGGCAGAGGCACAGGAAGACCCGGAGCTTGTTACGGGTACGTTTCTTATTGACAATAAACCTGCTTACGTTTTATTTGATTCGGGTGCGGATAGAAGCTATATGAGTAGAGATTTTTGTGCTAAATTAAGTTGTCCATTGACGCCTTTGGATAGTAAATTTTAATCGAATTAGCAAATGGTAAATTAATTTCAGCAGATAATATATGTCGGAATCGAGAAATTAAACTGGTTAGCGAAACATTTAAGATTGATTTGATACCAGTAGAGTTAGGGAGTTTTGATGTGATAATCGGTATGGACTGGTTGAAAGAAGTGAAAGCAGAGATCGTTTGTTACAAAAATGCAATTCGCATTATACGAGAAAAAGGAAAACCCTTAATGGTGTACGGAGAAAAGGGCAACACGAAGCTACATCTTATTAGTAATTTGAAGGCACAAAAACTAATAAGAAAAGGTTGCTATGCTGTTCTAGCACACGTAGAGAAAGTACAAACTGAAGAAAAGAGCATCAATGATGTTCCCATTGCAAAAGAATTTCTCGATGTATTTCCGAAAGAATTGCCGGGATTACCCCCACATCGATCCGTTGAATTTCAAATAGATCTTGTACCAGGAGCTGCACCAATAGCTCGTGCTCCTTACAGACTCGCACCCAGTGAGATGAAAGAACTGCAAAGCCAATTACAAGAACTTTTAGAGCGTGGTTTCATTCGACCAAGCACATCACCGTGGGGAGCTCCTGTTTTGTTTGTCAAGAAGAAAGATGGTACATTCAGGTTGTGTATCGACTACCAAGAGTTGAACAAACTTACCATCAAGAACCGCTACCCACTACCGAGAATCGACGACTTATTTGATCAACTACAAGGCTCGTCTGTTTATTCAAAGATTGACTTACGTTCCGGGTATCATCAAATGCGGGTGAAAGAAGATGATATTCCAAAGACTGCTTTCAGAACACGTTACGGTCATTACGAGTTTATGGTCATGCCGTTTGGTTTAACTAATGCACCAGATGTGATCATGGACCTTATGAACCGAGTGTGTGGACCATACCTTGACAAGTTTGTCATTGTTTTCATTGATGACATACTTATTTACTCAAAGAATGACCAAGAACACGGTGAACATTTGAGAAAGGTGTTAGAAGTATTGAGAAAGGAAGAATTGTACGCTAAGTTTTCAAAGTGTGCATTTTGGTTGGAAGAAGTTCAATTCCTCGGTCACATAGTGAACAAAGAAGGTATTAAGGTGGATCCGGCAAAGATAGAAACTGTTGAAAAGTGGGAAATCCCGAAAACTCCGAAACACATACGCCAGTTTTTAGGACTAGCTGGTTACTACAGAAGGTTCATCCAAGACTTTTCCAGAATAGCAAAACCCTTGACTGCATTAACGCATAAAGGGAAGAAATTTGAATGGAATGATGAACAAGAGAAAGCGTTTCAGTTATTGAAGAAAAAGCTAACTACGGCACCTATATTGTCATTGCCTGAAGGGAATGATGATTTTGTGATTTATTGTGACGCATCAAAGCAAGGTCTCGGTTGTGTATTAATGTAATGAACGAAGCTGATTGCTTATGCGTCTAGACAATTGAAGATTCACGAACAAAATTATACGACGCATGATTTGGAATTAGGCGCGGTTGTTTTTGCATTAAAGACTTGGAGGCACTACTTATATGGGGTCAAAAGTATTATATATACCGACCACAAAAGTCTTCAACACATATTTAATCAGAAACAACTGAATATGAGGCAGCGTAGGTGGATTGAATTGTTGAATGATTACGACTTTGAGATTCGTTACCACCCGAGGAAGGCAAATGTGGTAGCCGATGCCTTGAGCAGGAAGGACAGAGAACCCATTCGAGTAAAATCTATGAATATAATGATTCATAATAACCTTACTACTCAAATAAAGGAGGCGCAACAAGGAGTTTTAAAAGAGGGAAATTTAAAGGATGAAATACCCAAAGGATCGGAGAAGCATCTTAATATTCGGGAAGACGGAACCCGGTATAGGGCTGAAAGGATTTGGGTACCAAAATTTGGAGATATGAGAGAAATGGTACTTAGAGAAGCTCATAAAACCAGATACTCAATACATCCTGGAACGGGGAAGATGTACAAGGATCTCAAGAAACATTTTTGGTGGCCGGGTATGAAAGCCGATGTTGCTAAATACGTAGGAGAATGTTTGACGTGTTCTAAGGTCAAAGCTAAGCATCAGAAACCATCAGGTCCACTTCAACAACCCGAAATCCCGGAATAGAAATGGGAAAACATTACCATGGATTTCATCACTAAGGACTGCAAGTGGTTTTGATACTATTTGGGTAATAGTTGATCGTCTCACCAAATCAGCACACTTCCTGCCAATAAGAGAAGATGACAAGATGGAGAAGTTAGCACGACTGTATTTGAAGGAAGTCATCTCCAGACATGGAATACCAATCTCTGTTATCTCTGATAGGGATGGCAGATTTATTTCAAGATTCTGGCAGACATTACAGCAAGCATTAGGAACTCGTCTAGACATGAGTACTGCCTATCATCCACAAACTGATGGGCAGAGTGAAAGGACGATACAAACGCTTGAAGACATGTTACGAGCATGTGTTATTGATTTCGGAAACAGTTGGGATCGACATCTACCGTTAGCAGAATTTTCCTACAACAACAGCTACCATTCAAGCATTGAGATGGCGCCGTTTGAAGCACTTTATGGTAGAAAGTGCAGGTCTCCGATTTGTTGGAGTGAAGTGGGGGATAGACAGATTACGGGTCCGGAGATTATACAAGAAACTACCGAGAAGATCATCCAAATTTAACAACGGTTGAAAACCTCCCAAAGTCGACAAAAGAGCTACGCTGACATTAAAAGAAAAGATATAGAATTTGAAATTGGAGAGATGGTCATGCTTAAAGTTGCACCTTGGAAAGGCGTTGTTCGATTTGGTAAACGATGGAAATTAAATCCAAGGTATATTGGACCATTCAAGATTATTGATCGTGTCGGACCAGTAGCTTACCGACTTGAGTTACCTCAACAACTCGCGGCTGTACATAACACTTTCCACGTCTCGAATTTGAAGAAATGTTTTACTAAAGAAGATCTCACTATTCCGTTAGATGAAATCCAAATCAACAAAAAACTTCAATTCATCGAAGAACCCGTCGAAATAATGGATCGTGAGGTTAAAAGACTTAAGCAAAACAAGATACCAATTGTTAAGGTTCGATGGAATGCTCGTAGAGGACCCGAGTTCACCTGGGAGTGTGAAGATCAGATGAAGAAGAAATACCCGCATCTATTTCCAGAAGATTCGTCAACACCTTCAACAGCTTAAAATTTCAGGACGAAATTTATTTAACGGGTAGGTACTGTAGTGACCCGGACTTTTCCATGTTTATATATATTAATTGAGATTGATATTTATATGATTAAATGTTTCCAACATGTTAAGCAATCAAACTTGTTAAGACTTGATTAATTGAAATATGTTTCATATAGACAATTGACCACCCAAGTTGACCGGTGATTCACGAACGTTAAAACTTGTAAAAACTATATGATGACATATATATGGATATATATATAGTTAACATGATACTATGATAAGTAAACATATCATTAAGTATATTAACAATGAACTACATATGTAAAAACAAGACTACTAACTTAATGATTTTTAAACGAGACATATATGTAACGATTATCGTTGTAAAGACATTTAATGGATATATATCATATTAAGAGATATTCATACATGATAATATCATGATAATATAATAATTTAAAATCTCATTTGATATTATAAACATTGGGTTAACAACATTTAACAAGATCGTTAACCTAAAGGTTTCAAAACAACACTTACATGTAACGACTAACGATGACTTAACGACTCAGTTAAAATGTATATACATGTAGTGTTTTAATATGTATTTATAAACTTTTGAAAACTTCAATACACTTATCAAAATACTTCTACTTAACAAAAATGCTTACAATTACATCCTCGTTCAGTTTCATCAACAATTCTACTCGTATGCACCCGTATTCGTACTCGTACAATACACAGCTTTTAGATGTATGTACTATTGGTATATACACTCCAATGATCAGCTCTTAGCAGCCCATGTGAGTCACCTAACACATGTGGGAACCATCATTTGGCAACTAGCATGAAATATCTCATAAAATTACAAAAATATGAGTAATCATTCATGACTTATTTACATGAAAACAAAATTACATATCCTTTATATCTAATCCATACACCAACGACCAAAAACACCTACAAACACTTTCATTCTTCAATTTTCTTCATCTAATTGATCTCTCTCAAGTTCTATCTTCAAGTTCTAAGTGTTCTTCATATATTCTACAAGTTCTAGTTACATAAAATCAAGAATACTTTCAAGTTTGCTAGCTCACTTCCAATCTTGTAAGGTGATCATCTAACCTCAAGAAATCTTTGTTTCTTACAGTAGGTTATCATTCTAATACAAGGTAATAATCATATTCAAACTTTGTGTCATAACCCGTCCTTAACCATAAGAACGTGTTAGATAACGTATGATTTCATTGCGAGGTATTGACCTCTATATGCGACATTTTTAAAAGAACAACTGCATATATTTTACATTACAAACCATAATTCTTATTTTGATACAAGCTTTAGACAAAATAAAGATGATTATCGTTTAGCGATAATCTTAGACTTACAAACTTTACATGTGATGATAACAATACGATTTCTAGCATATTTTACATTACAAATCCTCCGATATGCAGTTTTATTTTTGACACAAATATGCATACTCAAGATCTTGTTTAAATTCAACATGTTGCAGCGGAAGCTTCTAATTATCACCTGAGAATAGACATGTTTAAAACGTCAACATAAAGTTGGTGAGATATAGGTTTAATGCCGGCAGCGATATAAATATAGACCACAAGATTTCATATATAAACATTTTAATAAAAATATTCTAAGTGGTTGAGCACTTGGTAACCATACTTAACATTTAATCACGTCGCATATTCCCTTTATTATGAAATCTTACTACACCGTACCAAGTGTAGTCACAAAACGAAGTACTGTGCAACCGTTGAATACTGGTCGTCCAGTCCGGTTGGGGTTGTCAGGCCCGATAGATCTATCAACAGGATTCGCGTTTACAATAGCGCTGTAAATAACAGTTACCAAGCTACAGGGAAGTATGCCAGTGGTACAACTCAACGTAGAATATATTTTTCAGTTACTTGTGTCCATAACGTAAAACATAAAATACATGTATTCTCATCCCGAAATATTTAGAGTTTAAAAGTGGGACTATATACTCACTTTTGTCTTGAAGATATGTAATTTCGACTTGGTCTCCGATTGATATCACGAACCTATCCATATATAATATATCAATACCTTTTCTTTTTAAACAAACATCACATATATATACTTGTTATACTTTTAATACTTTGAATAATTCCTTAGTCCGTAGTTAGCAGTTCGTTGTTAGTAATTCAATTTTAATGGTTCATTTTTAGATGTTTAATATACCCGCAATGAAATAAATAAAACCCCCAACGAAATAAATAAAACCCCATCGTATATGTATTGGTCAAGATTAATCTTGACCCACGGTACCGGTGTTGTCAAATGACGTGTTGCGTACATAAAGTACCGGTGTTGTCAAATGACGTGTTGCGTACAATCATGGGATCTTATGATTAATCTTCTCGTGTTGTTTACGGGTGATCCTGAACCATATAAAATTGAATTATAAGTACATATATATAAAATATCATGTTAACTTAAAAAGATGTGATTTATTTAATTTTTCCCAATTATTTTCGTGGCTAAACTAGTCTTGGATATCCGATTTTGTTTCGGTCATAGTTTCTTCGTTACAACTCCGTTTTCGTTGATTCAACTTGCCATCTCCTTGGATCGAGTCCCTCTTTAATACTATGAACTGTAAATACCTTAGTTTGTATTCAAAATCACACGGTATAGGTCAAACTTTAGTGAAACTTATGAAGTTAATCATTTTCCATCATGTAAACAACCTTAAATGATTATTTTTCTAAAAATACTTATACTTTGAGTTAAATCATGAAATTTTTATGTGTTATCATATTCATAGTAAAAATAATTTTTCCAGAAAATAAACCTCCAATTCAAAGTTTAAGATGATTTTTAATTATCCAACCCAAAACAGCCCCCGGTGGCACTCCGACGTCGTAAAAACAGTTTTTAAGATAATCTTTGAAAAACCAAGTTATACCTTGTTAAATTAGCATATATTTAAGTTATATTACAGGTCTTGGAGTATTTTAAAAGTTAAGTTAGAAGGATCTATTTAGTTTGCAAACAAGTTTGAAAACATTCAAACTATGTTCTTGTTGTTAAAATTTTATACCACAAAATAAGATAGCTATATATATATGAATCGAATAAGGTTATGAACATAGATTCTACCTCAAGTTCCTTGGACAAGGTTGTTGTAAAAGAGGAGTAAGAACCTAGAACCAAAAGGGTGATGGAAGTGGATGAAAGATTGGAAGTAAGTTGGTGTTCTTGGAAGGATTTCTTGAAGTGTTTTTGTAAGGTTTTCTTATGAGGTTTAAGTGTTGTTTTTGAAGCTAAATGATGGGGAAAATGCTTGGAGATGATCAAGTATGAAGTTAAGAGTATTTTGAGAGAGAAATGGAAGTGTAAGTATGAGAAAATGGGGTGAAGAAATGGTGTGCATGCATAAAAACGTTTTTAGGTTATAAAGGAAAAAAAAAGATACCTAACTTTATTTTCTTGCTAAATAATTCATGCTACTTGACAAATGGTTGGTTCCACATGTTTCTTAATCATTTAAGGCTGCTAAGGAGCAGATTTTTATTGGTATATACCAATAGTAAATACATCTAGAAGCTGCGTATGATACGGGTACATATACCCTAGATATACGTGTAGAAATCTTTGAGAAAACGGAACGAGGATTCAAATATAGCTATCTTTTGTAAATATACTTATATTGTTTTATGTATGTAAGCCCTTTAAAAGTGATAAAATACATATCTATACGATGCATGTATAAGTATTATAGGTTATAAGTATTTATGTCGAAGAACGTTACGTATAGTTATCGTTTTGAAAACTTAAGTTAGTAGTTTCAAAATATACTTATAACTCATTGTTATTAGTACCCAATGAGATGTTAAACATCCTTAGATCATGTTAAATATATATAAATACATATATATACATAAACGTATAATTATCGTATGTTATATAGTTCGTGATATCATCGGTCAAATTGGACGGTCAAACGTTGTGTAAAACTCTTTTCAAAAACATAAATCTCAACAATTTAGATTGCTTATCATGTTGGTAAGGTTTAATTTATGTAAATATTAATCTTATAAGTATAAATTGATCGAAAAAGTCCGGGTCATTACAGTACCTACCCGTTAAATAAATTTCGTCCCGAAATTTTAAAATCGTACCTATTTTGCGTCATCGGGAAACAAATGCGGGTATTTTTGTTTCATTTGATCCTCTCGCTCCCAAGTAAACTCGGGACCTCTTCGTGCATTCCAACGAACTTTAACGATCGGTATGTTGCTCTGCTTGAGCCGTTTAACTTCACGATCCATGATCTCGATTGGTTTTTCTATGAATTGTAGTTTCTCGTCAACTTGAATTTCTTCAAGAGGAATGGTGAGGTCTTCCTTTGCAAGACACTTCTTAAGGTTCGAGACGTGAAATGTATTATGTACTCCGGCGAGTTGTTGCGGTAACTCGAGTCGATAAGCTACCGGTCCAATGTGTTCGATGATCTTGAACGGGCCTACATATCTTGGGTTCAGTTTACCTCTTTTACCGAAACGTATTACACCTTTCCAAGGTGACACCTTTAGCATAACCATGTCACCGATCTGAAACTCTAATGGTTTCCTTCGGACATCGGCGTAGCTCTTTTGGCGACTACGGGCTGTTTTCAATCTCTCCTTGATTTGTACTATCTTTTCAGTAGTTTCATGTATGATCTCGGGACCAGTTAATTGTCGATCTCCTACTTCATTCCAACAGATAGGAGATCTACACTTCCTTCCGTACAATGCTTCGAATGGCGCAGCTTTAATGCTCGCATGATAACTATTATTATACGAGAATTCTGCTAATGGTAAATATTTATCCCATCCGTTTCCAAAATCGATCACACATGCCCTGAGCATGTCTTCAAGAGTCTGAATTGTTCTTTCACTCTGCCCGTCGGTTTGCGGATGATATGCGGTGCTCATATCCAAACGAGTTCCTAGGGCCTCCTGTAGTGATTGCCAGAACTTTGAGGTAAATCTACTATCACGATCAGATATAATGGAAATAGGTATTCCATGCCTTGAAACAATTTCCTTTATATACAATCGTAATAGTTTCTCCATTCTATCCGTTTCCTTCATAGGCAAGAAATGTGCAGACTTGGTGAGACGATCAACAATCACCCAAATGGTGTCGTATCCCCAGGCAGTCTTTGGTAACTTCGTGATGAAATCCATGGTAATACCATCCCATTTCCATTCTGGGATTTCTGGTTGTTGAAGTAACCCTGACGGCTTCTGGTGTTCTGCTTTGACCTTGGAACAAGTTAAACACTCCCCAACATATGTTGCTACGTCTGTCTTTAAATTAGGCCACCAATAACGTGTCTTAAGATCTTGATACATCTTTCCAACTCCAGGATGTATCGAGTATCTTGTCTTATGTGCCTCGTTCAATATCAACTTCCTTAATCCACCCAACTTCGGTACCCAAATACGATTTGCAAAATATCGAATTCCGTCTTCCCGTATAACGAGTTGCTTCTCATACTTCTTCATTATTTCATTTCTTATGTTTTCTTTATTGAGTGCTTCTTGTTGAACCTCTTTGATTTGTGAGTTGAGATTCATGCGAATTTTTATGTTCATTGCTCGAACTCGGATTGGTTCTCGTTCCTTTCTGCTTAGAGCATCGGCCACTACGTTCGCTTTCCCGGGATGATAGCGAATTTCACAATCATAGTCGTTTATTAACTCGACCCACCTACGTTGCCTCATGTTCAATTGTTTCTGATCAAAAATATGTTGAAGGCTTTTATGATCAGTAAACACAGTGAATTTAACCCCATACAAGTAGTGTCTCCACATCTTCAATGCAAACACAACTGCTCCCAATTCTAGATCATGCGTCGTATAATTCCGCTCGTGAATCTTCAATTGTCGGGATGCGTATGCAATAACTCTCTTCTGTGCATAAGAACGCAACCAAAACCTTGTCGTGAAGCGTCACAATATATTTCAAAATCATCGTTCCCTTCTGGTAACGATAAAATAGGCGCCGTAGTTAACTCCTTCTTTAGTATTTGAAATGCGTTCTCCTGCTCAGAGGTCCATTCGTATTTCTTCCCTTTTTGCGTTAATGCTGTCAACGGCTTAGCTATTCGGGAAAAATCTTGAATAAACCTTCTATAATAACCGGCTAAACCCAAAAATTGGCGTATCTGCATTGGTGTTTTAGGAGTCTCCCATTTTTCAATGGCTTCAATTTTTGCTGGATCAACCTGAATTCCTTTGCTACTAACAACGTGGCCAAGAAATTGCACTTCTTTCAACCAGAAAGCACACTTAGAAAATTTAGCGTATAGCTGTTCTTTTCTCAACAACTCTAATATCAACCTTAAATGCTGCTCATGCTCTTGCTCACTCTTGGAATAGATAAGAATGTCATCAATGAAAACGATAACAAACTTATCTAAATACGGACTACAAACTCGATTCATGAGGTCCATGAATACAGCTGGCGCATTCGTCAATCCAAACGGCATGACCAAAAATTCGTAATGACCATAACGTGTCCGAAAAGCAGTTTTCGGAATGTCCTCTTCTTTGACACGTAGTTGATGATAGCCCGATCTTAGGTCGATTTTCGAATAAACACATGATCCCTGGAGTTGATCAAATAAGTCGTCAATTCTCGGTAGTGGATACCGATTTTTGATAGTTAACTTATTTAATTCACGATAATCTATACACATCCTAAAAGATCCATCTTTCTTTTTAACAAATAGAATCGGAGCTCCCCACGGTGAAGTACTTGGTCGTATGAATCCATGATCCAGTAATTCTTTTAACTGACTCTGAAGTTCTTTTAACTCGGACGGTGCAAGTCTATATGGAGCACGAGCCACTGGTGCGGCTCCTGGTACTAAATCTATTTGAAATTCTACAGATCTAAATGGAGGTAATCCCGGCAACTCTTCCGGAAAAACTTCAGGAAAATCTCTTGCCACAGGCACGTCGTTGATGCACTTCTCTTTTTCTTTCTTTTCGACTTTATTAACATGTGCTAAGATAGCATAGCACCCTTTCTTCAAGCACTTTTGAGCTTTCAAATAACTAATGAGTTTTAGCTTTGAGTTACCCTTCTCTCCATAAATCATCACCGGCATTCTATCCTTACAAGGAATGCGAATTGCCTTCTTGGCACACACAACTTCAGCTCCTACTTTGGACATCCAGTCCATGCCGACTATTACATCAAAACTTCCTAATTCTATGGGTATTAAGTCAATTTTAAATGTTTCTCCGGCTAAATTTATTTTACAATCACGGCAAATTTTATTGGCTTTAATTAGTTTACCATTAGCTAACTCAATCATGTACTTAGCATCTAGAGGTAATGATGAACAATTCAATTTAGCGTAAAAGCCTCTACTCACGTAACTTCTATCGGCACCAGTATCAAATATAATAGATGCGGATAAGTTATTAATGGTAAACGTACCCGTAACAAGCTCCGGGTCTTCACATGCCTCTCTAGCATTAATAACAAATGCTCTCCCACGTGCAGGTCCGATATTCTTCTCTGGATTTGGGCACTGGCTCTTATAGTGACCTTGTTTTCCACACCCGAAACAAGTAATGGTAGCCAAAGCAGTTCTATTTGCATTGGTGGCAAGAGTCTTGGTACCATTTGTATTTGTAACGAGAGCCCTACAATCTTCAGCAAGATGACCCTTTCGATTACATTTGTTACATACCACATTACAGTAACCAGAGTGATGTTTGTGGCATCGGTTGCATAAAGGATTTTGTCCTTTATAACCAAAGCTTAAACCACTACCCGCACCTTGCGTGTTTTCTTGTTTCTTAAAAGATTGTTGTTGGTTACCTCGATCATAATTTCCATTCCACTTTCTTTTGTTACCTGATACCTTCACATCAGTATTGGATACTTTCTTATCCATGATGACCTGATCCATTAGCTCGTTTGCCATGGTTATAGCTTCATGAATTGTCTTAGGTTTCGATGCTGTAACATTTGCCTTGACCTTTTTGGGCAAACCATCTTTGTACATTTCAATCTTCCGTTCTTCGGTTGGAACCAATTCAGGACATAGCAAAACTAATTCCATGAATCGCTGATTGTAGTTGGTGATTTCAGTACCAATAACCTTCAGACTTCGTAACTCATCTTCCAACCTCCTAACCTCGTTCCTTGGACAATATTCGTTGATTAACATTGTTTTGAATTCTTCCCACGGAGTATCATAAGCTACATCTCCTCCTACAGCCTTCACATAATTTTTCCACCACGTGAGTGCACTATCTTGTAAAGTGCACGATGCATACTTGGTCATGTCCTTTTCAACACAACCACTGATTTTAAACACAGTCTCCATCTTTTCTATCCACCGGGTTAAACCGATTGGTCCTTCTGTTCCACTGAATGATGAGGGCTTGCAAGCTTGAAAAGTTTTGTAAGTGCACCCCACACGAGGATTTGGGTTAACTGCAGCACCTCTTGCAGCCTCGACCCATAACATTCTGTCGTTCACTCGCTGATTGATGAGTTCCTGGATTTCTTGTTCCGTCATTCGATTCAATCGCGCCATTTCCTAATGAAAGAAAATAATTATTCACATGGATTATTATAGATGTAGTGTGTATTTATAGTACATTATAGCTTGTTAATAATATGAACCAGGTATTATTATAAAAGCCTTTTCTTCTTATTAGCGTTTTATAATTATATCTAGGGTAGTACCTACCCGTTAATGTCCATACTTAATAGCTTAGTACAGAATCAATTACTACCATCTAAATAATACTTAACCATGGAAAATTATTGCATTTCACACTTCACTATTTTACATATGCTTATCTTACATCGAACATTAAGCAAACCACACTAATAATATTATACAAAACATTATATGATCCCATGGTTTAATACGGCAGCGCATCGTTTGGTCTATTTTCTAGGACGTTTAGGTTCAAAGAATCGCTTAACGCTTATCCTGACTATCTGCCTATATTTTGGCTGTGGGGCTGAAGAACTGGATGCCGGGATAGAACGAATAGGAATAGCGGGAATAGGGGTGGTAGTGTCTAGTGGAGTTGGTGCCACATCATCCTTACTAAACTCGGGATTTGAATTTTCTAATTCATTAGCCTTTCGTTTCTTTCCTAGTTCGAACTCGTCTTTTGTAATTTCCTGTATTTCTTCCTCGGGTTCACTTTCCTCCTCGGGTTCACTTTCCTCCTCGGGTTCACTTTCCGGGTTCTCTATAGTCGGTTCATCCGGAATTTGTGAGTCTTCCCCAAAGATATTATTTTCGTCATCGGATAGGTTAATGACTGGAACACCATCTGAAGATTCTGGTTCGGAGTCGCTGAATGTGATGACAAGTTTTGAGCCCGACATCTATCACACAACAACTAACCCATTAGTACTACATAATATTTACATATAAATTTTAACCAACAATGATAAGCAATGGTTTTTAAATCAGACCCGGTCAAAGTCCAGACTTACTAATGTATCCTAACGACTTATCGGTTTAGACACACTAATGCAAACCTGGTTCGCTAAGACCACCGCTCTGATACCACATGTCATAACCCGTCCTTAACCATAAGAACGTGTTAGATAACGTATGATTTCATTGCGAGGTATTGACCTCTATATGCGACATTTTTAAAAGAACAACTGCATATATTTTACATTACAAACCATAATTCTTATTTTGATACAAGCTTTAGACAAAATAAAGATGATTATCGTTTAGCGATAATCTTAGACTTACAAACTTTACATGTGATGATAACAATACGATTTCTAGCATATTTTACATTACAAATCCTCCGATATGCAGTTTTATTTTTGACACAAATATGCATACTCAAGATCTTGTTTAAATTCAACATGTTGCAGCGGAAGCTTCTAATTATCACCTGAGAATAGACATGTTTAAAACGTCAACATAAAGTTGGTGAGATATAGGTTTAATGCCGGCAGCGATATAAATATAGACCACAAGATTTCATATATAAACATTTTAATAAAAATATTCTAAGTGGTTGAGCACTTGGTAACCATACTTAACATTTAATCACGTCGCATATTCCCTTTATTATGAAATCTTACTACACCGTACCAAGTGTAGTCACAAAACGAAGTACTGTGCAACCGTTGAATACTGGTCGTCCAGTCCGGTTGGGGTTGTCAGGCCCGATAGATCTATCAACAGGATTCGCGTTTACAATAGCGCTGTAAATAACAGTTACCAAGCTACAGAGAAGTATGCCAGTGGTACAACTCAACGTAGAATATATTTTTCAGTTACTTGTGTCCATAACGTAAAACATAAAATACATGTATTCTCATCCCGAAATATTTAGAGTTTAAAAGTGGGACTATATACTCACTTTTGTCTTGAAGATATGTAATTTCGACTTGGTCTCCGATTGATATCACGAACCTATCCATATATAATATATCAATACCTTTTCTTTTTAAACAAACGTCACATATATATACTTGTTATACTTTTAATACTTTGAATAATTCCTTAGTCCGTAGTTAGCAGTTCGTTGTTAGTAATTCAATTTTAATGGTTCATTTTTAGATGTTTAATATACCCGCAATGAAATAAATAAAACCCCCAACGAAATAAATAAAACCCCATCGTATATGTATTGGTCGAGATTAATCTTGACCCACGGTACCGGTGTTGTCAAATGACGTGTTGCGTACATAAAGTACCGGTGTTGTCAAATGACGTGTTGCGTACAATCATGGGATCTTATGATTAATCTTCTCGTGTTGTTTACGGGTGATCCTGAACCATATAAAATTGAATTATAAGTACATATATATAAAATATCATGTTAACTTAAAAAGATGTGATTTATTTAATTTTTCCCAATTATTTTCGTGGCTAAACTAGTCTTGGATATCCGATTTTGTTTCGGTCATAGTTTCTTCGTTACAACTCCGTTTTCGTTGATTCAACTTGCCATCTCCTTGGATCGAGTCCCTCTTTAAGACTATGAACTGTAAATACCTTAGTTTGTATTCAAAATCACACGGCATAGGTCAAACTTTAGTGAAACTTATGAAGTTAATCATTTTCCATCATGTAAACAACCTTAAATGATTATTTTTCTAAAAATACTTATACTTTGAGTTAAATCATGAAATTTTTATGTGTTATCATATTCATAGTAAAAATCATTTTTCCAGAAAATAAACCTCCAATTCAAAGTTTAAGATGGTTTTTAATTATCCAACCCAAAACAGCCCCCGGTGGCACTCCGACGTCGTAAAAACAGTTTTTAAGATAATCTTTGAAAAACCAAGTTATACCTTGTTAAATTAGCATATATTTAAGTTATATTACAGGTCTTGGAGTATTTTAAAAGTTAAGTTAGAAGGATCTATTTAGTTTGCAAACAAGTTTGAAAACATTCAAACTATGTTCTTGTTGTTAAAATTTTATACCACAAAATAAGATAGCTATATATATATGAATCGAATAAGGTTATGAACATAGATTCTACCTCAAGTTCCTTGGACAAGGTTGTTGTAAAAGAGGAGTAAGAACCTAGAACCAAAAGGGTGATGGAAGTGGATGAAAGATTGGAAGTAAGTTGGTGTTCTTGGAAGGATTTCTTGAAGTGTTTTTGTAAGGTTTTCTTATGAGGTTTAAGTGTTGTTTTTGAAGCTAAATGATGGGGAAAATGCTTGGAGATGATCAAGTATGAAGTTAAGAGTATTTTGAGAGAGAAATGGAAGTGTAAGTATGAGAAAATGGGGTGAAGAAATGGTGTGCATGCATAAAAACGTTTTTAGGTTATAAAGAAAAAAAAAAGATACCTAACTTTGTTTTCTTGCTAAATAATTCATGCTACTTGACAAATGGTTGGTTCCACATGTTTCTTAATCATTTAAGGCTGCTAAGGAGCATATTTTTATTGGTATATACCAATAGTAAATACATCTAGAAGCTGCGTATGATACGGGTACATATACCCTAGATATACGTGTAGAAATCTTTGAGAAAACGGAACGAGGATTCAAATATAGCTATCTTTTGTAAATATACTTATATTGTTTTATGTATGTAAGCCCTTTAAAAGTGATAAAATACATATCTATACGATGCATGTATAAGTATTATAGGTTATAAGTATTTATGTCGAAGAACGTTACGTATAGTTATCGTTTTGAAAACTTAAGTTAGTAGTTTCAAAATATACTTATAACTCATTGTTATTAGTACCCAATGAGATGTTAAACATCCTTAGATCATGTTAAATATATATAAATACATATATATACATAAACGTATAATTATCGTATGTTATATAGTTCGTGATATCATCGGTCAAATTGGACGGTCAAACGTTGTGTAAAACTCTTTTCAAAAACATAAATCTCAACAATTTAGATTGCTTATCATGTTGGTAAGGTTTAATTTATGTAAATATTAATCTTATAAGTATAAATTGATCGAAAAAGTCCGGGTCATTACAGTACCTACCCGTTAAATAAATTTCGTCCCGAAATTTTAAAATCGTACCTATTTTGCGTCATCGGGAAACAAATGCGGGTATTTTTGTTTCATTTGATCCTCTCGCTCCCAAGTAAACTCGGGACCTCTTCGTGCATTCCAACGAACTTTAACGATCGGTATGTTGCTCTGCTTGAGCCGTTTAACTTCACGATCCATGATCTCGATTGGTTTTTCTATGAATTGTAGTTTCTCGTCAACTTGAATTTCTTCAAGAGGAATGGTGAGGTCTTCCTTTGCAAGACACTTCTTAAGGTTCGAGACGTGAAATGTATTATGTACTCCGACGAGTTGTTGCGGTAACTCGAGTCGATAAGCTACCGGTCCAATGTGTTCGATGATCTTGAACGGGCCTACATATCTTGGGTTCAGTTTACCTCTTTTACCGAAACGTATTACACCTTTCCAAGGTGACACCTTTAGCATAACCATGTCACCGATCTGAAACTCTAATGGTTTCCTTCGGACATCGGCGTAGCTCTTTTGGCGACTACGGGCTGTTTTCAATCTCTCCTTGATTTGTACTATCTTTTCAGTAGTTTCATGTATGATCTCGGGACCAGTTAATTGTCGATCTCCTACTTCATTCCAACAGATAGGAGATCTACACTTCCTTCCGTACAATGCTTCGAATGGCGCAGCTTTAATGCTCGCATGATAACTATTATTATACGAGAATTCTGCTAATGGTAAATATTTATCCCATCCGTTTCCAAAATCGATCACACATGCCCTGAGCATGTCTTCAAGAGTCTGAATTGTTCTTTCACTCTGCCCGTCGGTTTGCGGATGATATGCGGTGCTCATATCCAAACGAGTTCCTAGGGCCTCCTGTAGTGATTGCCAGAACTTTGAGGTAAATCTACTATCACGATCAGATATAATGGAAATAGGTATTCCATGCCTTGAAACAATTTCCTTTATATACAATCGTAATAGTTTCTCCATTCTATCCGTTTCCTTCATAGGCAAGAAATGTGCAGACTTGGTGAGACGATCAACAATCACCCAAATGGTGTCGTATCCCCAGGCAGTCTTTGGTAACTTCGTGATGAAATCCATGGTAATACCATCCCATTTCCATTCTGGGATTTCTGGTTGTTGAAGTAACCCTGACGGCTTTGGTAACGAGGACAGCTGACTTAATAAACTTAAAACATCAAAATATATTAAAAGTGTTGTAAATATATTTTGAACATACTTTGATATATATGTATATATTGTTATAGATTCGTGAATCAACCAGTGGCCAAGTCTTACTTCAAGACGAAGTAAAAATCTGTGAAAGTGAGTTATAGTCCCACTTTTAAAATCTAATATTTTTGGGATGAGAATACATGCAGGTTTTATAAATGATTTACAAAATAGACACAAGTACGTGAAACTACATTCTATGGTTGAATTATCGAAATCGAATATGCCCCTTTTTATTAAGTCTGGTAATCTAAGAATTAGGGAACAGACACCCTAATTGACGCGAATCCTAAAGATAGATCTATTGGGCTTAACAAACCCCATCCAAAGTACCGGATGCTTTAGTACTTCGAAATTTATATCATATTCGAAGGGTGTCCCGGAATGATGGGGATATTCTTATATATGCATCTTGTTAATGTCGGTTACCAGGTGTCCACCATATGAATGATTTTTATCTCTATGTATGGGATGTGTATTGAAATATGAAATCTTGTGGTCTATTATTATGATTTGATATATATAGGTTAAACCTATAACTCACCAACATTTTTGTTGACATTTTAAGCATGTTTATTCTCAGGTGATTATTAAGAGCTTCCGCTGTCGCATACTTAAATAAGGACGAGATTTGGAGTCCATGCTTGTATGATATTGTGTAAAAACTGCATTCAAGAAACTTATTTTGTTGTAACATATTTGTATTGTAAACCATTATGTAATGGTTGTGTGTAAACAGGATATTTTAGATTATCATTATTTGATAATCTACGTAAAGCTTTTTAAACCTTTATTGATGAAATAAAGGTTATGGTTTGTTTTAAAATGAATGCAGTCTTTGAAAAATGTCTCATATAGAGGTCAAAACCTCGCAACGAAATCAATTAATATGGAACGTTTTTAATCAATAAGAACGGGACATTTCAAAAGAATGCATTCACTGAATATCCTATTAGTTTTTAAAAGGAAAGAAAAATTATATAAGTTATCCAATTAATAGACTTTTCTGATTTTGCCCACGTTTCGAATAGCCAAAAGATGCAGCAGAGGGGCAGGATTCGTTTGGTCTCAATATAATTGAGTACTGTTTGGCTCCAATAACCCGGTCCACGTACAAATCCAACTATTACTACGAACCAGAAAATTTTGATGTCTATCAATTTAACCACTTAAAATAAATTTTCGTAATTTTAAGAAATTTAGATAAGAAGTAGAATAAAAATCTTATCCTAAAACTAGAATAGCGAGAAATAAGAAAGAAAAAGATTGCGCGTCGAAAAAGGTCGAAAAATAAAAGGTCGAAAAATAGGCGTCGAAAAATAAAAATAAGAAAGTAGCGCGAAAAACGGCGTCGCAAAATTCTAAAGCACATAAATCTTAGTCTAAGGAATAAGCACTTAAGGGATTTTACGGCAAACCTAAAAATTCTAGAAATAAAAATAACTATGGCAAAACTAAACTTAATACTAAAAATTGTAACTAGAGTCTAAAAATCTAAAGGTAATAAAAAAAAAAAAAAACTTTTTTTTTAATTTTTTTTTATTTCATTTTTTAAGGATTTTAAATTTTTTTTTTAAAAAAAAACGATTTTTTTTACAATTTTTTTTAAAACGAATTTTTTTTTCTTTAAAAAAAACGATTTTTTTTTACACAAATTTTTTTTTTTTTTTAAAAACGAAAATTTTTTTTTCTTAAAAAAAACGATTTTTTTTACCCAATTTTTTTTTTAAAGGAATTAATAATTTTTTTATTATTATTATTATTTTTTCAAAACTTTTTTTTTAACTCATTTACTATTCATGAATAGTAAATGAAAAGAAATTAATTATTTTACTATTCACATGAAAGCGACATGATAGAAATTATTAATTGTAAGTTACATAATATACCCCTGAAATATTTAATAAATACGAATTTTTAAAACTTTTACGATTCAAAATAGTAAAGGAAAGAAATTAATTAATTTACTATTCACATGAAAGCGACATTATAGAAATTATTAATTATAAGTTACATAATATACCCCTGAAATATTTAATAAATACGACTTTTTAAAACTTTTAAAACTTTTACGTATCAAATTTGATTCTAAAATATTATTATATTATTATATTTTATTTCAATATTATTATATTATTATATTTATTAAATTATTATATTTAAATTAATATATCTTTAATCAATCAAAAACTAAAAAAAAATCTTTAATACCCCGTGAAAACACAAAAAGTGTCCCCGAAATTACTTTTTTATAACTATATTTTTACAGATATAAATTAAAAATATAGCGTTTTAGCGCTCCCCGGCAGCGGCGCCAAAAACTTGATGATGTAGCGTGAGGGTACGAAATAGTATTATTTTTAATACAAAATACTACAAAATATGACACAAGTTTTATTAATTTACGGATGGGATATACCTAAACCTTGCTACAACACTATAGGCAGTGTACCTAATCGTAGAGTAGTGTAGTTTTTAGTAAGTCTGGTTCGTTCCACAGGGAGCTAGTGATTACGTACTATATTTTTATAAAACTATATTTATATAATATATATATATATATATATATATATATATATATATATATATATATATATATATATATATATATATATATATAAGTAGTAATATTATTATAAAAGGGGGTTTTTTACCGTTTAATGACCAGTTTGTCGATTTTATATTTTTAAGCGTAAAGATAAATGACAATAATTAAAGTGCGTAAAATATATAAATGACGATAAATAAAATAACAATAAATAAAATTGCAAGTAATAAAATGACAGTAAATAAAGATACGATGAGAAATACAATAAAAGAATTATGCTTATTTAAACTTCCGTAATCATGATGTTTGACGTGTTGATTTTAATTTATTACCATGGGTTAATTGTCCTTTGTCCTGGTTTATTTGATACGTCTATCTGGTTTTTGTCCATAATAGTCCATCGGTCATAAATATAAAGTGCGAGTATCCTCGTCAAATTACCCTTATACCCGAAGTCAAATATTCCAACTGATTAAGGATTTAAACTGTGACGCAGTTATCACTTCTGTCAACAATTACACCAGTTATCACTGTATGTAATCCACCCCTGTTTTAATTAGTTTATGAATATTAATTCATCCACTTGATCAGAATGAATAATCAATTACCCAACCCAATTGATTAATTAAATGATTATAACAGATTCCATATGAACGTCACTAAATAGGACAACCATAATCATTATTAATTATTAGGTTAATTAATTTGAAGATAGGTTCGACAGACTCCAATGAGTTGTCACTCAATTAGACAATACCCCCCATCTATTAATAGTCAATAGTCCAATTTCCACAAGTGTCGGTCTTTTGCCCAAACCTTAATTATGGTCCAAAGTTCAATAACCCCATCTTAATATTTTAGCCTAACATCACGATTACTTCGGCTCAAATAAGCATAATAATAACTTAGTTACGAGACATTAAATTAAAAAGGAAGAACATAGCTTACAGTGGTGATTAATCGCGTAGCGTTGCACGGACAGAATTTCGACTTAAAACCCATAAAACATTTCTTACAATAACCCAACTAAACCATAACTTTATTATTAAAATTAACTTATATTAAAATTATAATATAAATATATATTACATATTACAGAAGAGAGAAAGAAATATGAAGAAAGGTGTTCTTTTTCATTACTACGTGAATTCCATTTTATAGGCAAATGTTGATTTGAAATTTTCACTTATGACCCCTTAACTATGCTCAATTAACAACTTTTTATTATTTATTATTATTCTTATTATGAATTATTTAAATATTATATTATATTCTTGTGCATAGTTGACTTATACTTTCAGCTCCGTTGCGTCGAGCGTTGATAGTTGGCTCGGGTACCGGTTCCGGATTTTCGAACGTCCTTTCGTATAATTTAATATCTTGTACTTTGCGTTTTGTAACTTGTACTCTTGTCATTTTTAGACGTTTCTCATCAATAAATTGAACCTTTTGAATTGTATCTTGTACATTTGAGCTTTTTGGACGTTTTGGTCTTTCAAATCTTCGTTTTTGTCTTTAAATCTTCATTTTCGAGCGATTTGCGTCTTTCGTCTTCGCACTTATTTATTTAACTATTACAACTAAAAATAAGGAAATTACATTTAAAAACTTTACATATTGGAACGATATTGCTACTAAATATATGTTCATTTAGAGCACTATCAAATATCCCCACACTTGAGCGTTGCTTGTCCTCAAGCAATACAGAACTTGAAATAAAAACATACATGAATCACTTTTTTATTCATCACATTTTGTACATCAGTGATTTTGATATAGCGGTATAAACAATGACAGTAATGATGGTTGAAGGTGGGTGTGTCATCCACAGTTGCCTCGGGTTTAGGTCAACGACACTTGCAATCAAATAGCCGATTTACTTTCGGTTTCCAAAGCAAAGTGCACATTTGAAAGGTGGTTTACAGTCCCACATGACTATGAAAATGTAGATCCTTAAGGAAATTGGATCTTTATGAAAACATTTGATCTTTTTGAAAATTTAATCTAGCTTTTACCCTAGATAAGTTTTCCGGAATAACCCTTCACCGGTGTTTGCAAAATATTTTTGTGGGTTGTGTGGGTTTCAGATTTGAAAATTTTAGCTCAACACTTGTGGTTTTGTGTTACCCACTTGCTAACCTTGTATTAGGAAAGCAACACGTCCAGTTTACTTGTCCCGTATATTACCTTTCGGCAAACTACCGTCCGGTTGTAAAGGAAAGCGATGAACAAGAAACTGTTAAGGCAATGTCCCGTGACATGCTTTTAATTATGGTCCAAAAACGTGTCGGATGCTTTTACTATCCTTTGTAGGAGCAATAGTAAAGCTCACCCTTATAATTTGTCGGTTTGACACAAGGTCCTGTCTCCGACCATGCTATGCAACCACCGTTCTTACGGTTGACACCCGATTTGGTTCAGGTGACCTAATGAATTCCAATGAATTCTCAGAATTTTACATTCAATGGTAATGAACGCATTGAAAATAGGTTTTCAGAAAACAAATCGGTTTTATTTTTGATCAAAATATTTTCTCGTTCAAGCTCGAGTTTAGATATCATTGAATTCCATGAGTTTGTAATTCTCAATCTTTAAGGTCAATCTCTAGGATTGAGTAATATCAGTCTTAAAAGCTGATTTTTGATCTTTAAGGAGATTATCCTTTCTGGGGATTTGATTCATTAGTCTTATCAAGCTAATTTGCACGGTGCCCCCCCATTATGCGAGATAAATCCTTCTCATGGTTAGGATAAATCTGACCACATGGCGACCCTGTTTGATGCTGAGGTCCGTGGATTTCCTGCTGATTTTAGAGATGACTTTTCTAGATTTTTCGTCAACCTACAGCTGGTCTGGACGACAACTTCATGACCTAAATCAAGAAGCGCGTGTCTTTTTCGGAAGACTTTACTTCCTTTTAATGATGGAATTGATTCATCATGTAGCTCCATCTTTCTTTAAAATATATTACAGTAAACCGGGTAAAACTGATTAGTATCGTCCAAAGCAAAAGTACCTGCAATAATTCTTATACAAAAATGTGATAGATAGTTTGTAATTGAATAACTTGGTACATTCTCCCCACACTTAGCTTTTATTTATTCTTTTCTTTGCCTTTTTATTCTCTTCTATCCCATTTTAAATGAATTCAAGCGTTTTGGGTTGTTTTTCAATTTATGTCCTCGAGGTAACAATAATTTCGGCATTAACACCTAGTTTTATCGTTCATAAATATGTATAAACATGATTTTGAATTCATTTAGTTGAAATTTTTTTCAAATTTTCACAAAATTTGGCAATTAAAACAAGTGTAAACCCGAAAGAATTTATAACCCTTCCCCACACTTGAGATCTTGCAATGCCCTCATTTGCAAGAAATCAGTAAAAATTTAAATTCATGAGGGTGATTAGTGTAGAAAAATGATTAAAAATACCGAGTTTGCAAACATATTGTTGTTATTTCACATTTGATATTTTGTTTCTTGTCGTCAAAATTAGTACCTTTTTCTGAACTTAATGACAGTCTTTGAAAGTGCGTTATTTTACCCTGTTTTGTATATAACATAAAATACAAACATACATAATTTTGAAGTTGGGTATATTACCCCACGTTCAAAAATTTATAAAATCTAATATTTTTTTTTGGCATACTTTAAATCAATTAAATTAAAAATAATGATAACAAAATTTCTCGTCCCGCCCTCGGTTAAAGTAATTTCGGTTCAACTACCTAATCTTCAACTCACGACGAATTTTAGAAATCATTTTTTTACTTAATGAAATAAAGTAAATTTTATTTTTAAATTCACACAAAACTTAAATTTAAAAAGCATATTAATTTCATATAAAACCTACAAAATAAAAAAAAATCAGAATGGGGGGAGAAAACTAGTTCTTTAGTGTCTGCTAGCGGAAAAGACCAATCGAATTCCATTCTCGGAACTACACGAGAACAGAACAACTAACTCCAAACAGCATTTTCTTTTTAGAATATTTGAATCTCCTCACACTTAGGTAGATGTGGTGTCGAAATTGTGATTAACTTCATCGTCAATTTCTCTTGGACCATAATCAACTTGCATATCTGTGACTTTTGCTTTAAGCCAGTGACCAGCTTTTTCCGTAATATCCACAAATTCAACTAGCTTCGCCTTTTCTTTAGGCGACAGATTGGATACTAACCGGTTATATAACTTAAAGTTTCCCTTACTTTTAGCATCAATAACCCGTTTAAAAAGTTTCTTCATTGAACTGTTAATAACGGGGTTATTTAATTTCGTATCAACTATGGGGTTCTTTATTATCAAGTCATCATTAGGTGTTACTTCATTTTCCCCACACTTAGGCGTTCTATTATTGTTAAGCATTACCGTTGGAGTTGGTAAAACAACATGGTTCTTACCAATCGTTTTTGTCGGTTCAACGGTTTTGGTTTGTGGATATTTAGACTGTCGAATCATAAAGGTGATCGATTTCTCATCATTACTAAGTGTCATTCTACCCTTTCTTACATCAAATAACGCCCCGGTGGACGCTAAGAATGGTCGACCTAAAATTAGAGGAACGTTTGAGTCCTCTTCTATGTCAATGACAATGAATTCGACTAGAAAGGTTAAATTACCTACTTGAACGGGTAGGTTGTCAGCAATTCCAACTGGGTGCTTAATGGTTTGATCAAGGAGTCGAACACTCATATCCGTTGGAGTTAACTCACCTACACCTAATCTCTTATATAATGAAAGAGGCATAACACTCACACTTGAACCTAAATATGCTAGTGCATCATACATGACACAGTCACTAAGTAGACAAGGAACAATAAATTCACCCGGATCACCTACCCTAGGTGGAGGATTTGGTGGAACTGTCTTCACCGGGTTTACTTCTACTGTTTTTGTTTCTTGCACTTTTTTATTCTTCTTCTTCTTCTTTCCAGAGGTATCACAAACTTTATTATCTATTACTTGCTCATACTCAACTCCTTTTCTTGGAAACGGGATGGGTGGTCTGTATGGTGCCACCACTGGCTTTACATACTCGGGTGGTGGTGGTGGTGTAACTTCTTCATTGTTACTTACATCTAAAACTTTCCCATCTTCTGGTATTGGTTTTTCAGAATTTGTTGATATCATGTTAACATTTTCATTCCGAGGATTTACTTCATTATTACTCGGTAGCTTTCCTTGTTCCCTTTCACTCATCAATCTAACAAGAGTACCTACTTGTTTTTCTAGATTCAAAATGGAAGCTTGTTGAGTTCTAAATGACTGATCAAACCTCTCATTCGTTTGGGTTTGAGTTTCAATAAATTGTGTTTGAGATTCAACTAGCTTAAATACCACTTCTTCCAGATTTGACTTCTTCTCGTCGGTTTGTTGTGGTGGTTTATACAAGCCAGGTCTTTGTTGATTGAAAGTGTTGTTTTGAGTTGGTTGGTTATTCGGACCTTGTTGGTTATACGAGTTATTGTCGGGTCCTTTTGGATTGTAAAGAATGTTTTGATTTCGATTGAAGTTTGGCCTTGGCGGTTGATAATTATTCTGATAACTATTTTCCAGCCTTTGGTTCATGTAGACAACATTCTCACGTTGTTCCATTGTTTGTTCAATGTGACAGTCTTTCATTAAGTGTGGTCCACCGCATTGCTCACAACTGATTCGTATTGCGTGAATATCTTTATTCATCTTTTCCATTCGTCTCTCGAAAGCATCTATTTTTGCGGAAACGGAATCAAAGTTATGGCTAGAATCGGCTCTAGCCGCTTTAGATGAACGATATATATCTTTCTCTTGGTGCCACTCATGAGAGTGGGAGACTGTGTTATCAATAATTTTGTAAGCTTCAGTTGCGGTTTTCTTCATAATGGAACCACCAGCTGTTATGTCGATGTCTTTTCGTGTAGCAACGTTGACACCTTGGTAGAATATTTGTACTATTTGATAAGTGTCTAAACCGTGTTGAGGACATCCTCTCAACAACTTTCCAAATCTTGTCCACGCCTCATATAGAGTTTCATTTGACTTTTGTGTGAACGTAACAATTTCTCCTTGAAGTCTCGCGGCTTTAGATGCCGGAAAGAATCTTTTAAGAAATTTCTCAACTAAAACATCCCATGTGTCAATCGCCCCTTCAGGTAACGATTCTAACCAATCTTTGGCTTCTCCCTTTAAAGTCCAGGGAAACAACATGAGATAGATCTGTTCATCCTCAACTTCTCGGATTTTGAATAATGTACAGATCCTATTAAACGTACGAAGATGTTCGTTTGGATCTTCCTTCGGCGCACCACTATATTGGCACTGATTAGTTACCATGTGTAGGATTTGTCCTTTGATTTCATAATCTGGAGCATTAATGTCTGGCTTAATAATGGCGTGACCTTGGCCCGTGCGTGTGGCTCTCATTCGGTCTTCCATACTTAGAGGTTCCAGATTTTCCATAATTGAATTTGTTGAATACGAATCACTAGAAGATTCTGATTTAATGGTTTGTGGTTCAGGAGGAATGATTAGTGGTTCTGGATCTTGGAATTGTCCCTGAATATTCTCCGGATTCTCAATTGTGAGGTCGGGTTCAAAAGATGGATTATCGGAAATTTGAGTTGGAGTTCTTGGTCGACTAGATGATGATTCTAAAGAAAAATCAACGGCGACAATATTGGCTAGATGTCTTGATCGAGTTATAGGTGGTGAACGTATGAAAGGTGGTGAACGTTTTACTCGGTGCATTCACTGAATATCCTATTAGTTTTTAAAAGGAAAGAAAAATTATATAAGTTATCCAATTAATAGACTTTTCTGATTTTGCCCACGTTTCGAATAGCCAAAAGATGCAGCAGAGGGGCAGGATTCGTTTGGTCTCAATATAATTGAGTACTGTTTGGCTCCAATAACCCGGTCCACGTACAAATCCAACTATTACTACGAACCAGAAAATTTTGATGTCTATCAATTTAACCACTTAAAATAAATTTTCGTAATTTTAAAAAATTTAGATAAGAAGTAGAATAAAAATCTTATCCTAAAACTAGAATAGCGAGAAATAAGAAAGAAAAAGATTGCGCGTCGAAAAAGGTCGAAAAATAAAAGGTCGAAAAATAGGCGTCGAAAAATAAAAATAAGAAAGTAGCGCGAAAAACGGCGTCGCAAAATTCTAAAGCACATAAATCTTAGTCTAAGGAATAAGCACTTAAGGGATTTTACGGCAAACCTAAAAATTCTAGAAATAAAAATAACTATGGCAAAACTAAACTTAATACTAAAAATTGTAACTAGAGTCTAAAAATCTAAAGGTAATAAAAAAAAAAAAACTTTTTTTTAATTTTTTTTTATTTCATTTTTTAAGGATTTTAAATTTTTTTTTTTAAAATTTTTTTTTTTAAAAAAAACAATTTTTTTTACAATTTTTTTTAAAACGAATTTTTTTTCTTTAAAAAAAACGATTTTTTTTACACAAATTTTTTTTTTTTTTAAAAAACGAAAAAAATTTTTTCTTAAAAAAAACGATTTTTTTTACCCAATTTTTTTTTTAAAGGAATTAATAATTTTTTTATTATTATTATTATTTTTTCAAAACTTTTTTTTTAACTCATTTACTATTCATGAATAGTAAATGAAAAGAAATTAATTATTTTACTATTCACATGAAAGCGACATGATAGAAATTATTAATTGCAAGTTACATAATATACCCCTGAAATATTTAATAAATACGACTTTTTAAAACTTTTACGATTCAAAATAGTAAAGGAAAGAAATTAATTAATTTACTATTCACATGAAATCGACATTATAGAAATTATTAATTATAAGTTACATAATATACCCCTGAAATATTTAATAAATACGACTTTTTAAAACTTTTAAAACTTTTACGTATCAAATTTGATTCTAAAATATTATTATATTATTATATTTTATTTCAATATTATTATATTATTATATTTATTAAATTATTATATTTAAATTAATATATCTTTAATCAATCAAAAACTAAAAAAAAAACTTTAATACCCCATGAAAACACAAAAAGTGTCCCCGAAATTACTTTTTTATAACTATATTTTTACAGATATAAATTAAAAATATAGCGTTTTAGCGCTCCCCGGCAGCGGCGCCAAAAACTTGATGATGTAGCGTGAGGGTACGAAATAGTATTATTTTTAATACAAAATACTACAAAATATGACACAAGTTTTATTAATTTACGGATGGGATATACCTAAACCTTGCTACAACACTATAGGCAGTGTACCTAATCGTAGAGTAGTGTAGTTTTTAGTAAGTCTGGTTCGTTCCACAGGGAGCTAGTGATTACGTACTATATTTTTATAAAACTATATTTATATAAATATATATATATATATATATATATATATATATATATATATATATATATATATATATATATATATAAGTAGTAATATTATTATAAAAGGGGGTTTTTTACCGTTTAATGACCAGTTTGTCGATTTTATATTTTTAAGCGTAAAGATAAATGACAATAATTAAAGTGCGTAAAATATATAAATGACGATAAATAAAATAACAATAAATAAAATTGCAAGTAATAAAATGACAGTAAATAAAGATACGATGAGAAATACAATAAAAGAATTATGCTTATTTAAACTTCCGTAATCATGATGTTTGACGTGTTGATTTTAATTTATTACCATGGGTTAATTGTCCTTTGTCCTGGTTTATTTGATACGTCTATCTGGTTTTTGTCCATAATAGTCCATCGGTCATAAATATAAAGTGCGAGTATCCTCGTCAAATTACCCTTATACCCGAAGTCAAATATTCCAACTGATTAAGGATTTAAACTGTGACGCAGTTATCACTTCTGTCAACAATTACACCAGTTATCACTGTATGTAATCCACCCCTGTTTTAATTAGTTTATGAATATTAATTCATCCACTTGATCAGAATGAATAATCAATTACCCAACCCAATTGATTAATTAAATGATTATAACAGATTCCATATGAACGTCACTAAATAGGACAACCATAATCATTATTAATTATTAGGTTAATTAATTTGAAGATAGGTTCGACAGACTCCAATGAGTTGTCACTCAATTAGACAATACCCCCCCATCTATTAATAGTCAATAGTTCAATTTCCACAAGTGTCGGTCTTTTGCCCAAACCTTAATTATGGTCCAAAGTTCAATAACCTCATCTTAATATTTTAGCCTAACATCACGATTACTTCGGCTTAAATAAGCATAATAATAACTTAGTTACGAGACATTAAATTAAAAAGGAAGAACATAGCTTACAGTGGTGATTAATCGCGTAGCGTTGCACGGACAGAATTTCGACTTAAAACCCATAAAACATTTCTTACAATAACCCAACTAAACCATAACTTTATTATTAAAATTAACTTATATTAAAATTATAATATAAATATATATTACATATTACAGAAGAGAGAAAGAAATATGAAGAAAGGTGTTCTTTTTCATTACTACGTGAATTCCATTTTATAGGCAAATGTTAATTTGAAATTTTCACTTATGACCCCTTAACTATGCTCAATTAACAACTTTTTATTATTTATTATTATTCTTATTATGAATTATTTAAATATTATATTATATTCTTGTGCATAGTTGACTTGTACTTTCAGCTCCGTTGCGTCGAGCGTTGATAGTTGGCTCGGGTACCGGTTCCGGATTTTCGAACGTCCTTTCGTATAATTTAATATCTTGTACTTTGCGTTTTGTAACTTGTACTCTTGTCATTTTTAGACGTTTCTCATCAATAAATTGAACCTTTTGAATTGTATCTTGTACATTTGAGCTTTTTGGACGTTTTGGTCTTTCAAATCTTCGTTTTTGTCTTTAAATCTTCATTTTCGAGCGATTTGCGTCTTTCGTCTTCGCACTTATTTATTTAACTATTACAACTAAAAATAAGGAAATTACATTTAAAAACTTTACATATTGGAACGATATTGCTACTAAATATATGTTCATTTGGAGCACTATCACCTGCCCCTCGGGATGGTTTAAGGGTCGGATCCTCAGAGTGTGGTTCGGGTTTCCTGCCCGAAAGCGCGTGTGTGTGTGCAAATGATGACTAGGCTTCGGTCCGGACTGATGCAAGCTTGCCTTTCAAAAAAAAAAAGAATGCTATTCTAAAATTTCCACCAGAACAAACACCTACATCTATTCATAATCATGGGATAATTACATTACACACTGCTTCAAAATATAGATGACAATAATGTATTTCTCTATCTCATTGACATGTAGTTGTAATCAATTTATATTCATTTTTTTAGTGTTATGGAGCAGGTATAGGAAAGTTGGTAACAATGACTATAAAAAATTGATTGTTTCATTGTAAGTGTAATCATTCATTTCGTTTACGATACTAATTTTTTTTATACATTTGCTATAAGTACAAATACTATCGATGAGAAAGGAATTCGTCATAGTAATTTTATGATACACCTAATCGGTGCCAATATGAATGTTCGTGAATACCATTTTATAGAGCTGCCGTGCAACGCACGAGCTCTTAATATCAACGTCAAGATTTATTAATAAACGATCTCGACTATCCTTTGCTCAAGGATTTATTAATAATGATGATATTGCTATTGTATTCGCTTGCCTATTAACCATCTTGAAGTCATACACCAAAGGATTGAAAAAAATAAACACTTTATGTTATTGGAATAAGCATCAGAACAAATCTTACAAATTATGTTGTAGAAACAATATCATATCTTTCTGACCACACTAACCAAATAAAAAAATAAAAAATAAAAAATAAAATGATACGAAACTTTCTGTAAATTATTGAAGATACACAACTGCGACGATCGCTCCAAATCCATATGGACGAACACGTCATTCATCGATTTCATTGCGAGATATTTGACCTTTATATGATACATTTTGTAAACATTTCATTCTTTTAAAAAGGCACACCATAAATGAATATTTAAATGAAAGGTTTTCGACATCTGATGATTTCTACATATAGTCAATCACTGTAAATAATAGTTTACAATAATACTTCCGTTGACAATGCAGTTAAAATAAGATACATGGTGATGATTTGGTGAATGCAACGTTTCCTTGAAAAATATGTCATGTAAGACTCCATGCACATAGCTTGTCTAACACATAAGCAAACAGCGGAAGACTTCTAGGAAACCTGAGAATAAACATGCTAACAAGTGTCAACACAAAGGTTGGTGAGTTCATAGTTTTATTGTTTCATATAATCTGTATATAAAAGTGGATCACAAGATTTCAGTTGTTTCATCCAGAAACGTTTATCAAAATATTCTACAAGATTGAGCACCCTGGTAACTAAACTTTAACATATATATAATAAGTACCTCTGTTTTAACATACATGCAACCAACATGTACAATACATGCAAATCAACGTTTACTAAACTCAAATAGCATACGTCTGTTTTATAGTTCAGGCTAGGGTTTCTATACCTGGAACAGACGGGGATGTCAAGCCCTATGGATCCATATACCACTACTCGCGCCCACCAGTTCTTATAACTGGCAGTTACTAGTTACCAAAGCTAAGGGATTTTCGGTTCAAACTCAGTGTAGAATTTAGTATGTACTTGTATCCATTGTGTTTAAAATAAAGTGCATGTATTCTCAGCCCAAAAATATATATTGCAAAAGCAATTAAAAAGGGAGCAAATGAAACTCACCTTAGCAGCATATAAAGTCGTTCACCAAAATGTGATCGAAACTCGGATTACCAAATAATCGTAGATCTCAACCTAGAGAACATATGTTGGTCAATAAATGTTTATCAAGCTAGGTCAGGTTATAGTGTATCACAATCCTAATGCTCGAGATCGACATATGATAGTTATCCAAAGTCGTTTCAAAAAGTCAATTTTGACAATAGTTCAACAAAACGAGACGTGCCTTGTATAAGGATTCATTTACTCGGTTGGTAATATTTAAAAGTTCACTTTATCAGTCTCGTAAACAAGTTGTTTAAATCTTAATTGCAGATTCAAAAGCAATTTCAATTAACGTCAATCATAATTCAGTTGATCATATCTTTTAATTCGTTCATCGAAACTATTCGATATCTAAATGAAAAGTTATTGATTTTTCGCCAGCTTTCCAAAAACATGTATATCATATATCTTTTACCAGTAATATATGTATTTAATTAGTGATTCATTATAAACTGTTTAACGACGAAATTTAGCATACAAGCATATATAAATATATATACTCGAGCACTAGACATGGATACATAATTAATATATATATATAAGATAAAATATGAGTGCTTACGTATCAGTATTGAGATTCAATATTGTAGAAAATTACGTAGACGTAACGGAGATGATTAACACTAGGTTTGATTCACAAATATACCCCCGAACATTACCTATAACCTCCTTGGCAATAACCCATAATTTCCTTAGCTCTATCCCGCTTGAAAACCATTTTGAAAGTGACACGCTCATAACCTCGTCGTAGTATTTTATGTATAATACTAATTAATAATATTAATAATAATAAGATTAATCTTAATAATAATAATAATAATAATAATAATAATAATAATAATAAATAAAATAAATACGGAGTAATATATGATTAGAGAAGTGTGTGAAAACTGAGCAATTTATAGAACCTTTTCTGAAAAAGTACCCCATGCCATCGCATGGGATTTGTGCTTCAAGGCCATGCGATCGCATGGCCCTCTGATCCAGCTCACAAACTTTTAACTTTTTGTTTGTCGACATAATTTTATATAATATATATAATATATTTAATTTATATAATTAATTATATATTATATTAAATTCACATGCATAGTTGACTTGTAATTTTTGTTCCGATAAGTCGTACGTCATCACTCGACTTATGTCCCGGTTCCGGTTTTTCAAATGTCCTTTCGTACGCTGAGAAAACTTGTATTTTATATTTCGTGTCACGTACCTTTGTCAAAATATAGCCTTAAATTATCCCTAAACTATACCACTCAAAGTATATCTTAAACTTTCGAGTATTTTGGTTATTTACTTCTATAAATCATCGTCTCGCTATTTGTTAATATATATATAATAACAATTCGTTTTTATGACCAAGTTAATATTATATTTTATCGTATTGTTAAATATATATTTTCAATATTAATAAACACGTTTTAAAATACATATCGCAAGTTATTCATATATCTAATTCCAACAGTTAATATTTCTTATTATTGTATGTGTCCAAATTACGTTATTTAAACAAACACTTTACCATTTATTCCGAATACCGTTAAGAATGGATGATTTCCCAAATCAACGTGAACCTCACAACAGAGACCCGTAATAATATCATAATCCTTAAGAGACTCATTAAATATCTTTTAATTCAATCGTTTGGCATAATCTTTTAATTCCGTAGTTGAATATATATCAATCAGATAATCAAACCAATAAGTTTAATGCACAGTATCATTTACTTAACACTTTGTTACGTTTTCAAGTTATAGTATATGTATCTATTTACATATAATTGTTCGCGAATCATTGAGAACAATCGAAGGGTAATTGAATAATTCAAAATTTTGAGATTCAACTTCATAGACTTTGCTTATCGTGTCGGAAACGTTAAAGATTAAGTTTAAATTTGGTCAGAAATTTCCGGGTCATCACAACAACTCACATTGTCATTTATAAGACAATAAAATGTAGATATTTTTGAACAGGTGGTTTATATATGCTATTATGTGTTTTCATTAAAAAGACTGAATCTAAGCAGTTTCGACTACAATTAGAAAGTGGCTATGCATTATATATGGATCTTAGTAGATTATTTGATATCAATAGTCTGATTCATTATTAACAATATTGATGTTATCCACATTGTTTTCTATGTCAAGTACTTTACACAATGACATAATTATGTTAGGGAAACTATTTTTTATAACTGCTCTGCAATGCACAGGCTCTTAAAATCTATGTATGAACTATAATTTTTTAAAGTTTTAGTAATGTGTGTTTTTACAAAAACATATTTTACTAATTCAACCACAACAATGCTTTTGACACTTTTCTTATAATATCGTTATTTCATATATAAGTTTAAAAACCAATAATGTTTGCGAATGAGTACCCGTGCAACGCACGGGCTCATAAATCTGAGTATAGAATAAAACAAGAGAATTAAGTATTTTTTTTAAGAAACTAATTAATTATTGATAAGAAAGTAATAGAAAATGTAAGGGTTTTTATTTTTATTTTTATTTTTATTTTTATATCGTAATAGAATATAGATGGAAAACGAGAGCAAGCAAAGATTCTGTGATTTTTTTTATGTAAATCAGGATGAAAAATAATGAAAATATAAACAAATAAGATATAATATGGCAACTCACGAAGTCAATGCGTGATTACCACCGTAAACAAGATTTAATATTATTATTTTCAAAATAGATAGACTTACAGGATGAAACGTTGAGATTGATAAACATCGATGTGTCATATTTTTGTAATTAAGAGGAATAGAGATTAAAGAAAATATATAGAAAATATTGTTTTAAAACGAGAAAGAAATAAGAGAAACACAAGAACTGGAGTGCGAGGAAAAAGAGGTAAAGAATATACGTAGTAAAACAAAGAAGAGAATAGCAGATTCGCGGACGGGGATCGGCAAAAGAACAGGAAGTAAGAAAAGTGGAGGCAAACCATTTTGATAGCGGTAGACAGGTCGGTGGCGGCGGCAAGAAGAAGAGAATGGTTGATAACCAAAGCATCTGATATCATGTAATTGAGTAAAACTCGTAGGTATTATGATTACATTGAACAATATCTATCGAGTATAAATACATAAACTCTAATACTAAATCTAAATGGACCGAGCCCATACATACAATCGGGCTGAACTGTATTTACATTCTAATAAGTTGTGTGTTTTTGGCAAACATATTAAATTAGTGTTTCATAATTCTCTTAATTCGACTTCTTATCCATTTGATATTATACAGGGAGCTCGACCGATGCTCTTTTCTCAAACCAGATAACTCTGAACGTTAGGGGAGATACATAGTGATCTCAAAACGGCAAGGCCGAACGCAAATTCATGCAATAAATAATATTATACACACTCTTTTAACCTACTCCTTCTCTTCCTCCACGCTTTTGGCACCACGCACTTGCCATGACTACCTATCTTCTCAATATCTTACCGAGTAAACTTCCTAATCCTCCGACACATATTCTATACCAACGAAACCAGACTACACCCATCTACACGTTTTCGTGTGCCTGTGTTATCCCCTCATTCCTGTCACCACCATAAATAAAACCCAACCTCGCTCAACACCTTGCGTTTTCTTAGGCAATCCGCCCTTCATCGTATATATAATTGTTATGATCTCAAGACAAGCTAAATAATTATTTCTCGAGACGTCTAGCTTGTTTGATGAGAACGTATTTCCTTTCTCCTCGCCATAACCTACAAATCCCTACACATGCACGTTTCTACATGATGGTATTCCTTTTTTACCCACTGCCTACCGGGTCTCGCCTCATTTATCTCCACAACCAAACCCTTCTAATACGGCTCAATCTCAACAGTCATCTTCCTCGGCGCATTTTTTCGTCCAAAATTCATGTTCATCGACCTTCATTAATTGGAGGATCAAGCCATTTAAATAACCTGCAATCAAACGACTAGAACAAACATAACTTAATATTTTGTAAAATATTCCGTAACAACAAATTACCTATTTTGAACAACTATAAAAATGACACCCGGGGATTTCGTGGCATCCATGAAGTTCGAATCAAGCTCGACGACCGCAATAGCAATGATCCATCTTTGATTGGAAATAATGCAAGAAATTGGAGTTCAAAATTATTTGGGTCCGCTTGTTTTACGATACTTATTGGTTGAGGATGGAACATGGGATTTATGTTAATAAAATAAGGAATATGAAAAGACATAAGCAGACATCATATGGGGGCACATGATACGACTTAACGAACACAAGTGACGATCATTATCTCGAGGGACTATTTGTGATAAGTTTGCAAACCACACGGAATATCATTGATTGAAAAAAAGCTCAACACTAGCGGTGATTTTTGAAACAAACCACATAACTATCTTTGATGTTTTGTCAAAATATAATTATTATGCAAGTGAACGACAATAAGTGCTAATTTCTTAAATTAAGAAATAATCAAATGCATCAAAAGGTCGTGTTAAAATGTCTTTTAATTGAATGATTAAACGTTGAAGGTCGAATCGTTCAAAATCAGCATTTTTGTTTGTTGTTTCTGAATGACAACTAATGGTGAATGAAACAACAATATGTGTCGAAACATTCAGAGTTAAAATTGTTTATAACCATTAAACACTTTCATCTTTTAATACCTCTAAAATTATATCCGAAACACTTTAAATAATTTTTTTCTTTCATAATCCAGTAATTTTAAGTAATTTTATATCATTTAGTGTTCATCCATAATATTTTTAGAATTCTGCACTTGCTAATCCTTACTTTTATATTGCCAATGGTTTTAGAATTTTGCACTTGTTAATTTTCACTTTAGTTACGTACTTACGTACAGATGCCGTGGTAGGAATTAACGATTTGCGCTTGTTAATCTTTACTTTTACATATTTTCATGTTTAACAACACTGTGTTTCCTCGCGTAAGATAGGACAAGGTTTTTTTTAATGTTTATACCTCATTCATTAATTTTGCCCCATTTTAGGTCAGGTTCAAGTTACGCCACTAGAAGTGACAAAAACGATGGTAACTAGAGAAACACAAAAGAAGGCAGTGGCAACCGCCATGCGGGGTCCGGTAGTTGCGGAAAGCACAATGATGCAATCCAAGAAGAGGAAGATGAAGCCAAATGAATTTGCAGACATGAACTTGGCTCCGTTCCAAGGCGAACCGAGCAAAGGTGGGATTGTTAGATAACAACATAAATAGAAAAAATAGACCCCCTAACCAAAATCGACAAGTTGTGGGAAACATTTGTTCTATCCTCTCTGATCAAATAAAGCTGAAGTAACTCAGCAATAATGAAACTACTTACAATTCTAACATGTTAAAACCAGTACAGGTTTGCTGATAATAATAATAATAATATCCAAATCAAATAAATGAAACCAAACTGTTAATACACATCAAGTTTTTAACATGTCAACATATAAATTGTATAAAACTTGTTGAAGAATGTTGAACTTTTAGTATGGAAATTACTAGTTCTCAACTTTTAGTATGCCCTCGATCCGTTGGATGAGCTGGTTTGCTGTCAAAGCTCCTTCCTGAAAACAAAATATGATTTATACTAATTTATTATTGACAGGCTTTTAATAAATTATACAAATAAAAATTGACAGACTAACCAAACACAACTTTCAGAAGTGCACAAATTAACATGTTGTATCATCATAAAACTTACAAAACGATCGAAGGGCTTCCCATCCTTGAATAAGATGAAAGTTGGCAAAGCTTCTATGTTGTACTTGTTTGCAATTTCAGGATACTTTTCAGTGTCGATCTTGACCACTTGGATCGTGTCTCCCATAGTAATGCTAACTTCGTTCAGTATAGGAGCCATGAATTGACAAGGTCCACACCTAAAAACAACAGTCACCTTAATAAAAAAAGAAGTATATGAACTGTCAACTTAGTCTGTGTATCTAATTCTTGGGCCACTATTGGACATCGTTTTTATGAGATTGTACTAAAACCCTAGAAATTTAAAGTGTGTCAAATTGTTGGTGTTAACGCTTTAGAGCTGATTCTGCCACTGATGACATTAGCTTCACGTATAAACTTATGCTAAGTTTCTCTTAAGTCATTTTATAATTCGCGGAGGATTATCTACAAATTATCGTTACAATATTCTATTATGAAAGTATGAAACAGTTGTTCCTGGTTATTTTTTTCAAACGATACTGTTAACTATTTTTGTCTTCTAACACTTTAAAACAATTGGGATGCTCGATATGACCTGAAAATTGTAATTATACATTTCGAGCTAGGATTATGATGTCAAATGAGTCCGTTGATACTTGATAGATTTCTAAAAACGTGAGTTTCATAATAATCTATTAGATTATACTATATAAAGTGTTAACATGACCCGATGGAACCTACATTTCGAGCTAGGGTTATGTTGTTAAATTTCTGGGGCATCGATAAGTTTTGCTAACAAGAAACAGTTGCAACTGTCAACACATAACCATCCAAAGTGAATATCTCTACAAATTATGTTTACAATTTTCTATCATATATAGTACTATAAGGCTAAGTATGCTGGGTGAAATGTATGCAACTTTGGACGAATCTCTATTCTAAGTATCCACCTTAGTCGCTTATATTGAATGTAATTAAATCCTAACGACACACAATAAATGCAACAAACTGGCAATACAAATTTCCAGAAAACACCATTTTTTTCTGGAAACACCAATTTAACATATCGATTCTTCTCTGGTGAATCTTAGCAAAAATAGTCTAAAAGCACATATATATTTAATTCAATTTTCTGGCACACAAATTTTCCAACAAGCCCATTTTACATAACAACTTCATTAACATCTCCATCATCCAACAACAACAAGGAAAAAGTAAGAAGATTTATGTTATTAGGATTAAGGCTTTTGTTGTTTGCATTTGTTTTGTTGTTCATAAACTATAGGGTTTAGGTGCATCGGAAAATCAAGTTTTTTAAAAATGAGATAGACCATGTTCGGGTCAGGTTAGAAGATGAATGTGACATATTTTCGCGGTTAACGGATTTTCGCGGCTAACGGTTTATTAAGTCATCCGTCACACTAACGTGTACTTATAAAAGTTAAGTACGTACATTAGAAGCGACTAAGAACGAATATATAGAATAGAGATTCGTGCAAAGTTGGATACAACTGACATACTTAGCCCTACTAATATATTGAGTTTTACACGAAGTCCAACTCTAGAAAAGAAGATACCTGATATTTCTTTACAACCATCTTAGGTATATTAATTAAACCAGTTTTAAGTAAATTTGAAAATAATCTATTACTACTTTGCTTTTCAAAAAAAAAAAAAAAAAAAAAAAATTCTATTACTACTTTATAAAGAATTTTCAGCTGCTAGTCTTGGGAAAAAAATTTACTATGAACATATCACTATTTTATCATTTTAGTCAATATAACACCTAATGCGAATAGTAAAATCATTTCTGACAAAAATTATTATTATTGCTGGTGTTGTTGTATCATTTATTAAATTATTTATTTGTTGGTTTCATATCGAGTATAAAGTCGTGTCAAGATTGTCACCGCTTAAAGAATATGATATATTACTACTACTTTTTAAATTTTTATTAAATGAAGACTTTTAGCTAAACATAATAACACACACAGATTTTTGTCGCGCTTATCACGTGAGCAGTAGGCTAGTGTGTGTGTGTGTGTGTGTGTGTGTGTAGAGAGAGACGGAGAGATATTTACCAGGTTGCATAGAAGTCAACCAATACAGGTTTTTCAGCCTTTTCAAGTAGTTCATCGAGGGAGGAAAATGTTTGCTTCTTCGCCTGAACCTAATTGGTAAGCAATTGATCAGTTAGGTTTTTTCCTTACCACAAAACACAAAAGCATGAAGACATTTGTTGGACTTTTCTTCTCAGAAAGTATTGTAGTTGTAATGAAAGCAAATAAATGGATCATTCAAAACCAAACAATAATATGTGTATTTTCAAATAACGTGTGGTTCATCCCAACAACAGGGTAGACCGAATTTAAGGCCCAAACAAACTACGAGATGGTGCAACCCATCAACAAGACAACATAAATATATATATAACTCCCTCGGTTCTAGACCTGTTATTATACATAACTCCCTAGCTCGTTACCATATGATCCAACCTGCTTTAATTACAACTACAATACTTCACAAATAAAGAAAATAACCTCATGGTACTAGCAACTTTCTTTTTGTCAATAGCTTAAAGATTAGTGAATATGAATGTGTGACTGTACAAATAAAGAAATAACCTCTGTTGCCATATCCCTGATTATTGGTTTCACAAGACCAAATTTCAACTATAAACTGATACTCCCATAGTTTGTTGTATTACTCAAGTGCTTACTAACAATGATTACGTTTTTGAATGATCCTTAATTAATGTATAACTTCAGACCACGATACTTCACCTCCATTCATAGGTACCATGTTTGTCTCAAGGATTGAGTTAATTAAAGTAGTAAGGCATGGTCAGCTACAACCAAGGTTGTACAAGTCGCTAGTTGGGGACTAGTTTTCGGGACCTTGTTGGGACTAATGGGTCAAGTCGGATACTAGTCATACATTGACCCACCTTGACTTTGACTATATGTGACCTACTTTAACTTAATTTGACCGAATAAATCCAACTTTGAACTAATAAATCAGACTTTGACATACTAGATTTGACTTTTGACAACTTTGACCGAATAATTTGGACAAGTCAGAGATAAATCGAATTTCTTCAAAATCCCGACTAGTTACAACCATGGCTACGACAACAAGGTGTCTCGGTGGTTTTATACATATGATAGAGTCAAGTTCCTCTAAGTCTATATATCTTCATACAAGCTAGCAATTCTTTTACCTCTATCAATCTGATCCTATCTACGAATCATCAAAAAAGTCATCAAGTTCCACTACAGTACCCTCTGATTTTCATTACACTGTTTCCTATCTCTTGGTAAAACTAAAACTGAATAAAAAACTAGGGTTCCCCACGAGTATCTGAAAGTAATGCCTATCATCATTCAGTACAAGTATAACCTATAAAAATTACATACTTGAAGGTATCGAAGGAATAGAAGATTGTATAATAGATAATTCCAATTTCCTTCTAACAAATAAACAAGTAAAAGTTAAATGGATATTAAATTAAACACATCTTATTGTAATCATAATATAATAATATATAATATATAGTAATTAATTTAAAATTAAAGAAGATATAATTACAAGAGGAATTGTTGTTCGAGGCTTAGAAGATGTAAAGCAGCAGCGACGACGATGACTAGGAGGTGACTGAGAGCGTAGCGCCCAAGACAAATTGGAAGCCTTTGATGATGTATATGAAAATGAAGATGATGTTAAATGCCACGTGGCAGGCGCAGCGGTAGAAACGGCCATCGGATTCGGATATAATGAATTGAATTGATTAGGAAGAGAAGAACCACAACGATTTTCTTTTGCGGTGGTGAATGGTGATTGTGGGGTTTCAATTTAAGGTTTTTTAATTCCTTTTATTTTTTTAGGTAATTGGGTTAATTGTTTCAAAACATGTGTATCGGCAGGGACATGTTAGCCCTGTGTTGACTTTGTCAACCCATTCAGCGGTCTCTGGTAGCCCACTGGAGCCTGGCGAAACACCATCACCCATTTTCCCACAGCATGTCAGGCCCGATAAACGAACATGCATTGTCATTGTTTCAATCTTCGCATGCGTGGGACCAATGGATCATTTGAGCCCGGTAAGAATGGTTTTTGATCCAATTATTTGAAAAATCCTCAACTAGTGGGAATCGAACCCTCACCTCCCCTAAGGGAGAGTGAGTCATTCGCCACTAGGCTATTGGCCCATTCTTAGGTAATTGGGTTAATGGCGATAACTTTAAGTGAATGTTTTCTTCTTTACGAAAAACTGAAATTAAGTATAGAATGATCGCTAAACGAGAATAAAATGTCCGCGCTGTTGTTTTAGTTGATTAACGGTCGGTTAATTGAACGTTTAAAAAAACAGTTAAGGTCAGTTAGTTAAACGTTTAAAAATAAAGTAATGAAAAATCAAGAGAAAAAAATAAGGTGAAAACAATTGTAAAAAATTAACTTCTTTGTGGGGTGATTTTGATCAGTTAATAGTCAGTTAATTTAACGATTAAAAAAACGGTTAACAGTCGGTTAATTAAACTTTAAAAAAAAAATGAATGAAAAAAAGAAGAATAAGAAATTAATGTAGTTTATGTTTCTCATGGTATATTTAAGTCGTAGTAAACCTAACAAAACTAAAAAGATTATAACTCGGTTTAATCATTAGAAATTCAGTTATTTAATTTTTAAATCTTTAATAAACAAATTAGACAAAATGACTATGTTATCGAACCTACATAGATTAGACACTTTTGCTTATCACTTACTTTGTATATATTGGCGACTTGACTGACTCTTAGAGTCTAAATTAAATTTCAGGCATGATTTAAAACTCATGGAAATTTGATTTTATCATTTTCATGGCGTCTCAATTTTATTTTTAACTTAATTTTGTTTTTTTTTAAAATCCTACTTATTGGCCGGAGGTCCACTCGGAAGCAATCTCTCTATCCGTCGAATAGAGAGAGGAATGACTTTTTTTTACTTTTGAGAGTGTTTCACTCTGTGTGGAGAAATGACTTGTCTTTATTTTAGGATAGGGGAATGATGGTCTACATCTCACCTCCCTCATACACCACTTATGTGGTATTGGGTTTTATTATTGTTGTTGTTTACTTCGTATATAGCACTGTATATAGTTGTAAATAAACTTTTTCCAAAAAAATGTTCTATAAAAGTTTTTGACTATCGAATTTGAAGTAGTCATATATTATGATCGATTTATATTCATTATGGTTAAGTGGTTATGAACATTTTAGTGGGATCGGTGATCTACTAAGGAGTCACAAATTATAGAAATAGATCATCCCGAATCATTGTGATTTAAGTTTCTAAGTCGATAACAAGCATGTATTTAAAATTATGGTCAATGCTTTTTCTAACTTCTCCAACTCTAACGATCAGTGTAATTAGATTGCTTAAACTGGGATTTTTGTTTGTTTTTCTTTTAAACGCATGTGTAAAATCGCACACAAAAATCGATGACTGTAAACCGGGCAAAATTAGCCGGCATCAAATTAGGGTTTCATAAAAGAGCGAGGACGAACAGTCGAGTAGCAGAATGGATTTTTGGGCAAATATAATGATAAAATAAATTGGAGCATGTAAGGTAGGTGAGGTCCAAAACGCAAGAAATAAGAAATGAAACGGTAGAATTTTATGTGGCGATTAGTACATAAGGGAAATGGGTTGAAGCCCAATATTATTTTATGGTCACTTTTATCTTTATCTACCGATCGAAACTTAGAAAGGCATTTAACTTCTATCTCTAAACATTTTCATCCACCATAAACCTTAAAACTTCCCACTCTCTATACAATTTATGATACCGCCTCAATCACTATTCCGTCTCCAACGTTGTCGCACCACCACCGTCTCCGCCACCAGCTCCTCTATTCCGTCGTCACCGTTGCCAACTACCACTATCCGCCGTCAACTTCTTTTTAATTCAAATCGATGTGGCTAGATCTGTTGATGGTTTAGAGTATTAAACTAAATCTGGTGATTTTTTTAGGTTTAATTTGAGACGACCCGTCCTAATCCATGAGGACGAATACAATAACATATGGTTACATTGCGAGGTATTTGACCTCTATATGATACATTTTTACAAACATTGCATTCGTTTTAAAAGATAACCTTTCATTTAATCGAAAGTTGACAGACATGCATACCACTTCATAATATTCAACTATAAATGACCTAATCTGTCATTTGCTTAATCTTAATCTTTATTGAGCTCAACGACTTGAATGCAACGTCTTTTGAAATATGTCATGAATGACTCCAAATAATATTCTTAAAATGAGCAAATGCACATCGGAAGATTTCTTTAATACCTGAGAATAAACATGCTTTCAAGTGTCAACCAAAAAGTTGGTGAGTTCATTAGTTTATCGTAATCAATCATTTCCATAATTTTAATAGACCACAAGATTTCCTTTATTCAATAATCATACACTCGCAAGTGTTTAAAAATCATTCATATGGATTGAACACCTGGTAACCGACATTAACTTTAATGCATAGAATATCCCCACAGATATCTCGTGTAGTGACCCGAACTTTTCCATGTTTATATATATATATTAAATGAAATTGTTATTTATATAATTAAGTGTTTCCAACATGTTAAGCAATCAAACTTGTTAAGACTTGATTAATTGAAATAGGTTTCATATAGACAATTGACCACCCAAGTTGACCGGTGATTCACGAACGTTAAAACTTGTAAAAACTATACGATGACATATATATGGTTATATATATAGTTAACATGATTTTATTATAAGTATGTATCTCATTAGGTATTTTAACAATGAGTTATATACATAAAAATGAGACTATTAATTTAAGAAACTCGAAAACGATATATATAACGATTATCGTTATAACAACGTCTTACTAGGTACATATGAATCATATTAAGATATTGATACACTTGGTTAATTATGTTAAATGATAAGTAAATATATTATTAAGTGTATTAACAATGAAATACATATGTAAAAATAAGACTACTAACTTAATGATTTCGAAACGAGACATATATGTAACGATTATCGTTGTAACGACATTTAACTGTATATACATCATACTAAGATATATTATATATCATAATATCATGATAATATAACAATTTAACATCTCATTTGTTATAATAAACAATGAGTTAACAACATTCAACAAGATCGTTAACCTAAAGGTTTCAAAACAACATTTACATGTAACGACCAACGATGACTTAACGACTCAGTTAAAATGTATATACATGTAGTGTTTTAATATGTATTCATACACTTTTGAAAGACTTCAAGACACTTATCAAAATACTTCTACTTAACAAAAATACTTACAATTACATCCTCGTTCAGTTTCATCAACAATTCTACTCGTATGCACCTGTATTCGTACTCGTACAATACACAGCTTTTAGATGTATATACTATTGGTATATACACTCCAATGATCAGCTCTTAGCAGCCCATGTGAGTAACCTAACACATGTGGGAACCAACATTTGGCAACTAGCATGAAATATCTCATAAAATTACAAAAATATGAGTAATCATTCATGACTTATTTACATGAAAACAAAATTACATATCCTTTATATCTAATCCATACACCAACGACTAAAAACACTTACAAACACTTTCATTCTTCAATTTTCTTCATCTAATTAATCTCTCTCAAGTTTTATCTTCAAGTTCTAAGTGTTCTTCATAAATTCCAAAAGTTCTAGTTTCATAAAATCAAGAATACTTCCAAGATTGCAAGTTTACTTCCAAGTTTTCTAAATCCATTCCAAGTAATCATCCAAGATCAAGAAACCTTTGTAAATTACAGTAGGTTATCTTTCTAATACAAGGTAATAATCATATTCAAACTTTAATTCAATTTCTATAACTATAACAATCTTATTTCGAGTGAAAATCTTACTTGAAATTGTTTTCGTGTCATGATTCTGCTTCAAGAACTTTCAAGCCATCCAAGGATCCTTTGAAGCTAGATCTATTTTTCTCATTTCCAGTAGGTTTATCCAAGGAACTTGAGGTTGTAATGATGTTCATAACATCATTCGATTCATACATATAAAGCTATCTTATTCGAAGGTTTAAACTTGTAATCACTAGAACATAGTTTAGTTAATTCTAAACTTGTTAGCAAATAAAAGTTAATCCTTATAACTTGACTTTTAAAATCAACTAAACACATTTTCTATATCTATATGATATGCTAACTTAATGATTTAAAACCTGGAAACACGAAAAACACCGTAAAACCGGATTTACGCCGTCGTAGTAACACTGCGGGCTGTTTTGGGTTAGTTAATTAAAAACTATGATAAACTTTGATTTAAAAGTTGTTATTCTGAGAATATGATTTTTATTATGAACATGAAACTATATCCAAAAATTATGGTTAAACTCAAAGTGGAAGTATGTTTTCTAAAATGGTCATCTAGACGTCGTTCTTTCGACTGAAATGACTACCTTTACAAAAACGACTTGTAACTTATTTTTCCGACTATAAACCTATACTTTTTCTGTTTAGATTCATAAAATAGAGTTTAATATGAAACCATAGCAATTTGATTCACTCAAACGGATTTAAAATGAAGAAGTTATGGGTAAAACAAGATTAGATAATTTTTCTCATTTTAGCTACGTGAAAATTGGTAACAAATCTATTCCAACCATAACTTAATCAACTTGTATTGTATATTATGTAATCTTGAGATACCATAGACACGTATACAATGTTTCGACCTATCATGTCGACACATCTATATATATTTCGGAACAACCATAGACACTCTATATGTGAATGTTGGAGTTAGCTATACAGGGTTGAGGTTGATTCCAAAATATATATAGTTTGAGTTGTGATCAATACTGAGATACATATACACTGGGTCGTGGATTGATTCAAGATAATATTTATCGATTTATTTTTGTACATCTAACTGTGGATAACTAGTTGTAGGTTACTAACGAGGACAGCTGACTTAATAAACTTAAAACATCAAAATATATTAAAAGTGTTGTAAATATATTTTGAACATACTTTGATATATATGTATATATTGTTATAGGTTCGTGAATCAACCAGTGGCCAAGTCTTACTTCCCGACGAAGTAAAAATATGTGAAAGTGAGTTATAGTCCCACTTTTAAAATCTAATATTTTTGGGATGAGAATACATGCAGGTTTTATAAATGATTTACAAAATAGACACAAGTACGTGAAACTACATTCTATGGTTGAATTATCGAAATCAAATATGCCCCTTTTTATTAAGTCTGGTAATCTAAGAATTAGGGAACAGACACCCTAATTGACGCGAATCCTAAAGATAGATCTATTGGGCCTAACAAACCCCATCCAAAGTACCGGATGCTTTAGTACTTCGAAATTTATATCATATCCGAAGGGTGTCCCGGAATGATGGGGATATTCTTATATATGCATCTTGTTAATGTCGGTTACCAGGTGTTCACCATATGAATGATTTTTATCTCTATGTATGGGATGTGTATTGAAATATGAAATCTTGTGGTCTATTGTTACGATTTGATATATATAGGTTAAACCTATAACTCACCAACATTTTTGTTGACGTTTAAAGCATGTTTATTCTCAGGTGAATACTAAGAGCTTCCGCTGTTGCATACTAAAATAAGGACAAGAGTTGGAGTCCATGTTTGTATGATATTGTGTAAAAACTGCATTCAAGAAACTGATTTCGATGTAACATATTTGTATTGTAAACCATTATGTAATGGTCGTGTGTAAACAGGATATTTTAGATTATCATTTAATCTACGTAAAGCTTTTTAAACCTTTATTTATGAAATAAAGGTTATGGTTTGTTTTAAAAATGAATGCAGTCTTTGAAAAACGTCTCATATAGAGGTCAAAACCTCGCAACGAAATCAATTAATATGGAACGTTTTTAATCAATAAGAACGGGACATTTCAGTTGGTATCCGAGCGTTGGTCTTAGAGAACCAGAAAATTTGCATTAGTGTGTCTTATCGAGTTTGTTAGGATGCATTAGTGAGTCTGGACTTCGGCCGTGTTTTCTTTAAAAATGATTGCTTAACATTTTTGTTGGAAACTATATATTATTAACATGTATATATTATGTGATATATTAATCTCTTAACATGTTTGATATTGTGTGATAGATGTCTACCTCTAGCACAAATCCCATTGACTCACCTAATAATAACGAAGAGTCGAATATATATTGGACTGATTCACAAGTTCTCGAAGAGGAACCGGAAGAAGAATCAGAACCGGAAGAAGAATCAGAACCGGAAGGGAGGAACCGGAGGAGGAAATAGAACCGTTGGGGGAAATAATAAAACGGTTAAGTAAAAGAAAATCCTCAACCAACCGACCAAGGTTAATTATGGTCAATGGTGTTTCCGCCAAGGAAGCAAAATATTGGGAGAATTACCAATTCTCCGATGAATCGGATTCCGACAAGAATTCCTATGATGTTATAGAAATTACCCCAACTGAATTTAAAAAAGCAAAAGAAAATAATAAGGGAGAGAGCATAAAAATAGGGAAATCTAATTCCAACCCCGATGAACTTTATATGTATCGTCAACCCCCGAAGTCCTTAAGTTGTAACAATGACCCGGGAACCTCTAAACCACCAGGTTTTTCTAAACCGTTGTGGAAAATGACAGCTAGTATTAGGGGAACATCATATATCCCTAGAAACTTGGCAAAACGAACCAAAACCGAAGAAGAAGAAACGAGCGAGTCGGAATAAGATAGTTGTATTCGTGTGGTGTAATATATGTAATATAGTGTGCTTATGCTTTATGATATATGTAAAAAATTGCTTGTATTAATAAGTATTTTTTTATGAATCTAACTCTTGTCTATTTTACAGTTTAAAAACACAAAATGGATAGACAACCCAATATTTTAAGAGACCTACCCGGAGACATGATTGATGAAATCTTGTCTAGAGTCGGTCAGAATTCCTCGGCACAACTATTTAAGGCGAGATCAGTTTGTAAGACATTCGAAGAACGTTCCAAGAATGTCTTGGTTTATAAGAGACTTTCGTTTGAAAGATGGGGGATATCACATTGGGAAACCCATAAGTTACGATGTGTTTACTTTGATGCATATATTGCGGGGAACCCAAATGCTATTTTACGCAACGGGTTAAGAAATTATTTTGACTCAATGTATCTGAATATAGGACTTCATGATTTATAAAAAGCGGCTAACATGCAACATAAAGAAGCATGCTATGCTTACGGGTTAGTAATGTTCGCTTCTCACCAAAGTGAGAAAAAGAACATCGGGCTACAGCTATTAAACAAAATGTTCCCACAAGTGACGGAGTCAGTAATTGGGGTAAGAAATGAGGTTTTTAGGTTATTACGAGACTGTTGATCATTACGTAACCCTCGTCCCTTTGACGACGTTACAACACGCTGTCTTATCAACGGCCATAACGGTTATGTTCCACAAGACCAAGGATGGGAAGTAGTCCTAGTAAAACCAGAATGCATGACTTGTTTCTGGACATATGAATTATGTGTCTTTATTGCCTTTGCTGAACGACTTGTGTACTAGCTAGAATTATCTTCACAACTATCTTGTATCAAAGTTATTGTGTGCTATATTTCATGCTTTATGTAAAATAAGCGGTATTGTAAGTTTGTAAAATATTGTATAAAAGTTTGAACGTGAAATATTATTATAATCAGTTTTTCATATAGAATTGTAGTAGTTGAATTGTACATTAGCTACTAAGTATGAACTTAACGGGTAGGTACTACCCGAATTTAAACTTATAAAACGCTAATATGAAGAAAAAGCTTTTATAAATGAGTTCATATTATGCTACGAAATACTATTAACTACTCTTAATATTATGTATGATTAACTTGTTCCATTTGACTATTTTGAAGGAAATGGCACCGACTACTCGACACACCGTGAATATGAATGAAGAGGAATTCCGTACTTTTCTAGCTTCAAACATAGCCGCAGTACAGGCTGCGCTACATACCAACAATAACCTTGGATCAAGCAGTACAGGAAATCGTGTAGGATGCACCTACAAAGAATTCACTGCCTGCAAACCTTTGGAATTTGATGGAACCGAAGGACCGATCGGATTGAAGCGGTGGACCAAGAAGGTCGAATCGGTGTTTGCCAAAAGTAAGTGTACTGAAGAGGACAAAGTGAAGTACGCTACGCATACCTTCATAGGTTCTGCGTTAACATGGTGGAATACCTATCTAGAGCAAGTGGGACAAGATGATGCGTACGCATTACCGTGGTCAGCATTCAAGCACTTGATGAACGAGAAGTACCGTCCCAGAACCGAGGTCAATAAGCTCAAGACAGAATTTAGAGGGTTACGAACCCAAGGATTTGATATTACCACGTACGAAAGACGATTCACAGAATTGTGCCTATTGTGTCCGGGAGCGTTCGAAGATGAGGAAGAGAAGATCGACGCGTTTGTGAAAGGATTACCGGAAAGAATCCAAGAAGATATAAGTTCACACGAGCCCGCCTCCATACAACAGGCATGTAGAATGGCTCACAAACTAGTGAACCAGATTGAGGAAAGAATTAAAGAACAGACGGCTGAAGAGGCCAATGTGAAGCAAGTCAGAAGAAAGTGGGAGGAAAACGGTGATAAGAATCACCAATACAACAACAGCAATTACAATAATAATCGCAACAATTATCCCAACAATCGCAACATCAATCGCAACTACAACAAACGGCCCAACAACAACAACAACAACAGCAACTACAACAATCATCCCAACAACAATAACAACCGCAACAACAACAACAATCAGAAGCAGCTATGCCAAAGGTGTGAAAAGTATCACTCGAGGTTCTGCACCAAATTTTGCAACAAGTGTAAAAGAAATGGTCATAGATCGGCGAAGTGTGAGGTCTACGGACCAGGGGTTAACAGAACGAAAGGAACAAATGGTGTCGGAACGAGTAATGGCGGAGCAAGTAGTGTCGGAGCAAGTTATGCCAATGTAGTTTGTTATAAATGTGGAAAACCGGGCCACATTATTAGAAATTGCCCGAACCAGGAGAACACGAATGGACAAGACCGCGGAAGAGTTTTCAATATTAATGCGGCAGAGGTACAGGAAGACCCAGAGCTTGTTACGGGTACGTTTCTTATTGACAATAAATATGCTTACGTTTTATTTGATTCGAGTGCGGATAGAAGCTATATGAGTAGAGATTTTTGTGCTAAATTAAGTTATCCATTGACGCCGTTGGATAGTAAATTTTTACTCGAATTAGCAAATGGTAAATTAATTTCAGCAGATAATATATGTCGGAATCGAGAAATTAAACTGGTTAGCGAAACATTTAAGATTGATTTGATACCAGTAGAGTTAGGGAGTTTTGATGTGATAATCGGTATGGACTGGTTGAAAGAAGTGAAAGCAGAGATCGTTTGTTACAAAAATGCAATTCGCATTATACGAGAAAAAGGAAAACCCTTAATGGTGTACGGAGAAAAGGGCAACACAAAGCTACATCTTATTAGTAATTTGAAGGCACAAAAACTAATAAGAAAAGGTTGCTATGCTGTTCTAGCACACGTCGAGAAAGTACAAACTGAAGAAAAGAGCATCAATGATGTTCTCGTCGCAAAAGAATTTCCCGATGTATTTCCGAAAGAATTACCGGGATTACCCCCACATCGATCCGTTGAATTTCAAATAGATCTTGTACCAGGAGCTGCACCAATAGCTCGTGCTCCTTACAGACTCGCACCCAGCGAGATGAAAGAACTGCAAAGCCAATTACAAGAACTTTTAGAGCGTGGTTTCATTCGACCAAGCACATCACCGTGGGGAGCTCCTGTTTTGTTTGTCAAGAAGAAAGATGGTACATTCAGGTTGTGTATCGACTACCGAGAGTTGAACAAACTTACCATCAAGAACCGCTACCCACTATCGAGAATCAACGACTTATTTGATCAACTACAAGGCTCGTCTGTTTATTCAAAAATTGACTTACGTTCCGGGTATCATCAAATGCGGGTGAAAGAAGATGATATTCCGAAGACTGCTTTCAGAACACGTTACGGTCATTACGAGTTTATGGTCATGCCGTTTGGTTTAACTAATGCACCAGCTGTGTTCATGGACCTTATGAACCGAGTGTGTGGACCATACCTTGACAAGTTTGTCATTGTTTTCATTGATGACATACTTATTTACTCAAAGAATGACCAAGAACACGGTGAACATTTGAGAAAGGTGTTAGAAGTATTGAGGAAGGAAGAATTGTACGCTAAATTTTCAAAGTGTGCATTTTGGTTGGAAGAAGTTCAATTCCTCGGTCACATAGTGAACAAAAAAGGTATTAAGGTGGATCCGGCAAAGATAGAAACTGTTGAAAAGTGGGAAACCCCGAAAACTCTGAAACACATACGCCAGTTTTTAGGACTAGCTGGTTACTACAGAAGGTTCATCCAAGACTTTTCCAGAATAGCAAAACCCTTGACTGCATTAAAGCATAAAGGGAAGAAATTTGAATGGAAGGATGAACAAGAGAAAGCATTTCAGTTATTGAAGAAAAAGCTAACTACGGCACCTATATTGTCATTGCCTGAAGGGAATGATGATTTTGTGATTTATTGTGACGCATCAAAGCAAGGTCTCGGTTGTGTATTAATGCAACGAACGAAGGTGATTGCTTATGCGTCTATACAATTGAAGATTCACGACCAAAATTATACGACGCATGATTTGGAATTAGGCGCGGTTGTTTTTGCATTAAAGACTTGGAGGCACTACTTATATGGGGTCAAAAGTATTATATATACCGACCACAAAAGTCTTCAACACATATTTAATCAGAAACAACTGAATATGAGGCAGCGTAGGTGGATTGAATTGTTGAATGATTACGACTTTGAGATTCATTACCACCCGGGGAAGGCAAATGTGGTAGCCGACACCTTGAGCAGGAAGGACAGAGAACCCATTCGAGTAAAATCTATGAATATAATGATTCACAATAACCTTACTACTCAAATAAAGGAGGCGCAACAAGGAGTTTTAAAAGAGGGAAATTTAAAGGATGAAATACCCAAAGGATCGGAGAAGCATCTTAATATTCGGGAAGACGGAACCCGATATAGGGCTGAAAGGATTTGGGTACCAAAATTTGGAGATATGAGAGAAATGGTACTTAGAGAAGCTCATAAAACCAGATACTCAATACATCCTGGAACGGGGAAGATGTACAAGGATCTCAAGAAACATTTTTGGTGGCCGGGTATGAAAGCCGATGTTGCTAAATACGTAGGAGAATGTTTGACGTGTTCTAAGGTCAAAGCTGAGCATCAGAAACCATCAGGTCTACTTCAACAACCCGAAATTCCAGAATGGAAATGGGAAAACATTACCATGGATTTCATCACTAAATTGCCAAGGACTGCAAGTGGTTTTGATACTATTTGGGTAATAGTTGATCGTCTCACGAAATTAGTACACTTCCTGCCAATAAGAGAAGATGACAAGATGGAGAAGTTAGCACAACTGTATTTGAAGGAAGTCGTATCTAGACATGGAATACCAATCTCTATTATCTCTGATAGGGATGGCAGATTTATTTCAAGATTCTGGCAGACATTACAGCAAGCATTAGGAACTCGTCTAGACATGAGTACTGCCTATCATCCACAAACTGATGGACAGAGCGAAAGGATGATACAAACGCTTGAAGACATGCTACGAGCATGTGTTATTGATTTCAGAAACAGTTGGGATCGACATCTACCGTTAGCAGAATTTTCCTACAACAACAGCTACCATTCAAGCATTGAGATGGCGCCGTTTAAAGCACTTTATGGTAGAAAGTGCAGGTCTCTGATTTGTTGGAGTGAAGTGGGGGATAGACAGATTACGGGTCCGGAGATAATACAAGAAACTACCGAGAAGATCATCCAAATTCAACAACGGTTGAAAATCGCTCAAAGTTGACAAAAGAGCTACGCTGACATTAAAAGAAAAGATATAGAATTTGAAATTGGAGAGATGGTCATGCTTAAAGTTGCACCTTGGAAAGGCGTTGTTCGATTTGGTAAACGAGGGAAATTAAATCCAAGGTATATTGGACCATTCAAGATTATTGATCGTGTCGGACCAGTAGCTTACCGACTTGAGTTACCTCAACAAATCGCGGCTGTACATAACACTTTCCACGTCTCGAATTTGAAGAAATGTTTTACTAAAGAAGATCTCACTATTCCGTTAGATGAAATCCAAATCAACGAAAAACTTCAATTTATCGAAGAACCCGTCGAAATAATGGATCGTGAGGTTAAAAGACTTAAGCAAAACAAGATACCAATTGTTAAGGTTCGATGGAATGCTCGTAGAGGACCCGAGTTCACCTGGGAATGAGAAAATCAGATGAAGAAGAAATACCCGCATTTATTTCCAGAAGATACGTCAACACCTCCAACTACTTAAAATTTCGGGACGAAATTTATTTAACGGGTAGGTACTGTAGTGACCCGAACTTTTCCATGTTTATATATATATTAAATGAAATTGTTATTTACATGATTAAGTGTTTCCAACATGTTAAGCAATCAAACTTGTTAAGACTTGATTAATTGAAGTAGGTTTCATATAGACAATTGACCACCCAAGTTGACCGGTGATTCACGAATGTTAAAACTTGTAAAAACTATACGATGACATATATATGGTTATATATATAGTTAATATGATTTTATTATAAGTATGTATCTTATTAGGTATTTTAACAATGAGTTATATACATAAAAATGAGACTATTAATTTAAGAAACTCGAAAACGATATATATAACGATTATCGTTATAACAACGTCTTACTAGGTACATATGAATCATATTAAGATATTGATACACTTGGTTAATTATGTTAAATGATAAATAAATATATTATTAAGTTTATTAACAATGAAATACATATGTAAAAATAAGACTACTAACTTAATGATTTCGAAACGAGACATATATGTAACGATTATCGTTGTAACAATATTTAACTGTATATACATCATACTAAGATATATTATATATCATAATATCATGATAATATAACAATTTAACATCTCATTTGTTATAATAAACAATGGGTTAACAACATTCAACAAGATCGTTAACCTAAAGGTTTCAAAACAACATTTACATGTAACGACTAACGATGACTTAACGACTCTGTTAAAATGTATATACATGTAGTGTTTTAATATGTATTCATACACTTTTGAAAGACTTCAATACACTTATCAAAATACTTCTACTTAACAAAAATGCTTACAATTACATCCTCGTTCAGTTTCATCAACAATTCTACTCGTATGCACCCGTATTCGTACTCGTACAATACACAGCTTTTAGATGTATGTACTATTGGTATAAACACTCCAGTGATCAGCTCTTAGCAGCCCATGTGAGTCACCTAATACATGTGGGAACCATCATTTGGCAACTAGCATGAAATATCTCATAAAACTACAAAAATATGAGTAATCATTCATGACTTATTTACATGAAAACAAAATTACATATCCTTTATATCTAATCCATACACCAACGACTAAAAACACCTACAAACACTTTCATTCTTCAATTTTCTTCATCTAATTAATCTCTCTCAAGTTATATCTTCAAGTTCTAAGTGTTCTTCATAAATTCCAAAAGTTCTAGTTTCATAAAATCAAGAATACTTTCAAGATTGCAAGTTTACTTCCAAGTTTTCTAAATCCATTCCAAGTAATCATCCAAGATCAAGAAACCTTTGTTACTTATAGTAGGTTATCTTTCTAATACAAGGTAATAATCATATTTAAACTTTAATTCAATTTCTATAACTATAACAATCTTATTTCGAGTGGAAATCTTACTTGAAATTGTTTTCGTGTCATGATTTTGCTTCAAGAACTTTCAAGCCATCCAAGGATCCTTTGAAGCTAGATCTATTTTTCTCATTTCCAGTAGGTTTATCCAAGGAACTTGAGGTTGTAATGATATTCATAACATCATTCGATTCATACATATAAAGCTATCTTATACGAAAGTTTAAACTTGTAATCACTAGAACATAGTTTAGTTAATTCTAAACTTGTTCGCAAATAAAAGTTAATCCTTCTAACTTGACTTTTAAAATCAACTAAACACATGTTATATATCTATATGATATGCTAACTTAATGATTTAAAACCTGGAAACACAAAAAACACCGTAAAACCGGATTTACGCCGTCGTAGTAACACTGCGGGCTGTTTTGGGTTAGTTAATTAAAAACTATGATAAACTTTGATTTAAAAGTTGTTATTATGAGAAAATGATTTTTATTATGAACATGAAACTATATCCAAAAATTATGCTAAAACTCAAAGTGGAAGTATGTTTTCTAAAATGGTCATCTAGACGTCGTTCTTTCGACTGAAATGACTACCTTTACAAAAACGACTTGTAACTTATTTTTCTGACTATAAACCTATACTTTTTCTGTTTAGATTCATAAAATAGAGTTCAATATGAAACCATAGCAATTTGATTCACTCAAACGGATTTAAAATGAAGAAGTTATGGGTAAAACAAGATTAGATAATTTTTCTCATTTTAGCTACGTGAAAATTGGTAACAAATCTATTCCAACCATAACTTAATCAACTTGTATTGTATATTATGTAATCTTGAGATACCATAGACACGTATACAATGTTTCGACCTATCATGTCGACACATCTATATATATTTCGGAACAACCATAGACACTCTATATGTGAATGTTGGAGTTAGCTATACAGGGTTGAGGTTGATTCCAAAATATATATAGTTTGAGTTATGATCAATACTGAGATACGTATACACTGGGTCATGGATTGATTCAAGATAATATTTATCGATTTATTTTTGTACATCTAACTGTGGACAACTAGTTGTAGGTTACTAACTAGGACAGCTGACTTAATAAACTTAAAACATCAAAATATATTAAAAGTGTTGTAAATATATTTTGAACATACTTTGATATATATGTATATATTGTTATAGGTTCGTGAATCAACCAGTGGCCAAGTCTTACTTCCCGACGAAGTAAAAATCTGTGAAAGTGAGTTATAGTCCCACTTTTAAAATCTAATATTTTTGGGATGAGAATACATGCAGGTTTTATAAATGATTTACAAAATAGACACAAGTACGTGAAACTACATTCTATGGTTGAATTATCGAAATCGAATATGCCCCTTTTTATTAAGTCTGGTAATCTAAGAATTAGGGAACAGACACCCTAATTGACGCGAATCCTAAAGATAGATCTATTGGGCCTAACAAACCCCATCCAAAGTACCGGATGCTTTAGTACTTCGAAATTTATATCATATCCGAAGGGTGTCCCGAAATGATGGGGATATTCTTATATATGCATCTTGTTAATGTCGGTTACCAGGTGTTCACCATATGAATGATTTTTATCTCTATGTATGGGATGTGTATTGAAATATGAAATCTTGTGGTCTATTGTTACGATTTGATATATATAGGTTAAACCTATAACTCACCAACATTTTTGTTGACGTTTAAAGCATGTTTATTCTCGGGTGAATACTAAGAGCTTCCGCTGTTGCATACTAAAATAAGGACAAGAGTTGGAGTCCATGTTTGTATGATATTGTGTAAAAACTGCATTCAAGAAACTGATTTCAATGTAACATATTTGTATTGTAAACCATTATGTAATGGTCGTGTGTAAACAGGATATTTTAGATTATCATATAATTTACGTAAAGCTTTTTAAACCTTTATTTATGAAATAAAGGTTATGGTTTGTTTTAAAAATGAATGCAGTCTTTGAAAAACGTCTCATATAGAGGTCAAAACCTCGCAACGAAATCAATTAATATGGAACGTTTTTAATCAATAAGAACGGGACATTTCATATCGTCTGTATAATAATAATCTTGAAGTACTAAAGCATACCATTTTCCAGTATGGGGAGGTGTTAGTGCCCGTAGATCTACCTTTAGGATTCGCGTCAATTAGGGTGTCTGTTCCCTAATTCTTAGGCTACCAAGCTAAAAGGGGATATTCGATTTCGATAATCCAACCATAGAATGTAATTTTCGAGTACTTGTGTCTATTTTGTCAAACATTTATAAAACAGCACATGTATTCTCAGTCTCAAAAATATATATTGCAAAATCATTTAAAAGGGGAGTAATGAAACTCACAATACTGTATTTTGTAGTAAAAATACATATGACATCATTGAACAAGTGTAGGGTTGGCCTCGGATTCACGAACCTATATATATATATATATATATATATATATATATATATATATATATATATATATATATATATATATATATTAACACATATATATATATATTAACACATATAATTGTAATCGTACAAATTTATATATATCTTATTACTAATTGTTATTTTATTAATTTATATATTAATAACTTAATTAGATATTTATTTTTATATGTTTTAAATGAATAATTAATATTCATTACAAAAATATTATTATAGTTATGTGTTATGTCTTAAATATATTTTTATATAGAAAATTTTTTATTTGATATATTAATAATACTAATAATAATAATGACAAAATTAATACTAATTATGATATTACTAATAATTATGACATTACTAATATTAGAAATAATAATGTTACTATATATATAATGATAAAAGTGATAATAATAATAAGGTTAATAGAAATAACAATGATTTTAATAATGATTTTAATACTATGTGGTATTATAATAATAATTTTAATAATTTCTTTAAATCATAATTTAATTAAAGTTTTAACTTATTCATTGTGACGACCCGAAAATTTCGACCAAATTTAAACTTAATCTTTACATGGTTTCGACACGATAAGCAAAGTTTATAATGTTGAGTCTCAAAAATTTTGAACTGTTTCATAAATTCAATTGACCTTCGACCATTCCCGACGATTCACGAACAACAAATTTTTCAATAGATATATATAATTTTATTTGAAATATTATTTGAAATAATATATGATTTAATTGTTGGAAATAATATCAGTATATTTAATATTATTAATTTAATATATAATATATAGATATGCATATAATTAAATGTATATATAAATATATATGTATATTATAAAATGAAATGTTATATATTGTAATTGTTATAATCAATGTTGAAAAATAATAATAATATATAACAATTATTATTTAAAGAGTATATATATATAATAAAGTATATAGAATATATATTTTGTGATTTCGAGGTTATTTAATAAACGATGGTAACGCTCAATTGTCATTCGATAGATAGTAAACGAGTTAAAAAGGAACTTATGTGATTTTAAAATAAACGGTGATCCGAAAATGGGTTTTATAAATTATAGGCTTTGTAAAAATGTATTTAGAAGCTATATATTAAATTTTAAAACTTTTTATATTTTACTTGGGATTGGGAGTGAATAATCAATGTAAATTTTATTTAATAATTAATGACCAAATTTTATACCATAATGACTAAAATAAATAAAGATAATTTCTGTAAAGATATAGGATTTTTCCGAAGACTTTTATTCGCCACTAATTATCAAACGGGATACGATTTAATAATCCGTGGTGAGTGTCGGTAAGATACAACAAATGAAATGCACGAGGTGTTACTGTTTCCACACTCTTTTCCCCACCATCATATTAATATGATTTATTTATTTTTAATATTATAAGTATTATATATTATATATGTATATGTAATTATTAGGAGAGATTGAAACATAATACTTCTTCTCCACTCTCCTCAATCACCAACCACCGGTCCTCCTACAGCGGCCACCATCACCGGAAACCACACACGAACCATCCCTATCTACGTTTCCTTTCTTGATTATTTTCCTCACAATATCAAATATATACATATACATATACATACTGAGGGATATGTACTCAACCATCCAACACACCTTCCTCTTCCTCTTTGTTTCCGATCAACCAAGGGCATTCACTACCACATTAAGAAAGTCACCACCGACCACCCTTAAAACCGAGAACAACCACCCCTCGCCACCTTAAAACTACCATCATCCAACACCCATTTTTTTTCCTTCATAAGAACACCAAAACAACCCGCCATATATGTTGTACGCTTTCTGCTACTACTGCTGTTAATTCTTTGATTATGCAGCTGTGAAACAACCGTGAACCACCCACAACAGCCTTGAACCACCACAACACAACCACCTCACCATCTCTCTCACTATATCTCTCATCTTTCTTTTTTCTTTTTTTTCTATTTCGGCTGCAAACCATCGAAATCCATTTATTGCTGCTATTGCATTGACTTGTTCATACTATTGCTCCTATTTAGTTTTTCTGTTTCATAAATAAAAAGTGAAGAAGGCAATGAACCGTGTTAATGGTGAGGTACAGTAACAATGACGATGGTGATGAAAACCACGATATGATGATGATGAGATGTTATAACTTCGGTTATGATGATGTTGATTATAATGAAGGGAAACGAGGAAGATGATGAGTAGTATGGTATTTTTTTTTCGATAATGATGATATATTTTTTTTTTTGTAACGATGAAGAAGAAGTTGAAACGGGAATATAAGGGTTATTTAGATTTAGAAAAACGATTTAATCAGATAAGTAATCAGTAGAGGAGTGGTTAGAGTGTGTAATCGGGGAACAATAGGTCCTGAGTTCGAATCTAGGCAATTACATATATATCTTTTTTCTACAATAGAAGACTTATTGGAAACTTGGGCCGAGATTGAAATGTTGTTGGGCCGAAGTGTTTACTTGTGCTGGGCCGAGATTTATTTATTGTTTCTGATTAGGCCAAGACTCCTGAGGACACTATGAAGGGTTAAATGAAATTTAATCCGGGTTATAATAGATAAACCAAATCGGACAAATGGTTAGGCTGTGGTGATGTTAAGCGACAGGTCGTGTAACAACCCAACCCGTTAGCCTTCCGAAAATGTGCCACAAAAAAAAAATTTCTGGAACAGTTGATCTGGACGGCGTCCAAAAGCTTGGACGGCGTCCAACACTTAAGACTGGGACGGCGTCCAGCCATCTGGGACGGCGTCCAGATGTACTAAAACATTCTGATCAGTTTTTTCGAACACACGCGGGCGAAAACCCGCTTCCCGACACTTTTAAACCAAAACACTTTCACAATAGATTACAATAGTTTAAACTAAGAGTTTTTCACAATAAAAACCGAGTTTTACGACACCGAACCCACATCGACCCAAAATACCACAAGTGACTATTTCGACCCATTAGTTTATACAAAAACATAGACCGAGCATGGGATTGGGGACACGCTACCCAATCCTAATCAAATCCAAAAGCACGTCTTCTAAAGAAACTACGCAAGTCCACTAGTCCCCGCGCTTACCCGAGCCACCGCATCCGTGCAATCTATAAAAATGTAAACAACGAGAGGGTAAGCTAACGCTTAGTGAATGATAATATACTACATACATATATATGTATAAAATGGACACGCCACACAAATATCAAATACCGCATACCGAAGCATCCATGTATAAGGCAACTACACTAAGCATACCGTACTACCTCTAAGCAACAAGCTAAAGATATCAACAAAGTGTAAGTTCACCAACGACGATGTGAACAACGCCAATAAGCTACACCCGGAGGGTTAGCTACAACACAACAATACATTAATATATAACAATATAAAACGAATAAGGTTAACCCCTTAACCCATTACCGAAATACCAAACGCCACAATGAAGATTGGCCGAACTACACGAGCCTTAGTAATCTGAAACCACACGAGATTACTATCTTCACAACATCGAGGTTGGCCGAACTACACGAGCCTTAGTAATCCGAAACCACACGAGATTACTACCTCAATAAGATGACCGAACTACACGAGTCACCATGAATCCGAACTACACGAGATTCATTTCCAATAAGATGACCGAACTACACGCGTCATCGTGAATCCGAACTACACGAGATTCACTTCTCCAATTCAAAACCTACGGTCACGGGATTATAAAATCCACCACATCGGGGTTATCCACATCACAACAATATCAACCCTTCACCATTGGGGTTATATACTCCACATCACAAACACGTGTGATAATGTACACACAAAACGTGTACCTCGCCAAAGGTGGTCAACCAAAACGCACAACCGTGCCAATTGGACCTAAACGCAAGTCCATCGAATCCACCTATATGTGAAGTGACCTCTATAACCGAGAACCACTTCAACCTACCCGCACCCATCCTACACATACATATGCATATAGGATATTAACACTTACCTAGTCGTCTTGATGAATGCTTCCAAGTAATCCGCAACGCGCCAAATGGAAAGTACATATTCCATTATCACAAACACAACAACACAATTAGGGTTGACTTACAAACCAACCCAATTGACACCTAGTGCAAATTCGACCCATTTGCACTTCCAAGCACGAAACGCGCCCACACTAACCAATATCCACTAACACGAGTGAGAATGGTCCTAACACACCGATTAAGCCCGATCACAAGTGTTAAACATGTGTCATACCCATTTTGACATCAAAACCCTAATTTGACCCATTTCAAAATTAGGCAACCAAACACACCCAAAAGTGTTCCAACACTTCCATAATCACTAAACCTAGTGATTAAACTCACCATCAAACCCTAAACAAGGCCAAATCGTCAACTGACCCAAAACCCGCCAAGTGACAAGAATAACAAGTCACCATAAACCCATTTCATCATCTAAAAGGGTTTCTCAACAAACTAGCTCAAAGCCCTAAATTGAATATCAAATCTAAGCAATGAAATTCGGAGTTTGAGCTTACCAATACCACCACAACATAGCTAGGAGCGAGATGTACAACTATAGAACCCGAGCTTTTGCGAGAATCCGACTCCTTCTTCTCCAAATCCACCTCTCTCTCTCTAAAACTCTCCTCTCTCTCTAGATAAGGTTGAGAGTGTTTTTGGTTGGTGAAATATGATCCAAAGTGATCAATGGATCAGCCTTGAAGGCTCCAAACCGGCACCCAAGTGAAATTACCATTTTTCCCATTTTTAACAAATTAAAACAGCTGGCTCGACAGACAGTTTGGACGGCGTCCAACATACTGGACGGCGTCCCACTCTTCACAGCTGGACGGTGTCCCACCTCTTGGACAGCGTCCCGATCTACTGCAGAATCAGAAACAGAAACAGGGTATTACAACTCTCCCCCACTTAGAATCGATCACGTCCTCATGATCTTCTTCACTTAACTAAACGGACCACACTCCACAGTCCTCAAACATATGTCCCAATCTGACTTTCCTAGGCAACTCTTCCCAATGAATCACCTTTAACAACTAAAATCGTCACGCGCGATTTATCAAATCATAATTCGAGCACTAAAACCAACTCAATCCCTTACATCGGGAAAACTCAACCAATCTCGAACCGAGATATCAAACCTCTAGCGTACCATTACCAAGTACAATGCTAAAAGCAACCAAGTCTCAATCCTAAAGTCAACAATCCGAAACGATGAAGACCGATCCAAACGAATCCTTACGGATAACACCAATCACTAACATCCCTTGTAGTGCGCAATACGACCAATGCGCAACTACCGTAACATCATAACAAACGGTTTAAACCTATAGCGCCCAAGACGATCATGTCAACTATCCCAAGGTGTACAAAATCAACGATCGTCACACCCGTAACAACACGTGAGCGAAACACGGCTATCGCATCACTAATCACACAACATGGTCCTCGCGACCCCACCATCGGCGTATAAAACAACCGATAGTTCCCACAACATGGTCCTTACGACCCCACCATTGGTGCATAAAACAACCAATAGATCAAACCACACGGTCCTTACGACCCCACCATCGGTGTATAAAACAATCGATAGATCACACCACACGAAGGCTGGCCGAAAACACACGCACCTTAGTGAATCCGAACTACACGCGACTCACTACCTTCACCACAACAACAATCGGGATTGGCCGAACTACACGCGCCTTAGTGAATCCGAACTACACGAGAGTCACTATCCCGGAGGAATGACCGAACTACACGAGTCATTTGTGAATCCGAACTACATGAGACTCACTCCTCATTACAATGACCGAAACCACACGAGTCATTTGTGAATCCGAACTACACGCGACTCACTTCCACAATAAGATGACCGAAACCACACGCGTCATCGTGAATCCGAAACCACACGCGATCCACTACCATGATGAAGTCAGCGGACCCGAAGATCATGCTTCACTAATCTCAACACCGGATGAAGTCAGCGGACCCCGAAGGTCATGCTCCACCGATATAACACCTCGCTCATGATGAAGTCAGCGGACCCCGAAGGTCATGCTCCACCAATCGCATACTCCCATGATGAAGTCAGCGGACCCTAAAGGTCATGCTGCATCAATCACCAATACCATGATGAAGTCAGCGGACTCCGAAAGTCATGCTTCATCAATCAACTCCCTTTTGGCCTCGAACGACGAGTAGCGTAACATCGCGCTCTGCTACGCCATAGTGAATCCTAACGGATACCACTAACCATTCACACACTCGAGCAAGAACCACCTATATCAAACATAGGCACAAAACAATAATTCTCTAGAAGAGAATCCGACACACCTCCCTTAACCGAAGGATTTCACCTTGCTCACCAAACATGTCCATTATCTCTCAATGAGATTTACCACATTACCACCTCGGTGATAATTCAAATCCAAACCATAAGTACAATTTATCCGAAATTGTAATCTACCACAAATTGACCAAACTAGGTCCCAACACAATTTTCGGATCTTACTAAAACGTCATCCGAAATCTCACACTAAAACTTCCTCGGGCGGGAGTGTAACTCCCCCACTTGGAACTACATCACATAACCGCATCTTGTACAACCGTACCATGCTACCAAAGGTAGACTTTACCAACAATTGGGTTCACACGACCCATCACCACATCTTGCTCCAACCGAGAGCACACGAAGGATTTAGATCAATCCTCAAACACTTCGAACGAAAAGTGTACTACAATTACACAAACCACACCCTCGCAATCATCCAATTGCTCTAGTTTGTCAATTTCCACCTAGTCACTCATGTACCTAAGGGTTTCACTTCGGTACCCTAAGTACAATGTAACCGCAACACAATCGGAGTTGAACACCACGCTAGTAGGTATAAAAGTGGCACCTAATGTCGCGTCATATAAACTCCATTACCAACATACATCGAGATTCAAAACACTCGATTTCAAGGGTTCCAACCACCCGACGAACCTCATAGTTCATCAAATTCCACACTATAGCGAACACGCGCTTAACAATCGAACACCAAAACCCATTTCCATGGCTTGGTAGGAACATTTCCCAGATGCTAAGGAATGCTTGGTTGCACCAAGTCTTACGCCCTTCGCCCGACAATCAAACGTCACCATAGGGTACTTCCATCAGGAACGTCACCCATAACAACAATATGCACAACACACGGCATTTTACAAACTCAAATTCAACGACACTTAATAAATAATCAAAGAACATATTTATTAAAATGAAACGTACCATAACGTCTCCTTGCCGCACCCGTCCCCACTAACTTGGGACATTCCGGCTTATGATGTCCTTCTTCTTGGCAGTTGAAGCACACCATACCATCACTCTTTGGTACCGAACATTCCCAAGACTTGTGACCCCTCATGCCACAATTGTAACATCTAGATGCACTAGAATTCGGTATACCCGTCCGCGTACCACCCGTGCTCACACTCGGACCCTTAGTCCTCTTACTCGGAGCACCATACGAAACAACCCTTCTCTCACTTGAAGGTTCACCAATCTTTGATCGCGTATACGACTCGAAACCTCTAGCCACGGCGAATAATTCCGCAAACGATTTCGAGTGACCCCGGCTAATCTTATTCTTCAAGTCATCATTCAAGGTTCGATAGAAATCTTGCATCAACAAATTATCATTCCCTAAATACTCTGGGCAAAAACGAGCCTTCGCCATAAAGGTCGTCTTGAGAGTATTCAAATCCATAGAACCCTGTTGCAAATTTCGCAACTCATTACGCATTTCCGACAAATCGGCTGAAGTCCGGAACTCCTCGAAGAATTCGTTCTTAAACTTGTTCCATGATAATGCCATAAACAGTTCACCACCGACAAGATCAATCTTACCATCCAACCAATCCTTCGCCTTACCCCGCAACAAACTAGTAGCGAGTCTTGTCCTCTTCTCAGGAGGGCATTCAATAGTACGAAAACACCCTTCGACATCTGAGATCCAAGTTGTGCTTATCAAAGGATCCGGTTTCCCGTCATACATCGGGGGTTTAGTCCTCATGAAGCTCTTAAGACAACGCTCCATTTCACTACTACCCCAAAATTCGGAATACTTCCCATCCATTTCTTCTCGAAACGCACTCATTTGCTCCGCAACGACGGCCGCAACTCTAGAGTTAAACTCCTCGTCATTCGTCTCGATCTCGTTTCGCGTCGTCATTCTAAAGAATGCAAAACGATTAGTCCACGAACGTATAAAACAACACGCATAACACCGCCCCATCTTGCTCAACACTCGTCGTACATCACTTGTTAGACACGATTTGCACCCGTAATAAGGTTTGCAAGTCCTTATTACGTACACACGCCGTATTAACTCGTTAGTACAACGACCGCCTCGCTCGATGATATAAACAAACACAAACAAAATTCTACGCGATATACACATACGCGAGAATTATTATCATAACACAATTAATATATTAATAATATCCGCATTACCAATATCGACGTTAGTCCACCTACAACAAGGCACTAACTATAACCTATTCCGAACCCGTACTCCTACAAGTCCCGCAACAATTAAGCACACACAAAAGTCTAAGTCTAGGCACCTATCTCAAGTCGCCTAAATCCCTTAGACCATGCTCTAATACCACCTGTAACAACCCAACCCGTTAACCTTCCGAAAATGTGCCAAAAAAAAAAAATTTCTGGAACAGTTGATCTGGACAGCGTCCAAAAGCTTGGACGGCGTCCAGCACTTAAGACTGGGACGGCGTCCAGCCATCTGGGACGGCGTCCAGATGTACTAAAACATTCTGATCAGTTTTTTCGAACACACGCGGGCGAAAACCCTCTTCCCGACACTTTTAAACCAAAATACTTTCACAATAGATTACAATAGTTTAAACTAAGAGTTTTTCACAATAAAAACCAAGTTTTACGACACCGGGCCCACATCGACCCAAAATACCACAAGTGACTATTTCGACCCATTAGTTTATACAAAAACATAGACCGAGCATGGGATTGGGGACACGCTACCCAATCCTAATCAAATCCAAAAGCACGTCTTCTAAAGCAACTACGCAAGTCCACTAGTCCCCGCGCTTACCCGAGCCACCGCATCCGTGCAATCTATAAAAATGTAAACAACGAGAGGGTAAGCTAACGCTTAGTGAATGATAATATACTACATACATATATATGTATAAAATGGACACGCCACACAAATATCAAATACCGCATACCGAAGCATCCATGTATAAGGCAACTACACTAAGCATACCGTACTACCTCTAAGCAACAAGCTAAAGATATCAACAAAGTGTAAGTTCACCAACGACGATGTGAACAACGCCAATAAGCTACACCCGGAGGGTTAGCTACAACACAACAATACATTAATATATAACAATATAAAACGAATAAGGTTAACCCCTTAACCCATTACCAAAATACCAAACGCCACAATGAAGATTGGCCGAACTACACGAGCCTTAGTAATCTGAAACCACACGAGATTACTATCTTTACAACATCGAGGTTGGCCGAACTACACGAGCCTTAGTAATCTGAAACCACACGAGATTACTACCTCAATAAGATGACCGAACTACACGAGTCACCATGAATCCGAACTACACGAGATTCATTTCCAATAAAATGATCGAACTACACGCGTCATCGTGAATCCGAACTACACGAGATCCACTTCTCCAATTCAAAACCCACAGTCACGGGATTATAAAATCCACCACATCGGGGTTATCCACATCACAAAAATATCAACCCTTCGCCATTGGGGTTATATACTCCACATCACAAACACGTGTGATAACGTACACACAAAACGTGTACCTCGCCAAAGGTGGTCAACCAAAACGCACAACCGTGCCAATCGGACCTAAACGCAAGTCCATCGAATCCACCTATATGTGAAGTGACCTCTATAACCGAGAACCACTTCACCCGACCCGCACCCATCCTACACATACATATGCATATAGGATATTAACACTCACCTAGTCGTCTTGATGAATGCTTCCAAGTAATCCGCAACGCGCCAAATGGAAAGTACCTATTCCATTATCACAAACACAACAACACAATTAGAGTTGACTTACAAACCAACCCAATTGACTCCTAGTGCAAATTCGACCCATTTGCACTTCCAAGCACGAAACGCGCCCACACTAACCAATATCCACTAACACGAGTGAGAATGGTCCTAACATACCGATTAAGCCCGATCACAAGTGTTAAACACGTGTCATACCCATTTTGACACCAAAACCCTAATTTGACCCATTTCAAAATTAGGCAACCAAACACACCCAAAAGTGTTCCAACACTTCCATAATCACTAAACCTAGTGATTAAACTCACCATCAAACCCTAAACAAGGCCAAATCGTCAACCGATCCAAAATCCGCCAAGTGACAAGAATAACAAGTCACCATAAACCCATTTCATCATCTAAAAGGGTTTCTCAACAAACTAGCTCAAAGCCCTAAATTGAATATCAAATCTAAGCAATGAAATTCGGAGTTTAAGCTTACCAATACCACCACAACGTACCTAGGAGCGAGATGTACAACTATAGAACCCGAGCTTTTGCGAGAATCCAACTCCTTCTTCTTCAAATCCACCTCTCTCTCTCTAAAACTCTCCTCTCTCTCTCTAGATAAGGTTGAGAGTGTTTTTGGTTGGTGAAATATGATCCAAAGTGATCAATGGATCAGCCTTGAAGGCTCCAAACTGGCACCCAAGTGAAATTACCATTTTGCCCATTTTTAACAAATTAAAACAGCTGGCTCGACAGACAGTTTGGACGGCGTCCAACTCTTAACGGCTGGACGGCGTCTCACATCTTGGACGGTGTCCCGATCTACTGCAGAATCAGAAACAGAAATAGGGTGTTACAGGTCGGGGGTTCGAGCCCGGGCAATGGCATTTTCATTTTCATTTTGGAGCTTTTATTGTGAGGTAGTCATAATCCTTTTTGTTATTATCATTATTATTATTATTTTTGGTAATATTATTATTATTAGTATTATTATTATGATTTCAAGTATATTAAGCATATTAATAACATAAATATATAATAAAAGATAATAGGATAGAGATTATAGAATATAGTTGTAAGTATACGAATACATGTGAAAGTTATAATTATAGTTACAAATAAATGTTTTAAGAAACTGTAGTCGTTATCATAGAAATTTAACACGAAAATTATGATTTTGATTAGGATTATTATTATTGTTATTATAAAAACAATACAAGTTATTATTATTTTTCACTATTATTAGTATTAATATCATTTTTGTAATTATTAGTTTTACTATTATTATTATTAACATAAGTATCAATTTTAACAATATCGTAATTATTATTAGTATTATCAATATTAAGAATGTTATTATTATTAGTAAATCATTATTATCAAAACTATCATTTTGTTACAAATAGCTATTTTGTACCTAAAATATACTTAATACACATATTATAATTATATTAATAGTTTATATACCTACATATCAAACATAATAACATTATTTATATAAATGCTTTTATATAACAAACTAATGATATTTTTTTTATATAATACTAACCATATATATATATAGATATATTAATATAACTAAATATATAGATATTAAACATTTTGAATATATACACAAACTAAATAAATATAATATATAATTCAAGATAATATATAAACTTGTTCGATTACTATTATACATTTTAATTTACACACAAATGATATAGGTTCGCGAATCCAAGGCCAACCCTGCATTGTTCAGTTATTCAATATTGTCATATGTATTTTTAATACAAAATACATTATGGTGAGTTTCATTTGCCCCCTTTTTAAATGCTTTTGCAATATATATTTTTGGGACTGAGAATACATGCGCTATTTTTATAACTGTTTTACAAAATAGATACAAGTAATTGAAACTACATTATATGGTTGAATGGATCGAAGCCGAATATGCTCCTTTTTAGCTTGGTAGCCTAAGAATTTGGGAACAGACCCCCAAATTGACGCGAATCCTAAAGATATATCTATCGGGCCCAACAAGCCCCATTCTGGAATTTGGAATGCTTTAGTACTTCGAAATTATCATGTCCGATGGGTGTCCCGGAATGATGGGGATATTTTATATGCATCTTGTTAATGTCGGTTACCAGGTGTTCAATTCATATGAATGATTTTTATGCAGATTGCATGTTATTGAAAAATGAAAATATGAAATCTTGTGGTCTATTAAAATTATGGAAATGGTTGATTATGATAAACTAATGAACTCACCAACCTTTTGGTTGACACTTGAAAGCATGTTTATTCTCAGGTATGAAAGAAATCTTCTGCTGTGCATTTGCTCATTTTAGAGATATTATTTGGAGTCATTCATGACATATTTCAAAAGACGTTGCATTCGAGTCGTTGAGTTCATCAAGATTATTACTAAGATAATTATAGTTGGATATATTATGAAATGGTGTGCATGCCGTCAATTTTCGATGTAAAGAAAGTTTGTCTTTTAAAAACGAATGCAATGTTTGTAAAATGTATCATATAGAGGTCAAATACCTCGGGATGTAATCATATATTATTGTATTCGTCCTTATGGATTAGGACGGGTCGCTTCATGTGGTATCAGAGCAGTGGTCTTAGCGAACCAGGTCTTGCATTAGTGTGTCTAACTGATAGTTGTTTAGATGCATTAGTGAGTCTGGACTTCGACCGTGTCCGCATGTCAAAAGTTTTGCTTATCATTTCTAGTCGGAAATCATCTGCTTATCATCCTTAGGAAATTACCTGCTTATCATTCTTAGTCTAGACACATCTACCTGCAATGATTGTATGAATAGTGTATAGACAAAATTCGTATCTTAGCGTATCTGCTAATTCATATCTTAGCATATCTGTTACTGTAGACTTTGCCTGACAGCTTCCGTAGATTCCTCCGTAACTTATGGGATTTTAGTATTATATATGCATATGTAAATTATGTATTGCAGAGTACTAATCTACATCATATAACCTATTTCTTATCGAAAATCCTTCATCTGATCGTACGAGATGAATCCCTCAACCAGTTCGAGTCCCTCAGATTTCGATAGCTATTCCAATAGTTATTCCGACAGTTATTCTGACATGGATGTTCACCTAAGCTCCGAAAGTAGCGTCACCGGAATGAATCAACCAATCATCTATCCCCAATTCATCTGATGAGCTCGTAGTGGACTTAATCAATGGAGACACGAAGAAGGCGACTCTTTTCACCAACCGAATTTACCTCTTGACGATGAACCTGAAGCACTTATCAGCGAACCAGTCCGAAACACCATATTTACCCTCATTTCTAGGATATCTCGCGATGATTATATGATATCCAAAATCCTCAACCTTATTCATCCGCTCGTTCCGACCGACAATCATCCCGGAATAATAGAAGAAGTCAACGAACTTCGCGCTCGAGTAATCAATTTAGAAAATATGGTGCAAAATTTACCATCTTCAGCAACATCATCGGCACCAACAGTACCATCAATAACAGCACCAGTATCATCAACAATCCATGCCTCAATATCTCATTCTGTACGTCTAGTATAATCATCGTTCTACGTATCATTCTACATCAATTATCTTTGTTCTTCATGGCAATTATGTAATCTCTAATGTTTTAGAGGTTATGTATTCTTGTTCTAACGGTAAATCAAATGAGTTTAATATTATATTGACTCATTAAATCCATGGTTACATCTGAAGAAAATATATATGTATATATGTTTTCATAAAGATTGTAATTAAAAATTCTTTTGTACAAACTGTTAATGGTGAAAATATTTTAACGGGTAGGTAATACCCGAGGAATATTTGGATATCACTTTAATAAGTTATACTGTACATTCTTCGAATCTGATTCAACATTCATTTACTATCCTACTTACATCTACAGAGATACGAATCCGTTCACCGCAGAATAACCATTTTCATTCAATTTCATATTTGGATTTTTGACCTATCAGAATCCAACAAGTGGCATAATGAAGAAAACATTGGACAAAATAAAATTTGTTAGAAACAAACAAATTAACTATGAGAAATTTTGTTAAGAATCCACGCTAACTGTTCCTAGCTAACTGATTACATTTTATTTATCGCAGTTTATTTATCACAATTTTATTTATCATCATTTAATTTCTGTTATTTATTTTACGCACTTTAAATATCGGTTCACGATACGTATTAATTAATTTGAATATTATATATTAAACTATATATGAATTATTGGAGTGTTAACTGTGGACTATCGACTGTGGACTGCCAACATTGGACAATTAAAATGAATTAAAATGTTGATTATAACATATGAAACTAAACAATTCTTCAAGTTTGCCACTTGATTTCATCTTAAACCTCATTTGTATCTTGACGATTACAATTTGCGTTCAAACCTTTCATGATTTTTGCAAACACCTCAATCGAGAGGATGAACCAACCACACTTCATCTACTGAAGAAAAGATAGATACATATAGTTATGCACCTGAAAACATTCGAAACCTGAGTAAACGTTTAACACGTATCTGTGTTAGCTCCTTTGATGTTGTTATTACTGAAAATAACTTTACAATCTCTTTCCAAATTAGTCAATTTTGTCACAGCTCCAACAAGTCAACTTCGACTTTTCATTCGAAACAACCTTATTATAACCTTGATATATATGCGTGCTCTTTTATTGTTACCGGAGAACCTTTTATATTCCACCATAGTACCATCAGCGTTAAATCATCTAAAAACACAATTATCCTGAAACCACCTCAGATTGATAACCGATGATTCAAATATCGTAGCATTAAATGTAGAGGAAACAGAAAAATTGTAGGTGGTCTAAACGGCCAAAAGTTTGATGATAAAGAAGGGAGTGTTAGGAACGCTCGATAGAAAATTTGGTACTGAAAAACAGATTGAGCAAACCATGATGGGGACCAAGGCCAAATACAAAGACCATACCATATATTCAAAGAAACCATGTAATTCTGGATCCGATGAAATTTGCAACGAATATCTTTCTCCGTACTCATGTTAAAATCTTGCGGAAAATCTTTCTTCATCAACCATCGAACTTAGAAATTCCAAAATATCATCATAAATATCTTCGATATTTCTGAAGATATTTTCATAAATATCCTTGGCCGAAATTATTTATCTCTTCATGCTATCTATATTACATCATAAAGGAAACTACTTTAGTTTCTAAATTTCTTTAAAATTCGAGTTTGAATTATGAGTGATTTTGAAGTAGTGTTGGAAATTGATGCATGAGTTAGTATAATATAATGACACTTGATCAACGTGATTATATTATAGTAAGTCATGCTGAGTTTCTAATGGAATGTGATGATTCACAGATCATAACGTCATCATGTACCATGTTACACGACTCTTGTATTCTATTTAACCTCAAAAATACCAAGAAAATATTTTCTTGATGATTCGGTCTTTTCCGGAGATTCTGGTAATTTGAAAAATCAAATCATGCTATTATGTTCTTTCTTGTTTAGAACATTAAGTTCATTCGAAACTCCATACTTATGAATTCTGGACCATTACTCGCTTTACCAAAGGGCGAGAAGATAATAAAAAGGCAAAGAGCTCCAAAATGTAAGAGAAAATATAAAGCCCAATAACAACACGGAGGTTTCAAACCGTGAATATTAATAAGAATAGCAATATAATGACACGGTATAATTAAGAATAGTATCACCCAAGGTAATAGTAGAAGTAATCAGATTCTTCTGGTGGAATATTTAAAAGAAGGATGACAGAAATGATAATTAAGAAAATATCAAGGATTAGAACTGGATGAAGCATTTTTACAATCTTTTAGAAGTAAGAATTAAGAATAAAAGTATAGGAATGATGAAAATAATGGAAGGGAAGAAGTTCATTTATAGTGGAAATACCATACAAAGCAATCGAGACAGATGATCGCATTTAATTAAAGAGATCTTAATTTTCATAAATTCTGAAGAATCAGATCTTATCGATTTCCAAGATTTTCTTTAAATTCCTTAGATTCCGGAAATTAACCGTAACTACGTCGCCGGTTAAGACTAATTGGCATTTACTCATTTCATTCTTTTATGATAGCTTCACTCGTACTCTTCGAGTAGTCGAATTATCTTATCCATATTACTCAACAGTAATAAAACTCTATTTATCAGCTCATATTCGTCAGGAAAACATTCTTATTGTTAACCATGATGATCCCACTCAAATTTCGGGACAAAATTTCTTTAACAGGTAGGTACTGTGACGACCCGGAATATTCGAACAAATTTAAACTTAATCTTTACATGGTTTCGACACGATAAGCAAAGTCTATAATGTTGAGTCTCAAAAATTTTGAACTGTTTCATAAATTCAATTGACCTTCGACCATTCCCGACGATTCACGAACAACAAATTTGTAAATAGATATATATAATTTTATTTGAAATATTATTTGAAATAATATATGATTTAATTGTTGGAAATAATATCAGTATATTTAATATTATTAATTTAATATATAATATATAGATATGCATATAATTAAATATATATATAAATATATATGTATATTATAAAATGAAATGTTATATATTGTAATTGTTATAATCAATGTTGAAAAATAATAATAATATATAACAATTATTATTTAAAGAGTATATATATATAATAAAGTATATAGAATATATATTTTGCGATTTCGAGGTTATTTAATAAACGATGGTAACGTTCAATTGTCATTCGATAGATAGTAAACTAGTTAAAAAGGAACTTATGTGATTTTAAAAAAACGGTGATCCGGGCAAGGGCATTTTCTTTTTGGAGCTTTTATTGTGATGTAGTCATAATCCTTTTTGTTATTATCATTATTATTATTATTTTTGGTAATATTATTATTATTAGTATTATTATTATGATTTCAAGTATATTAAGCATATTAATAACATAAATATATAATAAAAGATAATAGGATAGAGATTATAGAATATAGTTGTAAGTATACAAATACATGTGAAAGTTATAATTATAGTTACAAATAAATGTTATAAGAAACTATAGTCGTTATCATAGAAATTTAACACGAAAATTATGATTTTGATTAGGATTATTATTATTGTTATTATAAAAACAATACAAGTTATTATTATTTTTCACTAATATTAGTATTAATATCATTTTGTAATTATTAGTTTTACTATTATTATTATTAACATAAGTATCAATTTTAACAATATCGTAATTATTATTAGTATTATCAATATTAAGAATGTTATTATTATTAGTAAATCATTATTATCAAAACTATCATTTTGTTACAAATAGCTATTTTGTACCTAAAATATACTTAATACACATATTATAATTATATTAATAGTTTATATACCTACATATCAAACATAATAACAATATTTATATAAATGCTTTTATATAACAAACTAATGATATTTTTTTTATATAATACTAACCATATATATATATATATATATATATATATATATATATATATATATATATATATATTAATATAACTAAATATATAGATATTAAACATTTTGAATATATACACAAACTAAATAAGCATAATATATAATTCAAGATAATATATAAACTTGTTCGATTACTATTATACATTTTAATTTACACACAAATGATATAGGTTCGTGAATTCAAGGCCAACCCTGCATTGTTCAGTTGTTCAATATTGTCATATGTATTTTTACTAGAAAATACAGTATGGTGAGTTTCATTTGCTCTCTTTTTAAATGCTTTTGCAATATATATTTTTGGGATTGAGAATACATGCGCTATTTTTATAAATGTTTTACGAAATAGACACAAGTAATTGAAACTACATTATACAGTTGAATGGATCGAAGCCGAATATGCCCCTTTTTAGCTTGGTAGCCTAAGAATTTGGTAACAGACCCCCAAATTGATGTGAATCCTAAAGATAGATCTATCGGGCCCAACAAGCTCCATTCTGGAATTTGAAATGCTTTAGTACTTCGAAATTATCATGTCCGATGGGTGTCCCGGAATGATGGGGATATTCTATATGCATCTTGTTAATGTCGGTTACCAGGTGTTCAATTCATATGAATAATTTTTATGCAGATTGCATGTTATTGAAAAATGAAAATATGAAATCTTGTGGTCTATTAAAATTATGGAAATGGTTGATTATGATAAACTAATGAACTTACCAACCTTTTGGTTGACACTTGAAAGCATGTTTATTCTCAGGTATGAAAGAAATCTTCCGCTGTGCATTTGCTCATCTTAGAGATATTATTTGGAGTCATTCATGACATATTTCAAAAGACGTTGCATTCGAGTCGTTGAGTTCATCAAGATTATTACTAAGACAATTATAGTTGGATATATTATGAAATGGTATGCATGCCGTCAATTTTCGATGTAAAGAAAGTTTGTCTTTTAAAAACGAATGCAATGTTTGTAAAATGTATCATATAGAGGTCAAATACCTCGCGATGTAATCATATGTTATCGTATTCGTCCTTATGAATTAGGACGGGTCGCTTCATTCATTTTCATAATAATATTTATATTCAAGATTTCTATGATTATAATCTTAACAATATCATTAAAACTTTTATATTCATAGTTATAACAATCAAAATCTTCGTGTTTAATTCCTAAGCTAATGACTAAAGTTCCTATAACATAAATTCGTAATCCTAAACATAATAATAATAATAATAGTAATACTTATATTAATAATAGTCTGATAAAATTAATAATAATGATAATAATAATAATATTTAGTGATAATACTAGTAATGATAATGATAATAATATTAGTAATAATAACAATTATATTATTAATCTTAGTATATATAATCAATTTTCATTACTAATAATAGCAATAACAATAACAATAACAATAATAATAATAATAATAATAATAATAATAATAATAATAATAATAATAATAATAATAATAATAACAACAACAATAATAATAATAATAATAATAATAATAATAATAATAATAATAATAATAATAATAATAATAATGATAATAATAATAATAATAATTTTTAAAATTGAAAACTACCTCAATTAAGCCTTTATAAAAAAAATTCACCAAGCAGGGCTTGAACCCGAGGCCTCTCTCTCACCTACATACACCCTACCATCGATCCATCTGATTCTTTCTGATTAAACTCCCATATTATTTATTTTAAGCCATATTCACTGTTTCTCTTCTTCTTCATTTATACGTCGACCAGAGCACAATTCCAAACAATGAATCAATTACAAAACAATTTTAGGATCTTCAAACTAATTAAAATCATCAATAATTAGTGATTGTATTATTAGAAAATGAGAAAGAAAAAAAAAGAAAAAAAAATTTTAAACCTGCTGTATGTCGCGGAATAAAAAAAAACTAAATCCTCAATCTTGATTTTAAGAACGTTATAGATCCAAGTTTCTACATGAATTAGGTTCTAAATACATCCTATAAACTTTCAAAATCATCAATTAAACTTGAATTATAACAAAATTTTCGAATTTGATCGGAGAACAATCTGTTAACTTTTATTTCATAAACTTTGACTCGAAAATTTGAATTTGATTTGACGAATTGGAACTTGAGAATTTGAGGAAACATTCATGACGTGATTTAAAACACTTCCGCATTTTTAGAATTTTAAAATGGATTTGAATTCGAATTATGAGCAAAAAGGGGAGTGTACAGGGCAGTCGACTGGTTCCTCGATTCTTTTGGGTTTTTAAATCCGATTTGCAGTAATAATAATAATTAGCATTATATAATAACGATATAGATGATGGTAATCGATTGGTTGATTGCAGCAGACAAGATAATATCGATTTGTGTTTGCTAGTGAGATTTTTGGAAGACAGAAGTTCACGAGTAGCACATAATATCAGAAAAAAATAAAATGAAACAGATAAAGATAATGACGCGTTTAAATCTGTATCTGTATTTAATTTATACGGATTAATTTATATTAATAAATATAATACCATTAATATTAATAATAATAATAAAATACTAATATTACAATAATAATAATAACATTAATAATAATAATAATAACACTAATACAAATAATAATAACGATATAAATAATTAAAAGTATTGATAATATTAACTATAAAATTTATAACAATAATATTATTATTAATAATAATAATACTAATTATAATAATAGTAATAATAATATTAATAATAATAATATTAGTAATAAGAATTCTATAACAACTTATATATATTAAATTCGTATCTATAAATTATATATTTAAAATAATATTAATAAAGTTAGTATTGATATTAATATTAAAAGTAATTAATAACACTATTATTACAATAACTATATTTATAATTAAATTTAATATATTAGTTTTATATATTATTGATTATGTAATATAACTATTTAATACATTACATAATAACTTATATTGAGTATTAAATTTTATTTTATATACATTAACATATATTACAATATACATATAATAATAATTATATATAGAAATTATATATTTATATATAAATCCATTTTAATTACGACTTAATTATTTTATATCTTATTTTACATATTAAATTTTAATTGTTTAAATTATATTTTATTATTTCCAATTTCTATATATGTACTTACATTTGTGTATATATATAAATATATATATATATATATATATATATATATATATATATATATATATATATATATATATATATATATATATATATATATATATATATATATATATACATTTTTATTTACAAACAATTGTTTGTGAATCGTCAGGTAAGGTCCAATGGATAGTTAAGTGCATGATATTATCTTAATATACAATGTCGATTTACTTAACTTGTTGATATTAATCATCTAAGTTATCTATATTTAATAATTTCACTTTTACATTAAATAATATGAAAGTTAAATAGTTACCTTATCAGAAGTCACGAGTAAATTATTGTAAAGCATGTATTGAAAATCAAACAGGAGTCTCCACTAACTTTTGTCTAACTCTCGTTAATTGACACTTTATTCTCACTAGAAGATCACTTTACCATTTCTTCCGAATATTGTTAAAAATGAAAGATTTCTTAAATCTACGTGGACCTCACAATAGAGACATATAATAATATCACGATACTTATGGAATTGTTAAATGCTAACAAAATTATATGTTAATTAAATCGTTTGATATTATCTTTTAATTCCGTCGATAAATATATTCAACATATATTGAAACAAATACGTTTAATGTAAAATTTTATATTTAATACTTTGTTAATGTTTTCAAGTTATAATATATATACACACACACACACACATATTGTGACAACCCAGAAATTTCTGACTGAATTTAAACTTAATCTTTATATGTTCCGACACGATAAGCAAAGTATGTAATGTTGAAGTCTCAAAAACTTTGAACTGTGTTCATGTAATTAATTACCCTTTTACTGTGCTCGATGATTCACGAGCAACTATTTGTAAATAGATATGTATATATATATATATAAACAAATATATTTATATAATAAAGGTTATTAACCTTTTATATGAAATTGTTGTTATAAATAAATATGATACAATTAATAAATTGTAAAAGTAATTACGAGTTAAAAATATAGTTATTAATATGATTATTATTATTTTCATGATGACTAAGGATAAAAGTTAATATTAACATTATTATTATATTTATTAGTATCATTGTATTAGTAAAATTATTAGTAGGATTATTAAAAGTATTATTATTAAATTGTTACTAAATATTATCATTATCCTTATTAATATTATTATGATATTAATATTGTTGTTATTATTATTATCTCTATTATTATTTTTATTATTACTAAATTTTGTTATTATTATTAAAATTAATATTAATGTTAAAAATTAAGGTTTGTATATTTAATAATATTTTGTTTCCTTAATGTGTAAAATACAAATATATTCATGTACAGATAAACAGATACAGATAAATATTAAACGAGTATATACAGAGTTATATATACATACACGAATATATACATGAATAAATATAAATACACCTGTATACGGATTAACATCCACAATCGATCTACCTTAAAGTCTGAATCGGTTTATGCAGCAATCACAAACAGTATTTAATTTGTCTCCTGCCTCTTAACTGATTTCAAGAATTGGAATCCATTACAGTAATTAACAAAATTGGTTACCCATCCCTATCGAGTTTGATTTCATCTGTTCACTGGTCAAATTAATTATAATGAAGAAGATGATGAATGTCGAAAAAGGGTTAAATAGATTTTAGTTGGAGGTTTAATCAGAAAATTAACGGCAGAGCAGATGGTTTAAGGGGTATCGGGTTAGCAAGTGGTCTCGAGTTCGATTCTTGGCGTGGACATTTAATTTTTAAGCCTCTTTTAAGGTAGTCTCATTTTCTTTATTATTATTATTATTATTATTATTATTATTATTATTATTATTATTATTATTATTATTATTATTATTATTATTATTATTATTATTATTATCATTATTATTATTATTATTATTATTATTATTATTATTATTATTATTATTATTATTATTATTAGTTATGGTTATCACGTTGATTATTATTATGGATATCATGATTTATATTAATATAGTTTACATTATTATCAATTATATAAGTAGTATAATTATTATTATTATCATCATTAATCTGATTAATAATATTATCATTATTGTTGTTACTAGTATTATCATTAAGTATTGTGGTTATTATTATTTTTTTTACTACAAAAGGTATTAGTTATCAATTAATTATCATTATCATGATTACAATTACAGTTATGATTATTATTATTATTATTATTATTATTATTATTATTATTATTATTATTATTATTATTATTATTATTATTATTATTATTATTACTAATATTATTATCAAAACTACACCAGCAGTAAAATTATTATTTTAGTTATTGTTATTAGCAGTATTATTATTATTAGTATTATTATTAGTAGTATTATCATTATCACTATCATCATTAGCAGTAAAATTATTAAAGTTATTATTATTATCAGTATTAGTATTATTATTATTATTATCATTACTATTATTATTCTTAACCTAGTATTATTACAATTATTAATTTTTGCAAACAAAAGATATCTATATATATTTACTACATAAGTAAATTAATATTACATAATATTATGTTTAACTAATATAATACAAATTGTATTGTTATAACGTTAACGAAAATATATATATCAAATAAGTATTATAATACATTATACATATTAATGAAATTATATATAAATATTAATCTCAATACAAAACTGATTATATACATAAAATTTGTACAATTACAATTATGTATATTAATAAATATATAAATAATATAGGTTCGTGAATCCGAGGCCAACCTTGCATTGTTCAGTTCCGTCGTATGCATATTTTTACTACAAAATATCGTATAGTGAGTTTCATTTGCTCCCTTTTTAAATGCTTTTGCAATATATATTTTTGGGACTGAGAATACATGCGCTGTTTTATATCTGTTTTACAAAATAGACATAAGTACTTAAAACTACATTCTATGGTTGGATTATTAAACTGAATATCGCCCCTTCAAGTCTGGTAACCTAAGAATTAGGGAAATGGCCCCTAATTGACGCGAATCCTAAAGGTAGATCTATCGGGCCCAACGAGCCCCATCCAGGGTATGGATGCTTTAGTACTTTGAGGTATTATTTAGTATATTAGCTGCGCGCTGTATACTGGAGGATATTCTATATGCATCTTTTTAAGGTCTGTTACCAGGTGTTCAATCCATATGAATGATTTTTATCTCTATGCAGTTTGAGAAATGCCTGATATGAGATGTGTATTTATGAGAAATGAAAATCTTGTGGTCTATTAAAATGATGGAAATGAATGTTTATGATAAACTAATGAACTCTCCAACCTTTTGGTTGACACTTTAAAGCATGTAATTCTCAGGTATGAAAGAAATCTTCCGCTGTGCATTTGCTAATATTAGAGATATTACTTGGTCATTCATGACATATTTCAAAAGACGTTGCATTCGAGTCATCGAGTTCATCAAGATTATTATTATGTTAATTATAGTTGGATATATTATGAAATGGTATGCATGCCGTCAACTTTCGATGTAATGAAAGTTTGTCTTTTAAAAACGAATGCAATGTTTGTAAAATGTACCATATAGAGGTCAAAAGTACCTCGCGATGTAACCAAATGTAATGTATTCGTCCAGATGGATTAGGACGGGTGTGTTAGAGTTGGTATCAGAGTGGTGGTCTTAGCGAACCAGGTCTTGCATTAGTGTGTCTAACAGATAGTTGTTTAGATGCATTAGTGAGTCTGGACTTCGACCGTGTCTGCATGTCAAAAGTATTGCTTATCATTTCGTGTCGAAAATTATTTGTTTATCATCCTTAAAGTCTAGACACATCTTACTGCCTCTATCGCATAGACAGTGTATAGATAAATTCATATCTTAGCGTATCTGTTATTGTTACCTTTGCCTAACAGCTTCCGTAGATTCCTCCATAACTTATGGGATTTTAGTATTATATATGCATATGTAAATTATGTATTGCAGAGTACTAATCTACATCCTATAACCTATTTCTTATCGAAAATCCTTCATCTGATCGTACGAGATGAATCCCTCAACCAGTTCGAGTCCCTCAAATTTTGATAGCTATTCCGATAGTTATTCCGACAGCTATTCCGACATGGATGTTCACCTAAGCTCCGAAAGCAGCGTCACCAGAATGAATCAACTAATCAGCCATCCCCAATTCATCTGATGGGTTCGTAGCCTTCTCAATCATTGGAGACAAGAAGAAGGTGATCCCTTCCATTCACCACATTGCCCTCTTGGCAAAGAACCTGAAGCACTTACCGGCGAACCTGTCCGAAACACCATTTTCTCTCTCATTTCCAGAGTATCTCCTCATGATTATATACTAAACCAAATTCTAGATTTTATTTATCCGCTCATCCGAACCGACAATCACCCCGGTGTAATAGAAGAAGTCAACGAGCTTCGCGCTCGGGTTACGGCTTTGGAGAATATGGTACAAAGATTACAAGCACCAGCGGCAACACCAGCAGCATAACCAGTACCACCATCAACAACATCAACAGTACCATCACCACCACCAACATCAACATTCACATCCCACACCTCAACATCACAATCTTTATCTCGAACATCAATATCATACGCACCATAGATACTAGGGAGTACCAACAACAATGAACGAAAAAGTATTGATCCATAGCTTCATTGAAGAAATATTCTGCGAAGAATATGTGATTCCTAATAGTTAACGATGAAGTATTAATCCATAACATCATTGAAGAAATATTCTGCGAAGAATATGTGGTTCTTAATAGTTTTAGAGATTACTTATTCTAAGTCAAACCGAAAATCATAAGAGTTTAATATCATATTAACTCATTAAATCCATGATTACATCTGAAGAAAATATATATGTATATATTTTCATAAAGATTGTAATTAAAAATTCTTTTGTACAAACCGTTAATGGTGAAAATATTTTAACGGGTAGGTAATACCCGAGGAATATTTAGATTTTACATTAATAAGTTACACTGTACATTCTTCGAATCTGATTCAACATTCATTTACTATCCTACTCACATCCACAGATATACGTATCCGTTCACCGCAGAATAACCATTTTCATTCAATTTCATATTTGGATTTTGACCTATAAGAATCCAACAAGTGGCATAATGAAGAAAATATTGGAAAAAAATAAAATTTATTAGAAACAAACAAATTAACTATGAGAAGAATTTTGTTAAGAATCCACGCTAACTATTTCTAGCTAACTAATTACATTTAATTATAGCAATTTATTATCGCAATTTTAATTCTCGCAATTTTATTTATCGTCATTTAATTTCTGTTATTTATTTTACGCACTTTAATCAGGACACGTATACAAGGTTTTTGTAGTGACCCGAACTTTTTCATGTTTATATATTAATTGAGATTAATATTTACATGATTAAATTTTCCAACATGTTAAGCAATCAAACTTGTTAAGACTTGATTAATTGAAATATGTTTCATATAGACAATTGACCACCCAAGTTGACCGGCGATTCACGAACGTTAAAACTTGTAAAAACGACATGACGATATATATATGGATATACATATGGTTAACATGAGATTATGATAAGTAAGTTTCTCCATAAGTATATTAACAATGAGTTATATACATATAAACAAGACTACTAACTTAAGGATTTCGAAACGAGACATATATGTAACGATTATCGTTGTAACGACATTTAAATGTATATATATCATATTAAGATATATTAATATATCATAATATCATGATAATATAATAATTTAACATCTCATTAGATATAATAAATAATGGGTTAACAACATTAATTGAGATCGTTAACTTAAAGGTTTCAAAACAACACTTACATGTAACGACTAACGATGACTTAACGACTCAGTTAAAATGTATATACATGTAGTGTATTTAGATGTATTAAAATACTTTTGGAAGACTTCAAGACATATATCAAAACACTCATACTTAACGAAAATGGTTACAGTTACTTTCCCATTTTTTCTTTCATCAAGAATTCTAGTCGTATTCTTACCCGTATTATACACAGCTTCAAAACGTACTTACTATGGGTATATACCAATAGGAACTAGCATGGGATTCCACTCTTGATTATGTCATGCATGACTAATCAATTTTAACTTCTACCATGAGCTAGTCAACTAACTAGAACTCCTTTTAACCCCACTCACCACTCACCAATTACCACTCATCATTCACTCCATTTCACTTCCAATTCTCTTTCTAATTCTCTCTCAACACACCCACACTATTATGAACGTATTTTTCCAGTAGTTAATCATCATCTTCATCAAAAATCACTTCAAGAATCAAGCTATAATCATCATAGGAAGAACACTTCAAGAACACTTCAAGAACACTTCAAAAATCCCTTCAAGTTTACTAATTTACTTCCAAGCTTTCTAATCCATTCCAAGTAATCATCTAAGATTAAGAAAACTTTGTTATATACAGTAGGTTATCTTTCTTATTCAAGGTAATATTCATATTCAAACTTTGATTCAATTTCTATAACTATAAACTATCTTAATTCGAGTAAAAATCTTACTTGAACTTGTTTTTGTGTCATGATCCTACTTCAAGAACTTTCAAGCCATCCAAGATCCTTTGAAGCTAGATCATTTCTTGTCACTTCCAGTAGGTTTACCTACTAAACTTGAGGTAGTAATGATGTTCATAACATCATTCGATTCATATATATAAAACTATCTTATTCGAAGGTTTAAACTCGTAATCACTAGAACATAGTTTAGTTAATTCTAAACTTGTTCGCAAACAAAAGTTAATCCTTCTAACTTGACTTTTAAAATTAACTAAACACATGTTATATATCTATATGATATGCTAACTTAATGATTTAAAACCTGGAAACACGAAAAACACCGTAAAACCGGATTTACGCCGTCGTAGTAACACCGCGGGCTGTTTTGGGTTAGTTAATTAAAAAATATGATAAACTTTGATTTAAAAGTTGTTATTCTGAGAAAATGATTTTTATTATGAACATGAAACTATATCCAAAAATTATGGTTAAACTCAAAGTGGAAGTATGTTTTCTAAAATGGTCATCTAGACGTCGTTCTTTCGACTGAAATGACTACCTTTACAAAAACGACTTGTAACTTATTTTTCTGACTATAAACCTATACTTTTTCTGTTTAGATTCATAAAATATAGTTCAATATGAAACCATAGCAATTTGATTCACTCAAAATGGATTTAAAATGAAGAAGTTATGGGTAAAACAAGATTGGATAATTTTTCTCATTTTAGCTACGTGAAAATTGGTAACAAATCTATTCCAACCATAACTTAATCAACTTGTATTGTATATTATGTAATCTTGAGATACCATAGACACGTATACAATGTTTCGACCTATCATGTCGACACATCTATATATATTTCAGAACAACCATAGACACTCTATATGTGAATGTTGGAGTTAGCTATACAGGGTTGAGGTTGATTCCAAAAAATATATAGTTTGAGTTGTGATCAATAATGAGATACGTATACACTGGGTCGTGGATTGATTCAAGATAATATTTATCGATTTATTTCTGTACATCTAACTGTGGACAACTAGTTTTAGGTTACTAACGAGGACAGCTGACTTAATAAACTTAAAACATCAAAATATATTAAAAGTGTTGTAAATATATTTTGAACATACTTTAATATATATGTATATATTGTTATAGGTTCGTGAATCAACAGTGGCCAAGTCTTACTTCTCGACGAAGTAAAAATCTGTGAAAGTGAGTTATAGTCCCACTTTTAAAATCTAATATTTTTGGGATGAGAATACATGCAGGTTTTATAAATGATTTACAAAATAGACACAAGTACGTGAAACTACATTCTCTGGTTGAATTATCAAAATCGAATATGCCCCTTTTTATTAAGTCTGGTAATCTAAGAATTAGGGAACAGACACCCTAATTGACGCGAATCCTAAAGATAGATCTATTGGGCCTAACAAACCCTATCCAAAGTACTGGATGCTTTAGTACTTCGAAATTTATATCATATTCGAAGGGTGTCCCGGAATGATGCAGATATTCTTATATATGCATCTTGTTAATGTCGGTTACCAGGTGTTCACCATGTGAATGATTTTTATCTCTATGTATGGGATGTGTATTGAAATATGAAATCTTGTGGTCTATTGTTACGATTTGATATATATAGGTTAAACCTATAACTCACCAACATTTTTTGTTGACGTTTAAAGCATGTTTATTCTCAGGTTAATATTAAGAGCTTCCGCTGTTGCATACTAAAATAAGGACAAGATTTGGAGTCCCTGTTTGTATGATATTGTGTAAAAACTGCATTCAAGAAACTGATTTCGATGTAACATATTTGTATTGTAAACCATTATGTAATGGTCGTGTGTAAACAGGATATTTTAAATTATCATTATTTGATAATCTACGTAAAGCTTTTTAACCTTTATTTATGAAATAAAGGTTATGGTTTGTTTTAAAAATGAATGCAGTCTTTGAAAAACGTCTCATATAGAGGTCAAAACCTCGCAACGAAATCAATTAATATGGAACGTTTTTAATCAATAAGAACGGGACATTTCAGTTGGTATCCGAGCGTTGGTCTTAGAGAACCAGAATTTTGCATTAGTGTGTCTTATCGAGTTTGTTAGGATGCATTAGTGAGTCTGGACTTCGACCGTGTTTACTTGAAAAATGATTGCTTAACAAATTTTGTTGGAAACTATATATTTTTAACATGTGAATATTATGTGATATATTAATCTCTTAACGCGTTTGATATTATGTGATAGATGTCTACCTCTAGAACAAGTCCCATTGACTCACCTAATAATAATGAAGAGTCAAATGTAAATTGGAATGATTCGTGGACTGATTCACAAGTTCCCGAAGAGGAACCGGAAGAAGAGTCGGAACCAGAAGAAGAATCGGAACCGGAAGAAGAATCGGAACCGGATGAAGAAATAGAACCGGTGGGGGAAATAATAAAACGGTTAAGTAAAAGAAAATCCTCAACCAACCGACCAAGGTTAATTATGGTCAATGGTGTTTCCGCTAAGGAAGCAAAATATTGGGAGGATTACCAATTCTCCGATGAATCGGATTCTGACGAGAATTCCGATGATGTTATAGAAATTACCCCAACTGAATTTAAAAAGGCAAAAGAAAATAATAAGGGAAAGGGCATAAAAATAGAGAAATCTAATTCCAACCCCGATGAACTTTATATGTATCGTCAACCCCCGAAGTCCTTAAGTTGTAACAATGACTCGGGAACCTCTAAACCACCAGGTTTTTCTAAACCAATGTGGAAAACGACGGATCGTATTAAGGGAACATCATATATCCCTAGAAATTTGGCAAAACGAACCAAAACCGAACAAGAAGAAACGAGCGAGTCGGAATAAGATAGTTGTATTCGTGTGGTGTAATATATGTAATATAGTGTGCTTATGCTTTATGATATATGTAAAAATTGCTTGTATTAATAAGTATTTTTTTTATGAATCTAACTCTTGTCTATTTTACAGTATAAAAACACAAAATGGATAGACAACCCAATATTTTAAGAGACCTACCCGGAGACATGATTGATGAAATCTTGTCTAGAGTCGGTCAGAATTCTTCGGCACAACTATTTAAGGCGAGATCAGTTTGTAAGACATTCGAAGAACGTTCCAAGAATGCCTTGGTTTATAAAAGGCTTTCGTTCAAAAGATGGGGGATATCACATTGGGAAATCCATAAGTTACGATGTGTTTACTTTGACGCATATATTGCGGGGAACCCAAATGCTATTCTACGCAATGGGTTAAGAAATTATTTTGACTCAATATATCCGAATATTGGACTTCATGATTTAGAAAAAGCGGCTAACATGCAAGATAAAGAAGCATGTTATGCTTACGGATTAGTAATGTTCGCTTCTCACCAAAGTGAGAACAAGAACATCGGCCTACAACTATTAAACAAAACGTTCCCACAAGTGACGGAGTCGGTAATTGGGGTAAGAAATGAGGTTTTTAGATTGTTACGGGACTGTTGGACATTACGTAACCCTCGTCCCTTTGATGACGTTACAACACGCTGTCTTATCAACGGCCATAACGGTTATGTTCCACAAGACCAAGGATGGGAAGTACTCCTAGTAAAACCAGAATGCATGACTTGTTTCTGGACGTATGAATTACGTGTCTTTATTGCCTTTGCTGAACGACTTGTGTACTAGCTAGAATTATCTTCACAACTATCTTGTATCAAAGTTATTGTGTGCTATATTTCATGCTTTATGTAAAATAAGCGGTATTGTAAGTTTGTAAAATATTGTATAAAAGTTTGAACGCGAAATATTATTATAATCAGTTTTTCATATAGAATTGTAGTAGTTGAATTGTATATTAGCTACTAAGTATGAACTTAACGGGTAGGTACTACCCGAATTTAAACTTATAAAACGCTAATATGAAGAAAAAGCTTTTATAAATGAGTTCATATTATGCTACGAAATACTATTAACTACTCTTAATATTCTGTATGATTAACTTGTTCCATTTGACTATTTTGAAGGAAATGGCACCGACTACTCGACACACCGTGAATATGAATGAAGAGGAATTCCGTACTTTTCTAGCTTCAAACATAGCCGCAGTACAGGCTGTGCTACATACCAACAATAACCTTGGATCTAGCAGTACAGGAAATCGTGTAGGATGCACCTACAAAGAATTCACTGCCTGCAAACCTTTGGAATTTGATGGAACCGAAGGACCGATCGGATTGAAACGGTGGACCGAGAAGGTCGAATCGGTGTTTACCATAAGTAAGTGTACTGAAGAGGACAAAGTAAAGTACGCTACGCATACCTTCACATGTTCTGCGTTAACATGGTGGAATACCTATCTAGAGCAAGTGGGACAAGACGATGCGTACGCACTACCGTGGTCAGCATTCAAGCACTTGATGAACGAGAAGTACCGTCCCAGAACCGAGGTCAATAAGCTCAAGACAGAACTTAGAGGGTTACGAACCCAAGGATTTGATATTACCACGTACGAAAGACGATTCACAGAATTGTGCCTATTGTGTCCGGGAGCATTCGAAGATGAGGAAGAGAAGATCGACGCGTTTGTGAAAGGATTACCGGAAAGAATCCAAGAAGATATAAGTTCACACGAGCCCGCCTCCATACAACAGGCATGTAGAATGGCTCACAAACTAGTGAACCAAATTGAAGAAAGAATTAAAGAACAGACTGCTGAAGAGGCCAATGTGAAGCAATTCAAAAGAAAGTGGGAGGAAAACGGTGATAAGAATCACCAATACAACAACAACAGCAATTACAACAATAATCGCAACAATTATCCCAACAATCGCAACAGCAATCACAACTACAACAAACGGCCCAACAACAACAACAACAACAACAACAACAACAACAACAACAACTACAACAATCATTCCAACAACAATAATAACCGCAACAACAACAACAATCAGAAGCAGCTATGCCAAAGGTGTGAAAAGTATCACTCGGGGTTCTGCACCAAATTTTGCAACAAGTGTAAAAGAAATGGTCATAGCGCGGGGAAGTGTGAGGTCTACGGACCAGGGGTTAATAGAACGAAAGGAACAAATGGTGTCGGAACGAGTAATGGCGGAGCAAGTAGTGTCGGAGCAAGTTATGCCAATGTAGTTTGTTATAAATGTGAAAAACCGGGCCACATTATTAGAAATTGCCCGAACCAGGAGAACACGAATGGAAAAGGCCGCGGAAGAGTTTTCAATATTAATGCGGCAGAGGCACAGGAAGACCCGGAGCTTGTTACGGGTACGTTTCTTATTGACAATAAATCTGCTTACGTTTTATTTGATTCGGGTGCGGATAGAAGCTATATGAGTAGAGATTTTTGTGCTAAATTAAGTTGTCCATTGACGCCTTTGGATAGTAAATTTTTACTCGAATTAGCAAATGGTAAATTAATTTCAGCGAGAAATTAAACTGGTTAGCGAAACATTTAAGATTGACTTGATACCAGTAGAGTTAGGGAGTTTTGATGTGATAATCGGTATGGACTGGTTGAAAGAAGTGAAAGCAGAGATCGTTTGTTACAAAAACGCAATTCACATTATACGAGAAAAAGGAAAACCCTTAATGGTGTACGGAGAAAAGGGCAACACGAAGCTACATCTTATTAGTAATTTGAAGGCACAAAAACTAATAAGAAAAGGTTGCTATGCTGTTCTAGCACACGTCGAGAAAGTACAAACTGAAGAAAAGAGCATCAATGATGTTCCCGTCGCAAAAGAATTTCCCAATGTATTTCCGAAAGAATTACCGGGATTACCCCACATCGATCCGTTAAATTTCAAATAGATCTTGTACCAGGAGCTGCACCAATAGCTCGTGCTCCTTACAGACTCGCACCCAGCGAGATGAAAGAACTGCAAAGCCAATTACAAGAACTTTTAGAGCATGGTTTCATTCGACCAAGCACATCACCGTGGGGAGCTCCTGTTTTGTTTGTCAAGAAGAAAGATGGTACATTCAGGTTGTGTATCGACTACCAAGAGTTGAACAAACTTACCATCAAGAACCGCTACCCACTACCGAGAATCGACGACTTATTTGATCAACTACAAGGCTCGTCTGTTTATTCAAAGATTGACTTACGTTCCGGGTATCATCAAATGCTGGTGAAAGAAGATGATATTACAAAGACTGCTTTCAGAACACGTTACGGTCATTACGAGTTTATGGTCATGCCATTTGGTTTAACTAATGCACCAGCTGTGTTCATGGACCTTATGAACCGAGTGTGTGGACCATACCTTGACAAGTTTGTCATTGTTTTCATTGATGACATACTTATTTACTCAAAGAATGACCAAGAACACGGTGAACATTTGAGAAAGATGTTAGAAGTATTGAGGAAGGAAGAATTGTACGCTAAATTTTCAAAGTGTGCATTTTGGTTGGAAGAAGTTCAATTCCTCGGTCACATAGTGAACAAAAAAGGTATTAAGGTGGATCCGGCAAAGATAGAAACTGTTGAAAAGTGGGAAAACCCGAAAACTCCGAAACACATACGCCAGTTTTTAGGACTAGCTGGTTACTACAGAAGGTTCATCCAAGACTTTTCCAGAATAGCAAAACCCTTGACTGTATTAACGCATAAAGGGAAGAAATTTGAATGGAAGGATGAACAAGAGAAAGCGTTTCAGTTATTGAAGAAAAAGCTAACTACGGCACCTATATTGTCATTGCCTGAAGGGAATGATGATTTTGTGATTTATTGTGACGCATCAAAGCAAGGTCTTGGTTGTGTATTAATGCAACGAACGAAGGTGATTGCTTATGCGTCTAGACAATTGAAGATTCACGAGCAAAATTATATGACGCATGATTTGGAATTAGGCGCGGTTGTTTTTGCATTAAAGACTTGGAGGCACTACTTATATGGGGTCAAAAGTATTATAAATACCGACCACAAAAGTTTTCAACACATATTTAATCAGAAACAACTGAATATGAGGCAGCGTAGGTGGATTGAATTGTTGAATGATTACGACATTGAGATTCGTTACCACCCGAGGAAGGCAAATGTGGTAGCCGATGCCTTGAGCAGGAAGGACATAGAACCCATTCGAGTAAAATCTATGAATATAATGATTCATAATAACCTTACTACTCAAATAAAGGAGGCGCAACAAGGAGTTTTAAAAGAAGGAAATTTAAAGGATGAAATACCCAAAGGATCGGAGCAGCATCTTAATATTCGGGAAGACGGAACCCGGTATAGGGCTGAAAGGATTTGGGTACCAAAATTTGGAGATATGAGAGAAATGGTACTTAGAGAAGCTCATAAAACCAGATACTCAATACATCCTGGAACGGGGAAGATGTACAAGGATCTCAAGAAACATTTTTGGTGGCCGGGTATGAAAGGCGATGTTGCTAAATACGTAGGAGAATGTTTGACGTGTTCTAAGGTCAAAGCTGAGCATCAGATACCATCAGGTCTACTTCAACAACCCGAAATCCCAGAATGGAAATGGGAAAACATTACCATGGATTTCATCACTAAATTGCCAAGGACTGCAAGTGGTTTTGATACTATTTGGGTAATAGTTGATCATCTCACCAAATCAGCACACTTCCTGCCAATAAGAGAAGATGACAAGATGGAGAAGTTAGCACGACTGTATTTGAAGGAAGTCATCTCCAGACATGGAATACCAATCTCTATTATCTCTGATAGGGATGGCAGATTTATTTCAAGATTCTGGCAGACATTACAGCAAGCATTAGGAACTCGTCTAAACATGAGTACTGCCTATCATCCACAAACTGATGGGCAGAGCGAAAGGACGATACAAACGCTTGAATACATGCTACGAGCATGTGTTATTGATTTCGGAAACAGTTGGGATCGACATCTACCGTTAGCAGAATTTTCCTACAACAACAGCTACCATTCAAGCATTGAGATGGCGCCGTTTGAAGCACTTTATGGTAGAAAGTGCAGGTCTCCGATTTGTTGGAGTGAAGTGGGGGATAGACAGATTACGGGTCCGGAGATTATACAAGAAACTACCGAGAAGATCATCCAAATTCAACAACGGTTGAAAACCGCCCAAAGTCGACAAAAGAGCTACGCTGACATTAAAAGAAAAGATATAGAATTTGAAATTGGAGAGATGGTCATGCTTAAAGTTGCACCTTGGAAAGGCGTTGTTCGATTTGGTAAACGAGGGAAATTAAATCTAAGGTATATTGGACCATTCAAGATTATTGATCGTGTCGGACCAGTAGCTTACCGATTTGAGTTACCTCAACAACTCGCGGCTGTACATAACACTTTCCACGTCTCAAATTTGAAGAAATATTTTGCTAAAGAAGATCTCACTATTCCGTTAGATGAAATCCAAATCAACGAAAAACTCCAATTCATCGAAGAACCCGTCGAAATAATGGATCGTGAGGTTAAAAGACTTAAGCAAAACAAGATACCAATTGTTAAGGTTCGATGGAATGCTCGTAGAGGACCCGAGTTCACCTGGGAGCATGAAGATCAGATGAAGAAGAAATACCCTCATCTATTTCCAGAAGATTCGTCAACACCTTCAACAGCTTAAAATTTCGGGACGAAATTTATTTAACGGGTAGGTACTGTAGTGACCCGAACTTTTCCATGTTTATATATATTAATTGAGATTGATATTTACATGATTAAATGTTTCCAACATATTAAGCAATCAAACTTGTTAAGACTTGATTAATTGAAATATGTTTCATATAGACAATTGACCACCCAAGTTGACCGGCGATTCACGAACGTTAAAACTTGTAAAAACGACATGACGATATATATATATATGGATATACATATGGTTAACATGAGATTATGATAATTAAGTATCTCCATAAGTATATTAACAATGAGTTATATACATATAAACAAGACTACTAACTTAAGGATTTCGAAACGAGACATATATGTAACGATTATCGTTGTAACGACATTTAAATGCATATATATCATATTAAGATATATTAATATATCATAATATCATGATAATATAATAATTTAACATCTCATTAGATATAATAAACAATGGGTTAACAACATTAATTGAGATCGTTAACTTAAAGGTTTCAAAACAACACTTACATGTAACGACTAACGATGACTTAACGACTCAGTTAAAATGTATATACATGTAGTGTATTTAGATGTATTAAAATACTTTTGGAAGACTTCAAGACATATATCAAAACACTCATACTTAACAAAAATGGTTACAGTTACTTTCCCATTTTTTCTTTCATCAAGAATTCTAGTCGTATTCTTACCCGTATTTTACACAGCTTCAAAACGTACTTACTATGGGTATATACCAATAGGAACTAGCATGGGATTCCACTCTTGATTATGTCATGCATGACTAATCAATTTTAACTTCTACCATGAGCTAGTCAACTAACTAGAACTCCTTTTAACCCCACTCACCACTCACCAATTACCACTCATCATTCACTCCATTTCACTTCCAATTCTCTTTCTAATTCTCTCTCAACACACCCACACTATTATGAACGTATTTTTCCAGTAGTTAATCATCATCTTCATCAAAAATCACTTCAAGAATCAAGCTATAATCATCATAGGAAGAACACTTCAAGAACACTTCAAGAACACTTCAAAAATCCCTTCAAGTTTACTAATTTACTTCCAAGCTTTCTAATCCATTCCAAGTAATCATCTAAGATCAAGAAACCTTTGTTATATACAGTAGGTTATCTTTCTTATTCAAGGTAATATTCATATTCAAACTTTGATTCAATTTCTATAACTATAAACTATCTTAATTCGAGTAAAAATCTTACTTGAACTTGTTTTTGTGTCATGATCCTACTTCAAGAACTTTCAAGCCATCCAAGATCCTTTGAAGCTAGATCATTTCTTGTCACTTCCAGTAGGTTTACCTACTAAACTTGAGGTAGTAATGATGTTCATAACATCATTCGATTCATATATATATAACTATCTTATTCGAAGGTTTAAACTCGTAATCACTAGAACATAGTTTAGTTAATTCTAAACTTGTTCGCAAACAAAAGTTAATCCTTCTAACTTGACTTTTAAAATTAACTAAACACATGTTCTATATCTATATGATATGCTAACTTAATGATTTAAAACCTGGAAACACGAAAAACACCGTAAAACCGGATTTACGCCGTCGTAGTAACACCGCGGGCTGTTTTGGGTTAGTTAATTAAAAACTATGATAAACTTTGATTTAAAAGTTGTTATTCTGAGAAAATGATTTTTATTATGAACATGAAACTATATCCAAAAATTATGGTTAAACTCAAAGTGGAAGTAAGTTTTCTAAAATGGTCATCTAGATGTCGTTCTTTCGACTGAAATGACTACCTTTACAAAAACGACTTGTAACTTATTTTTCTGACTATAAATCTATACTTTTTCTGTTTAGATTCATAAAATATAGTTCAATATGAAACCATGGCAATTTGATTCACTCAAAACGGATTTAAAATGAAGAAGTTATGGGTAAAACAAGATTGGATAATTTTTCTCATTTTAGCTACGTGAAAATTGGTAACAAATCTATTCCAACCATAACTTAATCAACTTGTATTGTATATTATGTAATCTTGAGATACCATAGACACGTATACAATATTTCGACCTATCATGTCGACACATCTATATATATTTCGGAACAACCATAGACACTCTATATGTGAATGTTGGAGTTAGCTATACAGGGTTGAGGTTGATTCCAAAATATATATAGTTTGAGTTGTGATCAATACTGAGATACGTATACACTGGATCGTGGATTGATTCAAGATAATATTTATCGATTTATTTCTGTACATCTAACTGTGGACAACTAGTTGTAGGTTACTAACGAGGACAGCTGACTTAATAAACTTAAAACATCAAAATATATTAAAAGTGTTGTAAATATATTTTGAACATACTTTAATATATATGTATATATTGTTATAGGTTCGTGAATCAACAGTGGCCAAGTCTTACTTCTCGACGAAGTAAAAATCTGTGAAAGTGAGTTATAGTCCCACTTTTAAAATCTAATATTTTTAGGATGAGAATACATGCAGGTTTTATAAATGATTTACAAAATAGACACAAGTACGTGAAACTACATTCTATGGTTGAATTATCAAAATCGAATATGCCCCTTTTTATTAAGTCTGGTAATCTAAGAATTAGGGAACAGGCACCCTAATTGACGCGAATCCTAAAGATAGATCTATTGGGCCTAACAAACCCCATCCAAAGTACCGGATGCTTTAGTACTTCGAAATTTATATCATATCCGAAGGGTGTCCCGGAATGATGGGGATATTCTTATATATGCATCTTGTTAATGTCGGTTACCAGGTGTTCACCATATGAATGATTTTTATCTCTATGTATGGGATGTGTATTGAAATATGAAATCTTGTGGTCTATTGTTACGATTTGATATATATAGGTTAAAACTATAACTCACCAACATTTTTGTTGACGTTTAAAGCATGTTTATTCTCAGGTGAATATTAAGAGCTTCCACTGTTGCACACTAAAATAAGGACAAGATTTGGAGTCCATGTTTGTATGATATTGTGTAAAAACTGCATTCAAGAAACTGATTTCGATGTAACATATTTGTATTGTAAACCATTATGTAATGGTCGTGTGTAAACAGGATATTTTAGATTATCATTATTTGATAATCTATGTAAAGCTTTTTAAACCTTTATTTATGAAATAAAGGTTATGGTTTGTTTTAAAAATGAATGCAGTCTTTGAAAAACGTCTCATATAGAGGTCAAAACCTCGCAACGAAATCAATTAATATGGAACGTTTTTAATCAATAAGAACGGGACATTTCAGTTTTGACATATCATATCGACGCATCTATATATATTATTTGGAATAACCATAGACACTCTATATGCAGTAATGATCGAGTTAGCTATACAGGGTTGAGGTTGATTCTGTAATAATATATATACTTTGAGTTGTGATCGAGTCTGAGACATGTATACAATGGGTCACGAATACGTATTAATTAATTCGAATATTATATATTAAACTATATATGAATTGTTGAATTACTAATTGTGGACTACGAACTGTGGACTAATGACATTGGACAATTAAAATGAATTAAAATATTGATTATAACATATGAAACTAAACAATTCTTCAAGTTTGCCACTTGATTTCATCTTAAACCTCATTTGTATCTTGATGATTACAATCTGCGTTCAAACCTTTCATGATTCTTGAAAACACCTCGATTTTCAAATCGAGAGGATGAACCAACCGCACTTCATCTACGGAAGAAAAGATTGATGCATATAATTATGCACCTGAAAACATTCGGAACCTGAGTAAACGTTTAACACGTATCTGTGCTAGCTCCTTTGGCGTTGTTATTACCGAAAATAACTTTGCGATCCCTTTCAAAGCAGCAAATTTTATCACAGCTCCAGCAAGTCAACTTCGACTTTTCATTCGAATTAGCCTTATTATAACCTAGATATATAAGTTTGCCTTTCGACATCATTATCAGGGAACCGTTTATGTTCCACCACATTAGCAGTAAACTTACCAGCAACTTCATTACTCATTGGCCTAAGTCTCTTCGAAGAACCATTATATTTGTTCGTTAAACTCTATCATGTACTTATTCGCATCTGATAACGAGAACTGCCATACCAATTACCGGATATCAGCAATTAGTATTTTGAAATCTCGCAATATGTCTACATCAACAGTTATATGTATACATATAACATTCATCTCTTAGAATTATGATATTTCATTCTGAAATTCTGAAAAACACCCAGTCTACAAATCAATACTCTAAATTTTGAGAAAGATGAATGAAGCAGTAGAAACTATAGACAACCGTAAACGACCGTAACCATCGAAAGTTGATGATAGAGAATAGTATGTTGGCAAAGCTCAGAAAAGTTGGAACTGGAAAACGGATTGAGCAAACCATGAAGGAGATTGAGGACAAATACAAGAACCAAACCCTATATTCAAAGAATCCAGATGATTCTGTATCCGATGAAATCTTTAGAGAATATCCTGCTCCGAAGTCATGTTAAAATCTTGCGGAAAATTTTTCCTTATCAAATTTCGAACTTAGAAATTCCAAAATATCATCATAAATATCTTCGATACTTCTGAAGATATTTTCATAAATATTCTCGTCCGAAATTATATACCTCTTCGTGCTATCTGTAATACATTATATTGAAAATTTCTGTAAAATCTAAGCATAAACTATGAATGAATTCTGAAGTAGTGTTGGGAATTGAAGCATGAGTTAGTATAATATAATGACACTTGATCAACGTGATTATATTACAGTAAGTCATGCTGAGTTTCTAATGGGACGTGATGATTCACAGATCATAACGTCATCATGTGCCATGTTACATAACTCTTTCATTCTGCTTAACTTCTGAACATATCAAGAAAGTATATTCTTGATAGTTCTATTCTCAGTGATTCTGGTAATTTGACAAATCAAATCGTGCTATTATGTTCTTTCTTGATTAGAACATTAATTCATTCGAAACTCCATACTTACGAATTCTGGACCATTACTCGCTTTACTAGAGGTCGAGAAGATAATAAAAAGACAAAGAGCTCCAAAATATAAGAGAAAATATAAAGCCCAATAACAACACGGAGGTTACAAACCGTAGATATTAATACGAATAGCAATATAAAGACACGGTATAATTAAGAATAGTATCACCCCAAGGTAATAGTAGAAGTAAAAAGATTTTTCAGATGGAGGATTGAAAAGAAGGATGACAGAAATGATAATTAGGAAAATATCAAGGATTAGAACTGGATTAAGCATTTTCACAATCTTTGGATATATGATCTAAGAAAGAAAGTATAGGAATGGTGAAAATAATGGAACGGAAAAAGTTTAATTTATAATGTAAATATCAGACAGGGTAATCGAGGCAGATCACCATATTTAATTATAGTGATCTTAATTTCCTTACTCGCCGAAGAATCAAATCCTTTAGATTTCAAAGCTTTTCTTTGAATCCCTTGAATTCCGGAAATCAAACCTATCTACGTTAAAAGATATGACAAATTTATACCTACTCACTTCACTCTTTTGTGATAGCTTCACTTGTACTCTTCACTTAATCAAATTGTTTTATCCATATCACTTGTTAATGATAAAACCCTAATTTTCAGCTCGTATGCGTCATAAAAACATATCTATTGTTAGCCATGACCATCTCTATCAAATTTCGGGGACGAAATTTCTTTAACGGATAGGTACTGTGACAACCCGGAAATTTCCGACTGAATTTAAACTTAATCTTTATATGTTCCGACACGATAAGCAAAGTCTGTAATGTTGAAGTCTCAAAAACTTTGAACTTTATTCATGTAATTAATTACCATTTGACTGTGCTCGACGATTCACGAACAACTATTTGTAAATAGATATGTATATATATAAATAAATATATTTATATAATAAAGGTTATTAACCTTTTATATGAAATTGTTGTTATAAATAAATATGATACAATTAATAAATTATAAAAGTAATTACGAGTTAAAAATATAGTTATTAATATGATTATTATTATTTTCATAATGACTAAGGATAAAAGTTAATATTAACATTATTATTATATTTATTAGTATCATTGTATTAGTAAAATTATTAGTAGGATTATTAAAAGTATTATTATTAATTTGTTACTAAATATTATCATTATCCTTATTAATATTATTATGATATTAATATTGTTGATATTATTATTATCTCTATTATTATTTTTATTATTACTAAATTTTGTTATTATTATTAAAATTAATATTAATGTTAAAAATTAAGGTTTGTATATTTAATAATATTTTGTTTCCTTAATGTGTAAAATACAAATATATTCATGTACAGATAAACAGATACAGATATATATTATATGAGTATATACAGAGTTATATATACATATACGAATATATACATGAATAAATATAAATACACCTGTATACGGATTAACATCCACAATCGATCTACTTTAAAGTCTGAATCGGTTTATGCAGCAATCACAAACAATATTTAATTTGTCTCCTGCCTCTTAAATGATTTCAAGAATTGGAATCCATTACAGTAATTAACAAAATTGGTTACCCATCCCTATCGAGTTTGATTTCATCTGTTCACTGGTCGAATTAATTATAATGAAGAAGATGATGAATGTCGAAAAAGGGTTAAATAGATTTTAGTTGGAGGTTTAATCAGAAAATTAACGGCAGAGCAGATGGTTTAAGGGGGTATCATGTTAGCAAGTGGTCTCGAGTTCGATTCTCGGCGTGGACATTTATTTTTTAAGCCTCTTTTAAGGTAGTCTCATTTTCTTTATTATTATTATTATTATTATTATTATTATTATTATTATTATTATTATTATTATTATTATTATTATTATTGTTATTATTATTATTATTATCATTATTATTATTATTATTATTATTATTATTATTATTATTATTATTATTATTATTATTATTATTATTATTATTATTATTATTATTATTAGTTATGGTTATGACGTTGATTATTATTATGGATATCATGATTTATATTAATATAGTTTACATTATTATCAATTATATAAGTAGTATAATTATTATTATTATTATCATTAATCTGATTAATAATGTTATCATTATTGTTGTTACTAGTATTATCATTAAGTATTGTGGTTATTATTATTTTTTTTACTACAAAAGGTATTAGTTATCAATTAATTATCATTATCATGATTACAATTACAGTTATGATTATTATTATTATTATTATTATTATTATTATTATTATTATTATTATTATTATTATTATTATTATTATTATTATTATTATTATTATTATTATTATTATTATCAAAACTACACCAGCAGTAAAATTATTATTTTAGTTATTGTTATTATCAGTAGTATTATTATTAGTAGTATTATCATTATCCCTATCATCATTAGTAGTAAAATTATTAAAGTTATTATTATTATTATTAGTATTAGTATTATTATTATTATTATCATTACTATTATTATTCTTAACCTAGTATTATTACAATTATTAATTTTTGCAAACAAAAGATATCTATATATATTTACTACATAAGTATATTAATATTACATAATATTATGTTTAACTAATATAATACAAATTGTATTGTTATAACGTTAACGAAAATATATATATCAAATAAGTATTATAATACATTATACATATTAATGAAATTATATATAAATATTAATCTCAATACAAAACTGATTATATACATAAAATTTGTACAATTACAATTATGTATATTAATAAATATATAAATGATATAGGTTCGTGAATCCGAGGCCAACCCTGCATTGTTCAGTTCCGTCGTATGCATATTTTTACTACAAAATATCGTATAGTGAGTTTCATTTGCTCCATTTTTAAATGCTTTTACAATATATATTTTTGGGACTGAGAATACATGCGCTGTTTTATAACTGTTTTACGAAATAGATACAAGTACTTAAAACTACATTCTATGGTTGGATTATTAAACCGAATATCGCCCCTTCAAGTCTGGTAACCTAAGAATTAGGGAAATGGCCCCTAATTGACGCGAATCCTAAATGTAGATCTATCGGGCCCAACGAGCCCCATCCAGGGTGCTTTAGTACTTCGAGGTATTATTTAGTATATTAGCTGCGCGCTGTATACTGGGGGATATTCTATATGCATCTTGTTAAGGTCGGTTACTAGGTGTTCAATCCATATGAATGATTTATATCTCTATGCAGTTTGCAAAATGCCTGATATGAGATGTGTATTTATGAGAAATGAAAATCTTGTGGTCTATTAAAATGATGGAAATGAATGTTTATGATAAACTAATGAACTCTCCAACCTTTTGGTTGACACTTTAAAGCATGTAATTCTCAGGTATGAAAGAAATCTTCCGCTGTGCATTTGCTCATATTAGAGATATTACTTGGGTCATTCATGACATATTTCAAAAGACGTTGCATTCGAGTCGTCAAGTTCATCAAGATTATTATTATGTCAATTATAGTTGGATATATTATGAAATGGTATGCATGCTGTCAACTTTCGATGTAATGAAAGTCTGTCTTTTAAAAACGAATGCAATGTTTGTAAAATGTATCATATAGAGGTCAAGTACCTCGCGATGTAACCAAATGTAATGTATTCGTCCAGATGGATTAGGACGGGTGTGTTAGACATATATATATATATATATATATATATATATATATATATATATATACATATATATATATATATATATATATATATATATATATATATATATATATATATATATCCATTTGTTTGGTCGAGGTTAAATGAATACATGAACATAGTTCAAATTTTTTGAGATTCAACATAACAGACTTTGCTTATCGTGTCGAAAACAAATAAAGATTAAGTTTAAATTTGGTCGGAAATTGACCCATCGTCACAGTACCTACCCGTTAAAGAAATTTCGTCCCGAAATTTGATTGGGATGGTCATGGCTGACAATAAGTGTGTTTTCATGACGCATACAAGCTGAAAATTAGAGTTTTATCATCATTGAGTAATATAGATAAAATTATTTGATTTTTGTGAAGAGTACGAGTGAAGCTATCACAAAAGAGTGAAATGAGTAAATGCAGGTTCGTTTTAACCGGTGACGTAGTCACAGTTGATTTCCGGAATTCAAGGGATTTAGAGAAAATCTTCGTAATACAATTTGGTTCTTCGGTAATTAATGAAATTAGGATCCGCTTTGATTAAATGCGATAATCTGTTTTGATTGCTTTGTCAGATATTTTACTATATATCCACCCCCTTCGTTTCCTTATTTCCACAACTCACACCTTCTATTCTTTCTCCTTCAACTCATACTTTAAAGCATTCGTCAATATGCTCCATCCAGTTCTGATTCCTGATATACTCCTAACCTTCATATCTGTCATTCTTCTTTTTCATCTGCCACCGGAAGAATCTATTTACTTTTACTATACTCTTGGTTTTATAGTGTTTTTAGTTCTCCCGTGTCTTTATATTGCTATAAGCATCGATATATATGGTTTGTAATTTCTGGGTTGTTGTTGGGTTTTATATCTTCCCTTATATTTCAAAGTCCCTGAATCTGTCTTCCATAATCATTCTCATCCACAGTTAATGCTCTCTCCTATTTGCTGTGATTTATACTCCCATTATTATTTCGGAGCTTCATTCTTTTGTTTGCTCTTCCCAACTTTAAATCAAGCGAATAATGGTCCAGAATTCGTAGGTATGAATTTCGGAATGAACATAATTAATGTTCTAAGAAGGAAATTGTAATGACACGATCTTGATTTGTCAAATTACTAGAATATCCGAAAAAATAGAACTATCAAGAAGATATATTCTTAATGTGTTTGGAGATGAGGTAGAATGTAAGAGTCGTGTAACATGGCACATGATGACGATATAGTCTGTGAATCATCACGTTCCATTTAAAAACTCAGCATGACTTACTGTAATATAATCGCGTTGATCAAGTGTCATTATATTATACTAACTCATGCTTCAGTTCCCAACACTACTTCAAAAACATTTATATTTTAAATTCGGATTTTTCATAATTTAGAAACTAAAACAGTTTCTTTTATAATATAACACAGATAGCATGAAGAAATGAATAATTTCAGATAAGAATAGTTATGAAAATATCTTCAGAAATATCGAGGATATTTATAATGAAAGATATGATAATATCTTAGAATTTCTAACGTCGATGGATGATGATGAAGATTTGTCCGTAAAGGTTTAGAGTCAGGAGTAATGTATTCGGTAAAGACTTCAGCAGACACTGAATCATTTGGATTCTTTAAAGGCATGTTTAGTCTTTGTGATTTGTCCACAGCCTCCTTCATGGTTTGTGAAATGTCCCGTTCTTATTGATTAAAAACGTTCCATATTAATTGATTTCGTTGCGAGGTTTTGACCTCTATATGAGACGTTTTTCAAAGACTGCATTCATTTTAAAACAAACCATAACCTTTATTTCATCAATAAAGGTTTAAAAAGCTTTACGTAGATTATCAAATAATGATAATCTAAAATATCTTGTTTACACACGACTATTACATAATGGTTTACAATACAAATATGTTACAACGAAATAAGTTTCTTGAATGCAGTTTTTACACAATATCATACAAGTATGGACTCCATATCTTGTCCTTATTTAAGTATGCGACAGCGGAAGCTCTTAATAATCACCTGAGAATAAACATGCTTAAAACGTCAACAAAAAATATTGGTGAGTTATAGGTTTAACCTATATATATCAAATCGTAACAATAGACCACAAGATTTCATATTTCAATATACATCCCATACATAGAGATAAAAATCATTCATATGGTGAACACCTGGTAACCGACATTAACAATATGCATATAAGAATATCCCCATCATTCAGGGATCCTCCTTCGGACATGATATAAATTTAGAAGTACTAAAACATCCGGTACTTTGGATGGGGCTTGTTGGGCCCAATAGATCTATCTTTAGGATTCGCGTCAATTAGGGTGTCTGTTCCCTAATTCTTAGATTACGAGACTTAATAAAAAGGGGCATATTCGATTTCGATAATTCAACCATAGAATGTAGTTTCACGTACTTGTGTCTATTTTGTAAATCATTTATAAAACCTGTATGTATTCTCATCCCAAAAATATTAGATTTTAAAAGTGAGACTATAACTCACTTTCACAGATTTTTACTTCGTCGGAAGTAAGACTTGGCCACTGGTCAATTCACGAACCTATAACAAATATGTACATATATATCAAAGTATGTTCAAAATATATTTACAACACTTTTAATACATTTTGATTTTTTAAGTTTATTAAGTCAGCTGTCCTCGTTAGTAACCTACAACTAGTTGTCCAACGTTAGATGTACAAAAAAAATTGATATACATTATCTTGAATCAATCCACGACCCAGTGTATACACGTCTCAGGCTAGATCACAACTCAAAGTATATATATTTTTGGAATCAACCTCAACCCTGTATAGCTAACTCCCACATTACTGCATATAGAGTGTCTATGGTTGTTCCAAATAATATATACACATGGGTCGATATGATATGTCAAAACATTTGCATACGTGTCTATGGTATCCCAAGATTACATAATATATTAGAATACATTTATAATACAATATAAGTTAGCTAGGATATGATTAATATAGATTTGTTACCAATTTTCACGTTGCTACAACAAGAAAAATTATCCAATCTTGTTTTACCCATAACTTCTTCATTTTAAATCCGTTTTGAGTGAATCAAATTGCTATGGTTTCATATTGAACTATATTTTATGAATCTAAACAGAAAAAGTATAGGTTTATAGTCGGAAATATAAGTTACAAGTCATTTTTGTAAAGGTAGTCATTTCAGTCGAAAGAACGACGTCTAGATGACCATTTTAGAAAACATACTTCCACTTTGAGTTTAACCATGATTTTTGGATATAGTTTCATGTTCATAAGAAAAATCATTTTCCCAGAAGAACAACTTTTAAATCAAAGTTTATCATAGTTTTTAATTAACTAATCCAAAACAGCCCGCGGTGTTACTACGACGGCGTAAATCCGGTTTTACGGTGTTTTTCGTGTTTCCAGATTTTAAATCATTAAGTTAGCATATCATATAGATATAGAACATGTGTTTATTTGATTTTAAAAGTCAATTTAGAAGGATTAACTTTTGTTTGCGAACAAGTTTAGAATTAACTAAACTATGTTCTAGTGATTACAAGTTTAAACCTTCGAATAAGATAGCTTTATATATATGAATCGAATGATGTTATGAACATCATTACTACCTCAAGTTTTCTGGATAAAGCTACTGGAAATGAAAAAAATGGATCTAGCTTCAAAGGATCCTTGGATGGCTTGAAAGTTCTTGAAGCAGAATCATGACACGAAAACAGTTCAAGTAAAATTTTCACTCGAAATAAGATTGTTATAGTTATAGAAATTGAATCAAAGTTTGAATATGAGTATTACCTTGTATTAGAAAGATATCTTACTGTAAATAAGAAAGATTTCTTGAGGTTGGATGATCACTCTACAAGATTGGAAGTAAGCTAGCAAACTTGGAAGTATTCTTGATTTTATGAAACTAGAACTTGTAGAATTTATGAAGAACACTTAGAACTTGAAGATAGAACTTGAGAGAGATCAATTAGATGAAGAAAATTGAAGAATAAAAGTGTTTTTAGGTGTTTTTGGTCGTTAGTGTATGGATTAGATATAAAGGATATGTAATTTTGTTTTCATGTAAATAAGTCATGAATGATTACTCATATTTTTGTAATTTAATGAGATATTTCATGCTAGTTGCCAAATGATGGTTCCCACATGTGTTAGGTGACTCACATGGACTGCTAAGAGCTGATCATTGGAGTATATATACCAATAGTACATACATCTAAAAACTGTGTATTGTACGAGTACGAATACGGGTGCATACGAGTAGAATTGTTGTTGAAACTGAACGAGGATGTAATTGTAAGCATTTTTGTTAAGTAGAAGTATTTTGATAAGTGTCTTGAATTCTTTCAAAAGTGTATGAATACATATTAAAACACTACATGTATATACATTTTAACTGAGTCGTTAAGTCATCGTTAGTCGTTACATGTAAGTGTTGTTTTGAAACCTTTAGGTTAACGATCTTGTTAAATGTTGTTAACCCAATGTTTATAATATCAAATGAGATTTTAAATTATTATATTATCATGATATTATGATGTACGAATATCTCTTAATATGATATATATACATTAAATGTCGTTACAACGATAATCGTTACATATATGTCTCGTTTCAAAATCATTAAGTTAGTAGTCTTGTTTTTACATATGTAGTTCATTATTAATATAATTAATGATATGTTTACTTATCATAATATCATGTTAACTATATATATAACCATATATATGTCATCATATAGTTTTTACAAGTTTTAACGTTCGTGAATCACCGGTCAACTTGGGTGGTCAATTGTCTATATGAAACCTATTTCAATTAATCAAGTCTTAACAATTTTGATTGCTTAATATGTTGGAAACACTTAATCATGTAAAAAACAATTTCATTTAATATATATATAAACATGGAAAAGTTCGGGTCACTACAGTTTGCTCAATCCATTTTCCAGTACCAAACCTTCTCTTTTTCTGAGCTTTGCCAACACACTATTCTTTATCATCAAACTTTTGGCTGTTAAGGTCATTTACAGTTTTTGCTGCTTCATCAGCATTTTTCAAAATTTCGAGAACTAGTTCGCAGTTTAGGGTGTTTTTCAGAAATTTCACATTCGAAGTATGTAAGTCTTGGAGGTAGATGTTATATGTATATATATAACTGTTGGAGTAGAATCATTGCGAGATTCGAAAGACTGATTGCTAATTCTCGATAGTTGGCATGACAATTATTGTTACAAGATGTAGATGAGTAAATGATGGGGTTTCGATAAATATAATGATTTTTCAGAAAGTCCAAGATCAATACAGTTGCTGGTAAGTTTACTGCTAATGTGGTGGAATATAAATGGTTCCCCGGTAACAATGACATACAGGGCAACGTATATATCAAGGTTATAATAAGGCTAATCCAGATGAAAAGTCAAAATTTATTTTTCTGGTGGTGTGACAAAATTGGCTATTTTTGAAAGGAATTGCGAAGTTATTTTTGCTAATAAATGCCAAAGGTCTGACACGGATACGTGTTAAACTATGACTTTGGTTTCGAGAGTTTTTCAAGTGCAAGACTGTGGGTAATATATGGTTGGATCATCATCTCCATTGTTCATTAGTTGAAGTGTATTTTAGGAATTTCGAAGGGTTTTAAATGCAGGTTGTCATTGTCAATATCCAAATGATGAAATTGTCATGAATCTCGAATGATTCTAATATCCTTCTGAGTGTTACGAATAAAATTGATTTTCTATCACAGTTTTGAATTCAAAGTATGGCTTTGAAAGGTGTATGAATCTAAGAGTGTTGCCTTCTGTTAAATCTTGACTTGGATTTTGATTTGTCAAGATCAAAATATTTAATCAAATTTGGATGAGAAAGCTTGTTCTAATTTTTGTGAAAGAATGTATATCGTTGTAAAGGTAACGAGTATAGTTGATGATTGCTGAATCAGAATCGAGGAATGTAACATATCAATTGTGAATTTATATATCTCTCGGGTATTACCTACCCGTTAAAAAAATTTCACAAGTAATGTTTTGTACCAATGAATTTTTATTACAGTCTTTATGAAAATATATGTATATTTCCTTCAGGTGTAATACAGATTTAATGAGTTAATATTAAATTAAACTCATTTGATCTTAGGCTGGAATTAGAAATGAATAATCTCTAACATTAGAGATTACATAATCTTCACAGAGTATTTCACTACTATGATCAATACTTCAATATTTATTCATATGGATATTTCCTTAGTGAATCATGTTGATGCTCATAGAACTCTTGCTAACTTCGCAAGGTACGAATGAAGTTTTCTAGAAAGTTTCGAGTATATCGAAGGTGTAAAATCAAACATGTAATTGAATAATACACTTAGTTTATTATGAACGGAATTCATTGAGTTGAAACAAATATCGTAGTTAACGATGGTTAAGTTGTTAAGGAAGGATGTACATCTTAGCATATTAGTAATATGAATTTAATCGAGTAGTATCTACCCTTATTTAATTCATACATAATAGCTTAGTACGAAAAGATTTATTTTGATCTCAAAACTCATATATATATATAAAATATACATATAATTTCTTCAGAGTGCATGAGTTAATACTTCATAACTCGTTGATACAATATACTCGCTGTTGATTCGTAATGATGTCCACGGTGATTCTTGAACTGGCGAAGCTTGTGATGTTATATGTGCTGCTAATTCTGACGATGCCGATGGCATTGACTGTGCTGGTGATGCTGACAGTACTGTTGATGCTGCTGGTAAAACAAGTCTAGCTTGTAATTCGTGCACTACCCTTGTCAAGGTTTTTACTCTTCCTTTTATCATTTTGGTCCACACCTCTGATTTATGGCTAAGGCTAGATCATATAATCTCTAAGACTTTGGAGATTACATAATTGCCACGTAAAATTCATCCAATGAAGTTATGAATCAATACTTCATCGGTTATTGTTGTTGGTATTCCCTGTTATCTATGGTGCGTATGACGTTGATGTTCGAGGTACAGATTGTGATGTTGAGGTGTGGGATGCGGATGTTGTTATTGGTGGTGGTGATGATACTGTTGGTGTTGCTGCCAGTGCTGCCACTGGTGCTTGTAATCTTTGCACCATGTTCTCCAAAGCCACTACCCGAGCGCGAAGCTCGTTGACTTCTTCTATTACACCGGGATGATTGTCAGTTCAGACGAGCGGATGAATAAGATCTAGAATTCTAGATAGCATATAATCATGATGAGATACTCTGGAAATGAGAGAGAAAATAGTATTAGGAACAGGTTCGCCGGTAAGTGCTTCAGATTCTTCGCTAAGAGGGGAATGTGCGGGATGGAAGGGATCACCTTCTTCTTGTCTCCAATGATTAAGTAGGCTACGAATCCATCCCCAATTCATCCTGTCACACCACCAAAATAGGGCCTAGGGTATTTGTGACTAATTATATCAAATCACAGTTGTATATACGAGAACGACTCTATATGAGACGTTTTGAATAAAACATTTATTAATAAAACAGCGGAAGCATTAAAAGTTTTACATCAAATTTAAACTGAAATAATAATAATAGTCTTAATGCAAAGTAAATGTAATGAAATGAAGACTCCATGTAGCAGCATTCAATTCATCAGGTAGCAATCATGGCAATCATCTTATTCGTCAACTGAGACAAAACATGCTTAAAGTGTCAACCAAAAAGGTTGGTGAGTTCATTAGTTTATCAAAATCAATCATTTTCGTTATAATAATAGGCCACAAGATTTCAGTTTCATAAATATCCGTACACTAGCAAGTGTATAAAAGCATTCTATAAGTTGTAGGCACCCGGTAACAAGCCTTAACGTTCATGTTTTACCCTCTGAAAGTACACCGAATCCGTTGTGTTATATAAACCTCGAAGTACTAAAGCATCCCATAGTCAGGATAGGGTTGTCAGGCCCAATAGATCTATCTTTAGGATTCGCGCCTACCGTACATAGACAGGTAGTTTAATGTTACCAAGCTAAGGGTATATTTCTGGTTTAAACCCACATAGAATTAGTTTTAGTACTTGTGCATATTTCGTAAAACATTTATAAAACAACGCATGTATTCTCAGCCCAAAAATATATATAAAAAGGGAGTAATGAAACTCACCTTAAATAGCAGTTGAAGTATTCCACGCAAGAAAGGAAAGTAAAGCAAGTAAGTGACCGAGATATCAACTAGAAGTAGTTCTTAAGAGAGAAATGAGATATTAAGGTGTAAGTTTGAAATGAGAAATGTATGTGGTATTTATAGTTGAAAATGTTAGGTAAAAAAAAATTAAAATAAAATAAGTAAATCTTAAAAGTTAAAATAAGAAAAAGTATTTTGTATTTTTATTAAAAGTAAATCTTAAAAGTTAAAATAAGAAAAAGTAGTTTGTATTTTTATTAAAAGTAAAATCTTAAAAGTTAAAATAAGAAAAAGTAGTTTGTCTTTTTATTAAAAGTAAAATCTTAAAAGTTAAAATAAGAAAAAATAGTTTGTATTTTTATTAAAAGTAAATCTTAAAAGTTAAAATAAGAAAAAGTAGTTTGTATTTTTATTAAAAGTAAATCTTAAAAGTTAAAATAAGAAAAAGTAGTTTGTATTTTTATTAAAAGTAAATCTTAAAGGTTAAAATAAGAAAAAGTAGTTTGTATTTTTATTAAAAGTAAATCTTAAAAGAAAAGTAGTTTGTATTTTTATTAAAAGTAAATCTTAAAAGAAAAAGTAGTTTGTATTTTTATATTTATTTATTAAAAGTAGATATAGTTTTTATTTTTATTTTGTATAAAATTCTAAAAAAAAATTGTTTAATATATTTCTAAACATTTTATTTCTATATTTGTTTAATTATTAAATACGAATTTTATATAAAAATTATTATTATATTTAGTTTTTATAAAAATTAAAATTTATGATTATTAATTTATAGTTTTTATTAGTTTTATAAATGTTATAATATTATTTATTATTTAGTTAATTATATATTCTATTAACTAAATAACAAAAGTAATATAAATATTATATATATATTCATTGATGTAATTATGTTATATTATATATCATAATCTTATTTATAATATTTATAATTATATTATTTATTTTAAGCGTACGTTTATTCGGTCAACGTTAAATTTATTCGTATATAACAACTCTAGGTATTTTAGTAAAATCGGAAGTCGAAAAGTGAGGGTTGTTATAGTACCTACCCGTTAAAAGAAATTTCGCCCTGAAATTTAGTTTTTGCCATCAATCGGCGTTGTTCGTACCTAGACGAGGATATTTACGTTTTATCTGGTCTTCACGTTCCCAGGTAGGTTCGGGGCCTTTCGTGAATTCTAACGGATAGAATATTGTTCTGTTTCATGCATTTAAATAATACGAACCCTAATTTCTTACAGGTTCTTCTATAAAGTGCATTTTATCATTAATGCGGAGGTTATCTAAAGGATTAATAAGAGTGTCATTTGACTAGGTTATCCTCAAAAGGGATGATGGTGTTATACGAGCATTTTAGTAAACTGAACACATGAAATGTGTTATAAATAGTATTGAGCTTATTTAAAACTTTGAGTGTTTATGTCACAATATTAGGGTAGAAAAAAAACAGAGAGTAGTTCATGAAAATTATAGTCATGAAGTTTGATAGAGATCATCATTGTTTACAACAAGAATATTGTAATGATGAATATAAGTTGAAAAAATAAAGTTTTATCACTACTGAATAATATGGATAAAACGATTTGATTATAGGAAGCGTATAAACGAAGCTATTATAAAAGAGTGAATGAGAAATTAAATGTTCGCCTTAACTTTTGACGTAGTCACGATTGATTTCCGGAATTCAAGGGATTAAAGGAAATCTTCGTAATCCATAAGATTTGATTCTCCGGTAATTAAGGAATTTGAAATTTTCTTTGATTAAATGAGGTGAATTGCTTCAATTGCTGTGTTTGGAATTTTGCTATAAATTAGCTTCTTCCGTTTCATTATCTTCACCACTTCTATACTGTCTTCCTCAATTCATACTTCCAAAGATTGTGAGAATGCTCCATCCAGTTCTTATCCTGGATATTTTTCTGACTATCATTTCAGTCATTCTTCTTTTTCATTTACCACCAGAGGAATTTGTTTTCTTCTACTATTACTTTGGGGTTATAGTGTTTTTAATTCTCCCATGTCTTTACGTTGCAATACGTATTGATATACACGGTTTGTAATTTCGGTATCGTTATCGGGCTACATATTTTCCCTTATATGTCGGAGCTCTTTGCCTTTTTATTCTCCTCTCGACTCTAAGTAAAGCGAGTAATGGTCCAGAATTTGTAGGTATGAAGTTTTGAATGGACCTACTATTCTAAGCGTAATATCACGATTTGATTTGGTAAATTACCAGAATTACTGAGGATAGAACTATCAAAAATATATTTTCTTGATATGTTCAGAGATTAAGTAGAATGTAAGAGTCGTGTAACATGACAAATGATGATTATAAAGTCTATGAATCATCATCTTCCATTAAAAATTTAGCATGACTTACTGTAATATAATCACGTTGGCCTGACATCATTATATTATACTAACTCATGCTTCAATTCTCAACACTACTTCAAATCATTCAAAATTTGAATTTAAATTTTACGGAATATAGAAACTTAAACAGTTTTCCTTTATGATGTAATAAATATATTGCAAAGAGATAATTAATTGCGGACAAGAATCGTTATGAAGATATCTTTAGAAATATCGAGGATATTTATAACGAAAGATACGATGATATTTTAGAATTTCTAAAATCGATGGATAATGAAGAAATTCTTCTGTAAGGATTTAGAATGCGTAAAAAGATCTTCTGTGATTTCCTTCAGAAATCGAATCATCTAGATTCTTTGGTTATAGGTTTAGTCCTTGGGATTTGTCCTTGGTCTCCTTCATGTTTTGCTCAATCCATCTTTCAATACCAGATTTTCTTTTGAGCTTTTCCAACACACAATTCTTTATTATCAAGCTTCTGATCATTAAGGCCATCTACAGCTTTTGCTGCTTCATTAGCATTCTCAAGGTTAACTGATCTGAATCATTGATTATTAATCCGATATGTTTTCAAGGATTTTGAAGAATGTACAATGTAATATATTAATGTGAATGTTAGATATTTCTTGGGTATTACCTACCCGTTAAAATATTTTCACAATCAACAGTTTGTACAAAAGAATTTTTAAATACAATTTTTATGAAAATATACATACATATATATTTTCTTCAGATGTAATTATGGATTTAATAAGTTAATATAATATTAAACTCATTTGATTTACGGTTGAAACGAGAATAAATAATCTCCAAAACTTTAGAGATTACATAATCGTCGCGGAATATTTCTTTAATGAATTTATGAATCAATACTTCATCGTTCATTGTTATTAATATACCTCAGTGTATGATGTTGATGCTCGTGGATTTCTTGTGAAATTCATAAGGCACAAATGATGTTTTCAAGAAATTTTCGAGTACATCGAAAATAGGAGTGTAAAATCACACATGCATTTGAATAATACACTTAGTTTATTATGAAATGGAGTTTATTGTACTGAAGAAGTGATTAATGATTGTTAAGTCATTAACGAAGGATGTACATCATAGCGTATTAGTGATATGAATTAACCAAGTAGTACATACTAGTTAAGATTCACACGTAATAGTTTAGTACGAAAAGATTTATTATTGTTCCAAACCATATATATATAAAGTATACATATATAATTCTTCAGGAAGAATGAGTCAATACATCTTAACTCATTATTACTAATATTCCTTAGTATCTATGGGCGTATGATGTCGATGTTTGAGGTACCGATTATGATGTTGAGACGTGGGATGCTGATGTTGTTGTTGGTGAAGCTGATGCTGTTGGTGGTGATGCTGATAGTACTGGTGGTGCTGGTGCTGCTGTTGGTGCTGCTTGTGGTACTTGGTTAGTAAGTGTGAGCCTAGCTACCAAATCGCGCACTATTTCCTCCAGGGTTTCTACTTTACGCTCGAGTCTATGGATTTGTTCTACCCATTCCTCTGTAAGGTTTGTCAATTCTTGATATTTAGTTTGAAGTCTTCTAACTTCTTCTAATAACCCTTTCTGGTTAGAATTCGGGAGTAGAGGACGAATATTGTCATTGGTTACATCGAGTCGACCTTCGAGGCAGAAAATCCTTGCGAAAAGAGTGAAAACGGTATTGCGAACAGGTTCGCCGGTAAGTGGATCGAGTACTTCAATGTTTGGTGGTAAGTTTGGCTCGTGATAAGGAGTACCTTCTTCATTTCTCCATAGGGTGAGTATTTCGCGAACCCATCCCCATTTTCTAAAGAAATCACGGTAATTGATCGGTGGGTGTGCTCCTGTCACGCTATCTTTGGAGCTAGAAGAACTTGAGGAATCAGGTTAGAAATCCATATTATGTGTTTGGAATAGGGTTTGATATGAAATGGGTGTTGAATATTGAATGATATATTCGTCTCCTTGAATACGTATATATAGCAGAAAGATTTCCGTAATTTACGAAGGAAATTTAGGATAAGTGTTAGACAAGGTCTATTGGGAATAGATATGCTAAGATATGATTTGTCTATACTCCAATAATGGCAGTATGACGTGTCGAGATTATAAAATGATAAGTATGTAATCTAATAATCTTTCGATTAAAGACTTTCAATTCGTATACTGTGATAACCCAATGACATTTCCTGGTTCGCAAACCGATGCATAAAGGCATAAGGCATATAGGTACGTGATATAACAGGGAGTTATATACGTTTGAGTATGAATTATAGGAGTTTCAAAAATCTTGGATAATATTTCATGTAATACATATGTAATACACAAAACCAAGATAGATGACTAAGTGAGTTGTTCTTAATAAGTTCACCACTTATTAAGTGCGTAAGTGACTAAGTGTTGTATGATCACTATAGTCAGGTTTGATATTGTGCACCATACCCGAACATCTATGCCACCGCCGAGTCACTTGAATGATCAATTGTTACCGGTTGGCCCAGGAATTCTCGACCAAAATCTAAGTTTGGCATTCGAAATCCACAAGCGTCCCATAGTGGTACCAAGGATCACCCTAGGCCTTAAGTAGCATTGACGTTTGAGTAATTTCACATTATCGTGTATGTTATAATCTTAAGATTTAAGTATAGTTTCTAAGGTATAGTGTAGCATTTATCAATTAAAGGCAACAATTAAAGGCACTATGGTCAAGGAAAGTTGTAGTCCTACATTGCTAAGGTACCTAATTGTATAAGGCACACATAAAATGCAATCCTGGTTCTCTACAACAACCTGCTCTGATACCAATCTGTCACACCCCCAAAATAGGGCCTAGGGTATTTGTGACTAATTATATCAAATCACAGTTGTATATACGAGAACGACTCTATATGAGACGTTTTGAATAAAACATTTATTAATAAAACAGCGGAAGCATTAAAAGTTTTACATCAAATTTAAACTGAAATAATAATAATAGTCTTAATGCAAAGTAAATGTAATGAAATGAAGACTCCACGTAGCAGCATTCAATTCATCAGGTAGCAATCATGGCAATCATCTTATTCGTCAACTGAGACAAAACATGCTTAAAGTGTCAACCAAAAAGGTTGGTGAGTTCATTAGTTTATCAAAATCAATCATTTTCGTTATAATAATAGGCCACAAGATTTCAGTTTCATAAATATCCGTACACTAGCAAGTGTATAAAAGCATTCTATAAGTTGTAGGCACCCGGTAACAAGCCTTAACGTTCATGTTTTACCCTCTGAAAGTACACCGAATCCGTTGTGTTATATAAACCTCGAAGTACTAAAGCATCCCATAGTCAGGATAGGGTTGTCAGGCCCAATAGATCTATCTTTAGGATTCGCGCCTACCGTACATAGACAGGTAGTTTAATGTTACCAAGCTAAGGGTATATTTCTGGTTTAAACCCACATAGAATTAGTTTTAGTACTTGTGCATATTTCGTAAAACATTTATAAAACAACGCATTATTCTCAGCCCAAAAATATATATAAAAAGGGAGTAATGAAACTCACCTTAAATAGCAGTTGAAGTATTCCACGCAAGAAAGGAAAGTAAAACAAGTAAGTGACCGAGATATCAACTAGAAGTAGTTCTTAAGAGAGAAATGAGATATTAAGGTGTAAGTTTGAAATGAGAAATGTATGTGGTATTTATAGTTGAAAATGTTAGGTAAAAAAAAATTAAAATAAAATAAGTAAATCTTAAAAGTTAAAATAAGAAAAAGTATTTTGTATTTTTATTAAAAGTAAATCTTAAAAGTTAAAATAAGAAAAAGTAGTTTGTATTTTTATTAAAAGTAAAATTTTAAAAGTTAAAATAAGAAAAAGTAGTTTGTCTTTTTATTAAAAGTAAAATCTTAAAAGTTAAAATAAGAAAAAATAGTTTGTATTTTTATTAAAAGTAAATCTTAAAAGTTAAAATAAGAAAAAGTAGTTTGTATTTTTATTAAAAGTAAATCTTAAAAGTTAAAATAAGAAAAAGTAGTTTGTATTTTTATTAAAAGTAAATCTTAAAAGTTAAAATAAGAAAAAGTAGTTTGTATTTTTATTAAAAGTAAATCTTAAAAGAAAAGTAGTTTGTATTTTTATTAAAAGTAAATCTTAAAAGAAAAAGTAGTTTGTATTTTTGTATTTATTTATTAAAAGTAGATATAGTTTTTATTTTTATTTTGTATTAAATTCTAAAAAAAATTGTTTAATATATTTCTAAACATTTTATTTCTATATTTGTTTAATTATTAAATACGAATTTTATATAAAAATTATTATTATATTTAGTTTTTATAAAAAATAAAATTTATGATTATTAATTTATAGTTTTTATTAGTTTTATAAATGTTATAATATTATTTATTATTTAGTTAATTATATATTCTATTAACTAAATAACAAAAGTAATATAAATATTATATATATATTCATTGATGTAATTATGTTATATTATATATCATAATCTTATTTATAATATTTATAATTATATTATTTATTTTAAGCGTACGTTTATTCGGTCAACGTTAAATTTATTCGTATATAACAACTCTAGGTATTTTAGTAAAATCGGAAGTCGAAAAGTGAGGGTTGTTATACATCCAGAATAGATGATGGCTGATTGGTTGATCCATTCCGGTTACACTGTCTTCGGAGTTCAGGTGAATATCCATATCGAAATAGCTATCGGAGTTTAAGGAATTAGAACTAGATACAGGATCCATCTTGTATAATTAGGAAGATGATTTTTGATATGAATCAGATTATAGAATTTAGATTGGTACTCTTCAATACATAATTTACATATGTATATATATAATACCAAAATTCCACAAATCACGGAGGAATTTCTGAAAGATGTCAGGTAAAGTTTAAAGTAACAGATATGCTAAGATATGAATTCGTCTGTACGCTATCTATGCAATAAATGCAGTAAGACGTGTCGAGACTGAATATGATAGGTAGATATTTTTTGACAGAAGATGGTAAGCAAAGCTTTTGACATGCATACCATGTTCAAGTCCCGACTTATTAATGTATCCTAACAACTACTAGGTCGAAGTCCAGACTCATTAATGCATCCTAATAACTACCAGTTAGACACACTAATGCAAGACCTGGTTCGCTAAGACCACCGCTCTGATACCACATGAGACGACCCGTCCTAATCCATGAGGACGAATACAATAACATATGGTTACATTGCGAGGTATTTGACCTCTATATGATACATTTTTACAAACATTGCATTCGTTTTAAAAGACAACCTTTCATTTCATCGAAAGTTGACAGGCATGCATACCACTTCATAATATTCAACTATAAATGACCTAATCTATCATTTGCTTAATCATAATCTTTATTGAACTCAATGACTTGAATGCAACGTCTTTTGAAATATGCCATGAATGACTCCAAGTAATATTCTTAAAATGAGCAAATGCAGAGCGAAAGATTTCTTTAATACCTGAGAATAAACATGCTTTCAAGTGTCAACCAAAAGATTGGTGAGTTCATTACTTTATTGTAATCAATCATTTCCATAATTTTAATAGACCACAAGATTTCCTTTATTCAATAATCATACACTCACAAGTGTTTAAAAATCATTCATACGGATTGAACACCTGGTAACCGACATTAACTTTAATGCATAGAATATCCCCAAAGACATATCGTCTGTATAATAATAATCTCGAAGTACTAAAGCATACCATTTTCCAGTATGGGGGGTGTTAGTGCCCGTAGATCTACCTTTAGTATTCGCGTCAATTAGGGTGTCTGTTCCCTAATTCTTAGGCTACCAAGCTAAAAGGGGGATATTCGATTTCGATAATACAACCATATAATGTAATTTTTGAGTACTTGTGTCTATTTTGTCAAACATTTATAAAACAGCGCATGTATTCTCACTCCCAAAAATATATATTGCAAAAGCATTTAAAAGGGGAGTAATGAAACTCACTAAACTGTATTTTGTAGTAAAAATACATATGACATCATTGAACAAGTGTAGGGTTGGCCTCGGATTCACGAACCTATATCATTTATATATATATATTAACACATATAATTGTAATCGTACAAATTTATATATATCTTATTATTAATTGTTATTTTATTAATTTATATATTAATAACTTAATTAGATATTTATTTTTATATGTTTTAAATGAATAATTAATATTCATTACAAAAATATTATTATAGTTATGTGTTATGTCTTAAATATATTTTTATATAGAAAAATCTTTATTTGATATATTAATAATTTTAATAATACTAATAATAATAATGACAAAATTAATACTAATTATGATATTACTAATAATTATGACATTACTAATATTAGAAATAATAATGATACTATATATATAATGATAAAAGTGATAATAATAAGGTTAATAGAAATAACAATGATTTTAATAATGATTTTAATACTATGTGGTATTATAATAATAATTTTAATAATTTCTTTAAATCATAATCTAATTAAAGTTTTAACTTATTCATTTTCATAATAATATTTATATTCAAGATTTCTATGATTATAATCTTAACAATATCATTAAAACTTTTATATTCATAGTTATAACAATCAAAATCTTCGTGTTTAATTCCTAAGCTAATGACTAAAGTTCCTATAACATAAATTCGTAATCTTAAACATAATAATAATAGTAATACTTATATTAATAATAGTCTGATAAAATTAATAATAATGATAATGATAATAATATTTAGTGATAATACTAGTAATGATAATGATAATGATAATAATATTAGTAATAATAACAATTATATTATTAATCTTAGTATATATAATCAATTTTCATTACTAATAATAGCAATAACAATAGCAATAATAATAATAATAATAATAATAATAATAATAATAATAATAACAATAACAATAATAATAATAATAATAATAATAATAATAATAATAATAATAATAATAATAATAATAATAATAATAATAATAATAATAATAATAATAATAATAATAATAACAATAATAATAATAAAAATAATAATAATTTTTAAAATTGAAAACTACCTCAATTAAGCCTTTATAAAAAAAATGCACCAAGCCGGGGCTCGAACCCGAGACCTCTCGCTCACCCACATACACCCTAACCATCGATCCATCTGATTCTTTCTGATTAAACTCCCATATTATTTATTTTTAACCCATATTCACTGTTTCTCTTTTTCTTCTTTTATACGTCGACCAGAGCACAATTCCAAACAATGAATCAATTACAAAACAATTTTAGGATCTTCAAACTAATTAAAATCATCAATAATTAGTGATTGTATTATTAGAAAACGAGAAAGAATAAAAAAGAAAAAAAATAAAAATTTTAAACCTGCTGTATGTCGCGGAATAAAAAAAACTAAATCCTCAATCTTGATTTTAAGAACGTTATAGATCCAAGTTTCTACATGAATTAGGTTCTAAATACATCCTATAAACTTTCAAAATCATCAATTAAACTTGAATTATAACAGAAATTTCGAATTTGATCGGAGAACAATCTGTTGACTTTTATTTCATAAACTTTGACTCGAAAATTTGAATTTGATTTGACAAATTAGAACTTGAGAATTTGAGAAAACATTCATGACGTGATTTAAAACACTTCTGCATTTTTAGAATTTTAAAATGGATTCGAATTCGAATTATGAACAAAAAGTGGAGTGTACAGGGCAGTCGACTGGTTCGTCGATTCTTTTGGGTTTTTAAATCCGATTTGCAGTAATAATAATAATTAGCATTATATAATAACGATATAGATGATGGTAATCGATTGGTTGATTGCAGCAGACAAGATAATATCGATTTGCGTTTACTAGTGAGATTTTGGAAGACAGAAGTTCACGAGTAGCACATAATATCAGAAAAAAATTAAATGAAACTGATAAAGATAATGACGCGTATAAATCTGTATCTGTATTTAATTTATACGGATTAATTTATATTAATAAATATAATACCATTAATATTATTAATAATAATAATAATAATACTAATATTACAATAATAATAACATTAATAATAATAATAACACTAATACTAACAATAATAACGATATAAATAATTAAAAGTATTGATAATATTAACTATAAAATTTATAATAATAATATTATTATAAATAATAATAATACTAATTATAATAATACTAATAATAATATTAATAATAATAATAATATTAGTAATAATAATTCTATAACAACTTATATATATTAAATTCGTATCTATAAATTATATATTTAAAATAATATTAATAACGTTAGTATTGATATTAATATTAAAAGTAATTAATAACACTATTATTACAATAACTATATTTATAATTAAATTTAATATATTTGTTTTATATATTATTGATTATGTAATATAACTATATAATACATTACATAATAACTTATATTGAGTATTAAATTTTATTTTATATACTTTAACATATATTAAATTTCCAATTTCTATATATGTACTTACATTTATATATATATATATATATATATATATATATATATATATATATATATATATATATATATATATATTCTTATTTACAAACAATTGTTTGTGAATCGTCAGGTAAGGTCCAATGGATAGTTAAGTGCATGATATTAACTTAATATACAATGTCAATTTACTTAACTTGTCGATATTCATCATATAAGTTATATATATATATTCATAATTTCACTTTTACATTAAATAATATGAAAGTTAAATAGTTACCTTATCAGAAGTCACGAGTAAATTATTGTAACGCATGTATTGAAAATCAAACAGGAGTCTCCACTAACTTTTGTCTAACTCTCGTTAATTGACACTTTATTCTCACTAGAAGATCAATTTACCATTTCTTCCGAATATTGTTAAAAAGGAAAGATTTCTTAAATCTACGTGGACCTCACAATAGAGACATATAATAATATCAGGATACTTATGGAATTGTTAAATGCTAACAAAAGTATATGTTAATTAAATCGTTTGATATTATCTTTTAATTCCGTCGACAAATATATTCAACATATATTGAAACAAATACGTTTATTGTAAAATTTTATATTTAATACTTTGTTAACGTTTTCAAGTTATAACACACACACACACACACACACACACACACACACACACACACATATATATATATATATATATATATATATATATATATATATATATATATATATATATATATATATATATATATATATATATATATCCATTTGTTTGGTCGAGGTTAATTGAATACATGAACATAGTTCAAAATTTTTGAGATTCAACATAACAGACTTTGCTTATCGTGTCGAAAACAAATAAAGATTAAGTTTAAATTTGGTCGGAAATTTTCGGGTCGTCACATAATTCGTTACTTATTTTCAGTTGTCACATTTATTTCAGATCTGGAATATTTTTCAGTTCTTGTGGTGTTTGGTACAATATTTACTTATTAGTACGATATTTTAGTTAGGTTTGATTATAAACACATTAGGAATCTTTTGATTGATTTTTTTGCCGCGTAAGGTTGTTTCCGGTAGTGAACAAGGGGAATGCACGAGAAAGGGGAGCTCTATTCTCTTGGTTTGAGTTCCTTTCGCGGATAGGTGAAACTAAATGATTGCGTGCTGTAGTTTCAGTCATAGGTGGTGGAGGTGTGGTGTTTTCCGGTGGGCGAATGATGGTCACTGGTTGTGAAGGTGGTGTTGGCAGGAGGTTAATAGTGGTGGTTTGGTGGCAGGAGGTTGGTAATAGTGTGGTGGCAAGACCCTTTGTTCACTCTCATACCAAATTCAGTCTTTCATATTCATAATAGTAAGAATATTAAAAAGGAAGAAAAAAGAAGGGGAGGGGGGCTACAGTATAACAGTAAGAAGGGGTTAGGTGGCGGGTCACTATTATGGCTCTAATACACCAATTAGTATATATATAAATGATAGAGAGGTGATACTCGCATCACATTTTATCCATATATATCTAATTATCTATTATACTCTTAATTATATTTACAATTACAATAATAATGTAAGTTTAACTCTCTAGATTAATTTAGATACATAACTGTAAGTTAATGAGACAAAAATGTACATGAATCAAAAAATGGTGTGTGAGAATCACCTTTCAATAATAATTAGTAGTACTTCATAGTTGAAATGATTATTTCAGAAAAATCTACTCTATTACATAACTATATTATAAATTTTTTATTATGTCAATGATTAACAGGTTAATTTCACATATTCATTCAAAAATATGTCAAATAGTTTATCAATTCCATTCGAAACATTTGAACCATTCAAATTATGAACCATTCAATGCTTTATTATTCAGTTTTGTCAAACGCATCTAACTATCATTATATATCCAAAAGGTCATAGGTTACGAGTGTTATAGACAGGGACGATTTTATGAAGGGACAAGCGGGGGTAGCCGCCCCCAGTGGATTTGCAATTTTCAATGTAAAATTTTGGATTTTTCGACTTTGCCCCCGGTGTATTTTTTTTTTTTTGCCCCAAAACTTAAATATTTTTCCCCAAAACCTTCAAATTTTACTCAAAAAAAAAATTTTACCCCAAAACCTTCACATTTTAGCAATAAACCTTCAAAATTTGCCCCAAAACTTCATAATTTGCCTAAAAACCTCCATTTTTTATCCCAAAAACCTTCATATTTTGCCAAAAAAATTGCTACGGTTTTAAATTTTTGTTTGACCCCAGTAAAAAAAAATTCTGGTACCGACACTGATTATAGATCAATGACCATACGATTTAACTTTAATTGCCCATTTAACTAACAACCCAAACAAACATTAACATTGAAACAAACACAGAAAGAAAAAAAAATGAATAAATAAAGCATCTAACCACTTGCGTTGATGCCCATCTTAACTGAATAGCTTCCCCAAATAATCAAACATCGAGAAATTAATTAAAAGTGAAAATATGTGAAATCTGATGAAACCGATATCCACTAAAAAAAACTTCTCCATCTTCCCCATCAAAACACCTAAAGGGCGGACGCCGGACACCAGACATAGAAGACGATTAAGTTGTCTAGCACCCAACAATGAAAATGCCAAACAAATAAGAACATCTATTAGTAAACACCAACTCGCTCGTGATCTTAAGAGGATGACCACCGCAAAGACAAATAGATCAAAGAATGTACGACACCATTGAAAAAGGGTACAAACCTCTTAAACAAGAAATTGTTGGAAACAAGACCGTGTACAGAATACCAAAAATAGTGTGTGCGATGAAATGGAAAAGAGAATAACAAGTGATCATGCAGCCAAGATCCATAAGGAAGGTTGTTGGTCCCAAACAAACAACATGAACATGTAGAGGTGAGTGGTTACAATCTTATCTTATTCAAATATAAATCATTTAAAACTAAACTTTAACCGGTTAAAACAATTACATGGACTGGTATTATATGTAACCACACCTCGATTTGTGGGTTGAGGTCTTATATTTATAAAATTCACGTGATCTCTGGGTATTCCCTATTAACGATCATACAAAAACACTTTTTACTTTAGTAGACAGTTAGATAAAGCATACACGAATTTTCAGAAGCTCGTCTTCTCTTTATTCGCTTTTGTAGATAAACTAAGAGCACCAGGAGTGGGAGCTCGTCTCCCCTTAGTCGCCTACCCCGTCGCAAGTCACCTCACTCGCCAACCATGTTGCGAGTTTGCGTCCCGGCATGGTCAGTCGCATAGGCGACGAGGTTGGTTCGGTTTAATAAAAAAAAAAATTAAATAAACATGCCAACGGCTCTTTTCCTACCGTTGGGATCTTTATTTTTATTTTTTTCTTTTTCAAATCTATATATATACACAACACATATACAAACACAAACACAGATCATTTTACATCCATTTTACTTAACATATACTCACACAATCAAATCCAAATTCTATCATCAAAATAAAAATATTTCTTTAAAAATGAGTAGTTCCGACAAAGAAAGTTTGGTGAACGCAATGAAAAGTATATTTGTTGACGCAAAAAGGAAATACTTTACAAAGAAACAATATGCAGCTCGTAAAGACGTTGAGAGAACATTTGGAATTTTGCAAGGTCGTTGGGGTATTTTAAGACAACCTGCTAGGGCATATAGCGTAAACAAAATCAAAAGAATCATGTATGGTTGCATCATATTGCACAACATGATAATTGAAGACAATGGTTTTAACATCGCTGAAAATAAATCTTACTACTTGCCTGTCAACAACATACAAAGATCAACTTGGTAGAAAGGTGTGATGTATATGCCGAGAAGACAAAAGAGCTGCGTGACAAAGACGAGCATGAGTATCTTCGACATACTCAAGTTTCGCATCTATGGCATAATCGCGAGGACGAAATAGTTAACGAATTGTAACTTTTTAATTGCGATAACGTATTGTTTTTTTTTTAATTTTTAGGAATCGTATGTTTTTTAATTATTAGGAAATGTAATGTTTTATTTTTTATTTTTAATGAAAGTTACTTCCATTTATGTTAATTTTTATAATTTTATCAATATATGTTATATTTAAAATTATTAAAATAATAATAAAAATATAAACTGACATTTCCAACTGACATAGGTCACCACTCCCCACTTTTTCTGACTCAGCAAGTCAGGCCTGACATGCCAAGTGACATCAGTCACCACTCCCAGTGTTCTAAGAACATTTAAAAAAGTACAAGAGTCATTTCACGACTTGTTGCATAAAGTACTCTGAACATTGACATGATACAGTTTGAAAAAGTTAGCATTCAAACAATAGTAACTACAGGCGTTGTATGATCTAAATTTTTCGTATTGATATTTTGTATTAACCCTTTGTCATCGCTGACACTTAAGCTTCTCTGTTCAACTTAGTATTCGACTTTGTTGAATAGAATACTTGTTTGAGTAGGTGGTATAGGAAATAAACTATGTATGTGGTGCAAAAGATGTGATTTTAGCATGATCCAACTTCATTTTAGTTGATTGGATTGCTAAGTTGAAAGTGATCGAACTATTGAAACGCTACACGAATTTGGGGAGTGTGGGATACACGTTCGTAAAGTGTGAAATAGTTTGAGGTTATGTTAGTGAGCTTGAAAATAATGTTTGGAGCATTAGAAATGCGAAACGCGACTTGAAAGGCTAAACATGCTTGAAAATAAGCTTAAAAAACTTTTTTGGTGTGCAGTAGCTTTAAGCCGCGGCGCGGCTCTTGGGCTCGCGGCGCAGCTTAAAGGGTGAAATTGGGGCCGAGAGTTTTGCTTATTTTAGGTGTTTGGTTCTTTGTTAAGCCGCGGCGCGGGTCTTTTGGCCGCTGCGTGGCTTAACACATGGTCGCTCAAAAGGTGTCATTTTAACCCAAAAGGCACATTTAAACTCCAAACGTTTTGAGATTGTTTCAGGCATTTAATTGCGGGTTTTCATGTTTTTAGAGCATTTTAAGTCTAAATACATGAATATTAACTTCCAAGTCACTAATGGGTATGAATCAAAGGTTGTGACTTTTCATGAAACCTTTTGACCCGTTATAAATACACCCTTTGTGTATTTGAAAAAGGTTCCAAATTTTTAACCTTTTACACACACTTTCAACTCTAAACAATTAGAAGATACATTTCTGCAATTGTTTGATTGTTTTCTTTTTGCCAAGACAACAATCTCATCTTTGTCTTATCCCAATCGAAACTTCGTGTAACCCGTGGCTAACAGGGTCGAAATATTCGATTAGGAAAGTGTTCACACGATTCAAAGATCAATCCGGAGTCGGTTCCGTTTCAGGCACGAAGGTTTACTTACAACCCCAATGATCATATATGTACACATGTATATGTATATTTTTAGTGCGAAAAGCTACTTAAAGGCAAAAGATGCAAGACAATTAAACCACTGTAAATGTTAATGAATGCGGTGAGATTGCGCGGAATATTAAAGAGTCCGTTGGATTCTCGCAGTATTTGTGCGGAATGCCTAAGTGCGTGCACATCTTACTTCCGCGTAAGTCTCTAACTTATAAATAGGGAGCTTGTCCTCTCATTTGAAGTTGTTGATTCTGGAAGAATTGCCCTAGTCATATTGATCTCTCTCGTGATTTTGCCGAGACTTGATCTTTGTTGGTTAAAGTAATTTACGAAGACCGGTACATGGTTGTTGATCGTTTAGCACTTAACGAAATATGACAATAAGGTCCCAAAATCCTAATCGACATCCATTGTACCCCCTCATTGCACTCAATCCTTGATTAGCCTTTACTGGAGAATCTAGGATTGATCAATTGGCACCATCCGTGGGACACGAATAGAATTGAAACGAGAAATTCACGTTCGTTTTAATCGAGCTATTAAACTTATTTTTTTTAATTCTAATCGTGTTATTTTCTTTGTTATATTGCAGGAAAACGTAATCTCCTTAACAAAAGTTGTAAATTAAGCAAAATGACGAAACAACAAAAGCTTTTAGCCACCAAAAATGCTGTGAATGTGGCAAATATGAATTTGAAGGTGCGTAAAATGTACAAATCTTTTTTGGCCAAAAGTTCAACTAAAGAACTTCAAAATGTGCAAGATGCGAAGATAGTAAGTACAATACACAAGAAGAAAGGGGTTAAAAGCGAATAGCGGTTGAAATGCTTGAAAAATGGCAACTTGCGCCATCACTTTTCCATTTGAGCAAAACCGCGATATGTCCGACAAGCCGTTAATCATATCATGCAAGGTCGCGAATACGGGAATAACAATTATGAAAATACATGTTGACACTGGCAGTAGCATAGATTTGATATATGAACAATGCTTTCGCCAATTACCAGAATGCATTAAGGCAAACCTGAAGGCAACCAGGATATCTCTGTCTGGTTTCGCGGGTGAATCTGCGTGGCCCATGGGGCAATTATCGCTAAAAATCGAGTTACGTGATGAAATAGATGTAAAATTGACAAGACAAGCGTAGTTAGATTTCTATGTTATACGATCTGCTTCGCGTTATAACATGCTGTTGGGAAGATCCGCATTGCGAAAGCTTGGCATAGTGCCATCTACGATACATGGAATGGTTAAATTCACTACTTGCAAAGGTGTGACAACAATAAACTCTATGGCTATGCAGTCAATTTGTGCGGCTATAAGCACTCAAGATGCAGTTGTTGGGCACAAAATTGCAGAAGATAACATGGTTGTTGTAAACTCTAGATATCCTGATCAAAAAATAAAAATTGGCACCGAGTTGGATGAGGAAATAAGAAAGAAGATTGTGCAATTGCTTGTTGCGTACATGGATGTGTTTGCTTGGAGTGAGCAAGATATGACTGAAGTTTCGCGTGACGTTGCAGAACATAGGTTAAATGCTAATACTGCGCTAAAGCCCAGTATGCAAAAGCGCAGAGGAATGGCTCCTGATCGCATGAAATGGTTATGTGCGGAAGTTACTAAGTTAGTTAATGCAGGCATTTTGCGTGAAGTAAAATATCAAACGTAGGTTGCAAACCCAGTATTGGTAAAAAAGCCTGACGGTTCGTGGAGGATGTGCATAGACTTTAAAGACATAAACAAAGCTTTTCCAAAGGACAATTATTCGCTGCCCAAAATAGATCTAAAAGTAGAGTCTCTGCACGCTTACCCTTATAATTTTTTTTAGACACCGCAAAAGGGTATCATCAAATCCCAATGGCGCAAGAAGACGAGGATAAAACCGCTTTCCATACGGGAAAAGGCATTTATTGCTACATTAAAATGCCTTTTGGACTCAAGAATACGGGAGCAACTTATCAGCGATTAATTGACAAGGAATTTGAAGGCTAAATAGGCCGTAACCTGGAAGCTTATGTTGATGATCTTGTCATAAAAAGCAAAACGCAAGAACAAATTTTGTTTGATATGGAAGAAACATTTGAAAGATTGTGCAAGATCAATATGAAATTGAATCCGTCTAAATGTAGCTTTGGAGAAAGAGAAGGCAAATTTCTAGGATATTATGTCACTGAGCAAGGCATCCAAGCCAATCCTAAGAAAATAACTGCAATTGAAAACATGACCGCGCCTAAGACTGTTAAAGAAGTGAAAAGTTTGACAGGAAAGATAACGGCTTTGACTAGGTTCTTGTCCAAAGCTGCGGAAAGACAATTGCCTTTTTTCCGCACACTCAAAGGATGCTTGAAGCAGAAAAACTTTGTATGGACTGAAGAGGCTGATAAAGCATTTCAAGAAATAAAGCAATTGCTTGCTATGCTGCCTACATTGATTGCGCCCGTAGATGGTGAAATATTATATCTTTATATTTCGATTGCGAATGATGCATTTGGTTCAGTGCTTGTTGCGGAGCGAAACAAAGTCCAGAAGCCAGTTACTTTGTTAGCAAGGTGCTTGGGGGAAGTGAAATAAATTACGCACCTATCAAAAAATTTATTTACGCGTTGGTTTTGGCATCAAGAAGGTTATGCAGATACTTTCAGGGTCATCCGATACATGTTTTAACTGACTTGCCAGTTAAACAAGTTTTGAGTACACCCGCGGTATCAGGAAGACTTGCCAAATGGGCAATCAAGTTAGGGGCATTTGAAATAACATATTTGCCGCGCACATCTGTAAAGGGCCAAGTTTTGGCAGATTACCTTGCAGAAATGAAGGGTGAGCTTGAAGTCATCCATGAAAGAACGCAATTAAAACCTCTTGATAATGCTAAAAACGAACATATATTTCATAGCATTATCCTTCTAGAAAGACAAGCTTTTAGTTGCAATTGTTCTATTTACAAGTGATTATCGTTTAAATAATAAAAGGTGAAGACAAAAGACAGATTTGACGATTTAAAGACGCAAATGACCAAAAAGCTCAAATGTACAAGATACAATCCAAGTGGTTCAATTTATTGATAAGAAACGTCTAAAAATTACAAGAGTACAAGCCGCGAAATGCAAAGTACAAGATTTCAAAGCGTACGAAAAGACGTTCGAAAATCCGGAACCGAGACATGAACCAACTATCAAGGCACGACTCAACGGACCTAAAATTACAAGTCAACTATGCACAAGAATATAATATAATATATATATAATTATATAAAATTATATATATTATATTATATATTAAATAAAACCGAGCAGCCCACGTTTTAATCGCTATATGACCAGGAGAAGGTGGCCATGCGATCGCATGGCCAGGAAGCACGTTTTCCATGCGATCGCATGGACCAAAAAGCTGGGTCAGGTGCTATAAATAGCAACGAATTCGATGAGTAAATGTACACCATATCAATCAATATTACTCTCTGATCTCTCAATATATTTATATTTAGATTTTATAATTATAATTTTAATATTAAGTTAATAATAATAAGGTTATTGTAGCGATTTTTTTAAGGTTTGTAAGTCGAAACTCTGTCCGTGTAACACTACGCGATAAATACTCATTGTAAGTTATGTTCAACCTTTTTAAACTAATGTCTCGTAGCTAAGTTATTATTATGTTTATTTAAGCCGAAGTAATCGTGATGTTGGACTAAATATTAAGACAGGGTTATTGGGCTTTGGACCATAATTGGGGTTTGGACAAAAGACCGACACTTGTGAAAATTGGACTATGGCTATTAATGGGCTTTATATTTGATTAATTAAATGATATCTTGTTAATTTAATATAGAGATTTACAACTTGACGTATTTATATATAATCACATACGCTTGATCGGATACGGTAGACGGGATATCTATAAATACTAATAATTGTTCATTTGACCGGATACGAGGATGGATTAATAGTCAATTTACTCATTAAAACATGGGTGGATTACATTCAAGGGTAATTGGTGGAATTGTTTATAGAGTATTAAAACCTTAGATTACACACAGTCGATAACTTGGTGTAATCATTAACAATGTATTAAAACCTTATTACGGTTTAAATCCCAATTAGTTGGAATATTTGACTTCGGGTATAAAGTTAATTTGGTGAAGACCCTCGCACTTTATAATTATGACCGATGGACTATTGTGGACAAAACCAGATGGACATATCAAATAATGCAGGATAAAGGACAATTAACCCATGGTAATAAATTAAAATCAACACGACAAACATCATGATTAAGAAAGTTTAAATAAGCATAATTCCTTTATTTTATATCTCATTGTACTTTTATTTATCGTCATTTTATTTATCGTACTTTAAATTATCTTACTTTTATTTATCGTCATTTACTTTACGCTTTTAAATTAAGTTATATTTATATTTAATATTTTGCATTAGGTTTTAACTGTGATATAAGACTTAAAATCGACAAACCGGTCATTAAACATTAAAACCCCCTTTTATAATAATAATAATACTTATATATATATATATATATATATATATATATACAAATATATATATACAAATATAGTTAAGAAAAATATAGTGTTAAAACATCTGTATCTGATAGTGCTCCAAATGAACATATATTTAGGCGCAATATCCTTCCAATATGTAAAGTTTTTAGTTTCAATTGTTCTATTTTTATGTAATAATCGTTTAAATAAATAAGTGCGAAAACAAAAGAAGAAAATGAAGATTTGAAGACGCAAACGTCCAAAATGCTCAAACGTACAAGTTAAACTCCAAGTGGTTCAATTTATTGATGATCAACATCTAAATATTGACAAGAGTACAAGTTGCGAAACGTAAAGTACAAGATATTAAAGCATATGAAAAGACGTTCGAGAAACCGGAACCGAGACATAAACCGGGCGTAAATGTACGAGACAACAGAGCGAAAATTACAAGTCAACTATGCACAAGAATATAATATAATATATATATATATATATATATATATATATATATATATATATATATATATATATATTTAATATAAATTATATATATTATATATATATATATAATAATATGTCGACAAGCAAGAAAACAAAAAATATGTGAGCTGGATCTGACGGCCATGCGATCGCATGGGAAATAGGCATAAAACCCATGCGAGTGCATGAGCCCAAGCGAGTGCATGAGATTTGCACTAAAACCCCATGCACTCGCATGGACATCAGAATCAGGAAATATGCCTATAAATACCAGGCTTCTGCTCGATGAAAAAACTACACCATCATATATCTCTTACTCTCTATATAATATATATATATATATATATATATATATATATATATATATATATATATATATATATATATATATATATATATATATATATATATATATATATATATATAATATAAATTAGTTTAGTTTTGTATTAGTTAGTTTGGGTAATGTAAAGGTTATTTTACGGGTTTTAAAGTCGGAACTCTGTCCCTGTAACACTACGCGATTAATAATCACTGTAAGCTAAATTCTTCCTTTTTAATTATGTATCGTACTTAAGTTATTATTATGTTTATTTAAGCCGAAGTAATCGTGATGTTGGACTAAATATTAAGACTGGGTTATTGGGCTTTGGACCATAATTGGGGTTTGGACAAAAGACCGACACTTGTAGAAATTGGACTATGGGCTATTAATGACTTTATATTTGTTTAACTGAATGATAGTTCGTTAATTTAATATAGAGATTTACAATTTGAGGTAATTATAAATAACCACATACACTCGATCGGATACGATGGGCGGGATATTTATAAATACTAATAATCGTTCATTTAACCGGACACGGGGATGGATTAATAGTCAATGGACTCATTAAAACAGGGGTGGATTACATACAAGGACACTTGGTGTAACTGTTAATAAAGTATTAAAACCTTGGATTGCACACAGTCGATAACCTGGTGTAATCATTAACAATGTATTAAAACCTTATTACAGTTTAAGTCCCCAATTAGTTAGAATATTTGACTTCTGGTATAAGGATAATTTGACGAGGACACTCGTACTTTATAATTATGACCGATTGACTATTATGGACAAAACCAGAAAGATATATCAAATAATCCAGGACAAAGGACAATTAACCCAGGCTAATAAATTAAAATCAAAACGTCAAACATCATGAGTACGGAAGTTTAAATAAGCATATTATATTTTATTTCATATTTCCTCGTACTTTTATTTATTGTTATTTTAATTATTGTTATTTATTTTATCGTTAGTTAAATATCGTCGTTTACTTTACGCTTCACTTAAAATATAAAATCGACAAACCAGTCATTAAACGATAAAACCCCCTTTTATAATAATAATAATTGTAATATATATATTTATATTTTGTACAAATATAGTTGTTTAAAATATAGTGTAAAATAAGTTGTCTTCCCATGGAACGAACCGGACTTACTAAAAACTATACTACTATACGACTAGGTACACTGCCTATAGTGTTGTAGCAAGGTTTAGGTATATCCCATCTGTAAATAAATAAATAAAACTTGTGTAAAATTGTATCGTATTTAATAGTATTTCGTATACACCGCTGCACACATCAAGTTTTTGGCGTCGCTGCCGAGGACTCGGCGAAACGCTATATTTTTAATTTATTTTTGTAAAAATATAATTAATAAAAAATATAAAACTTTAAAAAAGAAAAAAAATATAAAACACAAAAAAAAGAAAAAAAAATATATTTTAAGAGTTTGTTTAAAATATATAAAATTAAAAAGTATTTTTATTTTTATTTTTAGATTTTTAAAATATAAGTTTTTTTTATATTATATAAATATTTTATATAAATAAAAAAAAAATTAATTAAAATTAAATATTGGGCCGAACCCGTCGAAGCCCAAAATAATTTCTGGAATCTTGGGCCATGCGATCGCATGAGCCCAACACCATATAACCATGCGGTCGCATGGTTTGTGTGCTGACAGGAAACCTAGTACAGAATTAATTACGCGTTTAGGGTTATATTTTTTAATTATTATTATTATTAGGGTTTTAAATAATTAATATATATTTATATCTAGTTTTTTTATTATTATTTGTAATTTCAAATTTTATTTATTTGTATTAATTATATAGATTAATATTTTTATATTATAATAATATAAAAATAATATTTTTATAAAATTTGTATTTTTATCATTTAAGTTATAATTTGTATTTTTATCGTTTATTTCGTAATATTTGTCGTTCATAATTAGTTTTAAACTTAGTATTTGTCGTAGTTATTTTATATTTCTAGATTTTTAGGCTTTGCCGTAAAATCCCTTAAGTGCTTTTTCCTTAGAATAAGATTTAGGCGCTTTAGAATTTTGCGACGCAGTTTATAAATTATAGTACCTTTTAAGTTATTGCCATTTTGGATATAGAATTCCTTTTAAGTTTTAATACATTTATAAGCAAGTTTTAATTTTTAAATTTTAGACTTTTAAGTTTCGACGCTTTACTTTCTTATTATTATTTTTTGCGACTTTTTGTTTTTCAACATTTGTTTTTCGACCTCTTATTTTTTGACGCTCTTTTTCTTTTTCGTTTCTACGCGCTAGTTTTAGGACATAGAATTTTTAATCTATAAATTTCGACGAAAAATTATTGTAAGCGATTGAATTGATAGACACCAATTTTCTGGTTCGTAGTAATAGTTAGATTTGTTAGTGGCGAGTTGTGGGCTTCCGATTTAAAGGGTCCTGGCTACCTGCTGCATCTATTGGCTATTCGAAATGTGGTCAAAAGTAGAAAAGTCTATTAATTTGATAACTTATATAATTTTTAGTTTTATAACTAATAGGATAATTAGTAAATCCACCACATTGTAGCTAAAATTTGATAATAAGCGCATTATGGAAAATTTCGAAAATATTTTGAAAACATTCTGATAATGCTAAAAACAAACATATATTTCATAGCATTATCCCTCAAGAATGACAAGCTTTTAGTTGCAATTGTTTTATTTACAAGTGATATTCGTTTAAATAATAAAAGGTGAAGACAAAAGACAGATTCGACGAATTGAAGACGCAAATGACCAAAAAGCTAAAAAGTATAAAGTACAATCAAAGTGGTTCAAATTATTGATGAGAAACGTCTCAAAATTACAAGAGTACGAGCCGCAAAACGCAAAGTGCAAGATATTAAATAGTACGCAAGGACGTTCGAAAATTCGGAACCGGGACCAGAGTCAACTCTCAACGCTCGACGCAACGGACTAAAAATTACAAGTCAACTATGCACATGAATATAATATAATATATAATTAATTCTTAAAATTATTTATATATTATATTATTTAATAAAACCGTCGGCAAGAAGCAAACAATCGAATGTGAGCTGGAATCCCAGGCCATGCGATCGCATGGCGAGCAAGACCAATCTCCATGCGATCGCATGGAGCAAAAAGTGAGGCCACATTGCTATAAAAGGCGCAGTTTCAGTCGAATGTAAACACATCTTTTTCTCTTCTCTATCTATCAACGTATTTTATATATATATATATATATATATATATATATATATATATATATATATATATATATATATATATATATATATGTATGTATATTATAATTTTAATTTTAATTTTAATTTTAATAATAATAAGGGTATGTTAGCGAATGTTGTAAGGGTGTAAGTCGAAATTCTGTCCGTGTAACGCTACGCTATTATTAATCATTGTAAGTTATGTTCAACCTTTTTAAATTAATGTCTCGTAGCTAAGTTATTATTATGCTTATTTAAATTGAAGTAATCATGATGCTGGGCTAAATATTAAAGACGGGGTAATTGGGCTTTGTACCATAATTGGGGTTTGGACAAAAGAACGACACTTGTGGAAATTAGACTATGGGCTATTAATGGGCTTTATATTTGTTTAATTGAATGATAGTTCGTTAATTTAATATAAAGATTTACAATTGGACGTACCTATAAATAACCACATACACTCGATCGGACACGATGGGCGGGATATTTATAAGTACTAATAATCGTTCATTTAACCGGACACGGGAATGGATTAATAGTCAATGGACTTATTAAAACAGGGGTGAATTATATACAAGGAAAATTGGTGTAATTATAGTTTAAGTCCCTAATTAGTTGGAATATTTGACTTCGGATATAAGAATAATCTGACGAGGACACTCGCACTTTATATTTATGACTGATGGACTGTTATAGATAAAAACCAGACGGACATATTGAATAATCCAGGACAAAGGACAATTAACCCATGGTAATAAACTAAAATCAACACGTCAAACATCATGATTACGGAAGTTTAAATAAGCATAATTCCTTTATTTCATATTTAATTGCACTTTTAATTATCGCACTTTAATTTATTGTCATTTTAATTATCGTACTTTTTAATTATCGTACTTTTTAATTATCGTACTTTTTAATTATCGTACTTTTTAATTATCGTATTTAAGAGTTGTTTAAAATATATAAATTATAAAGTATTTTTATTTCTATTTTAGTTTTTTTTTAAATTTAAGTTTTTATTTATCTTATATAAATAATTTAAATAATTATAAAACATAAAATTAAAAATAGAAAAAAAAAATAAAAAAAATAAAAGAACTCGGCCCGGTACTGTAGCAGCCCAAATAATCTGGCCCGATTTTTTAATTCATGCGACCGCATGGATCCGTAGACCAAAACTCATGCGACCGCATGAAGGGTTCTGACACGCCCTACTGAACCTGGTAACAACAATAATTACGGTTATTACTAATTATTATTATTATAAACCCTAATTAGGGTTATATTTTATATTAATTAGTTTAGTTTATTTATTATTTGTATTTTAAGTTAAAATTAGTTTTATTAAATATACAAACTTATTACTTTTATAAAATAAATAATATAAAAATTGTATTTTTATAAAAATTGTATTTTTATAAACTTTAAGTTTTATTTTTATATTTTCGTATCTTTTTAGTCGTTTAATCATAAGTTGTATATTTTTCGCTCGTAATTAGTTTTCAATTTAGTATTTGCCGTAGTTATTTTTATTTCTAGATTTTTAGGATTTGCCGTAAAATCCCTTATGTGCTTTTTCTTTATACTAAGATTTAGGTGATTTAGAATTTTGCGACGCCGTTTTAAGATTTTAGTATTTTTTTTTTAAGTTATTTCCGTTTTGGATATAGTATTTCTTTTAAGCTTTAATACTTTTAGACGCAACTTTTAATTCTTAGTTTTTAGACTTTTAAGTTTCGACGCGCTAAGTTCTTTTTATTATTTTTTGACATTTTATTTTTCGACGCGCTCTTTTTCTTTCTTATTTCTCGACGCTCTAGTTTTTAGGACTTAGATTTGTTTTTCTATTTCTTCTCTAAAATTTCTTTAAAATTCAACGAAAAATTATTTTAAGCGGTTAAATTGATAGACATCTAAAATTTTCTGGTTCGTAGTAATAGTTGGATTTGTTAGTGGCGAGTTGTGGGCTTCCGATTTAAAGGGTCCTGGCTACCTGCTGCATCTATTGGCTATTCGAAATGTGAGCAATAGCAGAAAAGTCTATTAATTTGAAAACTTATATAATTTTTATTTTTATAACTAATAGGATATTCAGTGAATGCACCGAGCAAAACGTTCACCACCTTTTATACGTTCACCACCTATAACTCGATCAAGACATCTAGCAAATATTGTCGCCGTTGATTTTTCTTTAGAATCTTCATCTAGTCGACCAAGTACTCCAATTCAAATTTTCGATAATCCATTTTTTGAACCCGACCTCACAATTGAGAATTCGGAGGATATTCAGGGACAATTCAGAGATCCTGCCTCCGGAACCACCAATCATTCAAACATAGATTGTCGAGGAAGAAACCATTAAATCATAATCCCTTAGTGATTCAGCTTCAAAAAATTCAATCATGGAAAATCTAGAACCTTTAAGTATGGAAGACCGAATGAGAGCTAAACGCACTGGCCAAGGTCATTCAATTACTCAACCAGACATTAATGCGCCAGATTATGAAATCAAAGGACAAATCCTACACATGGTAACTAATCAATGCCAATTTAGTGGTGCGCCGAAGGAAGATCCAAACGAACATCTTCGTACCCTTAATAGGAGCTGTACTTTATTTAAAATAGGGGAAGTGGAGGATGAACAGATATATCTCATGTTATTTCCCTGGACTTTAAAGGGAGAAGCCAAAGATTGGTTGGAATCGTTACCTGAAGGGGCGATTGATACATGGGACGTTTTAGTTGAAAAATTTCTTAAACAATTCTTTCCGGTATCTAAAGCCGTGAGACTTCAAGGAGAAATTGTTACATTCACACAAAAGCCAAATGAAACTCTATATGAGGCATGGACAAGATATGGAAAGTTGTTAAGAGGATGTCCGCAACATGGTTTAGATACTTATCAAATAGTACAAATATTCTACCAAGGATGCGACATCACTACATGAAAAGACATCGATATAGCAGCTGGTGGTTCCATTATGAAGAAAACCGCAACTGAAGCTTACAAAATTATTGATAACACTGCTTCCCACTCACATGAGTGGCATCAAGAAAAAGATATTGTTAGATCATCTAAAGCAGCTAGAGCCGATTCTAACAATGACTTTGATTCCATTTCCGCAAAAATAGATGCTGTCGAGAGACGAATGGAAAAGATGACTAAAGATATTCACTCAATACGAATTAGTTGTGAGCAGTGTGGAGGACCACATTTAACAAAAGATTGTCTCAGTATTGAACAAACAATGGAACAAAGAGAGAATGTTTCATACATGAATCAAAGGCCTGGAAATAATTATCAGAATAATTATCAACCGTCAAGACCAATCTACAATCAAAATTAGAATTATAACCGAAATGTTTCATACAACAACCAACAAGGTCCTAGCAATCAATAAGTATCCAATAATACTTACAATCAGCAAAGACCTAATTTTCAAAACAAACCACCACAAACCGATGATAAAAAGCCAAATTTAGAAGATATGATGTCGAAGCTAGTTGAATCTCAAACTCAATTTTTTACATCTCAGAAACAAACGAATGAACAAAATGCTCAAGCATTTAGAAATCAACAAGCTTCTATTCAAAATTTGGAACAAGAAGTAAGTAACCTAGCAAGGTTGATAGGTGAAAGAAACCGGGAAGTTTACCTAGTGATACAAATGCTAACCCCCGGAATGAAACAGCTAAAGCCATTACCACAAGAAGTGGTATTACACTTAAACCACCTGAAATACCTGTAATTTCTAATGAAACTATTCCTACTCTGCAAAAACCACAACCTGAGCAAGAAAAGGAAAAAAAACCAGTAGTTGAAAAGGTTAATGAAGATAACACAGTTAAGGCTAAACCTTACGTTAAACCATACCAACCACCACTTCCTTACCCGAGTAAAATGAGAAAAGAGAGACTTGAACCCGACCAATCCAAATTCTTGGATATGTTTAAACAAATAAATGTCAATCTTCTTTTCATTGATGTGATTTCAGGAATGCCAAGATATGCTAAATTCTTGAAAGATCTAATCACAAATAGAAAGAAAATGGAAGAACTCTCGGCTGTTACTATGAATGCTAATTGTTCTGCAGTGCTATTGAATAAGATACCAGAAAAATTATATATTCCAGGAAGTTTCACAATTCCATGTTTTCTAGGTAGTCTTAGTTCAATAGAAGCATTAGCAGACTTAGGTGCTAGTATAAATCTAATGCCGTATTCACTATACGCTAAACTAGACCTTGGAGAATTGAAACCAACACGAATAAGCATACAACTAGCCGATCGATCAGTATAATATCCTAGAGGGATAATGGAAAACATGCTAGTTAAAGTTGGTACTTTAGTATTTCCAGTAGATTTTGTTATTCTGGACATGGAAGAAGATTCTCGAGTTCCTCTCATATTAGAAAGACCATTCTTAAACACGACTAAAGCAATAATAGACGTGTTTGGTAAGAAACTGACCCTAAGTATAGAGGACGAGAGTGTTACCTTTTCAGTTGATAGGGCCATGCAACAACCGCAATCTGCAGATGATACATGTTTTTACATTCAAACTATAGATTCACATGCAGAATTGTTAGAAGAATTTCCAGAATTACAAAGAACAGGAGAATGTTCTTTAGGAGAAAGAACTGAACCAATTGATGAAGCTGAAATGTTAGCCGCACTCATGGCTAATAGATATGAACCAACAACAGAAGAAATTCAAATGCTAAAAGAAGAAGACAGATATCGATACAAATCATCGATAGAAGAACCACCGACATTAGAGTTAAAGCCACTTCCAAACCATTTGGAATATGCTTATTTACATGGTGAATCTGAATTACCTATAATAATATCGTCTTCTCTTACGGAAAATGAAAAATCTCAACTCATTTCTGTGTTAAAAGCTCATAAACCAGCTATTGCATGGAAGATTCATGATATTAAAGGAATAAGTCCTTCGTATTGCACACATAAAATCCTTATGGAAGAAGGTAATAAAACGTATGTGCCACGCTAACGAAGACTAAATCATAATATGCAAGATATTGTTAAGAAAGAAATTATTAAACTGCTAGATGCAGGTTTAATTTATCCAATCTCTGATAGTCTATGGGTAAGCCCAGTTCAATGTGTACCTAAGAAGGGTGGCATGACTGTCATCACAAATGAGAAAAATGAGCTTATTCCTACTAGGACTGTAACAGGATGGCGTGTTTGTATTGATTATAGAAAATTAAATGACGCCACCAGAAAAGATCACTTTCCCTTACCTTTCATTGATCAAATGTTGGAAAGATTAGCCAGAAATAGTTACTATTGTTTTCTTGATGGTTTCTCCAGATATTTTCAAATTCCAATAGCACCCGAGGACCAAGAGAAAACCACGTTCACGTGCCCTTATGGTACTTTTGCTTACAAACACATGCCATTTGGACTTTGCAACGCCCCTGCAACCTTTCAAAGGTGCATGATGGCAATTTTTCACGATATGATAGAAGAATGCATGGAAGTTTTCATGGATGACTTTTCAGTCTTCGGTGATACTTTTGAAACATGTCTAGTTAATCTTGAACGAATGCTTATTAGATGCGAACAATCAAATCTAGTTCTTAATTGAGAGAAATGCCATTTCATGGATAAAGAAGGCATCGTTCTTGGCCATAAAATTTCAAAGGAAGGAATTGAAGTGGATAGAGCTAAAGTATATGTAATTGCTAAACTTCCACATCCCACCAATGTTAGAGGAGTTAGGAGTTTTCTAGGGCATGCCGGTTTTTACCGACGGTTCATAAAAGATTTTTCTAAAATTGCCACTCCTATGAATAAACTCCTAGAAAAGGATGCTCCATTCATCTTTTCAGATGAATGCATCAAATCTTTTAATATTCTTAAAGAAAAACTCACTAATGCGCCGATCATGATAACTCCAAATTGGAATCTACCATTTGAACTCATGTGCGATGCAAGTGATTTTTCAATGGGAGCCGTTTTTGGACAAAGGATTGAAAAACGATTTCAACCTATTTATTATGCTAGTAAGACGTTACAAGGAGAACAAACGAATTACACAACTACTGAAAAAGAACTCCTTGCTATTGTCTTTGCTTTTGACAAATTTAGTTCATATCTCGTTCTAGCTAAAACGGTGGTCTATACCGACCATTCTGCTCTTAGATACCTATTTTCAAAACAAGATGCTAAACCAAGATTAATCCGTTGGATCTTACTCTTACAAGAGTTCGATATTGAAATCCGAGATAAAAAGGGAGCAGAAAATCTCGCCGCTGATCATCTTTCTCGTCTTGAAAATCCTGAATTAGAAGTTCTAAATGAATCGGCCATACAAGATAACTTTCCTGATGAATATCTATTGAAGATAGATTATAATGAAATTCCATGATTTACAGACTATGCAAACTACTTAGTATGTGGATTCCTTGAAAAAGGATTGTCATACCAAAAACGAAAGAAATTCTTCAGTGATATAAAACACTATTTTTGGGAAGATCCATATTTGTTTAAAAGTTGTCCCGATGGAATAATACGTCGATGTGTATTCGGAGATGAAGCCAGTCAAATCTTAAACCATTGTCACACAGGACCAACAAGAGGGCATTATGGGCCCCAACTCACAGCAAGAAAAGTTTACGACGCTGGATTCTATTGGCCTACAATTTTCAAAGACGCACACCTTCTTTGCAAATCCTGTGATGCTTATCAAAGGGCTGGAAAAATAAGTCAACGTGATGAAATACCACAAAATGTCATTCAAGTATGTGAAGTATTTGACATTTGGGGTATTGACTTTATGGGTCCATTTCCAAAATCTCATAATAATCTCTACATTCTCGTTGCCATTGATTATGTATCTAAATGGGCGGAAGCACAAGCTCTCCCAACTAACGATGCACGAGTTGTAGTCAAATTCTTAAAATGTCTTTTTGCAAGGTTCGGAACACCGAAAGCTTTAATAAGTGATCGGGGTACTCATTTTTGTAATAATCAACTTGAGAAAGTTCTCAAAAGATATGGAGTAACTCATAAAATCTCAACCGCTTATCATCCACAAACAAGTGGACAAGTTGAAAATACCAACCGAGCATTAAAACGTATTCTAGAGAAAACCGTAGGATCAAATCCGAAGGAATGGTCAATGAAATTGGAGGATGCACTCTGGGCTTTTAGAACAGCCTACAAAACTCCAATTGGAACCACACCTTTTAGAGTCGTTTACGAAAAAGCATGTCATCTTCCAGTAGAAATTGAACACAAAGCATTTTGGGCTTTGAAGACATGTAACCTTAATTTACATGAAGCCGGACGTCTACGGTTAAGTCAACTAAACGAATTAGAAGAATTAAGACATGAATCATATGAAAATTCATTAATATATAAAGAAAGAACGAAGAAATGGCATGATAAAAGAATCAGAAGTTCAAAAGAATTAAAAGAAGGAGATAGTGTTCTTCTTTTCAATTCACGATTCAAGCTATTTCCTGAAAAATTGAAATCAAGATGGTCTGGACCATTCATAGTCAAAAGAGTTTTCCCATATGGAACAGTAGAATTAATAAATTCAAATGGGATTGAATTTAAAGTTAATGGTCACAGAGTTAAATATTACATAGATAGTCCAATGGAAGTTGAAGATGAAGTTAATCACAATTTCGACACCACAGCTAACTAAGTGTGGGAAGGTTCGAATCTTTTTAGGGTAATATAAATTTCTGTTAGAGTTAGATATTCTGTTTTTGTGTAGTTTTCGAGAATGGAATCCGAATGGTCTTTCCATAGCAGACCCTAAAGAACTAGTCTTCTCCTCCCATTCTGAATTTTTATTTTTTTAGGTTTTACGAGATGAAGAATTCCTTTATTCTGAACCATGGTCTAATGCTACACGCTATGATTACTAAACATAATAATGACACCCTTCCGAGTGAATTGGTAACATTCATAAGAGGCAAAATGGACGGAGTAAGAAAAGAACTCGGAAAAGATCATCATAAGATACATTTTGGTAAAGGAAAATCAAAATTCGCAACAAAAAGAAGAGCATGACACCTTGAAAGATGTTATAAATGCGGAAAATGGTCACACGAAGGTAAATGTTCAAATAATCAAACATATTCAAATACCGAATTTGTTACTCTATGCAGAGAAGGACCGTTCATACGTTTAGAAGAAAAGATATTGAAGAATCGAGGTTATGCTTATGTAGCTATGGAGAACCAAATCACATGTCTCTCCTATGAGTCGACTAAAGCAGGTCTCTGAGAATTCTATTTCTCACAGGTAAGTATGTACAGTTTTTATTTTTATTTTTATTGCTTTTAACCTTTTGATAATAAACGCTGAATCGTTCGCTATAAAGTATTAAATTGGTATTCAATAAAATTAGGTATGCGTAACCGAAATTATTGATATCATACAAAAAATTTATTATATCACTGCAAAATTTACCGTTTATTCTTAAGGTATAAATATCTTTAATCAATCAAACCAAAATATTTTAGAAATTCGTCAGGAGTAAAACTAGATTATGGAACCGAAATTACTTTACCGAAAAGAGGGGCATATATTTTTGATAATATTTGATTGATTAAAGTGGGATAAAAGACCAAAAAAAAATTTTAATTTTAATTTTTACTTTGTTTTTAAAATTAATATTAAATTATTAATGTAATTTTTTTAAAATCAATATATTTAAGTTAGTAAATATTTGAAAAATTAATATTTTTAATATAAGTTTGTATGTTTAAAAACAAAAATATAATATAAGTTTGGTGTGAATTTTTAATTTTAATAATATGAATTTTTAATTTTATGCATTTTAAATTTAAGTTTGGTGTGAATTTTAAAACAAAAATTTACTTTATTTAACTAAGATAAAAATATGATTTTTAAAAATTCGTCGTGAGTTGAAAACTAGGTCGTTGAACCGAAATTGCTTTACCCAAGGGAGGGACGAGAAATTTTATTATCATTATTTTTAATCTTATTGAATTAAAGTATGCCAAAAACATTTAAAAAATCCAAAAATCTTTGCTTTTAAAACGACGCTTAAAAAGTAACAAATTTTAAAACTTTGTTGAGAGACGGACTAGGACAACGATCCGAAACGCCCTCACTCCTAAAAAGAAACAAATTTTTAAAATTTATTGATTTATGTTTTAAAAGTATAAGGTTTTTATAAAATAAAAAAAATACCAGACCCCATGCGATCACATGGGGTTCCTTCACTAAATCCATGCGATCGCATGGAGAGAGAATACTGGTCAGGAACTTAAACCCAGCGAGTTCTGCTTCTGTCTCACTCCACACTCACACACATACATACGAGCATATACACACATACACTCCTAAATTCGCCATTTTTTTCACCAAATTCAACCAAATTTCGTTCTACAATCCGCTCTAATCATGCCTAGGTTCGGATTTTTTAGCAAGAAGGTAAAAATTACACCCCTAAACTCTTAAATTTCCTAGTTTTTGTGATAATTACCAATATTTTACCTAATTTGATTTTGTTAATTTCTAGTGTAATTAGAGTTAAATTGTTAGTATATTATGCATGTATTTAACCTAGATTGATGCTATTTAACATGATTTGAAGCCAAAAACTTCAAAATTTTTAGAAATCTAGGGTTTGTGTTCTTGAGCAATTTGGGACTTTTTGATATAAACAGGTTATGGCCGATTTTTGTCATGAATTATTGCTAAATTAAGTAGTGTAACATGTTTAGGTAGTTAAATGATCCAAACTTTGATCCTAAACATGATTTTTGAGAATTAAAGTTGACTTTTTAGGTCTAAAATTCATGAACTTGATTAAATTAATGAAAATGCCATTTGAAACTTGTTTAATTGCTAATAACGGTTGTTTTAACATATTATTTGAGTTGAATGCTTATGAACTTTGTAAACATTTTCATATATGCTTATTTGAAAAAGTGTAGAATTGTGAAAATTGTGAAAATGTGTATAAGTTTAATTTTGATTAAACATGCTATTGTAATTGTTTCAAGTTGTTATTTTGCTAACACTAATGCATATTTGGATGCACAAATTTTGTTTTTAATGTGTTTTGCAGAAAAATACTGATACTGATGGTGCATCATCATCATCTAGGCAACCTGCTTCAGAACCTGAACCAGAAATGCAATATGAGCCACAATATGAACCAGAACCTGAGCAGGAGCAACAACAGGAACAACAACCTGATCAACACGTACCATATTATGATCCGCAGCAAGAATATGTTAATGCCTATGTAATATTTTCGATTCAACCGATAGTAGCACACCCGATGATTCATGAAGAACAGTTGCATCCTGATTTGAGATTTGATCGAAGTTGGAGAGATTACCCGACATATCAAAGTAACAAATTCAAACTGGTAACTAAAAATGTAGAAGTGCCGAGGGTAATCGATTGGGAGCCTTTGGAAAGGGTCCAACTAGTTAACTCAGTTAGACTGCATCTGATCCAAAGGTATGGCAGCTCTTCTTTTCCCGATTGGGAAAGTTTATTCACCATTCATAGGCCTGTATATAAGGAATGGTGTGTTAAGCTTATGAGTACTATTTCACTTAATGTGGATGTAGATAGGTTAGATGATAGAAGTTTTCTTAGATTTATACTTGGCCGTAGGATGTACAGGATGTCCATGCTGGACATGGCCAGGGCTTTACAGATTTACACTCCTGGTGAATTACTACTACCCGATTGTACAAATTGGATTTATCATGGGGAACGGGTAGATAGGAATTTTGACGCAAACGCTGTCTGGAGGCGTATGTCAGATTATAATGTTTTTTCGCTAGGAGGAAGACACTCCTACTTAAATATTAACAAAGCAGAGCTACGTATTATACATAGATTTTTAGCTAATTCGATTACACAAAGAGGTAAAAACAAGGAAAAGATGACCTTACATGACTTATTTTACCTTAAGTGTATTCGAAACACTAGAAGCTTTGTTAATATCCCCTACTGTGTTGGTTTTTATCTGTCCAAAGTAGTGGCAGGAATACAGGAAGGGAGAATAATAGGAGGAGGTATTTTTGTTACTCTCATTGGAGAGTATTTGGGTATAGATAGGGACCAAGGGGGTCTACTGATGGTGTGTAGGGAACAGGATGATACTTTAGGATTAAAGGTCTATCAGGGTGCTAAGGTATTGAAAAGCAGACGAAATCAGGCAATACCATATGATGGTAGTCATCCTCAGGTAGAGAGAGGTTCAGATGAGGAAATGGAGGAAGCGAATGACATTAGGGAGGCTATGACTGACGTCTACCAGCGTATAGATGAGGTAGAAATGACAAACCAGGATAGACATAATCGGTACGAGCAGTGGCAAGCCCGGAATGAGTACGAGCATTCCAGGCAACGACAGCATGATAGATGGCACTATTATCAGCATCAGATCTTGAGCCAGCTATCACCTCAGGATCACTACGTACCGACTCGACCTGCTTACTATCCTCCACACCAGCCCGATATGCGACTACCATTTACTCTCTATGACCCTAACCAGGCCTATCAGTACACCTATAACCAACCATGGATCCCGCTCGACGACATGAACTGGAACCCCCTATCCAGATTGATATAGTTCCGTTGGTTATTTCTATGATTTTTTTCTTTTTATTATTTTTATTTATTTATGTTTAAACATATTATATTGTGATACTTTTAATATAATGTTTAATATTTTTATTATGTTGTACTAATATTTCATATTTGATTTGAAAGTGGGATGTTAAGTTCCATTTCAAATTACCATGCATGTTATTATTTGTATGTATGTATTTTGTCAATTGTACACAAACAGGGTAAAACAGCGCATTTTCAAATACTGTCATTAAGTTCAGCAAAAACTACTAATTTTGACGACAAAATGAAAAACAAATGTGATGTAACAACAAGACGGAATGAACAAATGATGTGCACTATTTATCATTCAGCAAACAAACGCCAATATGTTTGAAAACTTTGGTAAAATTTAATCATTTTTCTACGCTAATCACCCTCAATAATTTAAATTGTTACTGATTTCTTGCAAATGAGGGCATTGCAAGATCTTAAGTGTGGGAAGGGGTTAAATTTTTTTGGATTTTTAAAATTTTTTGACTTATACACTTGGTTACCATTAAAAATGCTAGTAACGCAGTAGTTGTATTAGAATCTAGTGTTCTCTGATAATAAAGAACAGCCCTAGTCTTATATACTGACTACCCAATTCTAGTAAAAAAATTTCAAAATTTTCAAATAAATGAATTTAAAATCATGTTTATACATATTTATAAACGATAAAACTAGGTGTTAACACCGAAATTATTATTACCTCGAAAAGGACATAAATTGAAAAACAACCCAAAATGTTAGAATTAATTTAAAATAGAATAGAGGACAATAAAAAGGCAAAGAAAGGAAAATAAAAGCCAAGTGTGGGAAAAATTTACCAAGTTATTTAAAACATATATCACATATTTTTGTACAAATAATTGAAGATACTTTTGTTTTGGACAAAATTAACCGTTTTACCCGATAAATTGTAATATATTTGAAAGAAAGATGGATCTACGCGATGAATCAATTCCATCATTAAAAGGAAGTAAAGTCTTCCGAAAAAGACACGCGCTTCTTGATTTAGGTCAGGAAGTTGTCGTCCAGACCAGTTGTAGAGTCTACGAAAAATCTTGAAAATTTTTCTCGAAAATCAGCTGGAAATCCACGGACCTCAGCATCAAACAGGGTCACCAAGTGGTCAGACTTATCCTAACCATGAGAGGATCTGTCTCGTAAAATGGGGAGGGCGCCGTGCAAATTAGCTGGATACGACTAATGAATCAGATCCCCAGAAAGGATAATCTCCTTAAAGATCAAAAATCAGCTTTTAAGACTGATATTACTCAATCCTTGAGATTGACCTTAAAGATTGAGAATTCAAACTCATGGAATTCGATGATATCTAAACTCGAGCTTGAACGAGAAAATATTTTGATCAAATTACAAACCGATTTGTTTTCTGAAAACCCATATTTAATGCGTTCATTACCATTGAACGTAAAATCCTAGGAATTCACCTAGAATTTATTAGGTCACCTGAACCAAATCGGGTATCAACCGTAAGAACGGTGGTTGCATAGCATGGTCAAAGACAGGACCTTGTGCCAGACCGAAAAACTATAGGGTAATCTTTACTATTACTCCTACAAAGGATAGTAATTGCATCCGACACGTTATAGACCATAACTGAAAGCATGTCATGGGACATTGCCTTAACAGTTACTTGTTCAACGCTTTCCTTTACAACTAGACGGTAGTTTACCGAAAGGTAATATACGGAGAAAATATACTGGACGTGTTGCTTTCCCAATACAAGGTTAGCAAGTGGGTGACACAAAACCATAAGTTTTGAGCTAAAATTTTCAAATCTGAAACCCACCAAACCCACAAAAACAATTTGCAAACACCGGTGAAGGGTTATTCCGGAAAACTTATCTAGGGTAAAAGCTAGATTTAATTTTCAAACGATCAAATGTTTTCATAAAGATCCAATTTCCTTAAGGATCTAAATTTTCATAGTCATGTGGGACTGTAAACCACATCGTTACTACCATTGTTCATACCGCCGTATTAAAATCACTGATGTACAAAGTGTGAAGAATAAAGAAGTGATTCTAGTAAAGTTTTATTTCAAGACTATATTACTTGAGGACAAGCAACGCTCAAGTGTGGGAATATTTGATAATGCTAAAAACGAACATATATTTCATAGCATTATCCCTCAAGAAAGACAAGCTTTTAGTTGCAATTGTTCTATTTACAAGTGATATTCGTTTAAATAATAAAAGGTGAAGACAAAAGACAGATTCGATGAATTGAAGATGCAAACGACCAAAAAGCTAAAAAGTATAAAGTACAATCAAAGTGGTTCAAATTATTGATGAGAAACGTCTCAAAATTACAAGAGTACGAGCCACAAAACGCAAAGTACAAGATATTAAATAGTACGCAAGGACGTTCAAAAATTCGGAACCGGGACCAGAGTTAACTCTCAACGCTCGACGCAATGGACTAAAAATTACAAGTCAACTATGCACATGAATATAATATAATATATAATTAATTCTTAAAATTATTTATATATTATATTATTTAATAAAACCGTCGGCAAGAAGCAAACAATCGAATGTGAGCTGGAATCCCAGGCCATGTGATCGCATGGCCAGCAAGACCAATCTCCATGCGATCGCATGGAGCAAAAAGTGAGGCCACATTGCTATAAAAGGCGCAGTTTCAGTCGAATGTAAACACATATTTTTCTCTTCTCTATCTATCAACGTATTATATATATATATATATATATATATATATATATATATATATATATATATATATATATATATATATATATATATATATATATATATATATATATATATATATATATTATAATTTTAATTTTAATTTTAATTTTAATAATAATAAGGGTATGTTAGCGAATGTTGTAAGGGTGTAAGTCGAAATTCTGTCCGTGTAACGCTACGCTATTATTAATCATTATAAGTTATGTTCAACCTTTTTAAATTAATGTCTCGTAGCTAAGTTATTATTATGCTTATTTAAATTGAAGTAATCATGATGTTGGGCTAAATATTAAAGACGGGGTAATTGGGCTTTGTACCATAATTGGGGTTTGGACAAAAGAATGACACTTGTGGAAATTAGACTATGGGCTATTAATGGGCTTTATATTTGTTTAATTGAATGATAGTTCGTTAATTTAATATAAAGATTTACAATTGGACGTACCTATAAATAACCACATACACTCGATCGGACACAATGGGCGGGATATTTATAAGTACTAATAATCGTTCATTTAACCGGACACGGGAATGGATTAATAGTCAATGGACTTATTAAAACAGGGGTGAATTATATACAAGGAAAATTGATGTAATTATAGTTTAAGTCCCCAATTAGTTGGAATATTTGACTTCGGATATAAGGATAATTTGACGAGGACACTCGCACTTTATATTTATGACTGATGGACTGTTATGGACAAAAACCAAACGGACATATTGAATAATCCAGGATAAAGGACAATTAACCCATGGTAATAAACTAAAATCAACACGTCAAACATCATGATTACGGAAGTTTAAATAAGCATAATTCCTTTATTTCATATTTAATTGCACTTTTAATTATCGCACTTTAATTTATTGTCATTTTAATTATCGTACTTTTTAATTATCGCAATTTTATTTATCGTCATTTTATTTATCGCAATTTCATTATTGTCATTTACTTTACACTTTAAATTATGTCTTTTATATATTTAATATTTTACATTAGGTTTTAACTGCGACTAAAGTTTTAAAATCGACAAACCTGTTATTAAACGGTAAAAACCCCCTTTTATAATAATAATACTACTAATATATATATTTATATTTATACAAATATAGTTTTAAAAATATAGCGTTAAACTTGGCTAGCTCCATGTGGAACGAAGCAGACTTACTAAAAACTACACTACTGTATGATTAGGTACACTGCCTATAAGTGTTGTAGCAAGGTTTAGGTATATCCACTCTATAAATAAATAAATAACTTGTGTAAAATTGTATCGTATTTAATAGTATTTTGTAGTAAAAATATAACTATTTCGTATACAGCTCTACGCACATCACATTCTCCGACATACGAAATCAATTTCATCAATACTCTCAAACGGGTGTTGATGATAGTTCGTTCGGTCAATCTTGGATCACGATTGACGAAACAATAACTGGTTGTGAAATCTATGGAGATTATCACTCAATATGGAAATGTTATTATTACGTTCCTATGGAAAATTATGCACCCATGGAACCTGGATGGAACGATTATGAAGATTCAAATTGGGATTATTCCCAAGAATATATTCAAACTTAACAACCATATGATGAGGAAAATTATGTGTCTGAAAATTTATTAGATTATATGAAAATCAAACTCGAAGAATTTGACGCTCAAAATGAATAAATGAGAGAGTTTGCAAATTGGAAAGCTGAAACTCTATCAGACTACACACCTGTTGATCTGAGGAGTCGTGTGCAAGAAAATCTCATATCATCGAATTTTGATGAATTCGAGAGCTCCAAAATCGCCAATTATCCCGATGATTCAGTTTTACCAATTTCACAACATATCGACACATTAGCCTCTACCGACGAAGTCATCGATCCATTAATGGATGAAGAAGAAGTAAGGGTGACAAATTGGTACTCTTGAAAAAACGATAACGTTGAAAATTTTACCCCCGAGACCAAAGTGGTGGGACCGATAAAGACCGTTAATGAAGAAGAATTTGCTTCGATCCCGAAATTCACAATTTCACAACCTTCCAACCCAATGTTCTCAATAGACGAGTCATCTACCGAAGATGAACTATGAGCTGTAATAGATAACGACACCTCGGATTTCACCCAATTGGGTAATAGAGGTGAAACCTTTGATCCCGAGAATGAACGGAAGAAAATGTTAGGAATTGTCCATCCTATAGAAATATGTATGTCGGTATATAACGATCCATTTGACCAAGAACCAGAAAAGAGACATATCCATTTACTAAAAGCTACACTTAAAAAAGAATTAAGTAGTGACGATCAGGTGGGTCTAAACCTTAAACCCATTGATATATTATACACCACCCGAGATGTAAATAACTGGCTCACTATTTTAATTCGTGGAACTTATTCTACTGACTTCACATGTCGTCAGCTAAGTGTGGGGAAGTATAACCCCACTTAATGTTAAATTTGGGGTTCGGGTTAGTGCATGACTCGTTAATAAAAATGCATGATAAATTAGGGTAAAAGACGCATTTTCAAAGATTGAAAAACAGTTCAGAAAAGCAACCGTTTTTGAAGAAAAACATGTGTGATAAAATAATGAAAGTAATGAACGATGAGACGTCATCTATCATTCGACGAGCTTTGCAATTCTAAACTGGGTATTTTTAATCACTTTTCTACACTAATCACCCTCATGAATTTATAATTATAGTCTGATTTCATGCAAATGAGGGCATTGCATGATCTCAAGTGTGGGGAAGGGTTATAAATTCTCTCGGGTTTACACTTGGTTTAATTGCCAAATTTTTTAAAAATTTGAAAAATTTTCAACTAAATGAATTCAAAATTATGTTTATACATATTTATGAACGATAAAACTAGGTGTTCATGCCGAAATTATCATTACCTCGGAAAGGACATAAATTGAGAAACAACCTAAAACGCTTGAATTTATTTTTTAGAAATAAAAAGACTCATGAAAAAAGCCAAGTGTGGGGAGAATGTACCAAGTTATTCAACTAAAAACTATCTATCACATGTTTCTGTAAAGTTATTGCAGGTGCTTTTGTTTTAGACTAAATTAACTGTTTTACCCGGTTTATTTTAATACATTTTGAAAGAAAAGATGGATCTACACGATGAATAAATTTCATCATTAAAAGGAAGTAAAGTCTTCCGAAAAAGAAATGCGCTTCTTGATTTAGGTCAGGAAGTTGTCATTCAGACCAGTTGTAGAGTCTACGAAAAAATCTTGAAAAGTTTTCTCAAAAATCAGCTGGAAATCCACGGACCTCGGTATCAAACAGGGTCGCCAAGTGGTCAGACTTATCCTAACCATGAGAGGATCTGTCTCGTAAAATGGGGAGGGCGCCGTGCAAATTAGCTTGATAAGACTAATGAATTAGACCTCCAGAAAGGATAATCTCCTTAAAGATTAAAAATCAGCTTTTAAGCCTGATATTACTCAATCCTTGAGATTGACCTAAAAGATTGAGAATTACAAACTTATAGAATTCGATGATATTTAAACTCGAGCTTGAACGAGAAAATATTTTGATCAAAATAAAACCGATTTGTTTTCTGAAAAACCTATTTTCAATGCGTTCATTACCATTGAACGTAAAATCTTGAGAATTCACCTGGAATTCATTAGGTCACCTGAACCAAATCGGGTGTCAACCGTAAGAACGGTGGTTGCATAGCATGGTCAAAGACAGGACCTTGTGCCAGATCGAAAAGTTATAGGGTGATCTTTACTATTTCTCCTACAAAGGATAGTAATTGCATCCGACACGTTATAGACCATGAAACATCTGCATGTCATTAGACGTTGCCTTAGCAGTTGCTTGTTCAATGCTTTCCTTTACAATCGGACGGTAATATACGGAGCAAGTATACTGGACGTGTTGCTTTCCTAATACAAGGTTAGCAAGTGGGTGACACAAAACCGTAAAGTCTTGAGCTAAAATTTTAAAATCCGAAACCCATAAAACCCACAAAAACATTATGCAAACACCGGTGAAGGGTTATTCCGGAAAACTTGTCTAGGGTAAAATCTAGAATGAATTTTCAAAAGATCAAATGTTTTCATAAAGATCCAATTTCCTTAAAGGATCTAAATTTTCATAGTTATGTGGGACTGTAAACCACAATGTTACTATCATTGTTTATACCACTGTATCAAAATCACTGATGTATAAAGTGTGAGAATAAAAAAAGTGATTCGAGTGAAGTGTGATTTTATTTCAAGTTATGTATTGCTTGAGGACAAGCAACGCTCAAGTGTGGGGATATTTGATAGTGATCCAAATGAACATATATTTAGGCACAATATTCTTCCAATATGTAAAGTTTTTAGTTGCAATTGTTCTATTTTTATGTAATAATCGTTTAAATAAATAAGTGCGAAGACAAAAGAAGAAAATGAAGATTTGAAGACGCAAACGTACAAGTTAAACTCCAAGTGGTTCAATTTATTGATGATCAACATCTAAATATTGACAAGAGTACAAGTTGCAGAACGTAAAGTACAAGATATTAAAGCATATGAAAAGACGTTTGAGAAACCGGAACCGAGACATAAATCGGGCGTAAATGTACGAGAAAACGGAGCGAAAATTACAAGTCAATTATGCACAAGAATATAATATAATATATATATAATTAATATAAATTATATATATTATATATATATATATATATATATATATATATATATATATATATATATATATATATATAATATGTCGACAAGCAAGAAAACAAAAAATATGTGAGCTGGATCTGATGGCCATGCGATCGCATGGGAAATAGGCATAAAACCCATGCGAGTGCATGAGCCCATGCGAGTACATGAGATTTGTACTAAAACCCCATGCACTCGCATGGGCATCAGAATCAGGAAATATGCCTATAAATACCAGGCTTCTGCTCGACGAAAAAACTACACCATCATATATCTCTTACTCTCTCTATAATATATATATATATATATATATATATATATATATATATATATATATATATATATATATATATATATATATATATATAATATAAATTAGTTTAGTTTTATATTAGTTTGTTTGGGTAATGTAAAGGTTATTTTACGAGTTTTAAAGTCGGAACTCTGTCCCTGTAACACTACGCGATTAATAATCACTGTAAGCTAAATTCTCCCTTTTTAATTATGTATCGTACTTAAGTTATTATTATGTTTATTTAAGCCGAAGTAATCGTGATGTTGGACTAAATATTAAGACTGGGTTATTGGGCTTTGGACCATAATTGGGGTTTGGACTAAAGACCAACACTTGTGGAAATTGGACTATGGGCTATTAATGGGCTTTATATTTGTTTAACTGAATGATAGTTCGTTAATTTAATATAGAGATTTACAATTTGAGGTAATTATAAATAACCACATACACTCGATAGGATACGATGGGCAGGATATTTATAAATGCTAATAATCGTTCATTTAACCGGACACGGGGATGGATTAATAGTCAATGGACGCATTAAAACAGGGGTGGATTACATACAAGGACACTTGGTGTAATTGTTAATAAAGTATTAAAACCTTGGATTGCACACAGTCGATAACCTGGTGTAATCATTAACAATGTTTTAAAACCTTATTACAGTTTAAGTCCCCAATTAGTTGGAATATTTGACTTCGGGTATAAGGATAATTTGACGAGGACACTCGCACTTTATAATTATGACCGATTGACTATTATGGACAAAACCAGATGGACATATCAAATAATCCAGGACAAAGGACAATTAACCCAGGCTAATAAATTAAAATCAAAGCGTCAAACATCATGAGTACGGAAGTTTAAATAAGCATATTATATTTTATTTCATATTTCCTCGTACTTTTATTTATTGTAATTTTAATTATTGTTATTTATTTTATCGTTAGTTAAATATCATCATTTACTTTACGCTTCACTTAAAATATAAAATCGATAAACCAGTCATTAAACGGTAAATCCCCCTTTTATAATAATAATAATTGTAATATATATATATTTATATTTTGTACAAATATAGTTGTTTAAAATATAGTGTAAAATAAGTTGTCTCCCTGTGGAATGAACCGGACTTACTAAAAACTATACTACTCTACGATTAGTTACACTGCCTATAGCGTTGTAGCAAGGTTTAGGTATATTCCATCTGTAAATAAATAAATAAAACTTGTGTAAAATTGTATCGTATTTAATAGTATTTCGTATACACCGCTGCACACATCAGTATCCCTGTGGAACGAACTGGATTTACTAAAAACTACACTACTCTACGATTAGGTACACTGCCTATAAGTGTTGTAGCAAGGTTTATGTATATCCATTCTATAAATAAATAAATAACTTGTGTAAAATTGTATCGTATTTAATATTATTTTGTAGTAAACTATAATAGTATTTCGTACACCACCTCGCACACATCACCTCTTCAACATGAAATTTGAGATTTATATACAGATGGTGCGTCGTGTATTGAAGGTGCAGGTGCGGGATTGGTATTAACAAGCCCGAGTGGTGAAGAACATACATACGCGCTGCGTTTTAATTTTGATGTAACAAATAACGAGGCTGAATATGAAGCACTGCGTGCGGGATTAAATGTGGCGCGTAAAATGAATATTTCACAGTTACGCGCATATGTGGATTCGCAGTTAGTGGTAAATCAATTTAATGGTTCGTTTGAAGCTCATGAGCTGTACATGCAAAAGTATTTGAAACTTTTGCAGGAAGCCGCGGAAAAATTTGAATTTTTCGAATTGTCACAAGTGTCAAGAAGTCAAAACAAAAAGGCGGATGCGTTGAGTAAGCTTGCTGCATTGACTTTTTTGCACTTCCAAAAGCAAGTATGGCTAGAAAAACTTCCCCATAAGTCCATTGATGGTAGTCTGATTGTTGCGGCTACAGAGGAAGTTCAACCGAATTGGATGGATCCTATAATGCACTATTTGTGCAATAATACATTACCAGATGATAAGAAAGAAGCTCGATTAGTGCGAGAAAGATCACCTATGTATGTGATCGAAAATGATATGTTATATCGCAAGTCATATTTGGGACCATTAATGCGGTGTGTGGGACCCGCAGAGGCTGCAACAATTATTGAGGAGGTGCATAGTGGATCTTGTGCTCTTCATTCAGGTTACAAAACTATTGCGATGAAAATAATGCGAATGGGTTACTTTTGGCCTACCCTGTATCGTGATGTTGCGCAAATAGTTAAAAGATGTAAAAGTTGTCAAAGGCATGCGCCACAGAATAGAAAACCAAGACACGATATGATCCCAATTAATTCGCCATGGCCGTTTTATAAATGTGCCATTGATATCGTGGGACCATTCCCCCCAGGGGCAGGGAATGTAAAATTTTTGATTGTGGCAATTGATTATTTTACTAAATGGGTAGAAGTTAAAGCTTTACGCACAATAACTGGAGTACAAGTGCGGAATTTTGTCTGGGAATACATTGTTTGCAGGTTTGGCATCCCGCGAGAGCTTGTAAGTGATAATGGGGCACAGATTACAAAAGACCCATTTTTAAGCTGGTGTGCAGAATTGAATATAATCCAAAAATTCACATCGGTAGCGCATCCGCAAGCAAATGGGCTATGCGAAGTAACTAACCGCGATATTGTCAGTGAAATTCGAAAGCGTTTGAATGAAAAGCGAAATGGGTGGGTTGATGAACTGTCAAATGTATTATGGGCTCATCGCACAACTTTCAAGAAAAGTACAGGCGAAACACCTTTTAGCCTTGTGTATGGGTCAGAAGCAATGATCCCCGCGGAAGTTTTTATACAGACGCATAGGGTTACTAACTTTGATGAAAGTGCGAATGCAGATAACATTTGTGAAAATTTAAATTTCATTGAGGAACGCAGATTTATGACTGCAATAAGAGAGACAAACAATAAGTAACAAATTGCCAAGTATTACAACAAGAAGGTGCGCGCGTTAGCCTTCGATATTGGTGAGTGGGTTTTGCGAAACAATGAAGCAAGTGGTGCTGAAAAACTTGGAAAATTGGGACCCAATTGGGAGGGACCATACCAGATAGTGGGAATCAACGCGGCAGGCTCTTATAAGCTCCAAGATATTGAAGGGCGTCACATACCTAACACGTGGCATGTTACTTTGTTGAAAAGATATTACATGTGATAAAAAGAAATGTGTAGAATTGTTGTAAAGTTGCAATGTAATGTTTAGTGCTGTGTGAAGCAGAATTATGATTGTAATGTTGTGTGAAATAAATAAAGTCTAAGTTTCTCTCAAATGTAATGATGGTGCATAATGTTTTTGCATAATTTAAGCCTCAAGCATAATGTCAATAATAAGATTTCAACTATACAAGGTGATGGTAAAGACCACTTGTTAGTTAATAAAACTAATTCAAAGTGTATGCGAAAAGAACGAAACACAAAAATTTTTGCCCAAGGTATTTGATTTAGCCATAGTTGGATGTTTCACAAGAAACACAAATTTATGCCTAAGGATCATTTCAGTGGATTTAGAAGATTCATAATGTGCATAATGCACGCGCATACAGGTTGTTTCGCATAAAGTAATTGCTCGTTATGTGCACAATAATGAACAATGAAATTGCAAAAGAGAATGCTAGTAATTATGGATAATACTCTTAAGCGCTATATAAATAATAACAATTACAATTGATAAATGGAAAGTTTTATTATAATATCGCAGAAATGGCTACGCAGATACAATAAAAACATAATAAATGCGCTTATTGTTGCGCTTATGTTGCGAAATCCTATTCTTAGTTGTCTAAGTCTAGTTTAATGATGTCTTCGACGGGATCATCTTTATCTTGACTTATGGCGTTCAATTTTGGAATAGGAATTTCGCGAATTCCTTCTTTGGCCAATGCGACCATTTCCTCTGCTTCTTCAAGAGGACAAATGAGCTTTTCAATGTATTCCGGCATTGGCTCCGGTAAAACAGTCACCTTACTAATTTCTCCCAAAAACTTGACTAGCTCAAGTTGTTGTAGTGCTGTAATATATGTTTCAAATCATTGAGAAACGGGGCGGGAGTCCATAATTTTTTACCCAAGCTCAGTGTAGTGACCCGTCCTAATCCATCTGGACGAAGTCTTCAACAGTTGGTCCCATTGCGTGGTTCTGACCTCTATATGCCTTAAACGACTCCATGTAGTATGAGAAAATGCACAGCGGAAGATTTCTTTCATACCTGAGAATGAACATGCTTTAAAGTGTCAACCAGTTGAGGCACTTCAGTCACACTACCTTCAGAGTCTTCAGAATCGCCTTCGAAATTATATGAATTCGAATTTGGTACATGATCCATCTAACACGATCAGCTAAAGGATTTTCGATATGAAATGATTTTTGGATATCGAATGATAGACTAATTATATAGAATATCTATACATACTTCCAAAGATCCCGTGGATTACGGAGGAAATTAAAAAAACGTGTCAGACAAAGTCTACAGTAACAGATACGCTAAGATATGTATTAGCAGATACGCTAAGATATGAATTTTGTCTATACACTATTCATGCAGTCAATGCAGTAAGATGTGTCTAGACTATGAAAGATAAGCAAGTGATTCCAACACAAAATGATAAGCCAAACTTTTGACATGCAGACACGGTCGAAGTCCAGACTCACTAATGCATCTAAACAACTATCAGTTAGACACACTAATGCAAGACCTGGTTCACTAAGACCACCACTCTGATACCACCTGTAGTGACCCGTCCTAATCCATCTGGACGAAGTCTTCAACAGTTGGTCCCATTGCGTGGTTCTGACCTCTATATGCCTTGAACGACTCCATGTAGTATGAGAAAATGCACAGCGGAAGATTTCTTTCATACCTGAGAATGAACATGCTTTAAAGTGTCAACCAGTTGACTGCACTTCTTTCCGGAGGAGATGGGGATGGGTTTGAGACATACTCACTCGCTGGAGAAATGAAGAGGGAGAACCCTACCGCGAACCAAATTTACCTTCCGACATCGAAGAACTTGACGCACTCACCGGTCAACCAATACGCAATACCGTTTTTACACTCTTTACCAGAATATTCCACCTCGAAGAACGCATTCATAGAGTTATGTTGGTGATTCAACCTCTACTCTCGACTACTAATCAAGTGGGATTAGTGGAAGAAGTCAGGGAGCTTCATGCTAGGTTTGAAGAAAGAATGGAGTATCTAGAAAGTACAGTACGCAATTTGGAAGATAGACTTACGTCAACAATATCAGCACCAACAGCCCAAGTACCACCGACGGCAACATCCGCATCACCAGCCTTGACATCACAATCTGTATCTCGAGCATAACCATCGTTCTACATATCGCTCTATATCATTAATCTACGTTCTGCATATCATATTATATCGATTATCTTCGTTCGATATGGCGATTGTGTAATCTCTAATGTTTTAAAGATTATATATATTCTTATTCTAACGGTAAATCAAATGAGTCTAATATCATATTGACTCATTAAATCCATGATTTCATCTGAAGAAAATATATATGCAAATACATTTTCATCAAGATTGTAATTAAGAATTCTTTCGTACAAACTGTTAATGGTGAAAATATTTTAACGGGTAGGTAATACCCGAGGAATATTTAGATTGCACATTAATAAGTAACACTGTACATTCCTCAACTCAGATTCAGCAATCATTAACTATACTGCTCAAATCCACACATGTACGTATCCGTTCACCAAAGAACAACTATTTTCATTCAAATTCAATTTCATATTTGGATTTTGACCTATCAGAATCCAGCAAGTGGCATAATGAAGAAAACATTGGACAAAAATAAAATTTGTTAGAAACAAACTAATTAACTAATTGAAATTTTGTTAAGAATCCACGCTAACTATTAATTCCGTATTACCTTTTATTTATCGCAATTTATTATCTCAATTTATTTATCGCATTTTATTTATCGCAATTTTAATTCACGCAATTTTATTTATCGTCATTTAATTTCTGTTATTTATTTTACGCACTTTAAATATCGGGACACGTATACAAGGTTTTGACATATCATATCGACGCATCTATATATATTATTTGGAATCAACATAGACACTCTATATGCTGTAATGTTAGAGTTCGCTATACAGGGTTGAGGTTGATTCTCAAATAATATATATACTTTGAGTTGTGATCGAGTCTGAGACATGTACACGGGTCACGATATGTATTAATTAATTCGAATATTATATATTAAACTATATATGAATTATTGAACTGTAACTGTGGACTAATAATATTGGACAATTAACATGAATTAAAATATTGATTATAACATATGAAACTAAAAAATTCTTCAAGTTTGCCACTTGATTTCATCTTAAACCTCATTTGTATCTTGACGATTACAATATGCGTTCAAACCTTTCATAATTCTTGAAAACACCTCAATCGAAAGGATGAACCAACCGCACTTCATCTACGGAAGAAAAGATTGATGCATATAGTCATGCACCTGAAAACACTCGGAATCTGAGAAAACGTTTAACACGCATCTGTGTTAGCTCTTTTGGCGTTATTATTACCGAAAATAACTTTACAATCCCTTTTCAAGATAGCCAATTTTGTCACAGCTCCAACAAGTGAACTTCGACTTTTCGTTCGAAACAACCATATTATAACCTTGATATATATGCGTGCTCTTTTATTGTTACTGGGGAACCTTTTATATTTCACCATATTACAATCAGCGTTTAATCATCTAAAAACACAATTCTCTTGAAACCACCTCGGATTGATAACCGACAATTCAGATATGGCTGCATTAAATGCAGATAAAATAGTAAAATTGTAGGTGGCCTAAATGGCCAAGAGTTTGATGATAAAGAATGGAGTGTTGGGAACGCTCGATAGAAAATTTGGTACTGAAAAAAAAACGAATTGAGCTAACCATGAAGGAGACCAAGGACAAATACAAGGACCAAACCCTATATTTAAAGAATCCAGGTAATTCTGGATACGCCGAAATCTTTAGAGATTATCTTGTTCCGAAGTCATGTTAAAATCTTGCAGAAATTTTTTCTTCATCAACCTTCGAACTTAGAAATTCCAAAATATCATCATAAATATCTTCGATATTTCTGAGGATATTTTAATAAATATTCTTGTCCGAAATTATCTACCCCTTCGTGTTTTCTGTATTTCGTTATATTGGAAACTTCTGTAAAATCTAAGTACAAATTATGAATGAATTATGGAGAAGTGTTGGGAATTGAAGCATGGGTTAGTATAATATAATGGCGCTTGGCCAACGTGATTATATTACAGTAAGTCATGCTGAGTTTCTGATGGGACGTGATGATTCACAGAATATAATGTCATCATGTGCCATGTTACATAACTCTTTCATTCTACTTAACTTCTGAATATATCAAGAAAGTATATTCTTAATAGTTCTATCTTCCGTGATGTTGATAAATTTGAAAATCAAATTGTACTATCACGTTCCTTCCTGCTTAGAAAATTTTAATCATTCGAAACTCTATATCTACGAATTCTGAACCATTATTCGCTTGACTTAAAGTCGGGAAGAGAAAACCAAAGTATGAAACTCCAAAATATAAGGGGGAATATAAAGCTTGATAACAACACATAAATTACAAACCGTGTATGTCAATGTTTATCGCAACATAAAGACACAGGAGAATTAAAAACACTATAACCCCAAAGGCGAAGTAGAAGAAAGTAGATTCCTCTGGTGGAAGTTGGAAAAGGAGAATGAATGTTGCGATAGTAAGGATGAGGACAAGGATCAGAACTGGACTAAGCATTTTCACAATCGTTTGAAAGTATGGATCGAGAAAGAAAGAATTGGAGTGGTGAAAATAATAGAACGAAAGAAGTTCATTTATAGAGAAGATACCAGACAAAGCAATCGAGACAGATAATCGCATTAAATTAAAGAGGATCCTAATTTCCATATTCGTCGCAGAATCAAATCTTATATAGATTTCAAAGATTTTCTTTAAATTCTTTGAACTCCGGAAAACAACTGTGACTACGTCAAAAGTCAAGACTAATATTTATTACCTCATTTCACTCTTTTGCGATAGCTTCACTCGTACTATTCGAGTAACCGAATTATTTTATCCCAATTACTCAATATTGATAAAACTCTATTTATCAACTCATGTTCATCATGAAAAAAAAAACATTCTTATTGTTAGCCATGACTACCTCGATCAAATTTCGGGACGAAATTTCTTTAACGGGTAGGTACTGTCATGACCCGGAAATTTCCAACCAAATTTAAACTTAATCTTTATATAATTTAGACACGATAAGCAAAGTCTGTTAGGTTGAGTCTCAAAAATTTTGAACTGTTTCATATATTCAATTGACCTTCGATCATTCTCGACGATTCACGAACCATTATTTGTAAATTAATGTGTATACATATAAATATAAATATAAATATATGTATATATAATAACTTAAAATAACAATATACGATTCAATCGTTAGAACTGAAAATATAAAATAATATACGATATAATTAAATCATTATTAAAATAAATCTCTCTCTATATATATATATAAAGTATATTAAATATAATTATTAAATAATAGTAATACTCGTTTGTCGATTCATTGGTATTTAAATAAGTGATTCAAACTTATGTGATTGTAAAATAAACGAAAATAGATCACGTAAACTTCAGACTAGTTGAAAATACAGTTACTATCATATTTTGAATTTTAATTAATTTGTATATTTTAGCTGGGTTTGAGCTCGAAATTTCATCCGTGTAAATGTAAAATCGTCGGTAGGAAAGAAACAAATCATCGGCTGTCAAACTGTATATTGTTGTGCACATAGATTTTTCATATTATTATTATATTATAGATATTTATGTTGAACTATTATACCCGTGAAAAAAAAACACTATGTGATATAGAGTTTGCTTTTTGTATCCCCACAACAAGTTGATATATATCTGTATTATATATACATGTTGGTAGAAAAATGATCACCATTTTCTTTCCTTTGCAAAGCACTACAACCTTTCTCTCCTTCTTTAACACCATCGCCGTGAGCTCCCATCAAACGTTTGCGTTTTTCTTTTATGATCCAACCATGAGCAACCATCATGCACCACCTTACGACCACCACCTTACACTCCTTCAAACTTCACGACAACCATCAATTATACCACCTGTAGTGACCCGTCCTAATCCATCTGGATGAAGTCTTCAATAGTTGGTCCCATTGCGTGGTTCTGACCTCTATATGCCTTGAACGACTCCATGTAGTATGAGCAAATGCACAGCGGAAGATTTCTTTCATACCTGAGAATGAACATGCTTTAAAGTGTAACCAAAAGGTTGGTGAGTTCATAGGTTTATCATAAATATCATAGAATTCAGTAATTTTGTAAGACCACAAGATTTCATACACACAAACGTTTTAATAAAAATATTCTTAGTGGTTGAGCACTTGGTAACCATACTTAACATTTAATCAACGTCGCATATTCCCTTTATTATGAAATCTCACTACACTGTACCAAGAGTAGTCACTGAAACGAAGTATTGTGCAACCATTCAATACTGATCGTCCAGTCCGGTTGGGGTTGTCAGGCCCGATAGATCCATCAACAAGATTCGCGTTTACAATACCGCATGTAAATAGTAGTTACCAAGCTACAGGGAAGTATGCCAGTGGTACAACTCAACGTAGAATATATTTTTAAGTACTTGTGTCTATTTCGTCAAACATAAAAGCAGCGCATGTATTCTCAGTCCCAAAAATATATATTGCAAAAGCAATTAAAAAGGGAGCAAATGAAACTCACCTAATGTATTTTGTAGTAAAAATACATATGACTATATTGAACTATGCAGGGTTGGTCTCGGATTCACGAACCTATATCATTTATATATATATTAAAACATGAAATCACAACCGAACAACTTATGTATATATATTAAGTATATACTGTATTACTTATTTTATTTTAGTAATATAATTGTTAATTCAAATGTTATATATATAGATATTGAGTTATATTATTATAAATAATAACAGTTAACAGAATGATAGTAATAATATATTTTTATACAAATATCCTTTGTTCGCGAAAATTAATAATTGTAAAAATACTAAGTTAAGGATAGTAATGATAATAATGATAATAATAATAGTAATAATAATAAAAATGTTACTTTTTAATAATTAATATGTTAATAAAGAAAATGATAATTTTTAATGATAACAAAATAATAATTTTAGTAAGAATGATACTTTTAATAATATTAGTAGTTTTTATTAAAAAGATAAGTTTAATAATAACGATAATGAAAATGATAATTTTGATAATAATATTTAATACTTTATAATAATAATAATAGTAATAATAATTTTAACTATAATCTTAACAATAATAATAATACATGATAATTAATACTTGTATTAGTAATGATAATAATAATAATTGTAATACTAATAATAACAATAAAAGTAAAATGATAATAATAATAATAATAATAATAATAATAATAATAATAATAATAATAATAATAATAATAATAATAATAATAATAATAATAATTTTTAAAGTAATAAAACTACCTTTAATTCAAGTTGTAAAAAGAAACTGTCTGTGCCTAGGATCGACCCCTTGACCTCTCGTTTAACCACACAACACCCAACCATCCCTCTATTTATTCATTTCTGTTTTAAATCCCGAATTAAAACTATATAATCCAGATTATCTGTCAGTTTTCTTCTCTTCTTCATCAATCATATACTACGAATCATTTTCATACTCTTAAATCATAATCCATGATCATACTCATAATCCGTGATCATAATCATAATTAAATTATTATCATTATCGTGAATCGTTAATATGATCCTATATGAATATTATCTAAACCATCATCATTAATACTTGTCGAGCATCACCTTCTCATCCTCATTATCATGCTCATGATCATCACATCATCATCTAATTCATCATCTCTCTTCCCCTTCTCCATATACGCATCTTCTAACATCGAGCTATCATCATTAATTCAACAATCACGTAGCATCATCATCATCTTAACTCATATTTATGTTTGTATTGCAACAGAATGAGTACCAGGAACTTGATTGATAGTTTTGTTGCAAGTCACGGCCCAACATCAGAAATTGAACACTTCGGCCCAACAGCAGAATGGCCCAACATAAAAAAAAAACTCTCGGCCCAAAATCAAATGGCTTAATTTGTTTTCAATTTAATATAGGATTCGTGAAAACAGCTGGTATTATGCTTTTGGTGGGGTTCGGTGTTAACCAGGAATAACAATCATTCATGAATCATAATTAGTATCACTTTATTACTAGTATTATCTTTTCAACTAAATTGAAACTGTAACAGTAAGCAGAAACAAGAGATGGCAGTGGTGGTTTCGACGGAAAAACAGAAATAATGGTGACTAGTTGTTGATGGCGACGGTTGGGATGACAGAAACATAAATAGTAGGTGGTGTTCGTGGTGGTTATCGTTTGTGGTGATGAGGTGAGTGACGGTTTTTAAGTGGTGGTGAGGTGACGGTTTTAAAAATCATAATAGTTTGATGATGGATGATGGTCTCGGTGGTGGTAGCCATTGGAGAAAAAGAGGGTGGTGTTGCAAGGTGATGGCGGGGTGGTGATACATGGTGGTTAGTTTGGGTGATCATGGTGTCGAGCATGAAGGTGATGAGGGTGTAGATGGTTGTTGCAGTGATAATCGACGGTGGTGGTCATGGTGGTAGTAGACGACGGAAATGGTGGTGAGGATGGTTTATTGTTGCAAGAAAAATACACACATCAGAGGGTGTTTGGGTGTCGAACAAAAACAGTAACAACCTATAAGTTATAGTGATCTAGTGGTGATCAAAGGATGATGGTCTGGGTTTGTAACACTCAGGCAAATGTTCACGAAGTTTCGCGAAATTAGTTTTCGCGTCTGCTTTAGCGGAAATGGCTGCATTCAAGTCGGTTTGAGATTGTATAAGTTTATTTTTCATGGCATCATGTGCCACTTGGAGATTATCCTTTTCGATGGATTTTTCTGACTGTGCTTTTTTCAAATCCTCTGCGGATTGTTTTGCTGTTGGAAGCTCTGCGCTTGCGGAAGATAGTTGTTTATCTTTCGCGAGAAGTTTGGATTGGGCGGTTGCGAATTTGGATTGTTCTTTTTACAAAAAATCAAGAAATTTTTCTTGACGAGACATTGCATCAAACGCAGATGCAAATGTCATAAAGAAATTTTGAGCAAAGCAGTTAAAAGCGTCGCCATGAGAAAGTTTGCTAAACTCAGCGCGTAGTTCATGGGGAAGGGCTAATTTCATATGCTGTCTTTGATCCAGAGCAGCTTCTGGAGATGCGCATAAGTAGCCTTGAAGGCCATCCACATTTATAGATTTTAATGAGCTGGGCGGAGTTCGCCAGAGATCTTCGTATTTGGAAAGATCAAAAGTTGGAGGGGAACTTGATTGTGTTGTTGGTGGCGGAGTAATAGTTGTTTCCGCTAAAAATGAATAACAAAAAGATGTGTTAGCATAAATATACAGTAGGTATTGTTTCAAGCGAAAATAATAAAATGAAAAGTGTGCAATAGTTACCAGTTTCGGGCTCAGTGGGAGTAACTGAGCTGGATCGCGTAATCCTTTTGGCAGAAGGGAGAGGAGATGTAGCTTTGCGTTTGCTAGGGGTTTCAGTTACGGAGCTGGTAGCAGGAGATTTAAGCGCAGATTTGGATGGTCTTGCTTCGGGACTTTTTAGTCTCTCAGCAAGAAATTGTTTGGTGTCATCTTTCTTCTCAATCTCTGATACCTTCATAATGATTAGCACAAATGAAAACTGCTTGCGGAGAAAGTAAGTTGGTAAGGGAAGAAAGTAATGAAGAGCAATGGGAATAAGAAAGAAATATGAGAAAAAGTGTGTTGGGTGAAATAGTGAATCAAATCCTATATATAGTGAAAGAATGAAATCTCAAAGCAACTTACGCCAAAGGCTATAAACTCAAAAATAATTAATCAACGGATATAAAAATAGCCGTTGAAAAAGTATAATGCATCTGCGCATAAAGAGTGTGCGTAAACTGTTGGCAGCAAGAGGCAAACTACAATTTTTTTTTATAGAGTTTATTGTATTACATTTTCTGCAAAAATGTAACACAATAAACTGGGGGAGCTTGATCATATATGTACACATGTATATGTATATTTTTAGTGCGAAAAGCTACTTAAAGGCAAAGATGCAAGAAAATTAAACCGCAGTAAATGTTAATGAATGCGGTGAGATTGCGCGGAATATTAAAGAGTGCGTAGGATTCTCGCAGTATTTGTGCGGAATGCCTAAGTGCGCGCACATCTTACTTCCGCTTAAGTCTCAAACCTATAAATAGGGAGCTTGGCCTCTCATTTGAGGTTGTTGATTCTGGAAGAATTGCCCTAGCCATATTGATCTCTCTCGTGAGTTTGCCCGAGACTTGATCTTTGTTGGTTAAGGTAATTTACGAAGACCGGGACATGGTTGTTGATCGTTTAGCACTTGACGAAATATGACAATAAGGTCCCAAAATCCTAATCGACATCCATTGTACCCCCTCATTGCACTCAATCCTTGATTAGCCTTTATTGAAGAATCTAGGATTGATCACCCTATATAACAAATGACATTCTCTGTCTAAGTATATTTCGTGCTCACCCTTATGCTGATTGAGTTTGTAAATCCGTCTGCTAGTAATCTCGTGCTTATTTACATATCTTTTTACCTATAAAGCTAAGCTGACCACACATAATTACTATTAGAGTAAAGTGTTTGTCATCATTAAATCATAGTTAAGGGATTTCTGTAAATGGTTCCCACTAATGCTTGTTTCTTCTTTTCCGTTGCTTCACTTCATAATCATAAAGAGACTAGGTTACTACCACTCATGCTTCAGTTCAGCAATGAAGGCGGTTAGAATTTTGGAGTCATTGATGAAGAAGTCTTGTAAAGCAATACGCACCCGATAAACAACCAAATAAACACCATAACCATCAAACACCGCCCCAACCAAATGCTCAAACACCACGATTACCCCTAAAACTACCAATAAATAGCGAGACTCGTCACCAATAATCCAGAAACATATACACCATGATAAACCCTTAATGAATTACCTAACATTGCAACAGACAGGCAGACACTAACAACCCTTTGTCTAGAATGCCCAACAAACACAATAAATAGATAACCTAGATAAACCAAACACTACCAAACCACCAACGGAGTTGACAAAGGTTAATGAGGGCAACAAAACATACGACTAAGACGACAACGAAACCCGTAGAACCCGCAAGACCAACAATCATTTTTGTCAAAACACCACAAGTCACCACAACACATATGGGAGTCAACCGAAGACCGTCGTATTTGTCGAAAATCAGAAACACCGGCAACCACCAATCCTCACGAGCCGCCACTAAACAACACTCCATCTGCCAAAACTATTCATAACTCTTAAGCTAATGTAGCAGGGCGATCATCGCAACATGGAAGGCACAAAAGGACTCGACGAGAGAATACCACGACTGCGAGCAATCATACTAACATCCAAAAACCACTGGCTTCCACCCCACCTGAAAACAACACGGAACCCACAAACGGAAATGAGAGATACTCCATCCGTCTCAAATCTATTGCCCACTGTTCTATTTTAAGACGTTCCAAATTAAGGGGAAATGATAGCTACAAAAGCATGTAGCCAACTTTCTTACATGTATTACTAAAAAAGTGCACATTTTTATGTTGAAAAAATAATAGCTATAAAAGCATTTAGCCAACTTCCCTATATATACTACTAAAAAATGCACATTTTTGTGTTTTTGACTTTCTTTTTTTCTTTTCATTTTTTCATGGTAACTAAAAGTTTTAAGTTTATTATTAGTATCTTTGTATATAATAAAAAAGTGTGGTAGTTAAAATTGTGTTTATGGTGAATGAATTGTTTTATTTTTTATTTTATGTTTATATAGTTGAAAAATTGAAAACACAAACTCGAAAAACATAAAATTTAATTTTCGTAGTGTGTTGATAACTCTATATTCTCGTTTTTTTTTTTTTTTTGGGAAAAAAAAAGGTACCTACTCCATCTATCTCATATTTCTAGTGTACCAGAGAGACCAAGGTGATCCTGTATTTTAGGGTAAATAAATTGTCTGTCTCGATCTAATCACTCATAAAATTCAAGACAGAGATAAATCATCACATCGATTGATTCGTCAACCAAACCAAATCATTAGGACCGACCAAATCGTGATCCAAACCAAGCCTCGCTTGGAGTAATTATTTACGGAGTAGCACATAACCATAACCATATATTATATATTAATTAATTAATTAATCATCAATCAAGTGAAGGTATATGCGGATCATCCATGGATTCATCTTATTCTATGAGATGGTTTGGTGAAAGCTGATGATGAATATGTCATCATCTTCTTCTTGTTATTCGGATCTGGTAGTTGTTGTTAACAAAAGTAGAAATAGAAATAGAAATAAACGACACAAATTATCCTCCCCTTCTTCTTCCTCCTCCTCAAAATCATACGACAATTATTGTTCGTTTTTTACAAATCGCAATCAAAAACACCAACACCCTACACCTCCTGCTGCTGCTGCAACTATAAATAATAATTCTGGATTTTTCGAGATGTCTCTTTTGCACAAAAACGACAATATGAATGGCCAACAACAAAAACCATCACCCGAGGAGGATACTACTAACAGTTTATTCGACGTGGCTACTACTACACTTACCACAACAGGTACCTACTCATTCATTCTTTTAATTCAACTGCAAATATCTTTAATTCATCTATGTAATGATATTAACTGGAGAATTTTAGTATTTGCTTTATTAATATACAGCCAATTTTAAATGGGAATAAGGTTTATCAGGCTACCTACCAGGAAAGGGAAAAGGAGATTACTCCTTATTTTTTTTATTCAGATGTACACGGTTAAACCGGTTTATTCTGTAAATGTTTTCGAACTTTTTTTTGGCCACCCCAATATGCTGCTAGTAAGGTTTGAAATTGAGACATCGTGTGAAGGAATCAAACCCAACCACTAGGCTACTTTTTGATGGATTTACCAGACATATATATAAGGCACACAGTTAAAAGATCACAATAATAATACAAGTATAATGACATACTTTACACTTTCTTGATTAATAGTCGAGGCTGCAAAAATCGCTACTCTCGTAGTACTCCGTCGAGACTTTTTAGGGAGCACTCTGCAACTGCGGGTGTACTCGGGTTGGTGACTAAGTTTGTCTTTCACCAATTTCGATCGACTCTCCGAGTTTTGACTGATTTTCCGAATAATCCCGAGTTTTGGCTGAGTTTGACCGAGTTTGACTAAGGTTGACCAAGTACTTGTCGAGTACTCCCCGAGATGCAAAAACCGAGTACTCGCCGAGTTGTGCAACACTGTTAATAGTAAGAGATGTGACAGAGATATTCAATTCGTACATTTTACACCCATATATATATATATATATATATATATATATATATATATATATATATATATATATATATATATAGGGGCAGGATCAATGGGGAAGTAACCAATCGGAGGGAAGCGGGGGGAAGCAAATTTTTTTTTTTTTTTCCGTTTTTTTTTGAATTTTTTTTTCCGGCATCAAGATCCCACGAAAATATGAACATTTAGAAGAGACACTTCGTGATGAATGTTATTATTTAAGCGGGAAAACGATCAACAAAAATAACATTCAAGATAATATTGTTCGTGAAGAATATGAACGTTTTTTTTCTCCATGTTTTGTGAAGTAAAATTTAGCCCGATTTAGAGTTTAGGGTTTAGGGTTTAGGGTTTGGTGTTTTGGGTTTATGGAATAAACCCAAAACACCAAACCCTAAACCCTAAACCCTAAACTCTAAACCGTTCGTGTTAAAAACTCAATCTAAATCCTAAATCTAAACCCTAAATCTAAACCCTAAACCCTAAATTTCTAAACCCTAATATCTAAACCCTAATATCTAAACCCCAATAGCTAAAACCTCAAAATACGCTCGAAAAACATGATAATTGTTATATATTACTTCTTCGAGCGTTTTCCCGCCAAAATAAAAACATTTATCACAAAGTGTCTCTACTAAATGTTCATATTTTCATCTCATCTATAATGTTCGTGAACAAAGTTTTTTCAAAAAACGAAAAAAAAAAAAAAATTTTGCTTCCCCCCGCTTCCCCCCGAATGGTTACTTCCCTCTTGATCCTTCCACTATATATATATATATATATATATATATATATATATATATATTGATGAACCAGTATGAAGTCATGCGTTTTACATGCCTTGATCCTTTCTATAATTGCCTCTTAATTGCCATTGCATAACTACCTATTAACTTCCATACTGACTGTTAATACCCAACACATGCATTTATTTCGACATAAATTTGTTGCCTTAAGGCCAGTGGCGGAAATATGTGGGGGCAGGGTGGGGCGCCCGCCCCCAATGATTGTAAATTTCAGTGCAAATATTTTGGATTTTTCGATTTTGCCCCCAGTGGATTTCTTTTTTAGCCCAAAAGTGTCCGTATTTTGCCCCTAAAGCCTCCGTATTTTGTCCAAACACCTCCATATTTTGCTAAAAAAAAAATTGCTACGCTTTTAATAATAGTTTCGCCCCCGGTGAAAAAAATTCCTGCTTCCGCCACTGCTTACGACCCAAGTTCCTGACCAACAAAAAATATCAACAAAGATATAATCTTGGTGTAACACTAGTTACCTGATTTGTCATTAAATTCCAACACTTCTATTAATTTTAATATTAATTATTAATTAAACAATAATTAATTTGTAGTGCCTTTAAACGGTGGTGGGCAAAAGAATGTGGATGATGTTTGGAAGGAGATTGTGAATACAAGTACTACTAGTACTAGTTTCTGTAAGCAGGAGGTGCCTGATGAGATGATGACTTTAGAAGATTTCTTGGCTAAGGCGGCAGCTGCAGCACCTGCATCATCAGATGAACATCAAGATGTAAAAATCCCGATAATACAAACTCATAGTGGACCCATTTTCAGTTTTGATCATCATCCAACAACAAGTGTCAACATCAATAATAAAAGGAGACTACTCTCGGAGCCATTAGATAGGGCTGCTCAACAGAGGCAAAGAAGGATGATTAAGAATAGAGAGTCCGCTGCACGCTCCAGAGAACGCAAACAAGTAATTAATTCTCAACATTTCATCTTCTTATTACTTTTTTTCTCTCTTGTTATTGTTATTATTAAATAGAATTATTGATGTGTTTCTTCAGGCATATCAAGCTGAGCTGGAATCTTTAGCAGTTAGATTGGAAGAGGAGAACCAGACATTGTTGAAAGCAAAGGTACCCTTCTTCGTCTTCTTAGCATTCCCAACCATGACGCATTGCTTCAGATTAACACATTGCCACATCAGCATCACATCACCATTTCATTCTCATTTCTTTCTTATCACTAACACATCACATATCACTCCCAACCATCACACATTTACTCAAACACTATAAATTAATTAAATAAATTATAGTACAAATCTTAAAACAAAATGTACAAGTGTTTATAGCAAATTTATCCATGATGAAAAATGTTTAATATTTACGAAATGAAAGACTAAATGTTATTGGCATAACTTTAACAATTCACTCCTAGTGGTGCTAAACATTGGCTAGCACATTGGCTAGCATATTAGCTATGCATTGGGAATGCTCTGTAAATTGCCTAGTTTGTTTACTTTTTTCCGTGTGTTTACTTAAAAGCTCGTTAGTAACTCATTTTTTTAATCTTTTATCTGGTTTGCAGATGGATCAAACTAGAAAGAGGTATAAACAGGTATGCAACTAATCTGTTCTTCTTAATAGAAGGAGGTGATCCATATTCCATACTCACAAAGTATGAGTTGGAAAATAATAGTTACAAATAATTGATAATAATGATGATGATGACAATATATAGGTTATTTATTCTATTCTAGCAATGAGTTGTTGCGTTTCTACTCTTTATTACTATTATATTATATTATAAATTAATTTATAATTATAATTATTATATATTATATATGGTGCACCTTTGTTGTCAATAATATGGAGTATGTGGTTAAAACGTTGTTTTATGTTTCAGTTGATGGATAGCATAATTCCAGTCACAGAGAAACGAAGACCAACGTCGTATGTGCTAAGGAGAGTTCGGTCCATGGAGTGGTAGTTATAAAAAAAATTCCAATTTTGTTTTGTTAGAGATGAAAATTGGAAATATATAACGGGGTGAGTGCAACTAGCAACCAACATCTCCTTTTGAATCAAGTTTGTTGTGTAATGGGCATTGCATTTGCTGGAAGATGATAACTAGGGCAGGGGTACATACATTTATATTAGATGTTTAAAAAAATGAGAATTGTTACTAGTTGTTGTTAGGTGCCAATCATCTTTAGTCATTTCAGATTTTCAGATATAAGTTTAGACTGAAAAAAGTTCGTTAAAAAGTTGGATGGTATGTACTTTTTTTTTTTAAACCTAGTGAGTTGGCACACTTCGGATCTACAGAGCATTAATTTTTGATATGTTTGTTGAAGTATAATATATAATATATACTCCGTATTTGATATTTGATACTTCGTATTTGATCATTGTCACGTGTTTACGGATATACAGTATATAAGAATATTTTACAACTTCATGTGTACGGATTTAAGTAATTAAGTGATTTCATATTTCATAAATTTCATGTGTCCTTATATGTTGGTCGTTTACCTCGATTCCATGCTTTTCTAGACATTGTATAATGTGTTGAGATCTCTTCATCTATTGAGTACCCGAGGTTCTTTTAAAACCTTTCATGTCTAGTATCGCTTTATTACTAAATACGTACGGAGGTCTTTAACTCCTCATTTTGATCATCTTGCTCCATTATTTCAAGGATATAGTTTAACAGAAATACTATGTTCATAGAAATTGGACACAAAAGACTTCACGTAATGACAGATAACTATGTGAGAGATGTGTACTTTATTATGCTTGTACCAACTTGAACGCAACATCATTGTATAGATTTTTTGTTATGACAATTATTTTTGATACTAGCATTTCTCTAATCTAAAATCAATTATTTTATCACGTTGCACGTGACATTGGTTTATTAGCTATTTCATAGTAACCATTCACAACTTCATTTAGATAAATTATGTATAACCTGAGAAGCTAAGTTCCCATTTGTGAGCAAAAATGTTTAGGCATTTTGAATTAACATTTATACTTTGATATGATTTAATTAAATTAGTAGTGGGTATTAGTTTTTTTATTTATTTATTTTTATTATTATTATTATTATTTTTTAAGTTACGAGTTCATGATTTTTTTTAATAAACGATGGCCCAAGTGGAAAGAAAATATTTTATGATTCTATGGCTTAAAATAAGAGGTGTACCCTTCGGCTCTTTGTTGAGTCACTTGCCAAAGGTTTTGGAGTCATTATCTATGTGGCTAAGGATTCCACCGTTTATTCTCATTAGTATGAAAGATTAGTATGAAAGGGTGAAAGAAGCATTATGTAAACCAAAACAAAAGTCATTATCTAATGGTGTATCGCATAAAAGGCATAATGGTTGCATAAAAGTAGCATCAGGAAGACTGGAAATAACAGTTTTGTGAAGTTATCCATCCAGCGTTCTCCGCTGTACAGGCTGCTCCGTCATGCGTAAGCCCTGAAGGCCGCCTAGCGCGTAAGCCCTGGCCGGAGAACGCCACTTTCAGCATAAATTTCGGATTACAAGTAACAGAAATTATCATCATCTGACACGTGTCCCCGAATAATCCGGTGGATCTGACACTATAAATAGACCCATTGAGTCGTCATTTTACACAGCTCGGACATTTTGAAAAACCTGAGAGCTGAGACTTCATCTCTCTCTCTCTAGAACTTTCTCTCACTAGAAGTCATCCGGCTAGCACTTTTACGCTCTACGGACGACAGATTGATTAAGCCACCCCACAAGTTTCTACACTTGTGAACCGGGTCTGCAGGGATTATTTCCCAAGAGCAAACATCAATCGGCAACACTTGTCCACCTAAAGCTAGATTACTTCTAGTATCGTGTTGACACACTAAGCCTTACCTCATAAGGAAATAGGTGTTAACAATGGCGCCATCCACTAATGCAAAGAACACGCGAAACGGAAAAGGAACAAAAACAACTGAAGCTCCATTTGTACTTGAAGCACTTAACAATCCATTAACTGAAGACATGATAACTGTTGAAGATGTACCTGTTCCGCCACCGGACAGTACGATCGAAGAAACAGTTGCTGAAACTGCAGAAAGGCTTCAGCGTTTGGCAACTAATTCAGAGAAAAGGCCAGTAATCGAAGAAACAACAACCAAAAGTGCAGAAAGGCTTCCAAATCTTGTTACTAATCCAGAGAGGCGACCATTGATGCAACCACGACGATGTCCATAATTTATACCTTTTCGACGGATGGCGGATGGCAAAGACAAGCAAATCATGAAAAAGCAAACTATATCAAAGTACAGGTTATCCAGACTACTTGATAAGCTGGGCAGTCTTATTGATGATTCTGAGGATGATAATGACTTGAGCTATATTAATAATGACTCTGACGATGAAATTGACAAAGATGAGTTCATGTCTGAGAAGCAGGCAGTGTTGCTTTTAAATGACATCCTTAAGCAGACAGCTCCGGTAAAGTATAAGCAACGCTTAGCGCAGCCCGCCGTCCGTGCTGTGGCTGTAGATAATTTCTTCGCCCTCATTACTAGAGAGCAAGCTACAAAGCCACCAGCTATGGCAGAATCCACTCAGTGTTTCATTGATCGAATTGCTAACTATTCGTTACCCAGGAATCTTGGCATACCGGCAATTGGAGTTTATGATGGTACAACAGATCCTGAGGATTTCCTCACTATGTTTGAAGGCGTAATGAGGTTGCATCATTGGGATGACGAGGTAGCTTGTCATATGTTTCCAATGGTGCTGCAGAAAATGGCAAGGGAATGGTTTGCTAGCTTGCCGCCTAGAAACATCACAAGTTATTTGGACCTCCGTGCAAAGTTTGTTATGCAGTATCAAAATCTTCGTAGCTGCACTTTGACACATCTTGATGCACATGAGATCACAATGCATCACAATGAGTCCTTGAGTAATTTCATGAAGCGATACACACTTGAAGCATAGAAGATACTTGATTGTCCAGAATCTCAGCTAGTATCTGGTTTCATTTTCTGTTTAGATCAACGACGGTTTAGTGCACTTGTCCATGCATTAAGGTATGACCTACCAAAAACTCTGCATCAGGCGTTGGAAGTTGCACAAAAGCATGTTCGAGCCGGCGAGCGGGGGATGAACAAGTTTGATGGCAGCAACAGTAGCAAACCACACAACGGAGGGAGGTACTTTGACAGAAATCAGAGAAGGAATGACAATTCTAATGGTGGATGGAGAGGCAACAATCATCCCAACGATTTTCTTCACAACAGGAGGCCAATAGAAAGGCATCCTTTGATAATGGCGCTGACCAAAACTCCCAAAGAGATTCTTTTCACCGAACCAATTCGGACCACTTTCAATCCTCCGGCACCCATGGAGGAAAGAGAGGGTCCAAAAAGTGAACTATGGTGTGACTTTCATGAAGCATGGGGTCATGATACAGATAATTGCAAATCTCTGATGAGAGAAATCATCGCAAAGATCAAAGCAGGAGAGTTAAACCACTTGTTGCCAGGAAAACAATATAGGAGAAATGATCCTCGCAGGAAATTTGGATGGCAAAAGAATGATGGTGGAAGAGGTCGTCGAGGTGATAACAGAAGAAGGGAAGAGCATGGCGGAAGAGATAACAGAAGTCAGTATGGAGACCGGATCACGGAGCGTGAGTCAACTCCAGACGTTGTAATCAAAATGGTGTGGTTGAATGGAAGTCACTATGAGGACGGTGATGTAGAGACCCGTCCTAATCCATCCGGACGAAGTCCATATCGATTATAAATGATTCACAACAGTTGATTACATCGCGAGGTATTTGACCTCTATATGATACATTTTACAAACATTGCATTCAATTTTAAAAGACAATCTTTCTTTACAACGAAAATTGACATCATGCATACCATTTCAGAATATATCCAACTATAATTGACTTAGTAATAATCTTGATGAACTCGACGACTCGAATGCAACGTCTTTTGAAATATGCCATGAATGACTCTAAGTAATGTTTCTAAAATGAGCCAATGCACAGCGGAAGATTTCTTTCGTACCTGAGAATAAACATGCTTTCAAGTGTCAACTAAAAGGTTGGTGAGCTCATTAGTTTAACATAAATAAACATTTCCATCATTTTATTAGACCACAAGATTTGCATTTCTCATAAATATATGTCCCATGCATAGAGACAAAAATAATCATTCATATGGATTGAACACCTGGTAACCGACATTCACAATATGCATATAAGAATATCCCCATCATTCCGGGATCCTCCTTCGGACATGATATAAATTTTGAAGTACTAAAGCATCCGGTACTTTGGATGGGGCTTGTTGGGCCAGATAGATCTATCTTTAGAGTTCGTGTCAATTAGGGTGTATGTTCCCTAATTCTTAGATTACCAGACTTAATAAAAAGGGGCATATTCGATTTCGATAATTCAACCATATAATATAGTTTCAATTACTTGTGTCCATTTCGTAAAACAGTTATAAAAGCAGCGCATGTATTCTCAGTCCCAAAAATATATATTGCAAAAGCATTTAAAAAGAGAGTAATGAAACTCACACTACAATATTTTGTAGTAAAAATATTCATACGACAGAACTGAACAACGCAAGGTTGGCCTCGGATTCACGAACCTATATCATTTATATATATATTAACACATAAATTAGTAATCGAACAAGTTTATATATTAATAGAGATTTAATTGTTATTTTGATTAGGTTTTTCATTACTAACCTTATTAATTATATTTATTAATATTTATTTTAAAAGTATTAATATAGTTATGTTATGTATAGTAAATATAGTTTTATATCACTAATAGTTACTTGATAAAATAATATTGATAATAATAATAATAATAAATAAAGGTTGTTTTATTTTATATTAATAATACTAATAGTTATTATAATAATAATAATAATAATATTGATAATATAAAAATAATAATATTAATGTCAAATAATGATAGTAATAATAATAATTTTGATAAAAATTGATAATTTCTCTAATAATGATAATAATAATAGTAAAAATGATACTCTTAATATAAATGATAATTTTTACTAAAAATGATAGTTTTTAATAAAAAAAATACTAATAATAATATTAATGATATTATTAATAATAATAACAATAACAATAATAATAATAATAATAATAATAATAATAATAATAATAATAATAATAATAAATAAATAAATAAATAAATAAATAAATAACATAAAGGAACCATCAGGATATACGGAGTAATATCATTATTATCATACCTAATTAAATAAAAGGGACATGTGTGTTCTTTCTCTTGTTGGCGACTCGATCCAAAACAGATCCAGAAATATTGACCTTCGATTCATCAATCAAAGAAGATTGATCACGGGTTAATAGACCATCGATTCATCATCTCCATCATTTGATTTCATCCTCAGTCCTTATCATCATCGTTATTCGTTATCCTTCGTCAATCGCTCAATTAATCGGCAAGTCAAATGATGCAAGTAAGTAAACGAATCATTGATTATTCTCTTAATTACTTCATCCCTCTATATGTATTATGTACCTTTAATTGGATCGAAAACGAACAGTAATGAAAGGTGTTCTTAGTATTCATCGACTATAGTCAATGATTTGTTTGTGTTTTTGGTTGTTAATAGCAGCAGCGGCGATTAACAGAGATCAAATAACTGTGTAAATGGGTTTTGATTTATAAAGGCGTTCGTTTTTTGGTGGGTTTCAATGGGTTTGGCTTTGATTTGGGTTGAAACAGAAAGACAGTCGAATTAATCAAGTTGTATAGGTGTTTGCAAACAGGAAAACTGTACAGCAGTCTAGGTGATCGATGTGGTGGTTTAATGGGTTCGATGGTGATTGATCTTAGGAGAATAAGAATAAGAGCACAAGGATAGTGGTGGTGACAAATGAAGAAGATGGTGATGAAGGGTGGCTTACAGTGAATTGAAAACAAAAGCAGGATGGTATGAATTGGATGAACACAAGCAGGATTTAGAGTTTTAATTCCATGTATCTCATCATGAAAGGTAGTGGTATTTGATCAATTATTTGTATTACATTTAGTTTAAACCTTGATGATTGATTACCTAATAACAATTTAAGCAGGTTTATTGATGGTAATGCTCAATTGCAAAATTACACAACGCAGCATCAGTTTAACAAGATTAGATGGTGGTTAAGTATGACTTGTAATGGGTGGTGAACTATGATGGTGGTTCTCGGATCATCACAGTAGGTAAACAGTTCGAGTATTGTAGCAGTAGGTTATAAATTACGTGGTTTTTGGTTTGTTTTGGTTTGTGAAAGGATTGAGCAGGTGGTTACATGTTGAATTTAAATCGACATAAAACTACTAGTATTCATAGAATAGTATTGCAGGTTTGATGATGATTTTTAATGGTGTTAGTGGACTAAAGCAGAAGCCAGCAATAGCAGTAGCAATCTAAGTGATGATGAAATGGAGGAGGATGGTGGTTCTTGGTTGTTTGCAGGGTATTGATTGAAGATGGATTGGGTTTCGATGGTTTTACAAGTGTTGTATTAGGGTGACTCAAACAGGTAATGAATCAAATACAAATCTAATGTTTCCTACTAAGTTATTAAAGATTGAGTTTAAAAATCTAATTTTGATTACCTCTGCAGCAGTAGGCTTTCGATAGTTTGGTGATGGTGATGGGTGCAGTGGTGGTGATTATAGAGTTGAAGAAGGAGATTGAAGGGGATTGAGGTGGTCCGCAGTTATAGTAGCAACCTTGTAGCAGTAGCATACAACAAGAGGAATAGCAGCAGCTTACAAACACTAACTTCATTCTATGGGTGGTATTGAGTTTGGTTGAATAAGAGAACGTACATGTTGGTATAGTTTCTTATAGAATCATAAAAGAAAAAAAAATTGTCGGTTTTAGTTTCATGTATGTACTTGTATGTATATGTATATTAAGAAAGAGATGGGGGTTTGATTGAAACGTCTAACAGAAATAAGAAAAATAATGGGGTTTGATGGTTGCTCAACAAATAAAGTTTCATTTAGTGGATGGTGGGTTGTCATTCTTGTTTGGTTATGGAATACTATATAAATTTGCATATTACATATATAAGCATACAAACATAGTAGTTCATTCAAACATAGTGAAATCTCCTTTACAAATCCTAATTTACGGATCCAATATTTCTCAAGTGGTTTGTTTAATATCTATGTCATATGTATATGTACATATATTGATTAGTGCTTATAACAAAAGAACAAATAAGTGACCTTGATTGATATAACACATTCACGGATTAATTAACTTATTACTCTGTCGACAGTTTTAACATGGAGAGTTATCGTGCTCCGTTGTTAATCAATAGCGGATAAGAGTCTCAATTACGATATGCAAAATATTAATATTCAAAGTAAGAACATAATTGTATTAGACTCATTTGATAACAATCAGAATGACAAAAGTATGTTACAATTGCTTAATAGTCATATTCTACATACTATATATATAAATATGTTTTAAATAATAAATTTTATTATTTCTTATATTATGTTACATATTTAATTATAATAATTAAGTCGTATATTATTTTCAATTATATTTCAAATTATTATATATAATTATTTATTTAAATATATATGTAATTATTTACAAACCGTTGTTCGTGAATCGTCGAGCGCAGTCAAAGGGTAATTGAATATATCAACACAGTTCAGAGTTTTCAAGACTTCAATATTACAGACTTTGCTTATCGTATCAAAACCATATAAAGATTAAGTTTATTGATCGGAAATTTCCGGGTCGTCACAGGTGAGCAGTCGGATAACAATATTGATAGCTGGAGATATGCCCCAATCATTTTTCAACCAATTCAAAATTGGACCTTGTCCGTTCAGCCAGTGGTCATTTCAGCAGAAATCTCAAACAAGTTCATCAGCCATATCTACACAGATACAGGCAGTGAGGCTGACATCATTTATTGGCATTATTTCAAGGCTTTTCCAAGGCATGTGCAGGTTAGAGCTAGGCAGACGAGTTTGAAGGTTTCAGGGCTAACAGGATCGCCAGTAAATGCAATGGGTCGAGTTCGTTTGGAGGTCGTTTTGGGAACATTTCCACTATTGAGAACTGAAACAATTGACTTCACTATTCTGGATGGCAACTCTCGATTTAATGTCCTTTTTGGAAGGGCAGCGTTAGCTAAATTTGGAGCGATAACATCAACGGCTCATGCAGAGATCAGATTCCCAACTCCGAACGGAGTAGCCGCCATACACTCACAATATGTGGCACCAACAAGGGAACGATCCACATTTGCAAACTTACCAGAAGGCAATATGAATCAGAGGAGGCGTAATCGGTTGTTCAGGGAGGATGAGGTTCAGGAGTTCTTTATACCATTATCAAGTGTTCAGGCCGGACATCGCTAGGCGCTTGGCGTTTGAAGAAACAAATTCCAGCATTTTCTCAAGAACAACATTTATCATTTTAATAAAAGCAGTTTGTTAGCATTTCTGAAGAACATAATTTATCAATTTACTATAGACCATTGTGGTCATCTTTACAGTGCATATGTTTTCAATTGCATACATTAAACGTTCATGATGTACTAATTAGGCTTGATCCACCTAAATTCTTCATCAATTGTTTATGTATTGCACAGTACTGATCAATAAAATTTTATATCTTTCTTATGCAAAGTGCTGCCTGTGACAAATGTAAAACATTACATTTATATCCTGCCCTCAGAAGAAGAGTATTTTTATACCTCCGATGGCAGAAGCTTTTGTGCCGGCCAGCAAAGGCACAAGGGATCTATAACGACCCTCATTTTTCCATCTATATAATGCCCGAACAAAAGATTTAAGTATAATGAATAAACTCTAAGTACTAATAAAAGGTCGTTATATACATACGAAATTAACGAACGTTAAACGAATAATAAATTTTATTCAACAACGTACGCGTAAGAATTTTTATAAAAAAAATTTATGTCATAACATGATTACATATAAAATACTTATATTAATTTTGTATTTAGTTAATATATTATACAATTAATAAATACAAGTATATATAAATGTAGTAACATATATAAAACTAATAAAATTATAAAGTAATAATTTAATTAAATAAAAACCACATTTAGTAATTATAATTTTATAAATACAGAATATATATTTATATTTATCAAAATTCGTATTTAATAATTAAATAAAAATAGAAATTTAGTTAGTTAACATTTTTAGAACTATGAAATATATATATATATATATATATATATATATATATATATATATATATATATATATATATATATATTTAAAAAGTAGTATTTTTTTATATATAAACTAGATCTAGATCCACTTTTATTTATTTTATTCCTACTTTTAACTTTACTTTTATTTATTTATATTTTGAAATGGTGGCATGACTGGCCATAAATACTTTTAATTTTTTTTACAAGACACTAGTTATTTTTTTTATATAAACTTTTGTATTTTTTTATTTTCTCTTTATCAAAAATTGTAACTATAAATACCATAGCCTAGTTCACAAATTTTGTACAACAAAAACTTGAAGAATTCTCTCTCAAACCTCTGCAAAAATTATTTTTGTAAGTTCTCTATATTATTTTTATAGTTTTTATTTAGTTTTTATCATATTTTTGTGCTAGTTTTATGTTAAATACCAAATAAATATGAAATTAATTATAATAAATAATGTAAATACATGATAATTAGTATTAAGTATCCTAATGACTATAAAAATTATTTTTATGAATTAAACATTCGAATTTATATTTATTAAAAATCAAAAACTGATTTTTTTTATATTCGGTATATATAGATAATGAAGAAATAAATAGTAAACAATTTTATATATTATGTTTTATAGATTTCGCTTGTTCCTTAGGTCATAAAAGTAATTATAAAAATTTATGTTTGATTTATTTGTCAATTTAAATAGTTAATTTGTATTTTCTTCTACTTTTGCTACAGTACCGGAAAATCTGTTTTAAAAAGAAAAATAGAATTTAATGATATAACATGTTTATGACTACAATAATCAATGGAAATTACTTAGGAACTAATAAGAAAGTTATAAAAATTATTTTTAGAATTAATAATTATATATTTCTATTTAATTCCGAATTTAAACTAAAAGCAATACAAAAGTTGAATTAAATAGTTAAACTATTAATATAAATGTACAAATAATTTTTCTAAGCTTAATACACTATATTAGGCATACAAAAATTTTAGATGAATTAATTGAGTTGATATAATAATTATTACTTTATAAACTTTGATTTATCTTGAACCGGAAAAGAAATTAGAAATAAATACTTTTACACCATAACAAAAATTTATAAATTTTTCCTAAGTTTATTTTGGTCATTAGAACCTAAGAAAAATATAAAATGTGTTTTTAAACTTGTTTATCTATTTATTTGTATTTTAGCTATAAAAAAAATTTAATATTTACTACATAAAACTTAATATTTATGTATAGAAAATTTTTATAATGTTTTATACATGTCACTTACTGTTATGAAATCAATAAAACACTTGTTAGCATTTTTAGATAATTATTGGTACTTATATTGACATAAAACTTAAAATTAAACTATACATATTTTAACATATAAGATAAATATATATATATATATATATATATATATATATATATATATATATATATATATATATATATATATATATATATATATATATATATATATATATATATATATATATATATATATACATACATACATATTAACTTGATATTAATACATACCCATTCATAAAACACAATTTCTATGTATAACACTTGTTTACCTACTTAAATATATCCTACTTATTATTAGGATTTAAAAACCAAACAATCTTAATAACGATAATACAATCGAACTTAAGTAAATACTTATTGTATAAAGTATTTAAAGTGTTGTATTCCTATACGCACCTAAAAACGTATTGGAACAGTATATTAGATGGGTATAGATCTTGATCTTTCTCGAGTGGATGGACGCTCGAAAGTCTAGGCGGAGAGTTTGGATTACCGAGTTAAAGGATCCTGTGGCTCAGAAACCTATGACCTGAAAAGGCCATTTTAAATTGAAAGTGTTAGATTGGAAGCTTGTCTAGTATGAAAAGCCTTTCCAAAACGATAAACCTTCTTTAAACTTACTATAAAAGAAAATACTTACACTTATCATAATACGGGCAAAACATCTAAACTATTCTCAACTTATTCTTAGGTTGACTTCTCTGTGCTTCGATCATCCATACTTTCTCTTTAAGGAATACTTTCACTCACCGAATTACTAAGGTGACTTTCATAGCCCCACTCTTATTGCTATAGCACTTTTTATACTTACTGGGGTGAGACACATGCTGCTTTTATACTTTAAACAACTTAGACACAAGTACGAACCTAAACTGTACTATGACTAGCTTATGCTACTAAGACCCCACAGTGATATTTTTTAATTGCTTTCAGGATAAGGCATTCTTAATTATTGGGGGTAGGCCTATCTGGAGTAATGTCCCCGATACATTTGACCGCGATGTCTTTGTATTACTTAATAATGATTTAAACATGGTGATAAGGTACTGTTAATTATCATCGGGGCAACAAAACAAACGTTTAGTCTAAAATATCACGAATCAGTACTACTTTTGAATCTGCGTGATCTACTTTTATAACAAATCTTGTGGTCTAAGAATAAACGGTCAATCATATTTGTTAAACCTATGAATTTCACTCAACCTTTTTGGTTGACACTTTTAGCATGTTTGTCTCAGGTACTGAATGATCAGGACCTCTATATCTACTGCTTATGTGATGACTTACTTGGCTAGGATCAAGACTTATCGCATATTTACTTTTCTGCATTTGAACAATTTATAATTCTTGTAACGACATTATTAATCCTTCCGCTGTAAATTTGGTTTTATTCATATAGTATTTGTTCTCATTTTATAATATGTTGGTATGTATTATGATATTGAATCACATTTCGCCCAGGCCCTAACTGGGGGTGTGATAGGATCGGCTAGAAAACGTTAAAGTTTTACTAGAACGCACCGAGGCAAAATACAAAACTCAGATACTTGTCATGACAAACATTATAAAAACTTACTTCACAGAACGAAAGAAGTTTATATTTTATACGAAGGCCAAAAATATTACACAATTCTTCCTCATATACTTTATGACGGAAGGCGTATGGCGGAAAGATTATTTTATAATCACTCTTCAAAGAACACTTCATAACTATTCCTCATTAATTTGATGACGGAAAGCGTATAACAAACTACAAATGTCCTACTGAATGTTTGAAGGCATAATGTTTGCTAAGTGAATTTTTGATCTGTTGCTCATTTAGCTGAGGTTAACAATGCAAAACATCCAAAAATGAATTACCTTAAACACTTTTCTGAGTGCTTTGCTCAGTTATACAATGTACAATTGTACATAGCAAATTTATTATATGCTTCAGTGCATCACAGATTTGTTCTAAGCAGGAAACAACAAAATAATTGGAAGAAGTATGCAAGGAGACACAACCATTAAAGCAATACATATTTATGGTATTCAATATTATCAACGTTTATTATAAACGGTTGTTCATCAAATAGTTACAAGTTTATGAAAATTCAACATTGAGTACATCCTGAGCAGATGACTCTTCTCTGCTACACACTTCATCATAAACATCTATCTTCAGATTAGTCAATCTGTCTTTGGCTTCATCAACCTTTTCCATGGTTCCAGGACGCATAAGGTTGACAATAGCAGCAGGAAGCGTCTGGTTTGGGGTAAGACGTTTGGTAATTTTGTGGGTAACATCAGAAATGAAGTGGGTACGAACAGCTTCAACATAATCATTGTAGGAATTTCCCACAAGATTGGATCCAAGCACCTTCGCTATCACACCCGATATACCCTTCTTAAGCTTAGCAAAGTTACCCTCGCCTTCCTCCGCCCTCCGGAGAAGTTCAGCAGACTTCTCCCTTTCCGCACTCAACTCCTTCTCTAGCTCGCTCACCTTCACCTGCTCCTCCTTAAACTTTTTCTTTTCAGCATCCACCAACCTGTCCTTTTCCTCTTGCAGAGCAACAGCAGCATCTTGAGCACTTTTCAGCTCAGCCTCTCTTGCCTTCAATGTATTCTGAGCATCAGTCAAGGCACGTTCAACATTAATTGCTCTTTTGCGAGCATTTGCACCTTGAGCAATCTCAGCACGGGCAAAGGAAAGTATGGACTCCTGTTGCTTCTGCAGTTGCAGCACAGAATCTAGATGGTTGGTCAGCAATACATGAACTGCAGTAGTTGATTTCCTGAGCTGCTCAGAGCGGAGAGCGGTGAACTTGGGTTTTAGCTCAGGGATAGCATAACCCTGTAGAAGAAAAATTTTATGGTTAATGAAAGGACCCGTTCATATACATTATAAACGATTCACAATAGTTGAATACATCGCGAGGTATTTGACCTCTATATGATACATTTTACAAACATTGCATTCGTTTTTAAAAGACAAACTTTCTTTACAATGAAAGTTGATGGCATGCACACCATTTCATAATACATCAAACTATAATTGGCTTAATAATAATCTTGATGAACTCAATGACTCGAATGCAACGTCTTTCAAAATATGCCATGAATGACTCCAAGTAATATCCTTAAAATGAGCTAATACACAGCGGAAGATTTCTTTAATACCTGAGAATAAACATGCTTTAAAGTGTCAACCAAAAGGTTGGTGAGTTCACAGGTTTATCATAACAATCATTTCAATATATTAATAGACCACAAGATTTCCGTTTATAAATATATGTACACTCGCAAGTGTATAAAAGTATTCTATAAGTTGTAGGCACCCTGTAACAAGCCTTAACGTTCATGTTTTACCCTCTGAAGTACACCAGATCAGGTGTGTTTAAAATAACCTCGAAGTACTAAAGCATCCCATAGTCAGGATGGGGTTTGTCAGGCCCAATAGATCTATCTTTAGGATTCGCGCCTACCATACATAGACAAGTAGTTTAATGTTACCAAGCTAAGGGTATATTTTTGGTTTAAACCCAGGTAGAATTAGTTTTAGTACTTGTGCCTATTTCGTAAAACATTTATAAAAACAGCGCATGTATTCTCAGTCCCAAAAATATATATAAAAGGGAGCAAATGAAACTCACAATACTGTATTTCGTAGCAATTATGTATATGACGGCACTGAACAAGTGGAGGGTTTGTCTTGGATTCACGAACGTATCAATATTGTGATTCAATATTGCAGGAAAGTACGTAGACGCAACGAAAATGATAAACGTTAGGTTGACCTCACGAGCAATACCCTCGATTAATACCCATAACCTTCATAGCTATAACCCATAATTTCCTTAGCTCTATCTAATTTGAAAACTTATTTTGAAATCGTCTGAATATAACTCCGTCGTAGTATTTTATGTATACTAATAATATCTTGAAATAATACTAAGTAAATATATATATATGTAATTCGATTGAGAGAGTTTAGAGAAATATATTTTCAAGTTTCTATGAAATAATGAAACCTATTGAATTCTATTTATAATAGATTTTTGAATTATTAAAGTGAATTATTAAAGTATGAATTATTAAAGTGAATTATTAAAGTATGAATTATTAAATTGAATTATTAAAGTATGAATTATTAAAGTGAATTATTAAAGTATGAATTATTAAAGTAAATTATTAAAGTGAATTATTAAAGTATGAATTATTAAAGTGAATTATTAAAGTATGAATTATTAAAGTGAATTATTAAAGTATGAATTATTAAAGTGAATTATTAAAGTATGAATTATTAAAGTGAATTATTAAAGTTAAAGTAAATAAAGTTAAAGTTAAAGTATAGTAAAAGTATAAAAACTATGTATGTATAATACGCGTATAAATATATATAATATTAATTTAAATCGTTATATATATTTAATGAAATAAAATATAAATATCGTTATATTTATTATACTGGTTAAGTAATGAGTTATCAAAAGTGATTCTAGATATTTATAAAAGTTATATACGTTTTAATAATAAAGTTCTTTTTAAACTGAAAACGTCTTTGTACATTTGAAAATAGATTAATAGAATATTATGGAAACCAATTCTCCACTAACTTTTGTCTAACTTTCGTAAATGACACTTTTTATTTTTATTTATAAATAGCTTTACAAATTATTCTGAATATCGTTAAGAGAAATAGATTTTCTCAAATCATAGTGGACCTCTCAACAGAGACTTGTAATCATAATTCAATGTTTCTGATAATTCAATCATTTAATATATTTTTTTTCGTCGAAAATCATATTGAAACAAATACGTTCGTGTAAAGTATTATACGTTTAATACTTTATTAATATTCTCAAGTTATAATATATATATACATATACATATCTATTTATATATAACGGTTCGTGAATCGTCGGAATTTGGTCGAGGTTATAATGAATGTATGAACACAGTTTAAAATTCTTGAGATTTAACTTAACAAACTTTGCTTATCATGTTGGAATAATATAAAGATTAAAGTTTAAATTTGGTCGTAAATTTCCGGGTCGTCACAGTACCTATCCGTTAAAGAAATTTCGTCCCCGAAATTTGATAGAGGTCGTCATGACTAACAATGAGAATGTTATTATAACGATTATAAAGTTTTATCATGTTCAAGAAGAATGGATAAAATAATTCGATTACTCGAAGCGTGTGAGTGAAGTTATCGTAAATGAATGAAATAAGATAATAGTGATTCGTCGTATCTTTTGACGTCATCACGATTGATCTCCGAAAAGAAAATCTTTGTAATCTATATTGGATTTGATTATTCGGCGATTAAGGAAATTATGATCCTCTTCGAATTAATGCGATAATCCATTTTGATTTCTCTGTCAGATATTTCACTATAAATCCACCTCATTTGTTTTCTTACAACTCACACCTTCTCAACTCATATTTTAAAGTATTTGTCAATATGCTTCATCCAGTGCTGATTCTTGATATACTCCTCACTTTCATATCTGTCGCTCTTCTTTTTCATCTGCCTCCGGAAGAATCTATTTACTTCTACTATACTCTTGGTTTTATAGTGTTTTTAGTTCTCCCGTGTCTTTATATTGCTATATACATTGATATATACGATTTGTGATTTCTGGGTTGTTGTTGGGTTTTATATCTTCCCTTATATTTCAAAGTCCTTGCTTCTTCTATAATCATTGTCATACACAGTTAATGCTCTCTTCTATTTGCTATGATTTATACTCTCATTTCTAGTTCGGAGCTTTGTCCTTTCGTTTCTTCTTCTTGCGATTAAGCACCGCTTGTAATGGTCCAGAATTCGCAGATATAAATTTCGGAATGAACATTGTTATTGTTCTAGGAAGAAAATTGTAATGGCACGATCTTGACTTGTTAAATTACCAGAATACCTCGGAAAAGGCCGAATCATCAAGAAATATTTTCTTGATATTTAGAGATCAAAGAGAATACAAGAGTCGTGTAACATAGCACATGATGACGTTATGATCTGTGAATCATCATGTTCCATTTAGAAACTCAGCATGAATTACTGTAATATAATCACGTTGATCAAGTGTCATTATATTATACTAACTCATGCTTCAGCTCCCAACACTTCTTCAAGAATATTCCTATTTTAAATTCAATTTTTTTTTTTTAGAATTTAGAAACTAACACAGTTTCTTTTTATGTTGTAACGCAGATATTGCGAAGAGATAAAAGATTTCGGATAAGAATAGTTGTGAAAATATCTTCAGGAATATCGAAGATATTATAATAAAAGATACGATAATATGGATGATGAAGAAGATTTGTCTGTGAAGGTTTAGAATAAGAAGTAAGGTGTTTGCTAACGATTTCAGTAGACACTGAATCATTTGGATCCTTTGAAGGCAGGTTTAGTCTTTGTAATTTGTCCACAGCCTCCTTCATGGTCTGCTCAATCCGTTTTCCAGTTTCAAACCTTCTCTTTTTCTCAGCTTTACCACCATACTATTCTTTATCATCAAACTTTTGACTGTTAAAGTCATTTACAGTTTTTGCTGCTTCATTAGCATTTTTCCAATTTCGGAGAACTAGTTCATATTTTGGGATGTTTTTCAGAAAATTCACATTCGAAGTATGTAAGTCTAGGAGATAGACGTTATATGTATAACTTTTGACGTAAAATTGTCGCGAAATTCAAAATACTGATTGCTAATTCCTAGTAGTTGGTGTGACAATTATTGTTACAGGATGTAAGTGAGTACATGATGGGGTTTTAATGAATAAGTATAGTGGCTTTTCGGAGAGGCTTAAGTCGAAGGTTAATGAAGTTGTTGATAAGTTTACTGCTAATGTGGCGAGATATGAAAGGTTCCCCAGTAACAATGATGAAGGGGTAATTGTTATAATAAGGTTTATTCGTATAAACAAATGAAGGTGATTTGCTGGAGCTGTGACAAAACTGTCTATTTTGGAAAGAGAATGAAAAATTATATTTGGTAATAAATATCAAAGGATCTGATACGGATACGTGTTAAACTATAACTTTGGTTTCAAGAGCTTTTCAGATGCATGACAGTGGGTAATATGTGGTTGGATCATCATCTCGCATGTCTTTAGGAATTTTGAAGTGTTTGAACACATATTGTAATTGTTAATATACATATGATGTTCTAAGATTTTGAATGATACAAATATTTTTGTGAGTTCCATGAATAGAAATGAGGTTCTAGGACAGTTTTGAAGTCAAAGTATAGTTTTGAAAGATGTAGGAATCTAAGAGTGATGATTTCGGTTATATCTTGAATCGAATTATGAGATTTCAAAATCAGAATATGTAATTAGATTTTGAATGAGTATGGTTGTTTTGATTTCTATAAAAGAATGTATATTGTTGTGAAAGTAGGGAGTATAATGGATGATTTGCTGAATCAGATTCGAAGAATGTAACATATTAATTGTGAATTTATATATCTCTCGGGTATTACCTACCCGTTAAAAAAATTTTCACAATTAATATTTTGTACAAAAGAAGTTTATTACAGTCTTTATGAAAATATATGTGTATATTTTCTTTAGATGTAATATAGATTTAATGAGTTAATATTAAATTAAACTCATTTGTTTTATGGTTGGAACTAGAATTGAGTAATCCCTAAAACTTTATAAATTGCATAAGTATTTCTTTAATAATATTGAAATTATGAATCATTACTTTGTTATTTGTTGGTTTTCGTGAAATTCTTGTGAACTTCGCAAGGTACGAATGATGTTATTTGAAAAGTTTCGAGTACATCGATGATGAAAGTGTAAAATCAAACATATATTCGAATAATACACTTGATTTATTATGAATTGGATTTTTTATTGAATTGAGACAGAGATTGTAATTAACGATGGTTAAGTTGCGGACGAAGGACGTACATCATTGCATATTTGTAATATGAATTAACTGAGTAGTTAAGATTCACACATAATAGCTTAGTACGGGAAGATTTATTATGGTTTAAAAATTTATACATATAAAATATACATATAAATCTTTCGATTGGAAATGAGTTAATACTTCATAACTCGTTGATACAATATATTTGTTGTTGATTCGTAATGATGTCCACAATAATTCTTGAACTGACAGAGTTTGTGATGTTACAGGTGCTGTTGATTCTGACGATACTGACGGCACTGACTGTGTTGATGATGCTACGGTCCTGTTGATGCTGTTGGTAAAACAATTCTAGCTTGTAAATCGTACACCATTTTCGATCAAAGTTTCTACTCTACCATCTCCGTTCACTCATCCGATTTACGGTCAGAATTAAATAATCTCTAATATTTTGGAGATTACATAACTGTCGCAGAGATATCTCTTCAATGAAGTTTATGAATTAATACTTCATCGTTGTGGTATTCCTTGGTATCTACATGGCGTATGACGTCGATGCTCGTGGGACAGATTGTGAAGTTGAGGTTTGCGATGCAGTTGTTGTTGGTGGTGGTAATGGTACTGTTGATGTTGTTGATGGTGGTACTGGTTATGCTGCTGGTGCTGCTGCTGGTGTTTGTAACCTTTGCACCATATTCTCCAAAGCCACTACCCGAGTGCGAAGCTCGTTGACTTCTTCTATTACACCGGGGTGATTGTCGGTTCGGACGAGCGGATAAATAAGATCTAGAATTTGGTGTAGTATATAATCATGACGAGAAACTCTGGAAATGAGAGAGAAAATGGTGTTTCGGATAGGTTCGCTGGTAAGTGCTTCAGGTTCTTCGCCAAGAGGGCAATGTGGTGGATGGAAGGGATCACCTTCTTCTTGTCTCCAATGATTAAGGAGGCTATGAACCCATCCCCAATTCATCCAGAATAGATGATGACTAATTGGTTGATCCATTCCGGTCACACTGCTTTCGGAACTTGAGTGGGATTCCATTTCGGAATCCGAGGGACTTGAACTAATGAAGAATTTCATTTCGTACGATTGAATAAAGAATTTTTCGATATGAAATGATTTTCCGGCTATCGGGCGGTATTCTAATTATATAGAGCAAAAGGTTTCGTAGATTACGGAGGAATTTACGGAATATGTCAGGCAAAGTTTACAGTAACAGATACGCTAAGATATGAATTAGCAGATACGCTAAGATATGAATTTTGTCTATACACTATTCATGCAATCAATGCAATAAGATGTATCTAGACTAAGAATGATAAGCAGGTAATTTTCGACAAAAATGATGAGCAAAACTTTTGACATGCAGACACGGTCGAAGTCCAGACTCACTAATGCATCCTAACGACTATCAGTTAGACACACTAATGCAGACCTGGTTCGCTAAGACCACCGCTCTGATACCAACTGAAAGGACCTGTTCATATACATTATAAACGATTCACAATAGTTGAATACATCGCGAGGTATTTGACTTCTATATGATACATTTTACAAACATTGCATTCGTTTTTAAAAGACAAACTTTCTTTACAACGAAAGTTGACGGCATGCACACCATTTCATAATACATCCAACTATAATTGGCTTAATAATAATCTTGATGAACTCAATGACTCGAATGTAACGTCTTTCAAAATATGCCATGAATGACTCCAAGTAATATCCTTAAAATGAGCTAATGCACAGCGGAAGATTTCTTTAATACCTGAGAATAAACATGCTTTAAAGTGTCAACCAAAAGGTTGGTGAGTTCACAGGTTTATCATAACAATCATTTCAATATATTAATAGACCACAAGATTTCCGTTTATAAATATATGTACACTCGCAAGTGTATAAAAGTATTCTATAAGTTATAGGCACCCGGTAACAAGCCTTAACGTTCATGTTTTACCCTCTGAAGTACACCAGATCAGGTGTGTTTAAAATAACCTCGAAGTACTAAAGCATCCCATAGTCAGGATGGGGTTTGTCAGGCCCAATAGATCTATCTTTAGGATTCGCGCCTACCGTACATAGACAAGTAGTTTAATGTTACCAAGCTAAGGGTATATTTTTGGTTTAAACTCACGTAGAATTAGTTTTAGTACTTGTGCCTATTTCGTAAAATATTTATAAAAACAGCGCATGTATTTTCAGTCCTAAAAATATATATAAAAGGGAGCAAATGAAAATCACAATACTATATTTCGTAGCAATTATGTATATGACGACACTGAACAAGTGGAGGGTTTGTCTCGGATTCACGAACGTATCAATATTGTGATTCAATATTGCAGGAAAGTACGTAGACGCAACGAAAATGATAAACGTTAGGTTGACCTCACGAGCAATACCCTCGATCAATACCCATAACCTTCATAGCTATAACCCATAATTTCCTTAGCTCTATCTCATTTGAAAACTTATTTTGAAATCGTCTGAATATAACTCCGTCGTAGTATTTTATGTATACTAATAATATCTTGAAATAATACTAAGTAAATATATATATATGTAATTCGATTGAGAGAGTTTAGAGAAATATATTTTCAAGTTTCTATGAAATAATGAAATATATTGAATTCTATTTATAATAGATTTTTAAATTATTAAAGTGAATTATTAAAGTATGAATTATTAAAGTGAATTATTAAAGTATGAATTATTAAAGTGAATTATTAAAGTATGAATTATTAAAGTGAATTATTAAAGTATGAATTATTAAAGTGAATTATTAAAGTATGAATTATTAAAGTGAATTATTAAAGTATGAATTATTAAAGTGAATTATTAAAGTATGAATTATTAAAGTGAATTATTAAAGTTAAAGTAAATAAAGTTAAAGTTAAAGTATAGTAAAAGTATAAAAAACTATGTATGTATAATACGCGTATAAATATATATAATATTAATTTAAATCGTTATATATATTTAATGAAATAAAATATAAATATCATTATATTTATTATACTGGTTAAGTAATGAGTTATCAAAAGTGATTCTAGATATTTATAAAAGTTATATACGTTTTAATAATAAAGTTCTTTTTAAACTGAAAACGTCTTTGTACGTTTGAAAATAGATTAATAGAATATTATGGAAACCAATTCTCTACTAACTTTTGTCTAACTTTCGTAAATGACACTTTTTGTTTTTATTTATAAATAGCTTTACAAATTATTCTGAATATCGTTAAGAGGAATAGATTTTCTCAATAGTGGACCTCTCAACAGAGACTTGTAATCATAATTCAATGTTTCTGATAATTCAATCATTTAATATATTTTTTTCGTCGAAAATCATATTGAAATAAATACGTTCGTGTAAAGTATTATACGTTTAATACTTTATTAATATTCTCAAGTTATAATATATATATACATATACATATCTATTTATATATAACGGTTCGTGAATCGTCGGAATTTGGTCGAGGTTATAATGAATGTATGAACACAGTTTAAAATTCTTGAGATTTAACTTAACAAACTTTTCTTATCGTGTTGGAATAATATAAAGATTAAAGTTTAAATTTGGTCGGAAATTTCCGGGTCGTCACAGTTAATTTCAAGCAACTAACATAAATAAATTGCAAGCATATACATACAGGAAGTTTTATCATTCATACCTGAAGAAGAGTTGAAAATTCTTTGTCCTTAGTAGCAGGATTCTCAATGATCGCCTGCAATGTCCTCACATGAGCAGGAAGAGATGGCTCTTGAACATTAGAAGATGTGACAGCAGGGTTAGTGGTACTAGGAGGAGGAGAATGATAAGCAGAGTCGCCTTCCGGCCTCTCTTCATGGAATTCAGATTCCTCAATTGGAGTAAAGTTTGGGTCAGGAGTTTTCCGACCCTTATCTCCTTCACCTTCAAGGTTCTCCTCCAGCCTCAGCTCACCGCCTTCAGTAGCCTTCCCTTGGCTATCGTCAGATTCTGCTAAAATTACTAACAGAAACAAATTAGCATTATGAACAAATATAACAGTTATAAGCAAAGACATGTGCATTATCAAGAAAAAGCAGAATGGGCATACTTCTTCTACGTTTCTGCTTTTGGATCCCCTCTGTACTTTTCACCCTCTTAGAGCCTATGCTCTTCTTCCTTGTCTTTTGAATTGGAGGAGGAGTGGGGTTTGTTTCACCCGTGATGTCAACCGAGCCTGATGTCTGCTGCTCGGCGATGGTGGTGTCATCCGCTGTCCGTTCAGTGTTTGTCTGTTCAGACCCGGACTCAGTGTCAGAACTGCTAACAATGATTTCTTCACCCTTTTCAGTAGTAGCAGCATCAGCCAGCAGCCTTAGCCTCAGCTGCAGCCCTTTCTGCCTCTAGCTCTTCAGCAGTTTTAGCACGGTTAGTGATCTCCACTTCATCCTCAAGATCGAAGGATAAAAGAGCAGAGCGAACCTGCATCTCGGAGTTGGCTGCAAAAATTAAACATGGACAGCAATATAAGCAAACATGGTAAACAATAGATAAGCATTTATATATATTAGGATGATCATATCACATCCTACCCTGATTCTTCTTACGGAGTACTGGCACAGAAGTGCTTGGCCATTCTTGGCTCACTCTGCACAGCACAAGAATCCCCTCATACTTCTCGTATGATCTGGGCGGAATGCGGAGCTCTTTCAAACTATTTACTATTCGCTGCTCTGCGGTAGAAATCTTAACACCCTTTCCTACACCAGCATCAATAGCACCCCATTTCCGGACAACGGAGTACTCCTCTGGAATAATAGTCTCATTAACAAAGAAAAACAGACTCTTCCAGTCCTTCAAGTTTGATACTCTATTTGTACCAACAAAATGGGTATTTCGTTTACTATCAATAGTAAGCTAGCAGTCGCTAATTGTACGAATTCTAAACAAAGAGATAAAAACTTTAATGCGAGGCTTAATGTTGCTGGCATTTTAGTACATTTCAAAAAGAATAATTTTTTGAAGGCCATGGGGATGCATTTGGCTAAGGCAGGCCTTATAATACTTAAGAAGGCGAAGGAGAAAGTTAGTAAGGGGAACAAGGAGGTTGCCGTGAGTAAGTTGTAAGGCGTATAAAGTAATTTTTCCGTCAGGAGGATGGTTGGCAGTTTGCCTGGCGGTAGGAAGAACAGGGTTGTATTGATTAATATGGTGAATGGCAATCTTCAAACCGTCTAAGTATTCTCCTGTTAGTGATGAAGCCATCGTGCTAACTTCTTAAATGTCTGCAGCATTTGAAGAAGAAGGCTCTGCGTGTTCTTGGCCAGTACTCGGTGTAGAAGTCATGACAATAAAGTATAAAAGTATCAACAACTAAGAAATAACAAGCAAGATGGGGTATAACTGACCTTGGAAGATGGTAAACCTTAAAGAGTTGAAGGTTGAAGAAAGCGATGAAGATTTGGGAGGAAATGTGCTTTTTAGATCTTGGCAAAGGTAAAAAAGTGAAGATAAAAGGGTTATGACGGTTTATATAGGTGCTCATTGATGCAATTTTTATGGACACGATTGTGACACGTGTACGGGCAAGTTCAAACGTGGGGTACGAAATGACACTTTTTACAGCTGGAGGCGCGTGGAGATTCTCAGCCATTTAAAGTTAATCATCACAGCGTCAGTAAAATTCGTCTGCATTTAATGCTTGTAACGTTTTTCCCGATGCAAATGGACAATGAAAAGGCTAGTTTGGCATGCGTTATCAAAAGTTTAACAACTTAATCATTTTTCAAATGCTTAAGTCATTAAACTGGGGGGACTTAATGGTGTATCCTATCGTATACACGCATAAAAGGCATAATGGTTGCATAAAAGTAGCATCAGGAAGACTGAAAATAACAGTTTTGTGAAGTTATCCGTCCAGCGTTCTCCGCTGTACAGGCTGCTCTGTCATGCGTAAGCCCTGAAGGCCGCCTAGCGCGTAAGCCCTGGCCGGAGAACGCCACTTTCAGAATAAATTTCGGATCACAAGTAACAGAACGTATCATCATCTGACACGTGTCCCCGAATAATCCGGTGGATCTGACACTATAAATAGACCCCTTGGGTCGTCATTTTACACAGTTCAGACATTTTGAAAAACCTGAGAGCTGAGACTTCATCTCTCTCTCTCTAGCACTTTCTCTCACTAGAAGTCATCCGGCTAGCACTTTTACGCTCTACGGACGACAGATTGATTAAGCCACCCCACAAGTTTCTACACTTGTGAACCGGGTCTGCATGGATTATTTCCTAAGAGCAAACATCAATCGGCAACACTCGTCCACCTAAAGCTAGATTACTTCTAGTATCGTGTTGACACACTAAGCCTTACCTCATAAGGAAATAGGTGTTAACATTATCTAATACCAAGGTCACTTTTTTTTCCAACGTCGATATTAACATCAAATGCTCTCATTTGTCACCCACGCAATCGTTAGGAGAAAACTCAATTCGCGACGATGTTGGCAGTACCATCGAAGGTTGGGAAAACCCCCAGAGACCTTCCCAAATCGCATTGATTTTGGCAGTACCATCAAAGGTTGAAAACTCTCTGCTTGGAGTGAAAATCGAACTTGGGTTGGCAGTACCTCAAGTTTGATCCCACCCATGTACCACTTAAGCCAAGTTTCGGTGGTATACCAAATTAAACGGTGCTAAACGAGGAGTGTGGAAATATCTCTCTTTCAATGGTGTTCAAGTGAGTTCGGTTGGTTGGTATGACGGTTTATTCTCTCAATGCAAAGAAAATAGCTTTCAGTAATTGATCACTGACAATGTCAAAATAAGATAGCAACATGTAAACTTTTGTTCTTACTTAAATAGATGCTTTTATCATTAACATATACACACCTCAACAGGAAGCTAGAAAGCAAGCAATCTAACACCAAATTTCAAATTTAGTTTCAATTTGTGTGCTACGCCACTTGAATTTGACTTGTAGCCTAGAAGAACGGCTTTGAGTGAGTCAAGTAACAAGGAACTTAGTTCTTTAATCACCTTTGATTCTTTGAATGCATATGAAAAGTTATTATGTGCCCTCTATATTAATGTACAAGTGTTTAATGCATTATATGCGTTTCACATACATGAGACAATATTGTAGATAAAACAAGATTAGAGCCAAAATGTATACCATATTGTAGATTTTTTCAATCAAAATATTGGATATATTTTATTTCTTTTTGCAAAAATAACGATTACTATAGAAACAAAGGTTATGCAACTACGTTAGATGAATTCGTGAGTAGTTTAGTCCCCCTGAGTAATCCTAAACCGATGTTCAAAAAAAAAAAGTACTAACTCAAACCGAGCCATCTCCGTAAAACAAAAAACAAAAACTAGAGGCAACAAAACATACAAAATCCAACACAACTAACAAATCGAACACCAACAATATAATAGTAAAACCTAACCTAAAACCGGACTAAAGATATTGGACTTTGGAGATGACATATTAGCAATGATTAAAACGGCAAACAAAAAAACGGAGTATATAATTAGTAAGGGTGCGTTTGATAAAACTGAATGATTTAGCGCTGAATGGTTCAGAATCTGAATGATTCAAAGCCTCTGAATAAAGTTTGTTCTGAATGAAAATAAGCTATTTGATAATCATTTAGAGTGAACGATATAAACTGAGTAAAATTACCTTATTAAAGTGTAACATGAATAAAATTTTCAATATACTTGTTAGTTAAGTGTTCAGGATAGGATTTGAGGAGAAAATTACAGAAAATTTAGGCTCTTAATGGTTAAGAGAGTGTTTCATCTCTGAATGGTTTGGCACTGAATTCTGAACCATTCAGCACCATATGTCATTCAGTGGTCAGAAACAAACGCACTGACTGAACCATTCCATTAAGAGGCAAAAAAACGCAACCTAAATTGGTGATCGAAACCCTAATTTGAAATGGGCTTTGACCCAAACCCATATTCTCATTGAATAAAGGAATGTGTATAGTCTATGGATTTACAATTTACCGAGTGGAGTGAAGTGAAGTGAAGTGAGTTTGGCGGGAATCGGACGAATCTTGCCCTAAAAGAAGTCATCTCCCACCTCTTTTAAATACCTAAAATAAAACCCTAACCGTCTTCTTCTTCGTAGTTGCATTCACCATCAGACGCATCAATCACGTAAGTATATTCTTCATACGATCTTTCTATATCTATCTATATCTATATCTATTACATCGTGTTATTATTATTCTCATTCTCAATACATTATCAATTGAACACTTCTACTATTATCAATTCGTTTCATCCGTTTATATAATAATTGATTAATTGCTTATACTTAGTTTTATAAATTTAGGTCAGTACTCATCAAAATGACGGTTCTAAGGTCCAAAAAGGTTGTTACTGCAACTCAAAATGAACATTTCCCTAAATCTTCTAATGTTGAAATTGAACCATTAACTCCTGCAAAACAAGTTGAGGCTACTAAGAAGAAGAAGTCTTGTTTCAACTCCAGTTCTGGAAAATCAGGGTCTATTTCTGACTCAGGTTTGAGACGGAGTGCTAGATTTTTATCGAATTCGAGATCTTATGATATTAATAATGGTAAGGATGATGATAATAGCACTATTAATAATGTTGTTGATGTTGAGATTGTGACACCTGTAAGGAAGAGAAAGGTTGATGATCTTGAAAAAGGTGAAGCTCACTGTGCTTTAGTGAAAGGTTCGGGTCTGAATGGGGTTGAAGAAGAGAGTGGTGTAGGAAATGTGAACCGATTAAAGCTTCGGTCGGGCAAAAAGGTTGGATTAAAATCAGGGATTAACTGTCTTGTTAATGATGATAATGTGTCTGCTGATAAGAAGGATGAGAAAGAAGTCGAAGAAAAACGAGGTGGGGAAGAATTTGTTATTGTAAGCAAAGGGGCTGTTACGATTGAGCCACAAGGAGGGTTAAACGGTAATCAAAATGGTTCGAAAAGGTTCAACAAAGAAGAAGATAAAAAGAAAGGCGTGTTGATGGATGGTGAAGATATGGATATCGATATAGGGAGTGATGTAAGTTTCATTTTAAATATAAGTAGAGAAAAGGGGAAGGGGAAAGTGTTTGAGCTTCACTCATCATCTTCAAGTTCAAGCGATTCAGATGATTCAGATGTGGAAGTTAAAGTAGAAAGTGAAGTAGCTGCTAATACTATGAACGTGGAACGGGCAACGAGCTCTAATATGGGGTATAAGGAAAGGTTTAGAAGTGTAGCCAAACACAATGCAACACGGTTTGCATATTTCTCTGTTCAAGAACAACAACAACAAGACCTGCACGAAGATTTTGAGGATGAACTTGAACTACTACAAATGGAAGCAGCCAATGGGAATGTAGAAGATTGGCCTGGTCCTTTTTCAACTGCTTTGAAAATAATTAAAGAGGGAGCAACAAAGATGCCTGCTCAACAGAAGAAAAACGAACCTGTTCCATTAATATGGGTTCCTAAGAGGAACCAGCCGCTTATGAAGAAGGTCCCTTTATTACAGGATTTATGCATGTCAGTTATGGCAGAAAATGTGGATGCAATAACCTCCCTTGAAAGTGTTCCTGATGTACTTAGACACAAGCTCACACATTTACTTTGTGACTCAAGAAAAATGAACCACCATTTTCTTGACTTGCTTGCAAGAGGATCTCCTACTGAGATACGCGTAAGAGATTGTTCATGGTTAAGTGAGGAGCAATTCACAGAGACTCTTGAAAAGAATGATACTACTAAGCTCACGGTGAGCTTCTTATCAATCAGATTGTTTCATTTTCTGTTATTTTGGTGTTGTATTTATAGTGGGATTAATTTAATTATGTTACACAATATCTTTCACATCAACATTTAATCTGTTTTTTGCTTGCTTATAATGGACATGTATGTATGTTTGACTGTAGGTACTACAACTGGATCAGTGTGGAAGATGTTTACCAGACTATGTTCTATTTACTGCACTGACTCACTCGCCTAATAAATTTTCTGCATTGACTAATATATCCCTGAAAGGTGCATGCCGATTATCAGATGCTGGTCTAAATACACTTGTTGCATCTGCTCCTGGTTTGAGATCTATTAATCTCGGGTGCTGTTCTTTGCTTACGTCTGATAGTATCAACAATCTAGCTGACAAGCTAGGATCAGTACTAAAGGAGTTGTACATCGATGAGTGTGTTGGTATAATTGATGTTAAGGCTATTCTTCCAGCATTATTGAAGCTAGAACAATTGGAAGTGTTATCTATTTCTCGTTTTGAAACTGTTACTGATAGTTTCATTATAAAGTTTGTGGTTGCTCGAGGTCAGAAAATGAAGGAGCTTATCTTGGCAGATTGCACGTTAGTTTTTATATTTTTTTGAAGGGTGCATTTTTTTTTTTTTTATGATGATGCCTGTTTAAACTCTTATTGATTATGTTGACTTGTTGACTATGTTCAGGAGACTGACAGATAGAGCATTGCAAGCTATTGCAGAAAGGTGTCCTGAGTTGTGTGTAATAGATCTGACCAACTTGTGCATGTTAACTGATGCTGCATTAGGACATCTTGCTAATGGTTGTCAAAAAATTCAAACAATGAAATTATGTCGCAATGCATTCAGGTCTATCTGTTTTCCATTTTTATTCAAGTTGTTTGTTTGTTTAATTTTACATTCATTTCGGTTTTCTTTTATTCGGTTGATAATATTTCCTGAAAATTGGTTTAAAAATATGACAGTGATGAGGCTGTAGCTGCATATCTTGAAACATGCGGAGGGCCTTTGAGGGAACTATCACTTAATCATGTTGATAAGGTACCTTTTTGTGTTCCCTGTAACAAAAATTACATTAGAATGAAGAACTATGACTGTTTAACCATCCCTTGTTATAGGGTTGTGATGGTTTATAATCTGTATCAATATATTATACATTATAATGTTGTCGGTTATATCATATATGGTGTTGTTCAGGTTGCCCATCACACTGCTTTATCACTTGCGAAACGTAGTATAAATTTGGAAAGTTTGGATTTATCTTGGTGTCGTGAAATGACGAATGAGGCCCTGGGATTGATTGTAGATACCTGCTTATCACTTAAGCTGCTCAAATTATTTGGGTGCACACAGGTAAGGCTGCTGCCTGCCATTCTGTTCTCTCAAGTCTGCTAGAAATTATTAACATATATTGTATAAAAAAGTAATTTGTTAGTTGGTGCCTAGACTTCTTTTAGTGTGTAATTATTATTATTTATTCATCTTGATGCTTGGCATACAAGCAGTTAGTGTTGCTGTCAATATGGTCTGATGTGTGGAATTGTATGCAGATTACAAATGTATTCACGGATGGACACTCAAACGAAAAGGTCAAAATTATTGGTTTGAAAGAGAGTCATATATTGAAGAATATTGAAGCAACTGATCCTTTACCATTGCGGTATTCAGCAGTTTAAAGTAACCATCCTGACCTGGAAACTCTGGCATAGTATGGGAAACAAGTACTTGCCATTTGGTCAATTTTGTTATAGATGTTTTGGCATATCATGGTAAACAAGTACCAACCTTTTGGCCACTTTTGTTATAGATGTTGTACTTGTAGATTGAATTTATGATCATGCTAATTATAGCAAATATGGTCATTTAACTTTTGAATTTGTAGATGGGACCAGCTGTTGGTATTGTTGTTGCCTGAACTTATATCTTTATATTATTCAAAGTGATTCTCAGCTTCTTTCATTCTTATATAAACGTAAGTAGAAGATGATGTTAGACTTGGATTGGACGTGCTTTAATTAATATTATATTGCATTACAAAAAGATGATTTTTGTTTCTTTAATTTCAGTTTAAGTTGCACATAAATGATGATCTCCTTCTTTACTTTTTATAGGAAAACATTTCAAACTTTTTTCACAAATCCTTTGATTTCAAGTACGTGAATGATCTCATTCTAAATGATGGATCTCAACTTGCAATGGAAATCACCAAATTAGTCAACTAGGCTTTCCCTCTATCCCCAACCCAACAATAAAGTGCGCCCACAAGGTATTCGACAAAATGCACCACATATATGTTTTCCTCTGGAACACTTGGATTTAAAGTTTTGCTGATATAGCAGTAAGTAATTTTGGTTTCTTGGACTGCCATTGTTGCTGTTTTATGAGCATAATTGATTTTTCGTGACAGAATTTCAGCTGAAATGGCTAGTTCTTGGACTAAACTAAATGGTGCATCACTTGTGACCTGTTTGATTTGGAAATGTTGACTAATGGTCGGAGTTAAACTTGTAGTGTACTCGCAAATATCTCTTACTCGTAGTTTGATTGGATTATATTAGAAGCGAGGTAATGTTGAGATAGCTAGTGCCTTGTTGATCAGATAACGCATGCCCATTTTAGACTATTCAGCCGTCAAATATGTTAGTTCTGATATCATCATTAGGATTAAGTAATATACACGGAAGCTAGTTGATGGAGGATCATGTCACAAGATTGACAACATTACTAGATGAACTGGAGGCGAAAAGAATATACTACTGTAATATATTGATTACAAAGAAAGATATAACGTTGCTTCATACATCATTACAAATTGAACTGTATGGCATTGGTAACCATATGTAAGAATCTGTAGGTGATATACAACTTATATCAGTAAGCTTATTTCCTGTTGGTTGAGCTATTAATTTGTAAAAAAGTGATGTACATTTTTAAGTTAGTCAGCGTGATTTTATTTTTATTTTTATTTTTTTTTAAGCTTTTTATGATACAAGAATTTGGAGTGAGGATATATGTTGATGATATATTTATGGTCTGTAGGAAAGCAAGTACATTTTATCTCGTAACAATTGAGGGCTTGCCAAGTCAACAACCGTGAATCCTATCTTTTGGTACAGCTCCTGTGCAGCTATATTGTTCCTGTGTACATGAACATACACTTGTTCTACACCTGCCAAACAAATCTAACTATTGATAGGCTACCATCATACTGTTTAAGGTAACTAATTAACTAAATAAAATTAATAAAAATGTTACCATCCGATATGGTAGACTCAATGGCGAAATGTAACATGTTTCTTGCAATACCCTGCCGACGTGCTGATTTTGCTACACATAGATTTGAAATGTACCCATATTGTTTTCTCGGCTCTTTTGTGTTATCAGTGTAAAAAATTGGTGCTTTAACTTTTTCCTGAAATATCCCCCCATGTTTATTATTAGTTCAATAGCAGTTTTAATTTGCACTATGCATAAAAATGTTATTTACCCCCGGAAAAGTCTCCCCGTGCAAGAACGGGCGGATGCTGACATCAAGGGTTCCAACAACACTCTTGAGTACAGTTGTACGTTTCTCACTACTATGTTCTTTCCTTACCTGCGGTATGAATAGAATAATGGCGTTAAGGAACGTTCACAAACTTTTATTTCTTATGTAAAGAAACAACATATAATATAGGAAGCAGAATTACATTACATTTTGGGTGAAAGCTTATACCGTGATGATGCAGGCAGTTTTTAAACCAAGTTTTGTAACAGCCTGTCGCTTTAGTGCATTAAATTCCTAATAATAAAGAGGAAAAAGGGATTCTTGTGAATGATATATTTATATACTCAATTGTCCATTTATGGGTGCGGAAAAAATAAAGAAAACTACTTGCTCTGTAAATTTCCTTCTGTGGCTATCAGCAAATCTGCATTATCGACAAGAGTTTAGTATCAGTGGGATTATTAAGTTGCATATTCAATATCTTTTGTAGTAGTGACAATAATCCATTTTTATTCAACATATAGTTGATTGATACCTATCATCAATCCTATCTTCCCAATGCGTTTCTGCTCGTAACCATGCCGCTGTCTGCCACGATTTGCAAATAATTTAGCTAACAAAGGATTGATAGAGAGATATTGATTGATGGGTGATAAGTGATATGTGTGACTTAAGGGTCTGCTAACTTTCTACTTAATACTATGTGTCTGTACAACACTTGAGTAAAATTGTTGTTTTTGTGTCACTAATTTAAAAGATGGTCTCATCGAAACAGAGACCCCTTAAAAACATAGGCATATCGAAACAGCACTTAATAGAAAATAAAAGTATAGTCTGTTTCCAAAGCTTACCCAATATTCTTCATCAATCAGAGCTTCACGTGCTACAAACTGCCCAAACTCATGTTTCTTGTTATGAACAAATATCTGATCAGCCTGTTGTAGTTGCAGCCGGTCAAAATGAAGATGGGTCTGACTCGTGGTTTTTAACGAGTTTTTATCAAGTTGTAGTGATAATTTATGTTTGTTTACACCTTGTGGATTCGTTGTCCTGTTTATTTATCGAGATATAAACAATCAGAAGAAAGATTTTAAAGGCAATCTGGTATATGTAGAAGAAACTCACATTGTGATCATTGATCTTATATATTTTTGATGATTTCTGGATCCATAACAAGCAGGCATCTTGAAACCAGGCTTCTGGATTCTGAACGTCATCATCGAATCGAAGCTTCTATAATATATTCCCCCCAATTCCAGGTATGGTATCAGGTTCTCATAAGTAACCTGAATAGATGAACAACATAGATTTTATTATAATTTTTTAATAAGGCTGCAATAATAGAGATGATGATGATGCAATGAAGGATAACCAATGAGACAAACCCACAAACACATTATATATTATTATAATTAAAAGCATTACTTTATGGTTTTAAAATTGAGAATTTTATACATGGCACATGAGTTTGGTAACATAAAAGACCTACCTGGAAGATGTAGGGGACTAAGAAAGAAACTGGTGTGGATATGTATGATGATAGAAGACTAAAAACAAATCTGGGGATTTAGAGTGCTTAAGTTTTGGTGTTCCCCCATTGACATGATTATTGAGTGTATTATATTCTTGTATTTTATTTAAGGAATAAATTAATAAATAAGAAATGATAAAAGGTGGAAGGTTATGAAAGTTGAAATATATTGCAAGTGTTTGGAAGATATCCAATGGAATAGGAGATGTCAACAGAAATGACCAACCAACCAACCAACCAACCAACCAACCAATAAAATTAATATGTAGATACATCATATACTTAAATATTGCATATGTATAGATTGATAACATGTGGATGGCTTTTACCCACCTTTTCCTCCTACATATAAGTTTGATGAAAATGCCTTATTACATCCATCTAATCTACACTAGTATTGGTATTAGTATATTAATTAGTATATTAATATTAATTAAAATTATTGCGGACCTACTTAACATTACATAATACATTATTACCTATTAGCTATTATATATAAGACCATCCTTACAGGGCAAAATGCCTTTCGTCAATTTTACTCGTGGGTGTGATTTTTTCACCTTCATGTTTGGTTCCTTTTTTTAATTTTTAATACAATTTCACTAAACTATCAAAAAACATCAATTCTAAAACCTGCTTCACAAAACTCCTCTGTTACACCATTTCAATAAATAACATTGCCACGATATAGTCATCCCATCCAAAACAACGGGTAATACCCTTGTTTATTCTGAACAACATAAACGAAGTAGGTGAATAAGTAGATTCTAAATTGAAGTTTTGTCTGAGAATCAAAGATCTCCAAAACACTAATTAATTACTAACAAAATTGGAGTTTTAAAGAGTTAAGGGAATTTTTTTGCATATTTTAATTCTTTTTTTTATTTTATTATTTTTTTATTTTTTTGCAAGACATATATAATAGTACCTTCTTCTGCTAGTCTTTTGACATTATTGACCAAAAGCTACTTTGCCTTTTGATGTAAAGTATCAAGTATATATATATATACAAGTATAACGTGCCATTTGAGGGTTTTAAATCCAAGAATAGAGATCAATTAACAATGAAATATATATTCGTCAATTGTTCAACAATGAAATTGCAAAACGTAAACTGGACTAGAATACAGTGCATAGTGCACAGTAATTGGTAAATGACTATCAATGTAGCAGGTTGATAATCGACAGCATGTTCATCATATTATCCCAGCATAAGTTAAACATAAAACAATCAAACACATCACCAAAACCATTGCTTCTATCAACACTGAAAGAGTAGATAAAGAAATTGAGCAAAAATGAGTGAGTTGAAAGGGAATTAAAAGTTGGTGGTGAAAATTGTTTTTTTTTTTTTTTTTAAACGGCGATATCGACATCGAATGCTCTCATTTGTCACCCACACACGCGTTAAGAGAAAACCCAAATCACAAAAATGTTGGTGGTACCATCGAAGGTTGGGAAAAAAAACCCTAGAGACCTTGCCAAATCGCATTGATGTTGACAGTACCATGGAAACTCCCGCTTGGAGTGAGAATTGAACCTGGATTGGCAGTACCCCAAGTTGAATCTCACCCCATACCACTCAAGCTAAGCTTCAGTTGGTGGTGATAATTGTTGGGACTAAACATGTCAGACAAAGTATCAAGAGCCTGAAATCATTGTTTTGCAAAATGTAAATCTGGAGTAGACACTGCCATTGTCTTAACTTCATGGATCCTGAATAGCACCTATAATGATCAACTATGATTCCCATATAAAGATATGGTTATTCAACACTTTGCTTCTAAATTTAAACACACACCGAAACAAATTTTTTTTTAAATAAATAGAAAGTAAATATAACATAAAAATAAACGCTGTAGAAACAGGGCATCAAAGTAATCTATCTATAATTACAACGTTGGAAAAACAGAATCTTTACAAACCTAAAGTAAAAACTATGATTCAAGGAGATATACTCGAAACCTGATCCTTTGGGGAATCATAAGTATGAGTTATGATGGTCTCGATTCTGTCAAGTGATGCTTCTAATCGGCCAGAATTCATGTTAAACAACGCTTCGCCAGTCCCCACGGCCCTGTCAACGCCACAAAGAAAAGAAGTTGCAGGATTAAAATTTGTTCAGATTTTGTAAAAAAGAAAAAGAAAAGAAAAGCGATGCCCAAGCCACTTTTTAAATCGGAAACAAACGTATATGTCATGAGGGTTACAGAATCTAAAATAGATGTTGACAAGAAGTAAAAACTGAGTTTTGTTTGTTGGTATTTGGTTTGGAGAGTATTTAGGTATTTCTACATGAGGAGGCGATATTAATTGGGAATGATCCTCCGTACAAGGACGAAGCTTAGCGAGGACAGAGATGGGCTTTGGCCCACCAACCAAAATGAAATTTGTAGCCCTTTGAGTTACGATTGGGCTTATGAATCAACTAAAGCGGAGTCCGTATAGAGAAGACACGATGAAAACGGTGACAGCTCACAGATTCAGCAAGCCTGCACCATTTTGGTCATATTTTTTCATACGAACTCCGATTTAATTGATTTAAAAGTCAAAACGCTCGTAACTCAAAGTGCTTTTATAATCATATACTATTTAAAAAGATTTTATTATATATAATAGTATACATGACAAACGGGTCAGGTTGGGTCGGTTTGGGTAACGGGTCAAAACGGTTTTGGGTTGAAATGGGTCATGGGGTCAAACGGGTAAAAGTTTTAAATGGCTCCAAACGGGTCGGTTGGGTCGGTTTGGGTGACAGGTCGAAACGGGTAACGGGTCAAATGGGTAAAATAGGTCCAAACAGGTAGGGGTGTGCATGGTATGGGAAGAACCGAAGACCGTACCGGACTGAACCGATTTCGAACCGAACCGAACTTTTTCGGTCCGGTCCTTGGTCCATAATTTTACGGATTTTCGGTCTTCGGTCCGGACCGGACCAAAACCAAAAAAAACACTAAAAATATCCGAACCGTACCGTACCGTACCGTACCGAACCGATAATATTTGGTCCGGTCCTCGGTCCATATTTTTGCTTCAAATTGGGATTCGGGACGGAACCTAACCGAACAAGTTTGGTCCGGAACCGTACCACGCACACCCCTACAAACAGGTCATATACTTTTACATTTGATTGTTTACATTTATTATATTGTTTTAGTTCTTATAACATTTATTATATACATAAGAAAATATTAATGTACATAATAACTTATATAACCATTAATGCTTTTATAAATTATTGACGGATGTATCTTGTTATACTCGACCCATTTGACCCATTCACAAGACCCATTAGACCTGTTCTCTATTTATTGAACTTAGGATTTAATACCCGTTTAACCCGTTCTTTTATATTTTCTATAAGACTAAATAGGTTGAAGAAAAACTCATTGGACCTTTTTTTAGGTTTTGATTTACATTGTCAGGCTTATTTTTTTTTTCAAGACTCAATTGACCCTAAAGCTTGACCCATTTGACCCAAATTTAAGAGAATGGGTCTCAATTGCCAGCTATATATAATAGTGATCTTATTCCCCAATAAACAAGTTCAACCTCTAATTATATAATATAGTGACCTCCCAATGAACAAGATCAAGCTCCGTCACTGCCTCCATAATATAACAACTAAAGGTTTAGAAACAATGGTCAAACTCATACTCATATACAGACAATAATAAGTTTTTTTTTTTAATCATGAAACGGTACGTACGTAAATGTATTCATGGTAGTAGTATAATTACCCTGTAAATTCAGGAAGAACGTAATCTGCCCTCCATCCAAATCGCATATCGACGCCAGGGTACAAACCAAGAGATGTCTTGTTACGGATTCTAGATACACCGTCTCCACCTAAACATGTTGTTAGCTTCCATTTCCAACCAGTTGTATGCATCTCTAAACTATGACCTATTCCTACCTGCATTATGTATGGAACCAGAGAGATGTGTTTTCATAATAACTTTATATTCAAATTTAAATTTAAACAATTAAAGATTGTGTGTGGAAGTTGAGATAGCATATACCTGGAGATTTAGGAATTTGGTTAGTGGGATCTTCTTAGAAACAAGGCGTATATCGTGGTGTAAAGGTTGGTATATGAATTTCCATTTTCGATCGTCTGATAACGGTTTCAAAACCATCTTCCCGTGAAACTCGTTGATAGGGGAATTGTAGAACTGGACCAACTTGAACACATTATTATATATTTCGATACTTGATAATAATACTACTACTACTACTACTACTACTACTACTACTACTAACAATAATAATAAACTGATGCCCAAGGATAAGTTATCTATGTGTGTGTATCATATTATATATATCAGATCAGAATGTATTTCAGACATGTGAATATAAAGTGACATACATGATACATACACATATAGTTATACAGACCTTCAAATTAATTCGAGTGTAACTGCCTCAATTGGCTTGAAAGTCAATAATAATTAAAAGGAAAACTTATATTAAACAATTAATACATTATATATTATATTTAATATTAATTAATAATAATAAATAAATAAAAATAATAATGATACCTCCAAATTAAGACCGAGTTGGAACCCTTGAAGTTGTTGTCTGAACTTGAAAAACAACTCAGAAGGCATCAAATCAATTGTGTATAACTCATCCCATGATTTCCCTGCTTCTTCTTCTCTGTCATTCATCTCTCACTTCAACAACAACAAAAATCTTTTTATTAAATTGTATATGCGATGATGATGATGATTTAGGTATAATAAAATTATGATTTGATACACACAATTGAGCGTACCTACCTTTTATTTTTTCCCTGCTCGCTAGGAGACCGATTTCAACAAACTTGCTGCTTCCGTTGTGGCGGTTCAAGATATACAGTACTTGGTATCCCGTATAAGATAGAAAGATTGCAGAAGATTGATGATACTTCTATTCCTTGGCCTCAACTGGACTTAAAAGCCTACTTATTTTATTGTTATGGACTCACAGCCCACAATGATTCCTTATTTCACTTTTATCTAGAGATATATTAACTACTAGAGACGAGAGATATTTACTAAATATTTTTTTCTTCTTCCAAACTTATAATAATAATAATAATAATAATAATAATAATAATAATAATAATAATAATAATAATAATAATAATAATAATAATAATAATAATAATAATAATAATAATAATAATAATAATAATAATAATAATAATAATAATAATAATAATAATAATTAGGATTTAGATTTAGATTAAATTAGACAAAACAAATTTGCAAAAATGTCCTCACATCACGCACACACAAATCACGTGGACCAACTTGCGATTGACAAATTGCCGAATGTACTTCTTAATTTACTAATTCCGAATGTTATTGGAAATTCGTAGCTCATAAGCTAATCTTTGTGATTTGCATGTTGAACCCTATAAGAATAGGATTTCAAGATAGGATTATTGAAAATATATACGTATTATCTATTTGTATAGAACGACTAGAGAACTTAAACTTGCAACACAAATAGTAGTTCAATTTTTCTCATACACTAATAGCCATTAAAAAAATGTCGTTTGCGTAAGTAAAACTACAAACATGAAAGCAACCCTCATTAGGCAGAATTATGAGCTTGATAAAAAGAAATTTTAAGTGTGTTTATCAACATAAACTTATAATCAACTACATCACATTAGGCACCTCTAACGGTGTGGTATTTATGAAGAAGATGAACTTGATAAACAGTTGAAGGAGGTGCTTTTTTGGAATGCAGGTAAAAAAAGTGGTTAAAAATAAAAGGTTCTTAATGGAGTCGGTTGATAGTATTACAGATGTTTCAACTAAGTGAAGTACGGAGTATTGGTATGTTTTTTCTTTTAGTTTCTCATTATTTGATTTGATGGTCTAAGTTTAAGCAGTAACCACTTTTAAGCTTCGGTTGCTATAAAACTATTTTGCAAACAAATTCCATCATCTTTTTGACTTATAAAGTTTAAATATCAGGGCAGGTCCAAGTTTAGGTACTAGGTTAATTTGAATCTAATGTACAACAGATCAAGTAAAATTTAATTGTGTTGTATTTTCTTTCAATTCAAACCATCACAATACTAACGATTAAACTAGTCATAAATTATAAATCAAATCACATGTAATTACACTTGAATCAAATTTCTTTTATATTTAAGAAAATAAACATACATGGATGGAACACACCAACAAAACACACTAAATAGAAAACATTGATATTTGCACCTTCGATAAAGGTCACTTGTGATCTCCATTTTGAGTTTGGATACATAGTCATACATGAGCAATATTTGTTAGAATTAAAAGCACAGATGCGACATAATGCCCCAAAAAATGTCACCTACTCATAAGGTACTTGAACAAAAACAGATCAGACCATGTTGACTAACTAGAGCTCGACTCATTACCAATAGTCATTTGCAAAATCCCGAATATAATACAAGTATAGTCTTCATTCAGAAGGACAAGTAGTTTTATATGTTACAATTTATGTCTTATCACCACGCATATTTGAATATATACACAACAGCTACAAAGAGCAAAATAGTGTTAATAACTTGCATCAAATGGTACTATTATGTTAGAGAAGACAACTTGGTATATACTGTAAAACTTAAAAAGGGAAGATGATCTCTTACATTGTTTCAATAAGGTCAATGATGAAGCTTCTGCAAGCATATATGAATTCTACTTATTGCCTACTTGTAACATGAGATGTCGATAACTGCGTCCCCTTACAACTCGGTGCCACTCGAGAAGTAGGGAATTTTTTAGACTCATTTGAATTCTCTCCTGGACAAGCCTGCAGTAAAAAAAGGATTGTCGGCTTATGGTAACTTTTTGCTGCATTCAAGGTAACTCGAGATAAATATGCATCTTTTTTACCATCTCACAAGACATCTCTGAATAGCACGAGATATTGGGCGAAAGAAGGATGGATCGCGTTGGACATACAGTAAACCAACCTGTAGATTCGAAAAAGTAAAACCTCATATTAGCTCTAAGAATTATTGATTACAAAGATATATTGTTTAATAACAAACTATGCAGTGAACTTTTATAAAGTTACATGTATATGTATCGAATATTTACTTTGGGAGACTCTCCGCCCAATTGGCAGTTCAACCTACTTTTTATTAGAAGGAAACCAATAAGTTATACTTCAACATATTAAAATGCAATTTTTTGTCTTTGGAAAAGAGAGATTAGATATTGATGATTGTAATAACAATTTAAAGCGGTAGAATATAAAAAGATGGACGTTATCTTTGTTTGAAAAATTAACATTAACATTAACATTAACATTAACATACTATAAGATAATATCGTGAACCAATAGTGACCTTTGACATGAATCCAGGTAGATAACTAAAGTGACTAGCACACACCAACATATATTTTGCAAAGAATAGCAAGTTACCTCAATCATTGCATTTACAGAAGGATCGTCAAAGATCTCAAGACTACAATCAGCAAGGTGATGGGAAAATGGTCACAACGGGCAAACTACAAAGCGGAAACAAACCCGTTTGACAAGCATTTCCCGACCCGTATGAACCCGTGAGGAAACTAACAAATAAGGTATACCACAATCACCACAAATCAGCCCCAATTCTGTCCCAAATCAGCAAATACAAAATAATTGAGCACACACAATACACACGAGTCTTTTTGCGTGGAAAACCTCTCAAAATCGAGAGTAAAAACCACGGGACTCGTAAGCCACTTAATGTTCCACTATCATCAACAAGAGAGCAATACAATAATCCTTCTCTAGCTCAACTAGAGGTATACAACATCATCATACTCTTGAACAACAATAATCAACAAGTATATGAAGAAATTAAAGACAAAAGATGAACAACACTACCCCAAAAACTGCTACTGTTCCAGCAGCGAAAATACGAGCTACAGACCTTTTTAGACGAATTCAACGGTTGAAAACCTTGGCACTGATGTCAAGAAGACACAGTCCAAAATTGGAGAAGATTCAACGGTCGGATCTCCGGGGATCGTCTCTTTTCTGAGCTGCTGTACATAAAAACGGGAATTTGAGGTTTCTCTCTTTTTCTTGATTACTTTTTGATCTCTCTCCCTCTTGATAGATCAAAGAACAGCGGCACACAACTGATTCAAATAATGCACCCAGATGTTGACCAAGTCAAACTTCATCTTGGGCCTATTTTGTTGGGCTTGGGCCTTTCACATTAATTGGAAACCAATAACCCAACAAATCTCCCCCTTTCCAATTATGAGGAAGGAATCGCCATCCCGGCGATCGAGCAACATACCTTGAGCTTCTCACTTGCTAAAGCCTTTGTGAACATGTCGGAACCATTATCATCGGTATGAACTTTATCAAGTTCAAACGAACCATCTTCAAGACGTTCTCTAATCCAATGATACCTCACATCAATATGTTTTGTCCGCTTATGGTACATAGAATTTCTAGCTAAATGAATCGCACTCTCATTATCACAAAGAACCACATATCGTGATTGCTTAAACCCAAGATCTTGTAGAAACCTTTTCATCCACAATAGTTCTTTGCACGATTCTGTTGCTGCCATATACTCAGCCTCGGTTGTAGACAATGCAACACACTTTTGTAACCCTGATTGCCATGAAACTGCTCCCCCTGCGAAAGTCATCAAATATCCAGAAGTGGATTTCATGTTATCTTTGTTTCCTGCCATATCTGAGTCTGTATAACCAACAAGCACCGGCTCTCCATTTCCGAATGTGATACCTAACTTTGAAGTACCTCGTAAGTATCTCATAATCCATTTAACCGCTTCCCAATGCTTCTTACCCGGATTTGACATAAACCGACTAACAACACTTACCGCATGAGCTATATCTGGCCTAGTACACACCATAGCATACATCAAGCTACCAACTGCTGACGCATATGGAACTATATCCATCTCCTCAACATCCTCCTTTGAAGTAGGACAATCTCTTTCTGTTAGCTTAAAGTTGTTTGTAAGAGGGGAACTAACCACTTTAGCATTCTTCATGTTGAATCTACTTAGCACCTTTTCAATGTATTGCTCTTGTGATATATGTAACGTCTTAGCACCTCTATCTCTAGAAATTCGAATGCCAAGAATCTGTTTTGCTGGCCCCAAGTCTTTCATAGCAAAAGACTTGCTCAATTCTCGCTTCAACTGCGCAATTCTTTTAATATTTTTACCAACAATCAACATATCATCAACGTATAACAACAATATGATGAAATCATCATCACCAAACCTCTGAAAGAAAACACAATGATCTGAAGTTGTCTTTCGGTAGCCTTGCTTTCCTATAACCGACTCAAACTTCTTATACCACTGTCTCGGTGCTTGCTTCAACCCATATAGACTTTTCTGAAGTCTACAAACATAATTTTCTTTACCCTTAACCCGAAAACCTTCAGGTTGCATCATGTAGATTTCCTTATCCAAATCACCGTGAAGAAAAGCAGTCTTGACATCCATCTGTTCAACCTCAAGATCAAGACTAGCAGCTAATCCAAGAACCACTCGAATAGATCCCATCTTCACAACCGGTGAGAAAATCTCATCAAAATTAATACCCTTTTTCTGGCTGAATCCTTTAACGACTAACCTAGCTTTGTACCTTGGTTGTGAAGTAAGCTCATCTGTCTTCACTTTGAATACCCATTTGTTTCTCAAAGCTCTCTTGCCTTTAGGTAACTTCACCAGCTCATAAGTATTGTTCTCATGCAAGGAATTCATCTCATCTTGCATAGCTTCACCCCACTCTTTCTTATGCTCATCTTTCATTGCTTCTGAATAACATTCTGGCTCTCCCCCATCAGTAACTAATACATACTCATCAGCAGAATATCTAACAGAAGGATGACGGTCTCGGGTAGACCGCCTAAGTGGGACAAATGGGGGCACATCTGGTACTGGAATCTCTACCTGATCCGGAGCATAATCATCATCAGTACCATGTTCATCATTATGAACATCATCTCCAACATGTTGTGGAGTAACTGGATCCAAATCAACAAGATCAGCACTAGGTTGAGGAACTGAATCTGTCTTATCAACATCTTTTAACATCTGATCTTCTGTAAATACAACATCTCGGCTTCGTACGAGTTTCTTCTGAACTGGATCATATAACCTGTACCCAAAATCATCTTCACCATAGCCGAGGAATACACATGGCTTAGTCTTCATATCAAGCTTTGACCTCTCATCTTTGGGAACATGAACAAAAGCTTTACATCCAAAAACTCGTAAATGACGGTAAGAAACATCTTTGCCGCTCCAAACCCTGTTAGGAACATCAAAATGCAAAGGAACACAAGGGGTTAGATTAATAATATGAACTGCCGTATTTAAAGCCTCACCCCAAAAGGAATCGGACAACCCTGCATGTGAAAGCAAACATCTAACTCTCTCAACCAAAGTTCTGTTCATCCTCTCTGCTAAGCCATTCAACTGAGGTGTCTTTGGTGGAGTCTTTTGATGTCGAATACCATTCTCCTTACAATAAGCATCAAATCTGCCAATGTATTCACCACCATTATCAGTCCGAATACACTTGAGTTTCTTCCCCGTTTGCCTTTCAACTAGTGTATGAAATTCCTTAAACTTTTCAAATACTTGATCCTTTGACTTTAAGGTATAAACCCACACCTTCCTGGAATGATCATCGATGAATGTAACAAAGTAGGAACATCCACCAAGTGTCCTAGTTTTCATAGGCCCACAAACATCCGAATGAACTAGATCAAGTATGTTCTCCATTCGAAAAGGAGAATGACTCTTAAACGCAACTCTGGTCTGTTTCCCTGCCAAACAGTGAGAACACTTACTCAAATCAATACTACTAACACCCGACAACACATTCTTCTTGAACAAGATAGACATCCCCTTTTCACTCATGTGGCCAAGTCTTTTATGCCACAACTCAGTAGAATCAACATTGTCCACTGCGTTAACAATGTTCTGGATGATCTTCGGACGCGTGATGTATAATCTTGAGTCTTTCTTGCCTCTTCCCACTATCATAGAACCAAGAGTTAGTTTCCAAATACCATTACCAAAATCGTTATAATAACCATCATCATCAAGAATGCCTGTTGAAATAACATTAAGTCTCATATCCGGAACATGTTTTACATTATGCAAAACTAACTCCATTCCCGTGTCAAATTTCAAACAAACATCTCCAATACCAATGATCTTTGATAACCCGGCATTACCCATCCTAGCAAATCCATAGTCACCTGGAGTGTAAGATGAGAAGTGATCTCTACAAATTGCAACATGACATGTAGCACCACTATCAACAATCCAACTCGTGTCATCATGAGTAAGATTGATCATATCATAATCAATACAAACAAAGAACTCATCTGTGATAGCGTTAACTTCAACCTTATCATCATCACCACCATCACTTTTCTTTTGTTTATTCTTGTCATATGTCTTTTTCTTCTCATTCTTCAACTTTGGACAATACCACTTTGTGTGCCCCTTTTCATGACAATTATAACACTCAACGTTAGCAAATTTGCCTTTGCGTGAGCTGCTACGATGATTGCCTCTTTTACCCTGACCTCTACTATGACTTCTCCCCCGCGTTTCTGTGACCAAGATATCTGACTGTGAAGAGGAACCTTGTGACTTTCTTCTCATCTCTTCATTCTCAAGCTGATTTATAATACCCTGAATCTCATCCTCAAACTTGATACCCATACCTGCAAGCTGATTTATAATACCCTGATATGCATTTAGGTGATCTGTAATAGGAGTCCCATCATGGTACTTCAAAGCCATCATCTGCTTAATTAAGAACAACTTGTTATTCTCAGTCTTTCGTTCATATAACTGCTCAAGCTTTTTCCATAAGGCTTTAGCATCAGTCTCCCCAGTAATATGGTTCACTACATTATCATCAACCCACTGCCGAATATACCCACATACCTGTCTATGCAAAATTTTCCATTGAGCATCAGATTTTTCCTCAGGTTTATCCTCAGTAAAAACAGGCAAATAATAATCTTTCACATAAAGAAGATCCTCCATTTTACCTTTCCAAACATGATAATTTGAACCATTTAAACTAATCATCTTACTTGTATTAGCTTCCATCTTTCACACAAGTCAAATCAAATAACCTAGCTCTAGATACCAATTTGATGGGAAAATGGTCACAACGGGCAAATTACAAAGCGGAAACAAACCCGTTTGACAAGCATTTCCCGACCCGTATGAACCCGTGAGGAAACTAACAAATAAGGTATACCACAATCACCACCAATCAGCCCAAATTCTGTCCTAAATCAGCAAATACAAAATAATTGAGCACACACAATACACACGAGTCTTTTTGCGTGGAAAACCTCTCAAAATCGAGAGTAAAAACCACGGGACTCGTAAGCCACTTAATGTTCCACTATCATCAACAAGAGAGCAATACAATAATTCTTCTCTAGCTCAACTAGAGGTATACAACATCATCATACTCTTGAACAACAATAATCAACAAGTATATGAAGAAATTAAAGACAAAAGATGAACAACACTACCCCAAAAACTGCTACTGTTCCAGCAGCGAAAATACGAGCTACAGACCTTTTTAGACGAATTCAACGGTTGAAAACCTTTGCACTGATGTCAAGAAGACACAGTCCAAAATTGGAGAAGATTCAACGGTCGGATCTCCGGGGATCGTCTCTTTTCTGAGCTGCTGTACATAAAAACGGGAATTTGAGGTTTCTCTCTTTTTCTTGATTACTTTTTGATCTCTCTCCCTCTTGATAGATCAAAGAACAGCTGCACACAACTGATTCAAATAATGCACCCAGATGTTGACCAAGTCAAACTTCATCTTGGGCCTATTTTGTTGGGCTTGGGCCTTTCACATTAATTGGAAACCAATAACCCAACACAAGGTAGTTAATCTGCACATGATTTGTGCAACGAATTAGTATATACAGATAATATTGGATAATAACACAAACAGAAAAATAAACTCACATATCAAGACTTTTCTTTTAATAACTGAGGGAAATGGATAAAAAATCACAGCCAATCAGAATGCAGATACACATTTAAACCGAACCATCTCTATAACCATGGCAATATCGACCCATGTAAAGTTTTCCACAACCAAGTTAAAAGGGTTTAATCATCAAAATTTGGCTTTAAATGATATGAGGCAAAAGTAATTTCAACGCATATAGTCACTTTATTTGAAACAGTCACATTTTTATTGTAATTTGTAATCATACTTTACACAATAGAAATCAATATTAGTCTGTCTATATCTCTATATCTGTGTAGTCTTCAAAACCACATAAAAGTTCCAGGAAAGACACAAAATTATGAGAGGAAAAGAAGATAAATTACCCCGAACTCTGCATTGACTAAACATTGAATAAAATCCATAAGTTGAAGCTTAGCCCATTCTGAACGCTGTAACGGGTCATCCTTCTTTGGCGAATGCCTCCATGGAGCCCCAAATCTTAATTTATCTTTTGGAATTTTCCCCTTTTGAGCATCATATGCAAACTTTTGCAAGAGTAAAAGTGCTCTATCCATTGCAGGATTCACAACGGTTACCTATAAAGTGAAATCAGAACAGATCCGACAAACCCAACTTTAAAATTCTTAACTTGATGAATGGATGATCATTATCAATTTGTACATGGTTTTTAATATATCATATAAGGTTTGACTCTTACTTGCAAATATGCCAGATAGGCATCTATGATGTCCTCGAATGTACTTTCTTTATCATCCATGAGCCTGCATAAAGAAATACATATTACATATTTACATATGTATATAAAAAAGTGCCTTCAACTGTTCATGCAGAATTTGCATACAGTTATACAATACTTACGCTTGGTAATAATTGCTCTATTTAAGTGCATATATCTCGAAAAGATGTCGTGCATTGGGACCAAGGACCTCAATAATCAAATCCCACTACAAAGGAACGAATAACAGCAATGAGTTGTTCAAATTTAGATACTTAAGCAACCGAATCTTTTTATATAACAGCACAAGGAAATAATCAAAGATATATATATATATATATATATATATATATATATATATATATATATATATATATATATATATATATATATATATATATATAGTGGTAGGATCAAGAGGGAAGTAACCATTCGGGGGGAAGCAAAAACTTTTTTTTTTTTTCGTTTTTTGAAAAAACTTTGTTCACGAACATTATAGATGAGATGAAAATATGAACATTTAGTAGAGACACTTTGTGATAAATGTTTTTATTTTGGCGGGAAATCGCTCGAAGAAGTAATATATAACAATTATCGTGTTTTTCGAGCGTATTTTGAGGTTTTAGCTATTGGGGTTTAGATATTAGGGTTTAGATATTAGTGTTTAGATATTAGGGTTTAGAAATTTAGGGTTTAGAGTTTAGATTTAGGATTTAGATTGAGTTTTTAACACGAACGGTTTAGAGTTTAGGGTTTGGTGTTTTGGGTTTATGGAATAAACCCAAAACACCAAACCCTAACCCCTAAACCCTAAACTCTAAATCGGGCTAAATTTTACTTCACAAAACATGAAGGAAAAAAACGTTCATATTCTTCACGAACAATATTATCTTGAATGTTATTTTTGTCGATCGTTTTCCCGCCTAAATAATAACATTCATCACGAAGTGTCTCTTCTAAATGTTCATATTTTCGTGTGATCTTGATGCCGGAAAAAAAAATTCAAAAAAAACGAAATTTTTTTTTTGCTTCCCCCCGATCGGTTACTTCCCCATTGATCATGCCCCTATATAGGGCAGGATCAATGGGTAAGTAACCAATCGGGGGGAAGCGGGGGGAGCAATTTTTTTATTTTTTTTTGTTTTGCTGGAATTTTGTTTTTCAGGCATCAAGATCACACGAAAATATGAACATTTAAAAAAGACACTTCATGATGAATGTTATTATTTAGGCGGGAAAACGGTCGACAAAAATAACATTCAAGATAATATTGATCGTGAAGAATGTTAACCGTTTTTTTCATGTTTTGTGAAGTGAAATTTAGCCCGATTTAGAGTTTAGGGTTTAGGGTTTAGTCCCTAAACCCAAAACCCTAAACTCTAAACCGTTCGTGTTAAAAACTCAATCTAAATCCTAAATCTAAACCCTAAATTTCTACACCCTAATATATAAACCCTATAAACCCTAATATCTAAACCCTAATATCTAAACCCTAATATCTAAAACCTCAACATATGCTCGAAAAACACGATAATTGCTATATATTAATTCTTCGAGCGTTTTCCCGCCAAAACAAAAACATTTATCACAAAGTGTCTTTATTAAATGTTCATATTTTCATCCAATCTATAATGTTCGTGAACAAAGTTTTTTCAAAAAATGAAAAAAAAATGCTTCCCCCCGATTTGTTACTTCCCTCTTGATCTTACCACTATATATATATATATATATATATATATATATATATATATATATATATATATATATATATAAATTCACCTCTGACTGGCTAAAATAATCTGGAACCATATGTACTTTTGCTTGTGGCGGGGTCCATCCAAATGTCTGCAAGATGCAACAAATCATACAATATATTTTAAGACTGCTGGGAACAAGCTCCTATAATCAAAAGATGTGCTAGCACTTGATTATTCATGCCAATCAAACAAATAATCTCTGCAAAATGTACCCATTTAAAGAAATACTATTCTGAATGAGAGAGAAAAACATATAGATAAGTAACTAACCATCAATTATACTTTTCATATGCTTCCATTTTACATAACTAGAAGAGAAAAAAATGAGATATCAAAAACCAAAAGGCCAATGGACACACTTGAGGTTACCTCACGGGAAATGAAAATGTCGGGAAATCCAAAATCCATATAAGCTGCATATGAATAATAGCTGCATAACAATTAGAGAAAAAAATATGAAGCATTGTGTGTAATAATTAGGTGATTATGTATTATGATATTGAATGTTACCTGTCAGATGTTACAAGAATAACAGGCAAACACGTCTCATTTGCACCTAAAGCTATCAATCTCCATATCAAACTGTCATGATACATAGAGCCAGAGACTGATGAATCATCCACCAACACAGCATTTTTCAGCGCATCAATATTGTTTATTACCAACTTTGGCTGTTCCATTAACAATAAACAAAAAGATAGAAAACAAATATTCATCAGCATATGCACTAAAAAACTACAGGTTGTTTAGTAGTAGCAAAATGGAGGTGTTTTCTATAAGGAAAAAATCTTTGAAAAATTTGAAAAACACAATAACTTGTTCAACTTTGTACAGGAGTAATTACATTAAATCATTGTTAACTCAGATCAGAACTTGGGACTTACCAAAATAAGAACTTTAGATCAGCCTAATATGGAGTAGTGGCTTAATAGGCCAACCATAAGAACTCTCTTTTAACATAATGGGCATTAAATTTGGAGACGAATGCTCTCAAATTGCAGCTCAAATTTTCTAAAAAGATAGAATGCCATCCACTCAGACAGGTAATATAGTTCAACGGCTTATGCACTAAGGATATATCAAACACATCAAAGGCATTACAATTTGCAATATCTATCACCAATAATCACTATATAAAGTAGGCAAAGGCTTATACTCTTAATTTGGGTACTCATACTTTATGCATTAGTACTCTATCATCAAAATCATGGCAATGATCAACATTTACATAGTCGAATCAATTAAAGTTTATAAATTTAATCAGTAATTGAACTTATCATAATCATAATTCTACTGTACCTGAAAGTAGTCAGCTTGAGCAGCTCCGGACAACAACTCCAACAACAAAAGAGGCCAGTCAGTAGCTGAATTAGCCAAACTTCTCGAAAACCCTCCAGTCTTATTAAGATGTTTAACAGCATTGGCCCTAAACCCTTGTTGAACCATAATCACCTCTTTAGCCAATTTCAAAGCAACAAATCCTTCCTTATAATCCAACCCCACTTTAACACTCTCATGAGCATTTAATCGAACACTTAGCGTGCATACTGCTTTATCCCACAGATCCACCAGTTAACCCTTTTTCGACAAAGCCCTTTTTGCCAACCTCGCACTCACCTTATCATTTTTACCAACTATCCGTTTCAAACTAGTATCCATATTATGCCATTTCCCCAGTGTTCTAAAGATCTGGTGAGAACTAATAGTTCCTAACTCCAAACCTTTTTCAACCATGGATTCTAAACACTCCTCAAGCTGCATTCGAAGTGTGGGTAAAGCAGGTGGTTCGCAATTCGACCACGAACACCACGGAAATGAATGGCCATGGCGTGGGTGATTATCTTTAATTGACTCCGCAAAATCAACATAACCTGTAACATGAGGTCCTTTGTTCCAGTTCTCCAAATGCCCTGTATTTTCCAATTCAAATAAACAGCTAATACTATAATAAACATCTATCTACATTGTGACGATCGCTCCAAATCCATATGGACGAACACGTCATTCAATGATTTCATTGCGAGGTATTTGACCTCTATATGATACGTTTTGTAAACATTGCATTCTTTTGAAAAGGCATACCATAAATGAATATTTAAATCAAAGGTTTTCGACATCTGATGATTTCTACATATAGACAATCACCGTATATAATAGTTTACAATAGTACTTCCGTTGACAATGCAGTCAAAATAAGGTACATGATGATGAATTGGTGAATGCAACGTTTTCTTGAAAAATATGCCATATAAGACTCCATGCACATAGCTTGTCTATCATATAAGCAAACAGCGGAAGACTTCTAGGGAACCTGAGAATAAACATGCTAACAAGTGTCAACACAAAGGTTGGTGAGTTCATAGTTTGTATGTTTCGCATAATCTGTATATAAAGATGGATCACAAGATTTCAGTTGTTTCATCCAGAAACGTTTATCAAAATATTCTACGAAATTGAGCACCCTGGTAACTAAACTTAACGTATATATAATTTGTACCCTTTGTATAATCATCTTAATAATACACGCAAACCAACGTGTACGCTTCTCAAATAGCATACGTCCGTTAAAAGGCTAGTGCTCTAGCTCGGACGGGGATATCAAGCCCTATGGATCCATATACTACTACTCGCGCCCACCAGTTCTTATAATCGGCAGTTACTAGTTACCAAAGCTAAGGGATTTTCGGTTCAAACTCAGTATAGAATTTAGTATGTACTTGTGTCCATTGTTTAAAATAAAGTGCATGTATTCTCAGCCCAAAAATATAGATTGCAAAAGCAATTAAAAAGGGAGCAAATGAAACTCACGCATATAAATATTGTATATCGGTTAATAAAGCATTTGCATGTATTCTCAGCCCAAAAATGTAGAGAGTAAAAGGGATCTTATGAAACTCACCTTAGCAGCACATACAGTTGTTCATCGTAATGTAACCGAAACTCGGTATATCAAAGAATCGTAGATCTCAACCTAGAGAACATATGTTGGTCAATAAATGTCTATCAATCTAGGTCAGGTCATAGTGTATCACAATCCTAATGCTCGAGATCGACATATAAAAGTGATCCAAAGTCGTTTCAAAAAGTCAATTTTGACAATAGTTTAACAAAACGAGACGTTCCTTATATAAGGATTCATTTACTCGGTTGGTAATATTCAAAAATCCAATTTATCAATCTCGTAAACAAGTTGTTTAAATCTTAATTGTAGATTCAAAAGCAATTTCAATTAACTTCAATCATAATTCAGTTGCTCATATCTTTTAATCCTTTCATCGAAATTATTCGATATCTAAATGAAAAGTTATTGATTTTTCGCCAGCTTTCCAAAAAATGTATATCATATACCTTTTACCAGTAATATATGTATTTAATTCGTGATCTATTATTAACTGTTTAACGACGAAATTTAGCATACACGTATGTATAAATATATATACTCGAGCATTAGACATGGATACACAATTAATATATAAAATATAAAATATGAGTGCTTACGTATCAATATTGAGATTCAATATTGTAGGATAGTACGTAGAAGTAACGGAGATGATAAACACTAGGTTTGACTTACGAGCAAAACCCTCGAATAATACCCATAACCTCCTTAGTAATAACCCATAGTTTCCTTAGCTCTATCCCACTTGAAAACCCATTTTGAAAGTGACACGCTCATGACCTCGTCGTAGTATTTTAAGTGATATAATTAATAATTAATAATAATAATAATAATAATAATACTAATAATAATAATAAAATAAATAATAATAATCTTAATAATAATAATAATAATAATAATAATAATAATAATAATTTAAATAAATAAATTTACACATAGTAATATATGTGTAAAATAACTCGCGCAGAAACCTAGTATTTATAGGCATAATTCCTGATTCTGATGCCCATGCGATCGCATGGGTTTTATGCCTATTTCTCATGCGATCGCATGGCCGTCAGATCCAGCTCACATATTTTTATTTTTTTTGTTTGTCAACATAATAATTAATAATATATATAATATATTTAATTTATATAATTAATTATATATTATATTAAATTCACATGCATAGTTAACTTGTAATTTTTGTTCCGATAAGTCGTACGTTGTTACGCGACTTATGTCCCGGTTCTGGTTTTTCGAGTGTCCCTTCGTACGCTGAGAAAACTTGTAATTTTCATTCTGGGACACGTACATTTGTCAAAATATAGCCTTAAATTATCCCTAAATTATACTACCCAGAGTATATCTTAAACTTTAGAGTATTTTGGTCATTTACTTCTATAAATCATTGTCTCGTTATTTATTAATATAATAGTATTTATCAAACATTTCATAACCAAGTTAATATCTATTCTCAATATTTATAAACACGTTTTAAAATACGTATCGCCAGTTATTCATATAATTAATTCTTAACAGTTAATATTCCTTATTATTGTATGTGTCCAAATTACGTTATTTAAACAAATAATTCACCATTTATTCCGAATACCGTTAAAATGAATGATTTCTCAAATCAAGTGGACCTCTCAACAGAGACTCGTAATAATATCATAATTCTTAAGAGACTCGGTAAATATCTTTTACTTGAATCGTTTGGCATAATCTTTTAACTCTGTAGTTAAATATATCAATCAGATAATTAAACCAATAAGTTTAATGCACAGTATCATATCCTCAACACTTTGTTACGTTTTCAAGTTATAGTATATGTATCTATATATAATTGTTCGCGTTTCGTTGAGAACAATCGAAGATTAATTGAACAGTTCAAAATTTTGAAATTTAACTTCATAGACTTTGTTTATCGTGTCGAAAACGTTAATCATACAAGATTAAGTTTAAATTTGGTCAGAATTTTCCGGGTCATCACAGTACCTACCCGTTAAAGAAATTTCGTCCCGAAATTTGAGTGAGGTTGTCATGGATAACAATAAATAAAAGTTTTTATGACGAATATGAGTCGATAAATAGAGTTTTATCATCGTTGAATAATATGGATAAAACAATCCAATTACTTGAAGCGTATGAGAGAAGCCGTCGTAATAAAGTGAAATGGAGAATAGAGATGCGTCTTATCTCTTGACGTAGTAACGATTGATTTTTGAAATTTAAGGAATAGAAAATCTTCATAATCTAAATAAGATTTGATTCTTCGGGAATTAAGAAAATTAAGATTTCCTTTGATTAATTGCGTAATCTGCCTCGATTGTTATGTCTGATATTTTGCTATAAATTGCCCACTTCCGTTTCATTATTTTCACCACTCCCACATCTTCTTCCTCATTTCATACTTCCAAAAGATTGTGAAATGCTTCATCCAGTTCTGATTCTTGATATACTTCTAACCTTCATATCTGTCATTCTTCTCTTTCATTTACCACCGGAGGATTTTATTTACTTTTACTTTTATCTTGGGGTTATAGTGTTATTAATTTTCCCGTGTCTTTACGTTGCAATACGTATTGATATACACGGTTTTAAATTTCGGGGTTGTTTTCGGGCTTTATATTTTCCATTATATTTCGGAGCTTCATGCTTTCGTTTTCTCTTCCCGACTTTAAGTCAAGCGAATAATGGTCCTAAATTCGTAGCTATACATTTCGGAATGAACATAATTAATGTTCTAAGAAAGAAACGGTAATAACACAATCTGACTTGTCAAATTACCAGAATACCTTGAAAAAGACCGAATCATTAAGAAAATATTTTCTTGATATTTTTAGAGATTATATAGAATGAAAGAGTTATGTAACATGGTTCATGATGAGGGTATGATCTGTGAACCTTTATCACGTTCCATTAGAAACTCAGCATGACTTACTGTAATATAATCACGTTGATCAAGTGTCATTATATTATACTAACTCATGCTTCAATTCCCAACACTACTTCAAAAACATCCATTTTTTGAAATTTTCAGAAATTAGAAACTAAAATAGTTTCTTTTATGATGTAACACAGATAGCGTGAAGAGATAAATGATTTCAGATAAGAATAGTTATGAAAATATCTTCAGAAATATGAAGGATATTTATAATGGAAGATACGATGATATCTTAGAATTTTTAATATCGGAGGATGATGCGGAAAATCTGTCTGTGAAGGTTTAGAATAAGAAGTAAGATTCTTACTAATGGTTTCAGCAGACACTGAATCATTTGGATTCTTTGAAGGTAGATTTCGTCCTTGTGATTTGTCTACAGCTTCCTTCATACTTTGCTCAACCCGTTTTCCAGTTTCAAACCTTCTCTTTTTCTGTGCTTTTCCAGCACACTACTCTTTATCATCAAACTTTCGACTGTTAAAGTCGTTTATAGTTTTTGCTGATTCATCAGCATTTTTCCAAAATTCGTAGAACTAGTTTCGTAGTTTGGGGTGTTTTTCAGAAACTTCACATTCGAAGTATGTAAGTCTAGAAGATAGACATTATATGTATATATATAACTGTTGGCGTAGAATTGCTGCGAAATTCAAAATACTGGTTGCTAATTCCCGGTAGTTGGTATGGCAATTATTGTTACAAGATGTGGATGAGTACATGATAGGATTTTAATGAGTATAATGATTTTTCAGAAGGTCAAGGATTAATGAAGTTGTTAGTAAATTTACTGCTAATGTGGTGGAACATAAAAGGTTCCCCGGTAACAAAAACATATATGTCAAGGTTACAATAAGGTTAATCTGAAAAGTCGAAGTTGACTGGTTGAAAGTGTGATAAAACTGGATACTTTGAAAAGGATGGCAAGATTATTTTCAGTAATAACAATGCTAAAGGATCTTTCACATTTTTGAAGTCAAAGTATAGCTTTGAAAGATGTAGAGATCTAAGAATGATGTCACCCGTTAAATCTTGACTTGGATTCTGATCCGTCAATATCAGAATATGTAATTGAATTTGTATGGAAACGATTGTATATCGCTGTGAGCATAGTTAATAATTTTTGAATCAAAGTTGAAGAATGTACATTGTAACATATTAATTGTGAACTTATATATTCCCGAGTATTACCTACCCGTTAAAGATTTCACAATTAATATTTTGTACAAAAGAATTTTCATTACAGTCTTTATGAAAATATATGTATGTATATTTCTTCAGATATAATACAGATTTAATGAGTTAATATCATATTAAGCTCATTTGATTTTTAACTTGAATTAGAAATGAATAATCTCTAAAACATTAGAGATTACATAATCTTTGCGGAGTATTTCACTAATGAAATCAATACTTCATTATTTATTCTTATTGATATTCCTTGGTGAAGGGTGTTGATATTCGTGGAATTCTTGCAAACTTCGCAAGGTGCAAATGATGTTTTCTAGAAAGTTTCGAGTGCATCGAAGATGAAAGTGTAAAATCAACCATGTTATTGAATAATACACTTGGTTTATTATGAAATGAAATTCATTGAATTGAAACAGAGATTGTAGTTATCGATGATTAAGCCGTTAATGAAGGATGTGCATCATTGCATATTAGTAATATGAACTAACCGAGTAGTACCTACCAGTTAAGATTCACACGTAATAGCTTAGTACGAAAATATTTATTTTGATTTCAAAATTCATATATATTAAATATACATAAAATTTCTTCAGGGGAAATGAGTTAATACTTCATCGGTTATTGTTGCTGGTATTTCTTGGTAACTACGGTGCGTATGACGTTGATGCTTGTGGAACAGATTATGAAGTTGAGGTTTGCGATGCAGATGTTGTTGGTGGTGGTAATGGTACTGTTGGTGTTGTTGTCGGTGGTACTGTTGTTGCCGGTGATGCTGCTGGTGTTTGTAACCTTTGCACCATATTCTCCAAAGCCACTACCCGAGCACGAAGCTCGTTGACTTCTTCTACTACACCGGGATGATTGGCGGTTCGGACGAGCGGATGAATAAGATCCAGAATTTGAGATAGTATATTATCGTGACGAGATACTCTGGAAATGAGAGAGAAAATGGTGTCTCGAACAGGTTCGCCGGTAAGTGCTTCAGGTTCTTCGCCAAGAGGGCAATATGGTGGGTGAAAGGGATCGCCTTCTTCTTGTCTCCAATAATTAAGTAGGCTACGAACCCATCCCCAATTCATCCAGAATAGATGATGGCTAATTGGTTGATCCATTCCGGTTACACTGTCTTCGGAATTCAGGTGAATATCCATATCGGAATAGCTGTCAGTGTTTGAACTAGATATGGGATCCATCTTGTATAAATAGGGAGATGATTTTTGATATTAATTAGATTATAGAATTTAGTTTGGTATTCTTCAATACATAATTTACATATGTATATATAATACCAAATTCCATAAATCACGGAGAAATTTTCGGAAGATATCAGGAAAAGTTTACAGTAACAGATACGCTAAGATATGAATTTTTGTCTATACACTATTTATGCAATAAATGCAGGAAAACGTGTCTAGACTTAAGAATGATAAGCATGTAATTTTCGACAAGAAATGATAAGCAAAACTTTTAACTTGCAGACACGGTCGAAGTCCAGACTTACTAATGCATCTTAACAACTATCAGTTAGACACATTCATGCAAGACCTGATTCGCTAGGACCAACGCTCTGATACCAACTGTGACGATCGCTCCAAATCCATATGGACGAACACGTCATTCAATGATTTCATTGCGAGGTATTTGACCTCTATATGATACGTTTTGTAAACATTGCATTCTTTTGAAAAGGCATACCATAAATGAATATTTAAATCAAAGGTTTTCGACATCTGATGATTTCTACATATAGACAATCACCGTATATAATAGTTTGCAATAGTACTTCCGTTGACAATGCAGTCAAAATAAGGTACATGATGATGAATTGGTGAATGCAACGTTTTCTTGAAAAATATGCCATATAAGACTCCATGCACATAGCTTGTCTATCATATAAGCAAACAGCGGAAGACTTCTAGGGAACCTGAGAATAAACATGCTAACAAGTGTCAACACAAAGGTTGGTGAGTTCATAGTTTGTATGTTTCGCATAATCTGTATATAAAGATGGATCACAAGATTTCAGTTGTTTCATCCAGAAACGTTTATCAAAATATTCTATGAAATTGAGCACCCTTGTAACTAAACTTAACGTATATATAATTTGTACCCTTTGTATAATCATCTTAATAATACACGCAAACCAACGTGTACGCTTCTCAAATAGCATACGTCCGTTAAAAGGCTAGTGCTCTAGCTCGGACGGGGATATCAAGCCCTATGGATCCATATACTACTACTCGCGCCCACCAGTTCTTATAATCGGCAGTTACTAGTTACCAAAGCTAAGGGATTTTCGGTTCAAACTCAGTATAGAATTTAGTATGTACTTGTGTCCATTGTTTAAAATAAAGTGCATGTATTCTCAGCTCAAAAATATAGATTGCAAAAGCAATTAAAAAGGGAGCAAATGAAACTCACGCATATAAATATTGTATATCGGTTAATAAAGCATTTGCATGTATTCTCAGCCCAAAAATGTAGAGAGTAAAAGGGATCTTATGAAACTCACCTTAGCAGCACATACAG